>NC_136065.1:898043769-899243769 GCF_964261635.1 Lissotriton helveticus | reverse complement strand
GCCATATCTTCAAATAAACAAACACAGATTAAGTCAAATCTCTATCTCCAGGACACCCACAGCTTTGGCCAGCTATCATAAGTTTGCCTCACCCCAGTGGGGAGCTTCTGGGCTCTGGACGACAGGACATACTTGGAGCAGCTCTGGGCTCCTCACTTTTTTTTTTACAGAAAACAAACAAAGAACCATGATGGTCCATTACTCCATTTTGGTGGCCTATCAC
Source organism: Lissotriton helveticus (assembly GCF_964261635.1). Taxonomy (NCBI): domain Eukaryota; kingdom Metazoa; phylum Chordata; class Amphibia; order Caudata; family Salamandridae; genus Lissotriton; species Lissotriton helveticus. The sequence goes on along the minus strand of NC_136065.1, from coordinate 899,243,546 downwards.
ACATATATTAGTCAGGCTTAAAATGGCGGCTCAACCTTAACTATACTCAGCAAACAAAGGATTCTGTTAATCCAGACACAAAAGAAGGACATAAAGGCCAAATGTCAGGCTTCACTGACAGGAGACAGGGACTCCTCACTGTCTATCCATTAAAACGAACAAAGGACTCCTGGAAGGTAAACAGTAAAAGAGTAAAAGTGGAATCCTTAGTTACAGAGTAAGGGAGGCAGGTCCGGCGGCCATGTTGTCATTAATATTATTTTTTTTATGGCCCATGAACTTATGCTCTTCCTTACTGGTACACCGACTAGACTTTGCCTGCTCCCAGGTTCCTTTTAACTCTTTGCACACACTTTAGGACCTACCCCCTGGTACCTTACATTAAACTACATTCTCAGCCTACCCTACATTTTCCCTTCGTGTACTAGCATATTACTTAAAGCCTACTACTACACTACTTTATTCTTCACCTATAGCTGATCCTTGCGCCTTAGAGTGGATACCAAGCCATTATCTGCCTAAGATCTACTTAAAAAACTCAGCATCCTTTAAGTAAGAGTTCTTAAATTTGCTCCTTCTCCCAAGTTAGTAGGCCCATCGGCAAACACCTTTCCACTCCTTTTCACCCCCCTACATCGGACCCCACAGCTACTCTGGCATGGATCCATTAAGTACTAACAAAATCACCTTAGAACCTTCGGGCCAATTTGCTCACAAAATCATTTACCCCCTGAATCTTTTTTAAAAAGCCTCCAAGACCCTAAAACACCTACGCATCACATCCCACCCTGAAACACTGGTGTCCGAGCTCTACTTTTGTGCCAACACAGGAACAATAATTAGTGATCTCGTTTTCTTTACAAATAGGCGCACACAATGGAGAGAAGCCCTGTTCACCATGCTCTTGATCTCTGCAACCAGGAAAACCCCACATGGACTCAAACTATCAGTAGCCCCTTCCTCTGCATGCAAAGCAGCAGTCACCATAACCATCTACAACAAAAGAATCATCCTCATCCAGGCATCGGATGGCTTAAACTTTCCTTAGAATTCTTTCCTTTTATTCATCAAGAAATTGGTGTCAACCACTGACTCCTCCTCCATTCCAGCCCTTCAGTCCATATTCTTATAAAAGCACAATGAATCTGCACACCCACTCACTCTCTGGTGGAAGCAATTTGCCACCAAATGGTAAGTAATTTGTCTCTTTCTTTCTGCTGAAAAGGCAGAAACCATGAGAAATGACCTGTAGCTGGCCATGTAACAACTTCCTATCCCCCCTCAACCCTATCCACCCCCCTAGACCTTGCATCACAGTGCCTTTTCCCAAAAAACAATGCTTCATAAAACTCTTTTAAAACCTTTGATGAAGACACCATTCATAAAATCTTAATTAGACTGAAACCCTCAAGCCACTTCAGTGACCCTCTTCTCTCAAAATTCTTCAAGGAATTCATACCCGCAATACTTCCAATCTGGACCAATATTGTTAATGCCTCCCTCCTCCAAGGCTCCATACCTGACTGCCTTAAGTCCAGTCAAGTTACAGCCATTGTGACAAAAACAAAAGCGGGTCAAACTTGCCTTAACAACTACTGACTTATTTCCAAAATCCTTACCTTGGCAAAACTCCTGGGAAAAATATGTTCACACTCGACTCTTCAAGCACATAGATCAGTCCCATCTGTTAGACCAATTTCAATCTGGCTTGCATGCTGGGCACAGCACTGAATCTGCTATGACACACAATGTAGATGATGCACTAAAAATGCTGCACCAAAATCAAGCTTGTCTTTTAGTCCTTCTTGACCTATCATTGGCACTCAATACAGGGAAGTACGCAGATCTCCTAGACCTTCTGTACCACCATATGGGCCTTACAGGTCTAGTCCTTAAATGGTTCTCCTCCTACTTCCTTAACAGATCTCAAAGTGTCAGGCTTAATATTTCCCTATCTCAGTCCACACCAATCACTCTTGGGGCACCACAGGGATCATCTCTTCAACCCACCCTCTTCAACTTATTCATGGAGCCACTAACTGAAATTCTGAGCTCAACTAACATCCAATAGCACAAGTACGGGGATGATACACAGCTATACTTAAAGGTCTTCTACCCAGGTGACATCCGCTCCCTCAACACAACACTAATGGGAACTCAAAATTGGCTAACAACTAATCACCTCAAACTAAATACTCAAAAAAACTGAACTCCTTCTAATTACCCCACCCAACCAGGCACCGATACACATGAATGGCTGAAACAGCTAACCGCCCTTAACTGCACTACACAAATCATTGACTCTGCAAAGTCATTGGCCATTACGCTTGACAAGAATCTCAACATGCAGAAAAACATCAGTGCCTCATCAAAAGCAGAAAATCACCAAATGAGTATTTTAAGAAAATTAAAACCTTTCCTCCCCCCCCCCAATGATTTCAAACATGCTGTACAAGCCTTAGTGATCCCCAGGTTGGAATATGGTAGCACAACCCTATCTGGATTTCCCAGATCCACACTTGCTCCTCTAAAGGCCTCGCTCAACTCTGCCGCTAGATTCATCACTGGTTCTAAAAGATACATCCACGTCACCCTGAATATCAAATCCCTCAACTGGCTCCATTACAAAGCAAAAATTCAACAAAAAATTGCTTGCATGACACACAAAGCCCTCCACCACAATACCCCTAACTATCTCGCCCAGAAACTTGAACGCTCTAGAGGCTCCATAGCATCCAGAATCTCCAACACCTTTCTTCTGAAACCTCAGAGATTCCACAGGAAGAAAACCTACAACTGTGCCTTCTCTGGGATTGCCCAAAGAATCTGGAACTCATTACCTCCTATAACCAGAACCAATCCCTCGGTCATTTCATTCAAGAAAGAAGTCAAACAATTCCTTATGAACAAATATCTTCCCTAGATCACGTCTCATATCTCCCTAGTCACTCAATTGATCAATTATCTCTGTCTACTTACTGCGCTCTGCTGCACAGTACTGACTTTACCCCACTGCTTTTCATCTTTGCCTTTTACCTGTACTGACATGAACTATGACAATATGTTGTTATTAACAAAGACTCTATTTTATTAGATTGTTAGTGAATTTGCAGAGAATGTGATATTTCTGTTTCTACTGCTCTGCATGCTGTAATTCTGTAAAGCGCTCTGATACCCGCAAGGGGGATGTATAACGTATTCATGCATGCTTTTACAATGCATGCCTTTACAACGCAGGCAATACAACAAACATGTTGTTACCACACATACCATTACATTGCAAGTCGTTACAACAACTTGCCTTAGGGAAGCGCTGAACTTTGGAATAGTATATTTTACTATTCCAACTCCAGTCTGTGCAACAGTAGGGAAGGTGTTGGATTTAAAATCCAACAATGAGTTCCCTAAAGCAAGTTGTTGTAATGACTTGCGTTGTAATGGAACGCGTGGTAACTACGTGTTCGTTGTAATGACTGCGTTGTAATGGCACTGCATAGTTCCGTCTGCTTTGTACATGCTGTTTCCCTCGCAAGGGTCAAGTTCATGCTATAACAAACTATTAAATAATAATAGTATAAATAATAAGAACACCCACACACTCTCCTCCTCTTCTTTCACAATCTTCTCCATACACAACCACAACATCTTTATACATCTATACCATTCTCTCGCCTTCCATCTCTTTCTCACGCACTACTTGTACCACTTTTTCTACAATTCATTAACCACTGCATGCATCATCTACCTATCCTTCTCAGTCTTACTTTCTATCTATTTTATACAGCTCTCACCCCTAACTATTCACCATACAACATATTTACAATACACAAATACACTACACAGCACACAATTCCACCCCACACAATTCCACAACTAATAAATCCAATTCAAACCACATAATTCTGCTACAAAAAACATATATCCACTCCACTACAAAAAAACTGAACATGAATAAAAAAAATATATAATTTACAACGCCAGCAACAAACTTTCACAAAATGCGAGACCGATTGCATTGCAAATGCTTGCTGAAAGTGCGGTCAGATTGCCGCCTGCACAGAGAAACACAAGCAGCTTTAAAAGAGCTGCTCCATATTTCTCTCGAATTCTCTGTCCTGGGGTCAGCTTGATTTTGCGGCTGCCCAGAAGGCAGTGCATTCTTCCTGATAGGGCGCACTTTCCGGGGCAGATTTACAAGCCCCGTGCGCCACGTTTACGCCGCTGTTGCGTCACGCAAGGCGGCATAAACATGGCGAATCCCTACGAGGCATTTACAACGTGACGCATCTATGGAGATGCGTCACGGTGTAAGGCCCTGCGCCACATGAAACCTGCGTCAGGTTTCATGTAGGCGTTCCGGTGCAGGGGGGGGCGTTCCGTCGCAGGAACGCCCCTGAAAAGTGACTCAGTGAAATCTACAAGTTTTCACTGGGTCACTTTCCCAACGCTGATGCGTCAAAACCCTGCGCCTGCTTGAAGCAGGCGTAAGGCTTGACACACAACGTTAAAGATAGGGCAAGTTGGATAAGGGCTGGAGTTGCGTGCCGCACGCAACACAACTTCAGCACTGCGCCAACTTTACGCCCAAGATGCGACACGCATCTGTTCATTCCTGCGCCATAGTGCGCCGCATTGTAAATGCAGCGCATCATGGGTGGCGCAAGGATGAACTTGCGTGCCGTATCTTTCCTGGCGCATCTCTGCCGATTTGCAGAGATGCGTCCGGCAACGTAAATCTGCCTCTAAGGGGCAGATTTACAAGCCCCTTGCGCCACTTTTGCGTCACTTTTCCCATGTTAAAAGTGACCCAAAAGTGGCGCAAGTGGCTTGTAAATCTGCCCCTAAATGTTTATATCTGGCGCACTTCCTTTACGCTGCGCCATGGCGCAAACATTCGAAACTGTAACTTATCTGGAATACCGGCCCTGGCTTTTTTCAGTCAGTAACTAGCTTAAACGAAAGAGTGACTGAAGGAGCCTGAACAGAGTTGTGACCACTTGCCACTTATGCCCTCTCTTTACTGGCATTAATTTAAAGGGCACATGAGCAAAAACTCTATATTAAAGGCTAAACCCTGCTATTCGTTAATGCCAATTAGCGCAATCGAAGCCAGGTTCGAAGTGCAGTGCAAGCTTGGATTTGTGCCTTGACAAATAGCTCGTTTCTCTTAGTGTATTTCTTGGCACCTCACTTCAAGCATTAGGATGTAATGATGCGGTTTCGCACGCGGCGATGCATCATGTCAGTCCCTTCGGGCACTTGCTTCCTGTGAGCTGTTAAAATGAGCTATTTTTAAAAGCTCCCCTCTGAATGCCTGCATTGCCGCATTTTGCATTGTAATGCTGCTCGACAGGTCCCACACCCTGCGTGCAGGTGGAATATAGGCCTCGTTGCAGAGGGTTTAAGTTGCTTGAGTTAGAACTCTGGAAGCAATAAAAACTCCATGGACCGAATACACAATATCATTTTTGTGAACAATTTCTATTTACATGAGCAAATCACTTAATTTAAAAATACAAGGAATTCACGACGAGTAAATCTGGAATCGTAAATGTATTCACCAAAGCGTAATATTACGCCATGGTGATGCATTGCACATCTGTAAATCCGTCTGGAAAGGCCACCCTCCCAACCATGGAGTAAGATTTACCCGTGTGCAATATCACATCACCAAGGAACACATCTGGACTGCCAGGAGGGAACAGAAAGATGTATTAGAAAAAAGAAGAACAGAGCTTAGAATGAAATGGATGTTTGGCCAGTGCTGCTCTGAGACGTTTATCGGCAGCTGCGCATGCACGGGTAAACCAGCTTTGTTGAGATTGACTTTTTTACAAGTTAGAGAAAAGTAGTTTTGCAGGAGATGGAAACGCGCAAGGATTTAAAAGCATCTTAAATATTGTTCGGATCTGTGTCAAGATGGCGGTGGTTGCTACCATGGCATGCTGATGGTCTCTTAGGAGATCATGCATAAATTGTTCCTTGTCAACATTTTCCCAATTAAAGCTAAACCCCTTAGATTTGCGAATAAATTATGTTCTGGCTCTCAACATGGGAACTAGCTTTAGCAAGGTTACCGCCAAAGGAGGAGATGAGTGGGTTGTGATCGCTTATAAAGCTAGCTATAATGCTACTGTATAGCAGTAAAGGTGTCAGGTCAGAGGACACAATCCTAAAGTCACTACTGCTACCACTCCCCCAGCAGTAAAAGTTGGGAGAACAAGAATATCAGGGGTCCCGTAGTCCCTTGCCAAAACAAGATTCTTTGTTCTTGATATCCGAATTAGGGCATCAATATAAGGGAAGTGCTTAAAATGTGTTAACATCGACTCTTCTCTGTCCACTAAGCCACGAGGCACAGTATTAGTTAAATGACATAGGTGTATGTTGAAGTGTCCTACTCATATAATAAAAGTATCATTATCATTCCCATCTAAAAAATGAGTGACGTCATATTTGAGATCATTTGTTACTAGTATCAACAATATTCTAATACAAATTAATCAGTAATAAACCAAATGATTCAGTATTCCTAAATATCAACATTTGATAGAAAGAGGTGTAGTATATTTCATTTACTGCTAAATTTGTCAATTTTACTCGAATAAAAGTGGCCAGACCTCCTTTCGCTCTACCTCTGTTAGATGGGCTATTACATTTAAGATTATGTAATGACCAAGGTTCTTGACAGCAAAATATGTCATAATCGTGCATCACAGGTAACCAATCCAAATTGTTTAGCTTTGATCAAATTCCTGCCCTATTGCAAGAGATCACTTTAACACAGTTAGTAAGTACATGGATATTCATGAGTGCTTCCCTCATAGAATTCTCTGAAGGCACTTGTTCATGTGAATTCTTGCCTAAAGCCCCAAACAATTCCTTCTGCTGTGGGGGCTTAGAAATATCATTTTCAGTAAATCAGTCTAGATTGCCCATAGTTGCTATAATCTCAAAGCTGTTCCTAATTTCAACATTGTGTATGGACTGAGCATTTGGTGTTTTTGTTGGGACAGCCGTAGGGAAATAAATCTGTAGGCAAGATACTTGGGGGAAGATTTATGAGAAAGTGCCACAGTGTGGCACCGCAAGCCCTTTTGCTGCGCCACATTGCAGCACTTTCAGCTGCCTTGTGGCGGCGCAGGCACCCTTTCACCATGGTGCAACGGTGTCTGCATTGCATGCAGGATTGCTTTTGTGTAGGAAGGGGCACCTTCCTGCACAAAAACAATCACAAGAGGTGTGTTTCTCTTCCTAAGTGTGTTGCAGAATGCTGCACACATGGAAAGAGGGAAAAACGAAGAGAAATAAAAATATTTCTTCTCGTTACGCCTGCTCTGGAGAGGCGTGAGGTTTTTGGCGCTGCCCCAGGTTTACATGTTTAAGTTAATCTGGGGCAGCATCAAAATCCTCAGGGTTGCATGGGAAAACCCACCTCAATCCCCATGGAATGCCTCCCTGGTGCAGAGTTAGGCAACGCAGTGATTTTGCTGCTTTGTATTGGGGAACATCGTTTACGACGCGGTTTTTACACCGCAGTGCCTTTACCCCGCAGCTATTACAACGCAAGTCGTTACTACGACTTGCGCTGGATGGCGCTGTGGGATAAGGAATCTTGCAATTTTATATTCCAACACCTTCCCTACTGTTACGGGGACTGGTGTTGGAATATAAAATATAAGATTCCTAAATCCACGCCCTCCAACGCAAGTCGTTGTAACGACTACCGTTGTAAGACTTGCGTGGTAAAGGCATGCGTTGTTACAACATGCGTTGTAACAACGTACATCCTTTGTATTACTCCATATCTATGAGATCATTCAATGCAAAAGCCGTGCAAAGTGGCTTTGAGTGGCCTCACCGATATAGCTCAGAGGTTTGCGCCGCCGAAGCATCAGACAAATTATGCTCTGGTGGCCCTAAGCCCCTTGGTGCATACCCCTTGTTATGTTATGCTATCTGTTTTTATATACCACAGCAACTCAATCCCAAAGGAGTATCTCGGTACTTCCTCCTCAACTACGGCAGTAGTGTTTTAAAACAGACAGATTTTTTAATAGATTTTTTAACTTGGGAAAGTCCGGACCGGAGCCAATATGCAAAGAGAGTTTGTTCCAGTGGAATAGGGCTAGATAAGAGAAGGTGCGGTCCCCGATTCTGGCAGTGCAAATCCGGGGAATTTTTTAAGGTACTGGAGGACCTGAGCAAACGGGTAGGTTGGTAGTGGTGGAGTCTGGAATGAAGAAAGGTGGGTAGAGCGTGCCTAAGAGCTTTGTCGGCCAAACAACAGAGTTGGAAAATGGTGTGTTTCCTGAGGGGCAACCAGTGTGGAGCTTTCAGGATCGGAGCAGAGTATTCGTGGGGAAATAGCAATTCAGCCGAGCTGCGGTGTTTTGTGTTACATGCAGCTTGGAGAGCAGAGTGTGGCTTGCTGCTGCCATAGTGCAGTATTATAGTCGAGGCGACTGGTGATTAGTCCCTGGGCCAGGGTTTTTCTTGAGGTGGAGGGAAGCCATGGGAAGACTTTTGTTAGGAGGCGTATCGTAGCAAAGCAGGTATCGTAGGTAGTATTAACATTGTCCTTCATGGTGAGGGTTTGGTCGAATTTGATACCTAGACCAGGGTTTTTTCTTGAGGTGGAGGGAAGCCATGGGAAGACTTTTGTTAGGAGGCGTATCGTAGCAAAGCAGGTATCGTAGGTAGTATTAACATTGTCCTTCATGGTGAGGGTTTGGTCGAATTTGATACCTAGATTCTTTCTGGCCTGTTTTGGGAAGGGGTAGGTCCAAATTTTATGGACCACCAGTCCTATGACCAGATCTCAAGTGTTTTGCCAAATTGTACAATCTCTATTTTCTTAATGTTTATTTGGAGGTATTTTATGGATCATCTAATCAGCGACTTCTCTCATGCAACTGGCATAGCAAGCCTTGACCACTTCCAAATCATGTCCACAAGAGATCAGGAGTTGGGTTTTGTCGGCGTATGGCATGGCCTTATAAACTGCATGCTCATGTTATCAGCACCAGGGAGGCTACATAGACATTAAATAATGTTGTGCTCGAGGAGGAACCCTGTGGGACTCCTTTATAGACTGATAAAGTGTGCAACTTAATTCCATCTAAGCAGATGGTTTGAGCTCGATTAGTAAGAATATCTCAGAGTCTATTCAGTGCCCTGGACTGTTTTCTTGCACTATGCAGTCTGTAGATTAAGATTGAATGAGAGACCGTGTCAAAGGATGAAGACCAATCAAGTATTACCAACATAACTAGTGTACTGGCATCTAGAGACACTCTGAAGTGCAGTCTCCGTGCTGTGGCTTTGCTCTGAAACCTGATAGCGAGCTGCCCAGAATCTGATGTTATTCCAATAAGGCAGCTAGTTGTGTTTATGTGGCTTTTGAGTAATTTCCATAACAATGGGAGCAGGGAAATTGGACGGTAATTGGAGAGGACTTCCGATTTAGCAGCCGGTTTCTTTAGAATTGGGGACACTAATGCAGATTTCCATCCTGACAGGAGTTTGAGGTAGCTAGAGAAAGCCTGACCTGATTGGGTGATGGATTGAGGTAAACAGGACATAATGATGGGGGGACGTAGATCAGCAGGCGAGCCAGATTTCACACCAGCCAACATCTCCTGTACCTGCTTGAGAGCAGGGCTCAAATTCCAGGACCTTGGCGAGAATCGGGGGAGGTAGGGTAAAACCGTCTCCCTCTTCCCATTGGTTTTGATCAACTGTAAAAGTGAGATAGATTATGTCTTTCTTTTCTTCAAAGAAGTTGGCTAAGGAGTCAAAAAGAGATTGTGAAGTCGAAATGAAATGATTAAAAGCACGAGGCTTTACAAAGGAAATTATGACTTTGAAAAATTCTTTTGTGGAATTGCCTGCGATGGTGATTTTATGTGCTAAATACAGCTTGTGGTCTGATTTTATATTTTTGTGGTAGCTCCTAAGTGCCGTCTTTAAAGCATCCTTGTCTACAGAAGATTTGGTTGCTCGCCAATGATGTTCTAGGGCTTTACAGGTGGGTATTTCATGATGCAGGTCATGAGAATACCAGGGAGCTTGACCTCTGCGGGTGAGGTAGGCAACTTCTTAAGAGGTTCAACCTGGTCAAAGGCCTGCTGGAAGGAGTCATAGTCTGTACTAAGAGTGGTATTTATGTCAGTTTGCGGCATAGCGATAGTAGGTATAAATGCTTCGGGGAAGGAATCCATTAACATGGTCTTCCATTGATGTCCAACCTTCTTGCCCCTGGACTGTGCATAGTAGGACCTTTGTTGCAAGGAAAGAACAATTTTGTTAAATAGCGGTCTGACTACATAATAGTTAGTGGACGGTCACTTCTAACTTCAGTAGAATTAGTAATAAAAATAATGATCAATGTGTGACCTGCTCTGTGCGTGGGGCCTGTTGCAATTTGTTTAAGACCGAGCATCTCCATGTCTGTAAGAAGTTGAGCCACTCTTGTGTCATCTTGATTTTCAGCGTGAAAATTGAAGTCGCTCAGGAGGAGGAACTTGCTGGATGAGAGAAAGTGGGGAGTGATGTGGCCGATAAGTGTGTGCTTAAAGTCTTTATTCGAGCCGGGTGGGTGATATACCACTGCCCGCTACCAACAGTCAGTTTCAGAGATTGTGATTTTGAAGAGCATCAATTCCATCCAGTCTATAAGTAATGTGTTGAGCAGCTCGACTTTTAGGGAGTCATGGAAAGCAAAGGCCACTCCACCTCTCATCCTGGTCCTTCTTTCAAGTTTGAATAAACGGTAATTTCTGGGAGGGCTAGGGGAATTTGTGGGAGAGCAGTGGTGCTAAGCCCGGTCTCCAAGAGAAAGCTTAGCTTGGTGGAGGAGGTAGCTATGAGTGTTTAACCATGGGCCTAACATTGCAGTAAAGAGCTTCGATCCCCTGAGAAGAGCATGTAGAGGTGGATGGAGAAGGGTAGTTATTATACTTAGAGGCTTTAAATGCTTAGGTGATACTGCAAGGAGGGGAATGAGTGGGGGTGCAATTTTTTCCCCGATCTCTGATAAGTTCCGGGTGGAGAAGCAGCTATAACAGCACTCATTACTGGATGATGGAACTTCTATGAGAGGGAGGTGCTGGTAACAGCAATATAATGTGTGTCAAGAGGTGGTTGGGTTGGTGCATAGACTTTGTAATACTGCAGAGGAGTAACCAGAGGTGTAGGGTTTACCATGATGATGGATGGGTGGGCCTGAGTGGCAGGGGTCTGGCGTCTGATGATGTCCAGGCATTGAGAGGCATGGATGGGTGAAGATGTGCTTACCTTCGGCACCCCTTAGGTGCACAAGCTGCGCCTCTGTGCCCGGCTGGTGGTTTATGATCATCAGAGGAATAATGCGTAGACCCCTGACCAGACCAAAATGGCTATAGGAAGTACAGGAGGTAACCCATAGACCACGTTGGGGAGGGTGCGTTATGTAAACAAGAACAGGTCCCAACAGGTATTATTTAAAAGACTGTTTCAATTGGGGTATGCCACAGGCATTACTAAGAACAGAGCACAAGGAGTCAGAGGAATTGAAAAAGGGTGGTATTATTCACCAAGGACAAGGGGTAATGCATTTACAGTTAAAGACAGCACTGTAAAGATTAGATCTTGTGACAACCCAGTGGCACTTGGTGCAAGGTGCTATATACATTTAGAAGTGAAATGAGAAGTGCAAGTGCTTTTAAAAACAGCATAAGTGGCGCATACATGAAATTATGTACATCATTTAAAGCTTCAATTACAGAACAAGTTACAATCACTTGGACAATAGTTTTTCACATAAAAGCTTTAAGTGTGATATGCGTCGTATGGTTCAAGCTGTGTGGTCGACGGCGTTTCGATCCCCTTGATTTAGGATCGTCATCAGGACGGGGTTGTCGATAGGTACAGTGCTGTGGACAAAGGAGGGGAGTAGTGAGCAGGGGCAATTGACGGGCGGGGAGGGGTAGGTGAGGGGTGGGGGATAGGTATTGGACTGAATCGTGTTAGACCTATCGTGCAAAAGGGAACGTGACTGTAGTGGTGGCCAGATAGGGAAGGAGAGTGCTGTTTGGGGTGACTAATGTGGAAATTGGCCCGGCGGGGTGGAGACCCTTAAGTGGAACGGTGAACCACACATAGGGGATTACACTTACAAGGTGCCTGTAATGGAGGCGAGGCTGGCGGCACACACGATTGTTGATAGCGTCAATTTACTAAGAAAGAAATATTGACGTAAGTATTAAATAATACGGATATCACAGGAATTATGCGGGGCGGACTGGCGATGTAATTACCTGATCGCATTCCGTCCTAGTGCTGCTCGCAAGGTAGGGCAGCGTCTGGAAAGAGAGAGCGCGCATGCGGTCAGTGAGGCTGTTAGACGCTCAGAGATAGAGCTGGAGCTACATCCTACGTACGATCTGGAAGTGTAGACCCTACGAGATGTTCTTACCAGATATAATGTACAGCACAGAAGGCAGGCGCTCATCTGGCGTGGCTGGTCGGCAGTGAATGCGGGAACAGACCGCGCATTACCTGTGTTCTGGGTTATGTCCAGGCTGCCGTGGGAGGGCGGGCGGAGTTTGGGCGTGAGTCAGGGGCGGGGTTCGGGATGTGTCGCGAGGTCATTGGTCAAGAGCGAGGGAAGGGGGCGGGAATGGGAAGGGCCGGGGAGGAGTGGTTGGGTGTGGGAGAAGGTTACCATGGATACTCGAGTCAAACAGGAAGGAAAGCAGTATCTGAGCGCCGTCTAAAGCCGGCAGTCACGTGAAAAGGAATTATCAGCAATTTAGTGCAACCCAAAAGGTAAACCAACTGCAGTGGCGCTCTCGGCGTCTAAAGCAGGAAACACATATAACAATGAAGAATGTTTTGGCCAGCAGGTGAAGGATTTTGTGGCCAGGAGGCGCATGTGAATCATAACCATGCATACAACAATAGAGCATATTTAGCCAAAACAACAGGGTTTGTTTGGTGTAAAACCGGAAGGTTAATTTACAGAGTGTCATAGATGCTTGGAGAATAAATCACAGGGGCTTGGACTGGACAAAGGGTTCGTAATGTAACGATCGTACCGTTGGTACTGTTTATGTACCTATTGCCATGTACTGGCGACAATACGTGATGTGATCATAACAGGGACAGGATTAAAACAAACAATATATGAGCATATTAATTTTAACAGCAACGAAAAAGGTGGTTTTGGTGTGAAACCAGGCGGTTAGTTTACAGAGAAATGTTAAAGGCTTAGAAGGTACAAGAAGCCTGTTGACGTCAAGGTCGAGACAGGTTTGTATTACGTGAGTCGCACTTCAGGGGAGAGACTTAGGTGGTGATAGTGCTGGTCCATTCATCAAGGGTGTTGAGCCCTCGGTTGACAGAGTCAACCCTGGCGATCCATTTGCATTCAGCTCTGTTGAGCAACGCAGTCATGTTGCCTCCTCTAAGAGGTAGGGTAGGTTTCTCAATGACCTGCCATCTTAGGTCCGTGTCAGTATGGGAATGCTCAATGAAGTGTGAGACCAGGGGTGCTGTTAGTACTTTGCAATTGATTCTGCTTTTATGTTGTATGATCCGCTGTTTAATCATTTGTGTTGTCTGGCCGATGTAGATCAAATCACACGGGCATCTGATGGCATAAATCACGTTTTGTGTTTTGCAGTTGGTTTGATGGGTGAGCTGGTGTGTTTGTCCCCTGAATTTGAATTCTTTAGTGTTAATTGTCAATTCGCATACACTACAGGACTGGCATTTGAAATGTCCAATGACCGGGGGCATGCCCCATGCTGCTGTGATAGTGTTAGTATTTCTCTCGGTGCTGGATGTCGGCCAAGTGATGGCATGAACGAGGTGGTTAGCGATGTTGTTACCTCTCTGATAAGAGAACAGGGGAGGTGCGCTGAATTGTTCCTCCGATCTTAGCACCAACCAGTTCTTTTTGATAATTTTGGCAACTCTGTTACTGTCCGGGCTGAAGACTGAGACAAAGGGAATCCTTTTCAAAGTTTGTTTGTTTTGGTTTGGCACTAATAGGTCCTCCCTGTGGTTATACCATGCCCGTTTTTTGGCTTGTTTCACCAGACGTCGTGGATAACCTCTGTTAATAAGTTTGGAGACTAGGATATCTGCCTCCCTGAAGTAATCCTTACGCCACTTACAATTCCTCCGGATTCGGAGGAATTGGCCAAAGGGGAGCCCATCGCGGAGGCCTCTGGGGTGGTTGCTAGAGTAGTGCAGCAACGTGTTCCGTTCGGTTGGCTTGCGATATAGGATAGTTCCAATTTTGCCCTCCTCCACATGTATTGTGACATCCAAGAAAGGTAGGTCATTGGGTTTGGTTTCATATGTGAATTTCAGGTGTTCCTGGGAAGAGTTTAACCAATCAACGCACGGCTGTAAGGAGTCAGCTGTGCCATTCCAGATTAATAGAATGTCATCAATGTACCGACGCCACAAGTGGATTTGGGGTCGGTACGGGTTGATGTGGTTGAGGAACAATGACTTTTCAAGGGCATGGACATATAGAATGGCAAAATTCGGAGCAAAGCAAGCCCCCATCGCTACTCCCTTGATCTGCAGGTAGTATGTGTTTTTGTACAAGAAGTAGTTATTTTGTAGGGCCACTCTTAGGAGATCCATCACGAAATCGGTTGGAATTTTGGATGGTTGTGGTCTGGTAGTCAGAAGGTTCTTGATTACGTTTAGTCCCTCGCTGTGGGGAATGTTAGTGTAAAGGGATTCAATATCCAGGCTTGCCATTATTTGATTGTCCATGTCGAAGGGTTGATCCTCAATGGTGGTGATAAGGTCCATGGTATCACGGATGTAGGTGTCCGTGATGGGCACAAACTCTTTGATCACAGAGTCTACAAACTTGCCAAGGGGTTCCAGAATGGAGCCGCAGCCCGATACTATCGGGCGTCCGGGCGGATTTCTGGCGTCTTTATGTATTTTGGGAAGTACATAGAGAATCGGGGTCCTGGGGTGTGGGTTGTTCAAAAACTCAAATTCTTTTTTGTTGATCACGTCATTGTCTCTAGCTGCAGTTGTAATGGACAGAATTTTAAGTCTAATGTCTGCAAGGGGATCTTTTGATAGAGCGCGGTAATGGTCGTGGTTGGTTAATTGTCGCTCTACCTCCCTGTCGTATTCAGTGTTATTGAGGACCACAATCCCACCACCCTTGTCCGCGGGTTTGATGACTATTTCCGGGTTGTTTTGTAAGGTGGCAAGTGCTTCTTTTTCTTCCCAGGGCAGGTTGTAGGGGACGTACCGTGGCGTGGTCTTAAGTGCCATAACTTCCTTTAAAACAAGTTTTTCAAAAGTCAGAATTTCCGGTGGCATTTGATGCGAGGGAGGGTTAAAGGTGGAAGGCGGACGAAAAGGGGAAACCTCTAGCCCACTGTTATCAGGTTTGTCTGCAAAGAAGTGTTTTAGTCGAATTCTCCTGAAAAATTTCAGAAGGTTGGACTGAAGATCCAAAAAGTTGGTTCTGACCGTTGGCACAAACGAAAGACCACGTGACAGAAGTTTCGTTTCTGTGGGTGTAAGGTTGTGGTCCGACAGGTTGAAGATAGGGATGGACGTTACAGCATTTGTATTATCTTGATCCATCATTGGGGTTGGCCCCACTGGTAGTATCGGTTGCGGGTTTGTCTGTTGCCTGGTACTGGTGGTTGGTACTGTTTTGCCCTTGTCTGACGATTCTGTGGTTGTGGGTGTTGGCATCAGAACCAGCCAAGATCCCAAAATTGGGGCAGATACAGAAACAACCAACGCGTCACCTTCTCTGTCTCATCAAACAGCTCAGGAGACGACACCGACGCCACAACCTCTGGTCCACAGCCACTACTTCAACCCGGTTTTTTAGGACGAGGCCGAGGCCGCGGCCAACACCCACAACCACAGAATCGTCAGACAAGGGCAAAACAGTACCAACCTACGAACTACGTACGCCACGGTACGTCCCCTACAACCTGCCCTGGGAAGAAAAAGAAGCACTTGCCACCTTACAAAACAACCCGGAAATAGTCATCAAACCCGCGGACAAGGGTGGTGGGATTGTGGTCCTCAATAACACTGAATACGACAGGGAGGTAGAGCGACAATTAACCAACCACGACCATTACCGCGCTCTATCAAAAGATCCCCTTGCAGACATTAGACTTAAAATTCTGTCCATTACAACTGCAGCTAGAGACAATGACGTGATCAACAAAAAAGAATTTGAGTTTTTGAACAACCCACACCCCAGGACCCCGATTCTCTATGTACTTCCCAAAATACATAAAGACGCCAGAAATCCGCCCGGACGCCCGATAGTATCGGGCTGCGGCTCCATTCTGGAACCCCTTGGCAAGTTTGTAGACTCTGTGATCAAAGAGTTTGTGCCCATCACGGACACCTACATCCGTGATACCATGGACCTTATCACCACCATTGAGGATCAACCCTTCGACATGGACAATCAAATAATGGCAAGCCTGGATATTGAATCCCTTTACACTAACATTCCCCACAGCGAGGGACTAAACGTAATCAAGAACCTTCTGACTACCAGACCACAACCATCCAAAATTCCAACCGATTTCGTGATGGATCTCCTAAGAGTGGCCCTACAAAATAACTACTTCTTGTACAAAAACACATACTACCTGCAGATCAAGGGAGTAGCGATGGGGGCTTGCTTTGCTCCGAATTTTGCCATTCTATATGTCCATGCCCTTGAAAAGTCATTGTTCCTCAACCACATCAACCCGTACCGACCCCAAATCCACTTGTGGCGTCGGTACATTGATGACATTCTATTAATCTGGAATGGCACAGCTGACTCCTTACAGCCGTGCGTTGATTGGTTAAACTCTTCCCAGGAACACCTGAAATTCACATATGAAACCAAACCCAATGACCTACCTTTCTTGGATGTCACAATACATGTGGAGGAGGGCAAAATTGGAACTATCCTATATCGCAAGCCAACCGAACGGAACACGTTGCTGCACTACTCTAGCAACCACCCCAGAGGCCTCCGCGATGGGCTCCCCTTTGGCCAATTCCTCCGAATCCGGAGGAATTGTAAGTGGCGTAAGGATTACTTCAGGGAGGCAGATATCCTAGTCTCCAAACTTATTAACAGAGGTTATCCACGACGTCTGGTGAAACAAGCCAAAAAACGGGCATGGTATAACCACAGGGAGGACCTATTAGTGCCAAACCAAAACAAACAAACTTTGAAAAGGATTCCCTTTGTCTCAGTCTTCAGCCCGGACAGTAACAGAGTTGCCAAAATTATCAAAAAGAACTGGTTGGTGCTAAGATTGGAGGAACAATTCAGCGCACCTCCCCTGTTCTCTTATCAGAGAGGTAACAACATCGCTAACCACCTCGTTCATGCCATCACTTGGCCGACATCCAGCACCGAGAGAAATACTAACACTATCACAGCAGCATGGGGCATGCCCCCGGTCATTGGACATTTCAAATGCCAGTCCTGTAGTGTATGCGAATTGACAATTAACACTAAAGAATTCAAATTCAGGGGACAAACACACCAGCTCACCCATCAAACCAACTGCAAAACACAAAACGTGATTTATGCCATCAGATGCCCGTGTGATTTGATCTACATCGGCCAGACAACACAAATGATTAAACAGCGGATCATACAACATAAAAGCAGAATCAATTGCAAAGTACTAACAGCACCCCTGGTCTCACACTTCATTGAGCATTCCCATACTGACACGGACCTAAGATGGCAGGTCATTGAGAAACCTACCCTACCTCTTAGAGGAGGCAACATGACTGCGTTGCTCAACAGAGCTGAATGCAAATGGATCGCCAGGGTTGACTCTGTCAACCGAGGGCTCAACACCCTTGATGAATGGACCAGCACTATCACCACCTAAGTCTCTCCCCTGAAGTGCGACTCACGTAATACAAACCTGTCTCGACCTTGACGTCAACAGGCTTCTTGTACCTTCTAAGCCTTTAACATTTCTCTGTAAACTAACCGCCTGGTTTCACACCAAAACCACCTTTTTCGTTGCTGTTAAAATTAATATGCTCATATATTGTTTGTTTTAATCCTGTCCCTGTTATGATCACATCACGTATTGTCGCCAGTACATGGCAATAGGTACATAAACAGTACCAACGGTACGATCGTTACATTACGAACCCTTTGTCCAGTCCAAGCCCCTGTGATTTATTCTCCAAGCATCTATGACACTCTGTAAATTAACCTTCCGGTTTTACACCAAACAAACCCTGTTGTTTTGGCTAAATATGCTCTATTGTTGTATGCATGGTTATGATTCACATGCGCCTCCTGGCCACAAAATCCTTCACCTGCTGGCCAAAACATTCTTCATTGTTATATGTGTTTCCTGCTTTAGACGCCGAGAGCGCCACTGCAGTTGGTTTACCTTTTGGGTTGCACTAAATTGCTGATAATTCCTTTTCACGTGACTGCCGGCTTTAGACGGCGCTCAGATACTGCTTTCCTTCCTGTTTGACTCGAGTATCCATGGTAACCTTCTCCCACACCCAACCACTCCTCCCCGGCCCTTCCCATTCCCGCCCCCTTCCCTCGCTCTTGACCAATGACCTCGCGACACATCCCGAACCCCGCCCCTGACTCACGCCCAAACTCCGCCCGCCCTCCCACGGCAGCCTGGACATAACCCAGAACACAGGTAATGCGCGGTCTGTTCCCGCATTCACTGCCGACCAGCCACGCCAGATGAGCGCCTGCCTTCTGTGCTGTACATTATTTCTGGTAAGAACATCTCGTAGGGTCTACACTTCCAGATCGTACGTAGGATGTAGCTCCAGCTCTATCTCTGAGCGTCTAACAGCCTCACTGACCGCATGCGCGCTCTCTCTTTCCAGACGCTGCCCTACCTTGCGAGCAGCACTAGGACGGAATGCGATCAGGTAATTACATCGCCAGTCCGCCCCGCATAATTCCTGTGATATCCGTATTATTTAATACTTACGTCAATATTTCTTTCTTAGTAAATTGACGCTATCAACAATCGTGTGTGCCGCCAGCCTCGCCTCCATTACAGGCACCTTGTAAGTGTAATCCCCTATGTGTGGTTCACCGTTCCACTTAAGGGTCTCCACCCCGCCGGGCCAATTTCCACATTAGTCACCCCAAACAGCACTCTCCTTCCCTATCTGGCCACCACTACAGTCACGTTCCCTTTTGCACGATAGGTCTAACACGATTCAGTCCAATACCTATCCCCCACCCCTCACCTACCCCTCCCCGCCCGTCAATTGCCCCTGCTCACTACTCCCCTCCTTTGTCCACAGCACTGTACCTATCGACAACCCCGTCCTGATGACGATCCTAAATCAAGGGGATCGAAACGCCGTCGACCACACAGCTTGAACCATACGACGCATATCACACTTAAAGCTTTTATGTGAAAAACTATTGTCCAAGTGATTGTAACTTGTTCTGTAATTGAAGCTTTAAATGATGTACATAATTTCATGTATGCGCCACTTATGCTGTTTTTAAAAGCACTTGCACTTCTCATTTCACTTCTAAATGTATATAGCACCTTGCACCAAGTGCCACTGGGTTGTCACAAGATCTAATCTTTACAGTGCTGTCTTTAACTGTAAATGCATTACCCCTTGTCCTTGGTGAATAATACCACCCTTTTTCAATTCCTCTGACTCCTTGTGCTCTGTTCTTAGTAATGCCTGTGGCATACCCCAATTGAAACAGTCTTTTAAATAATACCTGTTGGGACCTGTTCTTGTTTACAGACCAAAATGGCGGCTCTTTTATGCAACAATAGGAAGAGAAGAAAAGTCCAACTATCTCTGTGTAACAATCGGCTGTGCGCCGCGACAGACTGGAGAGCGCCAGTGTGACCAGGGACAATTATCAGGAGCCCCTTTCAAAAGAGAACCTTGGGTTCTGCTCTAGAAAAGCCTGATTTATCTTCAGTGGAGGATGACTGAAAGCAGTTACTTGGCAGTTATTTGTATAATGGGAAGGCCCTTTTAATACATTCAGTTTATCATTTATTTCTCTTAGCTTCTCCGGCACGACTGTTCGAAAATCTGTAATCAGACCCTCCACCATATTAAAGCTTTAAGAGCAGCAGTCCTTGAAAATAGTCTCTAATGCAGACAGATTCCTCTAATTCTTTGATTCCAGGACATGACTAGAGGATGTAGTCGCTGTTGTGGTCAGGCCCACCATAAGTCTTTTCATGATCAGGGTCAAATACCTCTTGCTTGGCGCTAGTCAATTAATTTTTAAGGCCCTTGGTAGCAAATGTAGATTTTTTTAGCATTTGTCAAGTAATACTGGCTGAATCCTGTACATAGGGTGTAAACTGTTACAAAATGCTTCCCATAAGGAACATTTTGAAACATGCGAAGAAAAGGTTAACATAGGCCAATGATATTCATTGGATTTTAAAACAGTATTATGGGAGAGGGGCAAGGGGCACATCCTGGAGCAAATAAATGGCAAATTGTGCCTTTTCAAGCAAACAGTTCCCTAGATCATGGTTGATAGAATCAAAAACAACTTTCAAGGAGAATTTGTGCCACTGTCTGAAGACATTTTTGGAAAACTAAAAACAAAGAGTTCTTTTTTTTTAAAGAGCGTTTGTCAAAAGAGCCCCTCAGCCCATAGGTGGTCTACCAGTGTCTGGAAGGGAGTCTGCAACATAGAAATGCCTGGCCAGCACTTCACCGCCCATACATGCGGTCCTGCTGCGATGTACCTCTTTAGATGCAGGTTGGTAGGAAAGATTACAAAAGTAATTCATTTATACTTTTTGGTTTACCTACAATCACCTTTTCAAGGTGAATATTGCCCAACAGGCTAAAGAGTTGCAAGCAATTTGCCCAAAACACTGACCGTTCTTAGCTTAAGCAATTATGTTACTGGTGACTGCAGAGCTGGACCTGTTTGTTTACCTAATGTTGAAGAAACTAAAATGAAATACTATTATAATGTCACTTGGTTTGTCCACAGTGACTGACGCACACAGTACATGCCTCATTTTTATTGCGGGCAGATTTAAAGCGTATTTTTAGGTTTTTGCAGATTATTGCTCCCGACCCTGTGTAGAAGTACTTACTGCCACTTGAGCTGTGAATGCTTACGCTGCTGCTTATAATAGCTTGCTATGGCGTCATTTAAAAAGTAAATTGCAAACATAGCATAGCTGCCAAGGTTTCAGATTGGTATGTGTGACATTTCATAATTTCAGTTTCATTATGAGTGACATTTCAAAGACTATCAGCCTGATTCATGAAGGTAAATGCTATGCGTTTTTGCACTGTGCTACGCACAAACTACACACACTATGCGAATGTAGCTTAGTCCTTCGCCCAGGGTTAGTTTTCATGTAAATTGCAAGGACTGTCTTAAAAATGTGTAATCCCATGTTCTTTATTTAGAGTCCTGATAAAGGGCGAGGACCCCGCCCGTTTTCTGCCTGCTTCCTCTTGCCCATGGGTAGCATCAGCTCACGAGGGAGCATTCCTGCTGCACTATCCATCGGTGCTGCCATGCATTGTGCAGTGCTGGCCACGGGGGTGCTTTACAGAAAGAAGCAAGCCAAGTATGTGTGACAAAAGTGGTCCTCCACACGGGCAGCTGTCTATGGAGAGGGTGACGCAATCTGAAAGGGAGAGGGTATTTCAGAGCCCAAGGCAGCACTCATGTGGAGACGGTTATTTAAGGCCATCATATGGCTTTAATATGAGCTCCACGTCATACACGTAATGTAATCCATTACATCTGCGGCATTCCCTTACATGTTGACGTTTGGTAATCTGCTTAGCACTCATGTGCGTGTGTGTGGGCTTTTTGTTTGTATCTTCTTGTGTGTCTGCAGTATATATCGTGTGCGGTACCAATACCAATGAGTTCCCAGGCCTGCTGACAGGCTAGATTGGTTTACTGGCAGTGCGGCAATGAATGTGCAGATTAAGCTCTGTGTGAGATGCTGCTTTTAGGAATGCATTGCAATCAACATGGGTGTCACAGAGCTGTTGTGCGAATTTTCTGAAGTTTTGGTTTAATCCCTCAATTAGTAACTAATTTAGCACATGCAAACGAGAACACGGACAACCAGAAAGCCCGCACCTTCTGTTTGCAGCGCATGTGTTATTTGAGCTATGTTTTAGTGTGGAATACATCCTTGTATCCTGTTGTACATTATTCCTATCTCTATTTCCATAATTCCCTTACCTCATTATGTTCCAGAATGTATGGCTCTGAACTCTTCCTGAGATTCTAGGTAGAGTCAGTTTGTGCCTGGCCAGCTCCTTGTGAAGATGTCTTGCTGTTATACTGCGCAATAAACAGGAACCATCCAAATGGCAGTTTCTAAAGGCTCCTCGGTTTCTGGTATGGTTCGTGAAATGGTTTATGCTTATTGCACTACTCTTCATGGTTCTCAGAACAAGTCTCCCTTTGAGATTATGAGGGGCAGGGTTCCCAGCACAAAATTGACTCCCTCTTGGCTTAGAGATTTAGTTTCTCAATCAGACTTAACAAGAAGTACACTTACGTCTGGGTCCATTTCTGCCAGTAAGTTGGCGAAGCCAGTTTCTAATAAGATTTCTAAGGGTGATCTTGTAAAAATAAAGTCTGGTAGGGTTTCAGGGGGCTTATCTAAACTTAGAGGTGTTTCAACGAGAGAAGATGTGTTGTACATTATTCCTATCTCTATTTCCATAATTCCCTTACCTCATTATGTTCCAGAATGTATGGCTCTGAACTCTTCCTGAGATTCTAGGTAGAGTCAGTTTGTGCCTGGCCAGCTCCTTGTGAAGATGTCTTGCTGTTATACTGCGCAATAAACATATTGCACTGCATTAGAGTCTCAGAAGCATTTACTACATATCCAAAATGGAAACAGGGACTTATTTCACACTAAAATCTAGCACTAAATGCCATTTTTTCATTTTGCATAATTACGCATAATTTTTCCAGATTTTTACGTAATTATGCAAAAGCAAAACAGGCAAATCCCACACATTCCTAATATGACCCCCACAATCTCTAATAATGCAGTTGTTTGTTAGGTGTTTATTATATTCTTGATGTGGTCAAGCAAAAAAGTTAACAATTTGGTGTAATTTATCCTTAAAACAATTCATCTAGACAATATTAAATCAATGCAGCCTTCCAACACCAATTGCTGTGTTGTGTCATTAATAAGGAATAAAAATGATGAACAGTATGGTCTATATTAGACCTGTCATCCTCGGGTATCCTTCCCCTAGTCTTTTTGCCTTTTGCTGCATGTTTTTGCTGATTCTTATTGTTGGCCTTAGGACTCTGAGCACTTTACCACTGCTAACCAGTGCTAAAGTGCATGTGCTTCTCCCCTAAACATGGGACATTGGTTTATACCTGATTGGCATGTTTATTTATATATTTTTAAAGTCCAATACTTTTATTTTCAAGAAGTAAAATCTTATAGAAATATACACACATTTCATAAGTACACAATAGTTTGTAAAATAGCCTAAAATAACAATTCATAATTGTATCTTGCAAACCCATATAAGTACAATTTGTGCAATTAAAAACACATGAAAAAATAAAATTTCACCATACCGGGCTCAATATGGTTCACAGCTCATAATATCACATATATTTTACAGCTCTAATAAAACATGATAACATTTCAGCCGATGACAACTAATTCATATTATGCCTATCAGCATTTATAAAGTGCAAAGTGATAGCAGCTTATCACAAATTCAATGATCACTCTTAATCCTGCTTCAGCTTAGAGATACTTCCCGTCTTCTTACATATTCCTGTTTGGAGATCCCCTCATTGCAATCGGGCTTTCATTACTGACTAAAAAAAAATCACCCATGCCAACATTATGTTAAAATCTTAATAAAGGGGTAATATCACAGGTGACTTAAAGACTTCACACAAATACTGGTCAATGGCTATTTCTACATCCCAGAACCTAAGGTCAGGTATCAAATCCAGGCCCATTTCCCTCATTTGGATACCATATTTGTTAAATAAAGGTCGGAGGAGCTTTTTCCTTTCCACAATGAAGAATGCACAATCCATCAATATATTGCTTACTGAACATTTCCACCACACCTAGAGGTGCTATGCCCATTTATCTTAGCAGCTTCTATTCTTAGTCCCTTGACATGCCACCCAGGGTCGATTCCCACCCTTCAACACAAGACTTCATCACGTAAGCATTTATCTGGAATGTTATACAGGTAAGGGAATAGATGCATGCTCTCCTGAGAACTTAGGCAATAATAATAATAATAATAATAATAATAATAATAATAATAATCTTTTTTCGGCAGTAATCACAGCTTTAAAAGATACAATAGATAAAAATGTCAATAACAAATCCGTAAAACAATAGATCATCACTGTACAAAATCACGGGGGTCCCTGTCTATCTCAATAATGTCTTGAGTTTCTTGATCTTAATACTGCTCTTAAAAAATTCGTAACAAACTGTGCGAACATTCTGCAAAAGTTGTAAGTATAAAAGTGCAATACGAGCATACCTGAATCTCAATTCTTTTAAATAAGGTTTAAGATACAATCGTCTAGGATGGGTAAAATATTTAAATAAAAAAACGAAATGTAAAATATCCTGTGGAGACCTATTGTCGCAGCCACATGGTCCTCTATCCTCTACTCGTAAAACAAAGCCTGAAGGAGATGCCACTAAGTGATGGAACATATTTAATCTAAAATGAGTAATTAAAAATCTATCATGGGCGCTAGTATAGCGAGATAAGTATCCATACCCTGCACTGATTTGACTGGAGCATGTGTTCTTACCATGGCTTTACTGAGCTTCATGCCCTCACGCTCTTCAATGGCTTTTTTTAAAAACAAGTCTTTAATAATTTTTTTGTTGTGTCGCTTCACTATGTCATATTTTGTAAAAGTGTCTGCTCTTCCCAGGGCCAGAAAAGTTTCCTTAACGTATTTTGACAAAGGGATTTGAAAAGCGTGGTCAAGTGAGCGGCAATCCAAAATTACTGCTCAATTAAAAGATACCTCCTCGTTGGACCAGACATTCACTCAACACAGCAAAGGCTTAACTGCAACTAAATCAGTAATATACTTGGCCCCAAATTCCTCATGTAGAGAGTAAGCGGGGTTTCCTGGGGGACTTTCAAAATCCATCTTAAACATTTATTTTGCACCGTCTGTAATCTGTTGGCTACCATGTATCCCAAAATCTCACTCCCATACAGGACCTTGGAGATGCAAAAAGACTGACATAATTTTAAAATCACCCCCGGGGACCATGTGCCCAATCTATGTGTATATTTTGCAATTGCTCCCAAGGATTTTTCCATGTCCCTCAGCTTCTCCTCCTTCAGATTTTTCCAAGTTAGTCTGGCATAGAATAAGACACCAAGATTTGTAAAAGCGTGGCCCTTCGCTAGACTAAAAGTGCCTGCCTTGTAGGTTTTTGAACTAGTCCCTCGACAACCTAGCTCCATCACAAATGATTTGGTAAAATTAGGGGACAAATCCAACCCATTCATAAAGGAGACAAAACCCATCTATTAAAACTTGCAGCACCCTGGGAGTACACGCTATAAGCATAGCGTCATCCGCGAACAGCAGAACTGGCACTGATCTACTGCCTATTCTCTGGGTATCGGCCTGTAGTGATGTCATGGCAGATTCTAGTCCACTAATGTATAAGGTAAATAAAAAAGAGGCAAGGATACACCCTTGACGCATTCATCTAGAACATTTAAAATTATCAGTGAGTCCCCCTTCTTGAGTAAATATAACTGCTGCTGTTGTTTGGGTGTAAAGAGTCATTAAAACATTTATTATTGCTTGCTCAACTCCTAATTCATTAAATAGCAGCCACAATTTATCACGGTTTTCTCTGTTGAACGCTGCAGTAAGGTCCATAAAACCTAAGTAGAGAGGGCCCGCTTTGGCGATCGTATATTTAGATATCAAAAGATAAAGGTTCTGACATTGATCTTCTGTATATTTGCCCATCCAGAAGCCATATTGAACCTCCGAAATGTTTTGCCTTTTGTCTGCCCACTCAGGAAGCCTATTTATTAAAACCTGACCCAAAACCTTAACAGTAGAGTCGATCAGGGATAAGGGGCGGTAACAGTTAGGATTATCCCTGTCTCCCTTCTTAAAGATCGGGACAATAATGGTAGTAGACCATGTGGGAGGCATAGATGATGACACTGTGGCATTTAATACCCTTGTCAGCACCGGGGCCCACACATCGATATTATTCTGATACATATCCGGAGGGATCCCATTTGGACCTGGGGCCTTGTTCTGGGACAGTCCCTCAATGCCAATCCTAACCTCCTCAAGGAGAAAGTTAATAGGCACCTGGCATGGGAGGGGCTCTAATTCATTAATAGATTGCTCTTCTTCACTGTGGATACAAACCGCCTGGAAATGAATCCTCCATTGATCAGAAGTAATATGGTGACATAAATTCGGCTTGTCAGGTTCAGAAAAACAAGGACTATTGATGCCCTTCCAGAAGAGGGTACTATATTTTAATTCACTTGCTTCTATCAGCTCATTCCAGGCTTGTTTTTGTAACAGGGATCTCCGCTCCTTGAGGGCCCTTTTATAATTATTACGGCAACTGGCCACCGAGGATCTATTACGGGGCGTCTCTTTTAAGGCCATTTTAAGATTATTGAGCACCCACTGTCAAACCATCTCGGGCTATCTGAGCAGGAAGTTACTACTGGGACAGTTAACAAACTAGCAACTGACTGGGCAATAACAATAAATGAAATAACTATATCCTCTTTTGTGGGTGACATTTCTAGGCACTTTAAGATCTGCTGTTGCCTCAATTTAAACAGGGAATGGTTGAAAGCATTGGTATCCACCTGCGACCACCGCAGGCGTCTCCCCTGATCTGTTGCCAGTATTGTGCCCACATTCCTACTACCTGGCACAAACTGAGCACCCTGTACCTCAAGGTTTTAGGGGTTGGCCTATAAAAGAATCCTAATGGGAGTGGTTTGATGTCAGAAGCGTAAAAGGGGAACTCGGAAGAATGTCTCAAAATGTTACCTACAAGTACTGGGAATCGAAATGTGAAGATCACAATATCACCCTCAATTGTTTTCTTGGACCGTCCAATCCAAAAGTAGGGGTGGGCAGAATTTGCGTAATCGCGTTACGCAAATCTCGGCGAAACAGTAAAAAATCTCCGCGAACATGCAGAAATTCCGCGAACGTGCGGAATTGCTTGTTCGCAATGCTTTTTTCCTGTCCGCAATTGCTGTTTGCGTGCTCGGGGGGAAATATCTCCCGAACAAGCATTCTGAGAATGCGAACAAGGGAAATTTTGCGAAGTCGCAGAACGCAGATTTTTTTGGGCAATTTTGCGTTCTCCGCGGAACGCGAAATTACCCAAATTCTGTGAGCGGAACGGAATTTACCACCCAGGCCTATCCAAAAAACCCTTCTGGCCATCAGAATGTGGCTATGATTTGCCACAATGAATCTGCTATGTTTTCCTAGCCAATGCGCCACTTTGTTGATCAACTTATCCATGGATTCTTCACTATGTGTACCCATGCCTGGGACCCCAACCAAAACCACAGTATAGGGAAAACAGGCCTGGAGGAAGGACAATTACTGGTAAAACCAGACTATTTATAATATTTGGGCGGTCCTTAACTTGCTCAGGCTCACTTAAAATGAGGGGCTGCTCCCCATCACCCCTGTCCATGCCAACTGCTTGGGAGTTATACAATCTATAAGGAGCCTTGCCCTGACCTGTTTCCTGTGTCATAGACCCTTTCTCCGTCAAGTGATTATTGGATGGTGGCCTACATTTTAAATTGTTTTGCAA
This sequence comes from Lissotriton helveticus, assembly GCF_964261635.1. NCBI lineage: Eukaryota > Metazoa > Chordata > Amphibia > Caudata > Salamandridae > Lissotriton > Lissotriton helveticus. The sequence goes on along the minus strand of NC_136065.1, from coordinate 899,215,662 downwards.
GGGCAATCCAGGTTGTGCTGCCTGGTCCTGGGGATTTTGTGGGGGGGGCACCTTATTAATAGTGTCCAACACACTCTTCACTCAACCAAGTGCGTCTCTTGAGACTGACATTACTTTATCAAGTTTGTCCCAAAGCTGCGACAGCAGATCCAGCAAGAAATCAATAAATATTTTTCTTAGGGAGTTTTAAAATCCCCCCATGTCTGTCAGGCTAATTGATGTTGTTGGTTCCTCCCCTCTCTGCTGGGGCTCGTTTCTCTTCTTAGCTTTCCACGACTTCTTAGGTGCTGGTGACCCCTCTGAATGCACTCCCTCTTTGGAGGCCGCAGTGACCCTGATCTCATCTACCACAATGGGCATTAAGGCACCTGTAGCAAGATCCTGTGGATTCTTAGAGTTAGTGGCTTGGGAATTTAAAACTACTGTGTCTTTGATTTCACCAGGCAAGAGTACTGATATACCAGCAGAACCCAAAGAGAGTCTCTTCTCTGCTTTATCAATCTCCTTTGAAATAGCCCCCACTGCTTTCACCAGGAAGGAGTCAATCGTAGCCCTCTTCTTACTGTTAGTGTGATCAGTGTGAGCCTCCTGCCTCTTTCCTGTGGTGGTTGACTAAAGAGAGACTCCTCCAAATAAAATATGAAATGCCTAGTTACAAGTACAAAAACAAAACAAGCCATGGTCAAGTTAGTACTCACAATAAAGCTGAGGCCTTTGTGTATTCTTCACAATCCATCAATAGCAATGTAGGTACTCTTCCTCGGATGAACAGATAGTGTATGCCTTTCTTTGCATCAACTCTGGCTTTCTCCAGTCAAGAGAATGGGCTCAGCTTGGTCCTGATCGGCCACGGACGGGTGCAGTCGAGCCAGCCCTTTGCCCGGGCGCATCCCATGCTGCGGGAGGCCTGTGCTGCAGATAAGCGATTCCAGGTGCAAAGGTGACCTGTTGCGGCGGCAGCCACAAGCGATTCTGGGGCCTGTAGGCTCCTTGCCCCCTGGTGCTGAGACAGGCTTCCCGCGGTGCGGGAGCCCTGCACTGCAGATAAGCGCCTCCGGGTGTGAAGGTGACGTGTTGCAGTGGCAGCCGCTAGCGATTCTGGGGTCTGTAGCCTCTTTACCCCCTAGTGCTTAGACGGGCTTCCCACGCTGCGGGAGCCATGCGCCTCAGATAAGCGCCTCCAGGCACAAAGACGACGTTTTGCGGTGGCGGCCACGAGTGATTCTGGGCCCAGTAGGCTCCTTGCCCCCTGGTGCTGAGAGGGGCTTCCCGTGCTGTGGGAGGCCTGCGCTGCAGATAAGCACCTCCGAGTGCGAAGGTGACATGTTGCGGTGGCAATCACAAGTGATTCTGGGGCCTGTAGGCTGCTTTCCCCCTAGTGCTGAGACGGGCTACCCATGATGCAAAGCCCCGTACTACAGATAAGCTCCTCTGGGCGTGAAGGTGATGTGTTGCTGCAGCAGCAGCAAGCAATTCTGGGGCCTGTTGGCTCATTGCCCCTGTTGCTGAGACGGACTTCAAGTAGTAGCTATCCTACCACTCTGTCCTCTTTATGAAATTAAAAAATGTGTTCCACACTTTGAAGGGAGAAGATGCTCCACTGGGATGCAGCTTCTGAAAGCAGGTGATTTGTGCGTGAGGACTGACTACTGGACATGGGCTAGTTGTCTCCCTCCAGATGCGGTGGTGACAAGCCACAGTCAAGTTAGTACTCACAATAAAGCTGAGGCCTTTGTGTATTCTTCACCATCCATCAATGGCAATGTAGGAAGTCTTCCTCGGATAAACAGATAGTGTATGCCTTTCTTTGCATCGACTCTGGCCTCGTCCAGCCAAGAGAATGGGCCCAGCCAGGTCTTGATCGGCCACGGACGAGTGCAGCGGGGCCAGCCCTTTGCCCGGGCGCGTCCCACGCTGCGGGAGGCCTGCGCTGCAGATAAGCGACTACGGGCGCAAAGGTGATGTGTTGCGGCGGCCGCCACAAGCGATTCTGGGGCCTGTAGGCTCTTTGGCCCCTGGTGCTGAGACAGGCTTCCTGCGGTGCGGGAGCCTTGAACTGCAGATAAGCGCCTCTGGGCGTGAAGGTGACGTGTTGCAGTGGCAGCCACTAGCAATTCTGGGGCCTGTAGGCTCTTTGCCCCCTAGTGCTCAGAAGGGCTTTGCGCGCTGCGGGAGCCCTGCGCCGCAGATAAGCGCCTCCTGGCACGAAGGCGACATGTTGCGGTGGCAGCCATGAGTGATTCTGGGCCCAGTAGGCTCCTTGCCCCCTGGTGCTGAGAGGGGCTTCCCTCACTGCGGGAGCCCTGCACTGCAGATAAGCACCTCCGGGCGCGAAGGTGGTGTGTTGCGGTGGCAACCACAAGCGATTCTGGGGCCTGTAGGCTCCTTGTCCCCTAGTGCTGAGGCAGGCTGCTCGCGCTGCGGGAGCTCTGCACTGCAGATAAGCACCTCTGGGCGCAACGGTGTTGTGTTGTGGTGGAAACCACAAGTGATTCTGGGGCCTGTAGACTCCTTGCCCCCTGGTGCGGAGAGGTGCTTCTCATGCTGCGTGAGCCGTGCGCTGCAGATAAGCGCCTCCGGGCACGAAGGTGACGGCGGCAGCTACGAGTCATTCTGGGGCCTGTAGGCTCCTTGCCCCCTGGTGCTGAGACGGGCTACCCATGATGCAAAGCCCCATACTACAGATAAGTGCCTCCAGGCGTGAAGGTGGTGTGTTGCGGCAGCAGCTGCAAGCGATTCTGGGGCCTGTAGGCTCCTTGCCCCCTGGTGCTGAGACGGACTTCAAGCAGTAGCTATCCTACCACTCTGTCCTCTTTATGAAATGAAATATGTGTTCCACACTTTGAACGGAGAAGACGCTCTACTGCGATGCAGCTTCTGAAAGCAGGCGATTTGTGCGTGAGGACTGACTACTGAACATGGTCTAGTTGTCTCCCTCCAGATGTGGTGGTGACAAGCCACAGTCAAGTTAGTACTCACAATAAAGCTGAGGCCTTTGTGTATTCTTCACCATCCATCAATGGCAAGTAGGAAGTCTTCCTCGGATGAACAGATAGTTTATGCCTTCTTTGCATCTACTCCGGCCTCCTCCAGTCAAGAGAATGGGCCCAGCTCGGTCTTGATCGGCCACGGATGAGTGCAGCGGGGCCAGCCCTTTGCCCGGGCACGTCCCACGCTGCGGGAGGCCTGCGCTGCAGATAAGCGACGCAGGGCGCAAAGGTGACGTGTTGCGGCGGCAGCCACAAGCAATTCTGGGGCCTGTAGGCTCCTTGCTCCCTGGTGCTGAGACAGGCTTCCCGCGGTGCGGTAGCCCTGCACTGCAGATAAGCGCCTCCGGGCGTCAAGGTGACGTGTTGCAGTGGCAGCCACTAGCGATTCTGGGGCCTGTAGGCTCTTTGCCCCCTAGTGCTCAGAAGGGCTTCCCGTGCTGCGGGAGCCCTGCGCCGCAGATAAGCGCCTCCTGGCACGAAGGCGACGTGTTGCGGTGGCAGCCATGAGTGATTCTGGGCCCAGTAGGCTCCTTGCCCCCTGGTGCTGAGAGGGGCTTCTCTCACTGCGGGAGCCCTGCGCTGCAGATAAGCACCTCCGGGCGCGAAGGTGGTGTGTTGCGGTGACAACCACAAGCGATTCTGGGGTCTGTAGGCTTCTTGTCCCATGGTGCTGAGAGGGGCTTCCCGTGCTGCGGGAGCCGTGCGCTGCAGATAAGCACCTCCGGGCGCGAAGGTGACGTGTTGCGGTGGCAACCACAAGTGATTCTGGGGCCTGTAGGCTCCTTGCCCCATGGTGCTGAGAGGGGCTTTCTGTGCTGCGGGAGCAGTGCGCTGCAGATAAGCTCCTCCGGGCGTGAAGGTAATGTGTTGCGGCAGCAGCCGCAAGCGATTCTGGGTCCTGTAGGCTCCTTGCCCCCTGGTGCTGAGACGGACTTTAAATAAAATGTGTTCAACACTTTGAAGGGAGAAGACGATCCACTGGGATGCAGCTTTTGAAAGCAGGCAATTTGTACGTGAGGACTGACTACTGAACATGGGCTAGTTGTCTACCTCCAGATGCGCTGGTGCACAGCATCCTGAAACGCATTGGACCTTCTTACCTGCTCAGCCTCAAACTTCTCTTTGACTTCTCTGACTAAAAAAGCTTTGGTAGGGAATAACTGAGGGGTATATTATCAAGACAGGCGATACAATTATCGGCGTTTTAGTGGCAGAAAACTGTAGCTAAAACAGCGATAATGGACTTGATAATATGCTCTATGGAATTCCAATTGAATCCCATGTTGAATGTGAAGGACATCTAACATGGGCTTCAATTGAAATTCCATTGAGCATATTATCAAGGCCAATATCGCCATTTTAGTGGCAGTTTTCTGCCGCTAAAATGGCGATAATTTTATTGCCTGTCTTGATAATATGGCCCTGAGTTCTTGGTTTTGAGGTAGTGTAAATCCTCTCTCCAGCTTGTTTCTAAGGCACAATCTCTAAGTATACTCTTTATCTGCTTAATCCGAGCCACTTCCCCAATTTCGGTGCACATTTCTGGGTCCCCTAAATGCCTCACAATTATAACCACAGGATTATTTTTATTGGTGTGGATTAACATTATTTCTAGTAAGATTTGCACTGTCAATTTATGCTGAGATGTCCCATCTTTCAGAGAAGAATAAAAGTGCATGGCTCTGGCGTCCACCAGGGCACTCCAAGCTAAGGTTCTCACTCCCTCCTTACCGCTTGAATCATAGCATTTTTAGGAAGTTCAAGGAGCTGTTTCAGAGAATTACCTTCTAAACCTTCCCATCAGACCCACCTATCCCAAGCCAACACTTATGCTCCATAAAGGGCCTGAGGAATTAGTTTACCCTTTATAACTTTACTTAAAGGCTTGAAGGTGCGGCTCCCAAACTTACATTTCATTTTGTTTACACCATTCCCTACAGTAGATAGAAAAAGTATTTAGCACACCATTTGTTTGTCCCACCTAAAATTGCCTGAAAATGTTACACCCAGATATTTATTTATTTTTTTTTTTTTTTTTTTAACAACATTTTTATTGCATCACCAATATAAGTGTACAGACAAAATAGTCAGCAAAAGATAATATGACACGAACCGATACAATTGAAGACAGTCGCTCCTCATCCGGGAGAATCATCCCGCTCTTGATGAGGGTGGCTTCCTTTCCGTTCCGGTTTCACACTGCTTACATTGTCAGACCGCTGTATTGTGCACATAACCCTGGAACGCTATTGTGATTTACGCCCCTCCCCCAATTTCTGTACCCCAACATCCCACCAATCCAGCTTCCTACCCGCCCTCCCCCGCGGTCGCGCTGCGCTTGGATAACCATGTGTTAGTGCCCGGTGTGTTGTAGGAGGAAGCAAACAATCATTAAGGTGTGTCCTCCTGTACAGTGGTAGGGTCTGCTCCAGCTTGTTCGCTCTCGCCTTCCTGCCCCTCACCGTGTACATCCCTGAGCGCCTGCACCATCACCTCCCAAGCAGTCGCCCTTTCCAGTGCTTTCTCGTCATTCGACCTCCAAGCCATCTGGTACCGTAAGGTACTATCACACGCGGCCCATCTCAGACACTCCCCATACCATCTTTTATACGTTGGCCCCGCTCTGGACTTCCAATTTCGTGTGATCTCCCGCTTGGCCAAGATAAGCCCTAGATCTATAAATTTACTCGACAACTTATTGCTAGGTGTGTGTGGGAACCAGTGAAGGATGCCAACTGCTTTAGTATACTGGAGATCTCTGTCCGTCGCACCGTTAAGGGCCCGCCCGACTTCCTGCCAATAGTCGCCTAAAGTGGGGCAGTCCCACAGCATATGACATAGATCCGCCCCCGCCGTATTACATCTGGGGCAAGCAGCGTCGGTCACCCCAAAGTATTGGTGGATTTTCCCGGGCGTGAGGTATGCCCTGTGGATAACATAAAAGTGGATCAATTGGAACCTTGCATTCCTCGAGCACTTCCGCGCCCTCCTCAGCAGTTGGCCCCAGGTCGTGTCTGGTATCTCCACCTGGAGGTCCAGCTCCCACTTGGCCTTCAGGGCCGCCAAAGGTTGCAGGGCCTCCCGCTGCATCCTCGCGTACAGGCACGTGACGGCCTTAAAGGTACCGGCCGCCATCATGGCGTACTGGCAAACCATCGAGGTGCCCGGCTCCTGCAGCCCTTCCCCCCAGTGGGCTCGCAAGGCGCCCGTAACCGCCGCGTGTAGCAGGTAGTCACCCCTTGGTAGGTCAAATCTCTCCTGCAGGTCCCGAAACGGCAGCAACACCCCATCTTCGTAAAGGTCACCCAGCACGTGCACTCCCGCCTCCTCCCACCCTAGCAAGCGTGACCAATCACCTCCATGTGGGAGGGCAGTGACCATTCCCAGAAGTATTTCGGGGGCGTACATAAGGCGGACACCCGCCCGCTTACGGGCCCGGTCCCAACATAGCCGGAAAGTCTGTTCCTCGACCGTCAGGTCTCCCACTCGGAGTTTCTGGTGCAGCGTAATATAAGCCAGAACGTGCCGCGGGGTGCCTTCGGCTCTCGCGTCTTCGGGACCTCTATATACTCTTGCCACCTCCTGAGTAAAAGTCTGCAGCTGCGCAGCCAGGTAATAGCCTTCAAAGTCTGGCACTGCCATGCCTCCCTCATCTTTGGGGCGTAACAGCGTGTCGAGCGCTACGCGTCTCCTACCCGTGCCCCACAGGAACGCTATAATCAGCGACCTCAGGCGCTTGAAAACCGAACTCGGGACCCATACCGGCAGTGTCCTAAAATAATACAGAAGCCTGGGCAGGGCTATCATTTTAAGCAGGGAAATTCTACCAGCCAGGGACAGCGGTAGAGTCGCCCAGAAGTCCATAGATCCACGTAGGGCGTTAACACAACGAATTATGTTGCCATCCAGCAGGTCGGACGGGGCGTGGTAAACATAAACCCCTAGGTAATGTAGGCAGCGCGGCTCCCACCGGAGTGCCAGAGCAGTGAGTGGGCACGGCTCTCCCGGCCTCAGGGGAAACAGACAGGATTTGGGCCAGTTGACCCTCAGGCCCGACAACCTACCGAACTGCTCCAGTAGCCTCCGCGCCCCCTGAAGTTCGGCGCCGGCATCGGCCAAAAACATCAACAAGTCATCCGCATATAGGGAGATGAGGTGTGGCCTCCCCCTAAAAGACAAACCGGCGTAGTGGCGGCCCAGTCTAGCTACCGCAGCGAAGGGTTCCATTGCCAACGCAAACAGTAGCGGGGACAGGGAACAACCCTGTCTAGTGCCACGCCTAATCGGGTATTGTCTTGAGATCAGTGCACCCACCCGGACCCTTGCTACCGCCTCAGTATAGAGGACCTTGGTCCACTGTATATATCCGTCACCCAACCCAAAGCGACGCATCACCTCATACAGGTATCCCCATTCGAGGCTGTCAAATGCCTTCTCAATGTCAATGGACAGGACAAATGGGGAGACGGTGTTCGGCCAATCCGCACCCATCAGTCTCGTGAGTCTACGGATGTTATGAGTGGTATTGCGTGTCGGTATGAAACCGCACTGGTCACCATGAACCAGGCCCGTCATGTGCACTAGTAACCTGTTGGCCAGAATTTTACTGAGGATCTTGTAGTCCGTCGTCAACATAGACAACGGACGATACGAGGACAGCGCCGCACCCTCTCTGCCCGGCTTCAAAAGTGGAATCATGAGGGCCTCGCACATAGAGCCCGGGAGTCGGCCCTTCTCCTGCGCCTCATTATATACCTCGCGCAGCCTTGGAGCAAGATGGTCTAGGTACTTGCCATAGAATTCGATCGGTAGACCGTCGAGGCCCGGGGTCTTGTTTCTAGCCATCTGTTTTACTGCACAACCTATCTCTCCGAGGGAGATGGGCCGCCCTAACTCTTCCGCCTCCGAGTCCTCCACTCGCGGCAACTCTAGCCCGTCCAAGAACTCCTCAAGCTCCTCCGTCCCTCCCGTGTCACCACTCAGATAGAGCCCTTCATAATAAGTTCGGAACTTGTTCAGGATCCCGGGTTGGGAGTGGCAAGGCTCCTCCCCTGGCTCCTGGATTCTCATGATCGGCCCTCCCCCTCGGATAGGGTTAGCAAGCCAAGCCAACATCGCCCCCGCCTTATCACCTTCCGCATGCGCCCTCGTCACGTACGCCTTGTAGTCGAAGCTACGCAGCCGCTCCAGCTCCACCGCCAGCCCCTCCCGCGCCCCGCTGAGCCCCTCCTGCAGTTCAGGGTGATGCGGGCGCCTCTTCTCAAGATCCCTCAGCCGTGTCTCAGCCTTGTCTAAATCATCCAACAGAGTCTTCCGCGCCCCTGCCGTGTGCCCAATACAATGTCCCCGCACCACCACCTTGAAAGCATCCCATTCAACCGCCCTCGTGGAAGCCGAGCCACTGTTCTCCTCAAAATACCTCTCAATACGTTCACTCAGGGCCTCCCTGAACACCAAGTCGTCCAGGGTGTCAGGTTGCAGGCGCCATGTTGGTACGCAGTTAACAGTCACCATCCACTCCAGAGACATCAACAAGGGGTTGTGGTCTGATAACGTCCTGGCCAAGTATTCCGCCCCTCCCACCGCGGGGAGCACACATTCCGAACAAAGAAACGCATCCAGCCTCACATGTAAATCATGCAGGTGCGAGTGAAAGGAGTAGTCCCTAGTAGTGGGGTGCAACGCCCTCCATGCATCCGTGAGGGCCCAGCTCTCCTGCCATTCCAATCTACGCTTGGCGATCCTATGTGCTGGGGACGCGCGCAGCGGAGGATGGGACCTATCCAGTAGCACGTCCTCAACTGAGTTGAAGTCCCCCCCCAAGAGGACCGGCCCTGCCAAATAACCCGCCAATTTGCCCGAGATGTTAGACAAGAAAGCGGGCAGATCCACATTAGGAGCATACACATTACAGAGAGAAATCATCCTGCCTCTCAGCCTTCCCTCCACCGCCACATACCTGCCCTCTGGGTCTATCGACACCTTCGAGACCTGGAAGGGGACCCCCGCCCGTATCCAAATCAATGTCCCCCTCGCAAATGCCGAAAACGTCGTATAGAATAACTGCCCCCTCCAGCGTCTGTGTAGAGCCGCCCCTTCCTGCTTATTTAGGTGCGTCTCCTGCAAAAACGCTACGTGAACCCCCCTACGCTTGAGGTAGGCCTGAACCTTATGTCTGCGCGTCATGGACTGCATACCCCGCACATTCCAGGTCACACATTTCAACGCTCCAGTACTAGCCATTCCCCCCTACACAACCGGACCAGACCGCAAAGAACAGTATTCGCTGAAGTCCCGCGACCACGGGCCCTCCCCCCCACCCTCCCAAAACAGGAAGCCAAACCCCTCCAACAACTACAACCCCCTGAGCAACCCCAACTGCTCGCAACTCCCACCCCCCCAGGACAGGCCCCCCCGCAACTGGAAGTACCCCCATCCAAACCAACACTCCCGACCACCCCTCAAGGAAAGGTGGTAATATTCGCAGTCTCCACTGCGATGACCTTAGGGGCCAGTAAGGCGCGGCTCAATGCTATAAGACTCTAACAAATCAGCCCCGCGCGCTCCACCCCACAATCCCCACATTACAGCTCCCCAAAACCTCAATCAACATCCGCTGCGGGTCCATCGCCCCGGTGTCCAACCAGCGAATCCAACCCGCCAAACCAGTTCAGCACGCCTCCAGTATCTCTCCCGAGGTCTGCGGCGTCACAAGAGGGCCCCGGGCTCCACCAAATTCCGATTGTCCCGTCTCTGAGCCCGTGCCCGGGGCCTCCGAATCCGTACCCTTCCCAGACTGAGTCCTGGCGGCTCTAGATAAGTCCACCACCGCCTGTAGGGCCGCCTGCCTCTCCGCCTCCGTCTGCGACATCGATGGTTTCCCGGTCCTCCTGCGGTTCCTTCTGATCCGTTGGGACTGCCTGATCGGCTTTTCCACCTTAGCCCCCTCCTCTCTGGCCTTAGCACCGTCCGTTCCTGCCTTATAGGTGTCCCACCAGTCCCAAGCGTCCGCGGAAGTCGTGAAAAATAAAGACTTCTCATCCACTACCACTCTTAGCTTGGCAGGAAACAACAGGGAGTACTTGATGCCCTCCTGGCGAAGCTCCCGCTTGAGGGACAGGAAGTTTGCCCGGAGTCGCTGAGTCTCAAACGTATAGTCTGGGAACATGGTGACTCTGTTGTTTTCCACTTGAAAGGGCCCTGCCTCCCTCGCCCTCTGTAGAAGCCAGTCTCTGTCCCGGTAATGAAGCAACTTGAACACCACCGGGCGAGGAGGAAGGCCCAAGGCTGGCGGACGCGCCGGAACTCTATGTGCCCGCTCCAGGGAGAAGAAGGGCGACAGACCCTCCGGTGCCACCTCCGTCCGCAGCCAGTTATCCAAATAGCCCACCATGTCGTCGCCTTCAATTTTCTCCGGCAGGCCCACTAGGCGTACGTTGTTGCGCCTGTTCCTATTTTCTGCAGCCTCGGCCCTCCTTTCCAGCACCGTCAGACGGTCCATCACGTCGGCCATCTGGGCCTTCACCGTTGCCTGGGCCGGGGCTAAGTCCTTAACCGTGGTCTCCACAGATTTCACCCTATCCTTTAGTTTGTCGTGGTCGGCCTTCAGGAGGCCCAAGCCCGTCGCCACCTGAGCTATGTCTCGCTGCAGGGCATCCTTAGTGGTGGCGATGGCTTCCAGGATACGATCCTGCATCCGCTGCAACGCCGCTTGGTCTCTCTCCGCTCCTTCCGCTGCCTCAGTGTCGGTCGCGGCATCTCCTTTCCCCTTCGGCTTCCCCATTTGGGCCGGAATGGGCGGTGGCCTCCAATTGTGTACTAGGTCGCCCTCCGAGCGATGCCGGGCACCGTCCTCCGGCCGAGTTCTCAGGCCCAGAAGTGTCACCAAGAAGCAGGAAGCACCGAGCGGTCGCGGCCCGGCCAGCGCCAGCTGCGCCAGAAGTCCGGGGTCCTCGTCTCCGGGTCACTGTCGCACCGCTGCTGCCCCAATCAGGAGACGGTCCTCAACCCCCGGCCAAGGGCGCGCCAAAAGTCCATCCGGCACCTGGGGAGGGGCGCGACGCGGCAACCAACACCTCTAGCGTGTCCGGGAATGATCTGCAGTGGGTCTCCGGGCAGATGTCTCCGTCACTAGCTATCGCACGCCCTCGCCGCCATTTTGGAGTCCGCGACTTCTCGGCCGAGTGTAGCTTTCAAAGTCGAGAGACTGCTGCGGGAAGGCTCGGCGTCGTCCTCCGTGGGCACCGGACCCTCCGCAGTACCGTCCAGTACCGGATAATGTTCCTTATCTCGGGGATCAAATGAAGTTTCAGGATATTATCCGGGATCGGGCACGGAGCTCCGAGCTCACGCTGCCTACCTCCTCGGCATCCACACCCAGATATTTATACTCACCATCCTGTTCTAGTCGAATATCACCTAGGAACCACCCAAATTTCCTTCTCCTCTTGCTTTTGTCTTGTCAACATTTATTGCTAATTTGTTTTCAAGACAGTAGGCATCGAGGGGGTTTAATTTCCATTGATTAACTATAGTCATGTTTGATTTACTTGTAAGCCCCTTGTAAAGTGGTATAACATATACCAGGGGCCTTAAAGTCAAATGCTACTAGTGGGCCTGTAGCACTGTTTGTGCCACCCATATAAGTAGCCTTTCAACCCTGTCTCAGGCCTGCCATGGCAGTGCCTGTGTGTGCAGTTTACTGCCACTTTGACTTGCCATATAAAACCACTTGCCAAGCCTCAAACTCCTCTTTTATTACAAAGGTAGGACATGTATGTTTAATCACTGCATGACCTAGTAGTGACAAACAGTGTGACCGGGAGGAAGAGGACGAGGATGCACTTCCCCCTTATGTCTCTCCTATATTTCATTCACAGTTCACCTTTGGTCAGGTCGCCGAGGAATGTGCCATTCCCTTTAACCAGCTTCACTTCCTGGAACCGAGGCCGACCCATGTGACACCCTCACATCAACCTTTGGGTGCCTTCGAGGTGGAGGGGAAGGCCTTCAAATCGGGAAGCCCGGTGGAAACAGGAGCGAGGGAGAGAAATCTGGAGACATCGCGGGACAAAGGAACCAGGACAAAGACCCACCAGTGGAGGACCTCTGAACTCAAGTGCGCAGATGGAGGAAGACCTGGTGACGACGCACAGAGAACGCCGTCTCCAGCCCGAAGACCACAGAGCTGGGAAAACCAAACAAGCAGGGAGTCGGACCCTATCCGGGACCATGAGAACACCAGCTGTGCTCCTGGAGGAGCGTGGCTCCCAGAGGTACGTGGACGTATCCTGGGTTGGTTCAACAAGGGCATCTCAGCCTCTGAAATGCCATTAGCAATGAAGGGGGAGGGTTGAGTGCTTAGCGGGCATCAATTGCATGCATGACAGTGTAAAGTCACAGCTGCGAACCGCAACACAGGTGCTGGTAATACCGGGTGTTGGTATTCATCCCTCACTCCTCATTCAGAGCACGTATCGGACCAATTGTCCTAACTCCTCTTTTCTTTTCTTTTTTTTCATAGGAGTTACCCTGTTTCTTGTTTAGTGGATCAAGAAATACGGTGAACTGCCCTACCTCTGAGTGGAAGATGTGGGAGACCAGACTATTGATATTCCTTTTGAACCAAGAAGCAATAAATAAACCCTTTGTGCACACCTCATACCTGGCCTGGTGATCATTGCCCATTCACACAGCGTATTTAGTTTTTCACTACTGTGAAGCCTACTCCTCTCATAGTCTAGCATTGAGAACTCCTTAATACCCCTTTAAGCTGTAATTCCTGATCAGAGAGGAGTAGCTTTTGCATATTTCATATGTTTGGAATTGTAATGATAAATCATCCTTACTGGGGAAGTTGGATTTAACTTTACTGTTTTAGAAATGGCACTTTTAGAAAGTGGACATTTCTCTGCACTTACTGCTCTGTGTACTTGAGAGCCTGTCTCCAATACACGTCTAGGGTGGGTGACAGAAACACTGTGTGCATCCCTTCTAGACCGCACAACACAGGAAGGATAGGTGTGTCTGAATACCCATCTACATACATCTGCATTCTTATGGCCTTGCCTGGACAGGATAAAAGGGAGGGTCTAACACTTCACTTGAGTAGGCAGTGTCCTGTTCCCACACAAAGGACTGATTACCCACCACAGATAGCCTGGCAGACAGGACTGGGTTGAATGGGATACTTGTACACTTCAGAGGTCTGATTTGAAGTCACCCCACACATCAAAGGCAGTGTTGTGTATAAGTACTGGGTCTCTGCCCCCATCAAACCAGACACTACTGGACCTGTAACTGAATTTCTGCCAGAAGAACTGCTGTGCTGCTTAAAGGACTCAACTGGACTGCTGATCTGGAAAGCCTGTTTGTTGCCCTGCTGCTCTCTGACAACTCTGCTGAAGGAGTGCTGGACTCTGCCTTCACTCCAAGTGATCCCCAAGGGCTTGTTGGCTTGCCTCCTGTTGCTTGAGACTCAAGGATATCAAAGTCTCTACTCCTGCTCCTTTGCCTGGCTCACTGAAAGTGGCCCAGATATTTGCAACATGGATTTTGACGCATCTCCTGTCTGCGTGTAGCAGAACCAGCGTATCAACCTGATTGCAGGAGCAAAATCAACGCATTGCATCAGAACCAGATCTTGGCCTCCAGAGATCGATGCATCAGACAGCGTTTAGATATTGCTGCATCGTGGTGAGATCAACGTATCCACTTGACTGCATGACTGAATAATACGCATCGCCTGACACTTTTCAATTCTAGCACCTGTCTTCGGAAGTGATGCATCACCTTCACTGTGTAGTCAAAATCGACGCCTCTCGTTGTTTGGGACCAGGAAAGGTACTTTGTTCACCGGGGAATGTGTGGGTCCATCGCGGTCCGCCTGAAAATTGACTTTACCCCGGTCTAGCGTGACCTAAGGTAACTTTTTTTGAGACACTTGCCTCTAAGCCCTTTACAGCATTTATTCCTTTAGAATTAAATATCTCAAGCTCTATAGATGGAATTTTTGTCGTTTTGGTCTTGTTATGTTCAGAATATAATAACATATTTTTTTCTAAACCTTTGTGCAGTTTTTTTGTGGTGTATTTATTGTGTTACTGTGTGTGGGTGTGTGTGTGTGTGCTGCACAAATACTTTACACATTGCCTCATTAGATAAGCCTGACTGCTCTGTGCCAAGCTACCAGAGAGTGAGCACCTGTTGTCTTTTAGTATGTATCAACCTTACCAGGACTAGAATTGTTGTTCCTCCCTGGCCTGGGTGCATACCTCATCCAACCAGGTATCCCATTTCTAACAGTCTTTAACTAGAAGCTTCAGACGTCTTTGGTACGCGCAGACAGAAGGTGATGGCAGGAAGGTGGGCACATACGAATCTAGTAGCCCTGTTATTCCTGTTCACTGCTTCCAAAATATGTGGTATAATGGAGTGGATCAGACATTTGTAATCGGGTGTGGGTGGAAATTAATGCAGACAGTCTTTTTTCTCTGGTTAATCCTAAGAAATTTCTGAAGAGGTAATGAAGTCTTTATCTGCATTTTATGGCTACTTGTCATCCGTTGCAACATGTAGAGGTTTAGACGGAATTGTTTCCAAAGAATGTATGTCGGACTCTGCCATCACACATTGTCCGATTCATACTGAAAATTGTTATATATCATATGTTGGATACATAATCTAGCTTTAAAGCCTTTTATTTCATTTTATGATTAGAGGCATGTTTTGACATCAGGAGATACCTGCAATGACAAAACGGCATATCTAGTCGCTTGTAACAATTTAATGCATACAACCAGTGATGTCACCAAGCACAACTCTTTTTCAAAGTCTGCCTCCACTGCATGAGGGAAACTGGACTGTGAAGCCCTAAGACTATGTGTGTTGGCAGCAGAGGTTAAACTACTTTGACCCAGATATATTAAGGACTTGCATTGTATTTGCGTGATGCAAATCATCGCAAGTCAATGCAAGTCCCTAAATGGGATTTACAAAGCCATGCAAGGGGCTATTTGTGCAGCCTTGCTTGACTTTGTAAATAAATGTAACAAAATGCAGCTGCTTGCATAACATTAGTTGTGGTAGGCGTTCCATTGGTGGAACACGGACGTGCCCTCGCATGCACCCATGAAATTTGATGTAATCCCAGATTTACCTCTTTCTATGCCCATCACATCCACTGGGAAGGCATGCAGTGTCTGATCGTTCATCCTGCTCAGACGTGAGTCCAATAGGGCACAGCCTGAGTGCCACTGTAATCATCACACTGCATCTCTTCAGCACTAGCAGAGACTCATGCATGACTGGCTGGGCTCGTTTTCTGGTGAGTATAAGAAATCCTACAGAAAGACTAATGAGAGAATTCTACCCCAAGGCAACAAAGACACCATGGGGCATAATTTCCAGACAGGCAATACAATTATCGCCGTTTTAGCGGCAGAAAACTGCCGCTAAAAACGGCGATAATGTTATCGCCTGTCTTGATAATATGCCCCGCTCCAGCTAGTGGCACTCGCTCACAAGGCCAACAAGGGACACCTGAGTCTTTGGGAGGATTAACAGATGCATGCACGATGAATTATAGAGTGCCTTAACTCATCAATGACTGAAGTGAATCTTTCATTTATAAACCAGACCTATTGGCATTGTCAAAGCGTGTTTGGTGTTTCCTTGGTCCCCTCTGCATCTGCATAGCCTCAAAGTCCTGCAGCCGTGCCTGACTGGAGCTAAAGCAAAGTCACCCGGCCGAGCCCAACGCTCCTGTTCCCTCGATCCTAAATACAGCAGTACAACACTCCGTCCTCGAGCTGTTAATCTGGCATTTTTTATGAGCCACCGCTTTTACGATAAATAAGGGATGAGCAAACTTTTCCAGTTCCTGTAATCACTAAAACCTCTGATATAAAGCCTTGTAACACAATCAAAATGTGCTTCAACGGCCCAATAAAACATGCAGCTATTAAGTGTTTCTGCTTAAACAAGTCAGTTCTTCACTAGAGATGTGCTTCTGCGTTTCTCTCCTGTGACAGGCCAATGTACAGTGATAGCTGATGAAATGATTAATAAATTCCCAACAAACCAGCCCACGTTACGAGACACTTTAACCTTCCGGTGCTGAAAGGTCTGTCGAACAGCCCCGGGGTGCTTGGAGATTTGTAACTTTTTGGAAATCCAGACTGATTTAATTGCTCTCTTGACAGGCATCATAAGTCGCCAGGAGGCAGAAGAGCTGCTGATGAACAAATCCGAGGGCGCCTTCCTGGTCAGGGTGAGCGAGAAGATCTGGGGTTACGCGCTCTCGTACCGGCAGGCCAGCGGCTTCAAACACTTCCTGGTGGACGCTTCTGGGGATGTCTACAGCTTCCTCGGGGTGGACCCCAACAGGCACGCCACCCTCGCGGACCTCGTCGACTTTCACAAGGTACGGACAGGCTGGCTCAACGCTGACTGCCCAGGGAAGGGCTTAAGAGAGTTCGAGACAGGTTTATGCATTCTCAAGTGGCACGCTGAATGAAATCTGTGTATTAAAGCAAAGGCTTCATAACCTCGCAAAAGGAAATCGTGCAGAATATAATGGCAGCAAATAGAACATTTTTGGCGCTGGGGTGAGACGGGGGGCGAGGGCAAGGGGCTGTCTGAGTGCGCAACTGCTTGGAGGGTGGGTGAGGACTGTGAAATCGAGCGAGGGTACAACTAACTACGGGGCATATTATCAAGAGGAGGGTTACAATTATCGCTGCTTTAGCAGCAGGAAACTGCCGCTAAAGCGGCGATACTGGGCTTGATAATATGCCCTTGAGAATTCCCATAGACGCCCAGGTTCACACCAGAACATGGGCTTCTACAGGAATTCACAAGGGCATATTTTCAAGCCCATTATCGCCGCTTTAGCGGCAGTTTCCTGCTGCTAAAGCTGCGATAATTTTAACGCCGTTTCTTGATAATATGCCCCTAAGTGCGGTGTACAGAAAACAAATTCAGGGCCTCATTTATGAAAAGTGACACATCGCTGCGTGAAAACAGCGCAGCATCACTTTTCATTGCGCCCTGCTTGCGACATAACGGATGCATCATATTTACTGTATGACGTGCATCATGTCGCCAGGAATGACAGATACGTCAGTTTTACTGACATATCTGTCAGCGTAAAAATGACGCATTGCTGGAATTGTGTCGGAAGCGTGACACAACTCCAGCATTGCAGGGGAAGGGTTATGGATATAGCACTGCATCACCCTTCGTCAGGTGTTGATGCATTTGCGTCCTAGAAGTGACGCAGTGAAATCTCATAGATTTCACTGAGTCAGTTCTACGAGGCTTACTTGTGTGGGGACACCCCCCCCTGCATACATTATACCTGAAAAGGGGTTTACAAAATGACGCATCTGCTTAGATGCGTCACTTTGTAAATAGGGCGCAACAGGGGGCATGTTTTACGCCACCGATGCGTCACAAAAAGTGACGCGGTGGCAACGCAAAACTGTCGCAAGGCCTCATAAATAAGGCCCCCAATGACTAGTGAGGAAGAAAGACAAACAGATTTCAAGAAAGATATTTAATCTCATTTTATTTTATTTATAAAGCCTATTTGTGTAAAAACCATCCAACAAATTAAAAGTATTTGACTTGGAGAAAGTGGGCTAATTCAAAACAGCTCAAGCCTTTGACTCAGACAAAAACTGAGAAAGTAAGAAACAGGAGAAAGAAGGAGGAAGAGAAAGACAGGAACTCTATGACAAAGAGAGAAGGTAGCGATGGATAAAAACCTACACGAGTGAGAAAACGAGACAAGACATTTAGGGATGTGCACGAAAGAGTTATGAGTATACCATATACAATACAGACAATCATGTTATTGTGCTGTGAAGATCTAGACACGTCTGTCACACCTGCAGCGGTTGAACTGTTTGACCATTCAGGGCATGGGCAACCATGTACATATATGACACTGCAATTGTGTAGTGTGTAACAGCCACTGGTTTGGCTAGGTAGTGCTGTGTTTATGGTGTCTAGTTTAGGCATAAGGCAGAAAGCATGCACTCTGCCTTGCCCAATTTTGTGCACACAAGGGTTTACCCGAGCAAGTGCTTCAATTATTTACCACTGCTCCCATTACTCCATTACTGCTCCCTCATTCCTGTCTTTAAATCATTAAACAAGTCTTCACTCATCCTGGAGACACAAACACTGCTGCCTCCTTGGAAAAAAAGAATGAAACTCCTCTCTCTCCAGGTGTGTCTCTAAAGGACCACCTCTATCCAGAAATATCCTGAGTCAACTACTAAACAGATCGCAATTGAAGCTTGGCACACAAGAGTGAGCGTGGGATGGTCATAATACTTGCGACCAGGAAGTACAATTGGAGTGATGAGTTTGCAATTAGGTGCTTCTTTATAATTTTCTCGTTCCAGTCCACACATCATAAGTATCTGCTCAATAGAGTCAAGAGGGCTCTGCAAGCGACCAATAACAGAGGACTGGGGCAACATTTGGCTGCAACTTGAATTAGCTTCTAAATTTAACTCGTTGCCACCCATAGATGCGTCTAACACACATATATTTATCGTGTCAGTACTTATGAACAGCCACAGGGCAGTGGTGGAACAAAACTTAAGGTGGGCCAGCTACTAAGTACATAGAGGCCCCTCCTCCCCCCATGATCTGGACCCAGTCAGAAGCTCTCAGCTACCTCAGCTACTGCCTGTGCTGAGTGCCGGAGGAGGGCCCTTGGAGCTTGGGCCCCCGCACCACAGGGTCTGCAGAGGTTATTATTACATCACTGCCACAGGGCACTGGTGCCCTCTTCTTCCTGATAAAAATAACATTACCATTTGCTCCCGTTAGTAACATCCTTAATTTGCATTGCCCCACACCTCCCAGGTGGCCACCAGTAAGTAAGTAATATTTTTTTTGCAGATTAATTACATTCATTACAATTTACATAAAATGTCTGGGTAAGAAAACATTTACAAATTAAAATAATTAATTCATTATTAAGATGTCATTACTTTACAAAAATAAGGTAGTCTAAAAGGGGCGATAGTCCATCCAGTGCTCTAAGAAGTTTGATGACAAGAGTTTTTTATATAGCAATAAAAGGAAATTGACGCTTGGCTCAACTGGCAGCTTTCAAGATCCTCAATTCAAGGTTCCCTGCCCTGGGACTGCTATTGTCATTCTGGGGGGGGCCCATTTGGTGGAAGTAAAGTGTTCACTTGTAGAAGGAACTTGACGACCCCGGAGGAAAGCTGAAGGGAAATGCTGTTTAGTAATGGCCACCATTTCGGTCACCATGCTCGTCCCAGTCTTTCTTTTTGAATATAAGTGGTCCAGAAGTTTCCCAAAGAAAGTTGTAATGTTCCACCCACCATTACTGAATTATCCTCTTTTTATGCTCTGATAGCTGCTAGTTGTACATGTATCCTATCATAATTCCTAAAGTACATCTTGGTATATTCTTGAACTCTGTAATGTGTTCATTTATTTGGCTTGGGTTAAGGCTGATTTGCATATGGCCATGTCTGAACTGGGGTGTCGTGGCGTGCAAAAAAACGATGGATTTAGGCCCAGATCTCTGTACCGGGGTGAATGTATGACATTGTTCTGCATTCTGTCCATCAATTGTTGTTTTTGCATTTATTTGGCTTGTACACAAATACCTACCAAGATGCATAGGATATTGTAAAAACTGTCAGTTTTCTACAACAAAATGCCAATACATTTTTTTTAAAATTAAAAATAAGGATATACCACACTAGGCACAACCTGCATTGATCTACCAGTATGATAGCCAACTAAGCAGGACAAGGTCGAGACAGATTGGACGAAGGACCAAACGAAGAAATCCAATAAAACTCCAAGTACTGGTGACAAACTAGCCAATAAGCACTAGAAGCATACAATCCAGAAGGCAGAACTAATGTAACCTTTAGCTAAAGTACCCAAGGGAGCATATACACGTAATAGTGACCAATAAGAGGCCAAGGGCTATCTTTGAAGCCAAAGGCAGCCACCAGCCATCTAGATCTGTGAGAGGACACACTGGCTTCCAAAAGAAACCCAGTACCAATAACGCTTGCTAGTGTTGGGTTAGGCACACACAGGAACCAGATTACACTCAAAACATGGCGCAAGAGCATAACAGGCCAAGCTAGGTACAGAAGCAATCTTAAGGGGAATTTAGGATCATGGCTAACAGCCAAAAATTAGACAACATTACAGTTCCCAAGAACTATTAGTAGAAGATTCAGCCCAGCGAAACAGGTATGCCAGGGTAAAAGAAAAAATTCCCCAGAGGAAGCATATCCCCCACAAAGGGAAAGAAGACCCAGTGGAACTGAAGGCACTGAATGAGCTAAGCCCACAGAGAGGCCCATCTGAATGCCATGCTAGCAGGGCATTCTTAGACATCCCAGACGAGACCAGGCAGACTACTGGCCTTCAAAACACAAATCAATGGGCTGAGATAAAACAGAGAACTGGAAGCAAGGAAACAAATAGCTCCAGTTCCTGTCCATAACCTAATCAGGACTACAGAGCAAAGCATGTGGTCAGACCTCACTTCAACTAACTATAGAGAGAGGTAGCCCTAAGCCCCCACAAGAAGATACACGACAGTAGGCAAACAAATGGCCATAGTAGGCCCAGCTCCAACACCAACATGGAGCTCAAGGCAAAAAATCACACAAAACAAAGCAAACAAACCCAATAAAGCCAATCATAGGCTGAGCTTACTGGAGCAGCAGAGTAAAATACTCCTTAAAGTCTGCACAAGCACCACAGATTGTGAATGACAGAACCATCAAGAAAGGTATCAACACCACTACCCCAGCATAGTGCCGCATCAGGGTATATGACCCACAAAGTACACAAGCTCTTGAGATCATGCAAACCAAAGTGAGAGCTACACATCCATTTCAAATTACCTCAATGATAAGAGATGAGAGAAGATTACAAGAGCAAGAAGTAAAAGGCCATGTAAAGGCAGCCCACAACACCTCCAACACCTACTAGCAAACAGCAAAGGGAGACAAAGAAAGCATCTCAAGATGCAAGAACCAGTCACAGCGCCAAAAAAGCCAAACACCCACATCTAAAAGCATGAAGGAGGCAAGGACATAAGGCAAAAAAGCCAAAGCATGCCACACAAATGCAGACACAAGGACTCAATCCAAAGAACGATGACACACAGCTAGTAGCACACAGAATGCAAAGAATCAGACCAGCCACCCACAATACAATTGAGATCCCGACACACTCACTAAGGCTTATAGGGGTATTGAAAAAGCCGTCAACCCCTCAAACATGACTGTAGGGCACACACAGGAATCAACAATAAAAAACATTCCAGCACAGATAATAAAAGAAGAAACATATGGGACAGGGTAAGACCAGACCACATTCCAAACAAGCAGGATGAAGGAAAACTCCACTTAACAAAATTAGAGAAACCATGGGAGAATCCAATGGCCTAACTCCCACAGCACAAAGATAGCAATGCAAATTCTTGACAATGTAGTGTTAAGTGGCACAAAGGAACACATAGACAGGAAAGAAATCCCCACTCAAATGTCTACCAGGTCCCCTGAGTAAGTTAGGATTATAAAATGTACTAATCTAACTGCCCATTCTGGCCTATGGAGAACAGGTAGCCTTGCAATAGTGAAAAACAAAAATGGCTGTATTTCACTATTAGGACATGCCACACACACCAGGGCTTGTCCTACCTTATACTTACAATGCACCCTGCCCTTGGGCCTACCATAGGGGTGTCTGACATGAAGAAAAGGGAAGGTTTAGGGACTGGCAAGTGGGTGCACTTGCCCAGTCAGCACTGCAGTACCAGACTGCACACAGGCTCTGCAATGGCAGGCCTTAGACACACTGTTACAGGCTGCTTCTGTGGGTGGCACAACCAGTGATGCAAGCCTACCAGCATCATTTGGTTTACAAGCCCTGGGCACTCCTGGTACACTGTACTAGGGTCTGACAGGTAAACCAAACCAGCCAATCATGGAATCACAAATTCATACATCATTTTACAATAGGGAGAGCATGTGCACTTAAGCACTGATCAGCAGTGGTAAAGTGCCCAGAGTCATAAAATAGCCAACAGGTCAAAACAAAATATAGGAGTAAGGCAAAAAGTTCAGGGATGACCCTGCAAAAAGGGGCAAGTCCAACAGAAAGCAAAACGTGCATACCCATAGGAAACCAAGAAGGCACAAGAAATACAAACAAAAGAGTGTAAAGTGCCTGCCAGGAGTACAAATGTAGTCACCTTTAATAGAAACTGCAAAGCGAGATGGGGAGTAGCCCTGCTAACTGCCAAAGCTCTATGCCCAAATACTGGTAGTGGTGGTTCCAGATGTCCAAGGAAATAGCCAGAAATAGCCTACCAGCAAGGAGCAGCCAGTCCCATGCAGAATCCAGAAGGGAAAATCAAGGAGCAACCTACAGGCACCAAGCCATACAGGGAGTGGTGCAAACTCCTACATAAAGCCAGTCCTTGTACTGTGATACAAGAAGGCACAATCACTCAGTCCCTAGGACAACCCTCACCACAACAGAACGCACCCAACACTTAACACCACCCATAAAAAGGGGGTAGAACGGTCAAACTCCAAAGCAGTAACCCCACAAAAAGAAATGGTACATCATATGCAAACAAAAGCTTGGATTCCAAATTAAGTGAAAGGGTAGAAATGCTGCATCTGCAGTGGATGCCTAACCCTAGCCATACACAGAACAGGGGTCTGGTCAGCATATTAGTAACCTCCTACACTAAGCAAAGGGGAGTGGGCAGACAAGGTTGTTAGGCAGAACAATGTGGTAAAGCTGTGTTCTCTAAGCACTAGGGGCCTCATTTATGAAAAGTGTTGCATCTCTGGGGAAAAACAGAGATGCAACACTTTTCTGTGCGCCATCTTTGCAATACCATGGATGCGCCGTGTTTACACTACGGCGCTCCATGTCCCAAGGATTGCACAGATACGTCAGGAATCCTGAGGCATCTGGTGGTGCAGTAATGATGCATTGCAGAGTGTGTTGGTAGACTGATGTAATTCCAGCAGTGTGTCATTACACATGGGGGAGTTGCATGTAAAAGGGCCTGCTTCACTCCTTTTGCCTGCTTCAAGCAGGCATAGAGATTGTTATGGAGTAACTAAAGAAGAGAAGTTGTGAAATATCACAGATTTCCCTCCTCCACTTTCACAATGCTTTTTTACGTGGGAACGCCCAACTTGCATAAATTATACCTGACGCAGGTATAATGTAGTGCAGGGCTTTACAAAGTAACATATCTACCTAGATGCGCCACTTTGTATGTAGGGTGCAGTGTGGCACATTGTTTACGCCGCCTCAGTATCACAAAAAAGTGACTTAACAGTCGCGCAAGCCCAAGTAAATAAGGGCCTAGACCCTCAACTAATGAACAAAAGCAGGCAAGAGAGCACCTGGTAGGACACTCCTGCATGTGGGTACATTGAGCCAGATATATATAAAAACATTTTGCGGTCGCAAATCCACAGGGTTCGTGTCTGCAAAATCGTTTTTACAATGAATTGAACCACGTTTTGTACAAGTCTTTCCAAATTACAAAAGGGGGATTGCAACTCATTGTGAACTGCAATTATCAAGGGATGTGAAAGGGACTTCCCTCCGATTTGCAATTTTCATGGTGATGCATCAAACATACATGACAGCAATTCGTGTCGCAAATTATTGACAAGTTACCATGATCTCGAAGAAGGTGATAAATCATTTCCAAAGGGGAATCTGCCACTGTTTGATAGTTTTACCTTTGAGAAGTGAGTCGGGTGAGTTCGGCGGCAGTGAATCACTTTCTGCTACTTCCTATGCCTTCCCAAATGAGAAACATATTCTTTACTTAATTTATTGATATAGTAATGTACCACCCTGCCATGGCTGAAAATTGCTCCTTTCTGAAAGGTTGTTAAGACTTACACTTCTGTATTTCAAATGTGATACAAAAACGTCACTTAAGTGCTATTGCCATCACTTTGAAGTAATTTGGGTGAAAACATATGGGTGTGAAATGGCAGTCTGTTGTTTTAGAGGTGATTATAGATCCTCATCATATGTGACTCTAATTTGATGTAATCTTTTTTGCAGGAAGAAGTCATCACAAGCTCTGGTGGAGAGCTGCTGCTTGAGCCCTGTGGACAACAGCGGTCACCACCTGATTACAATCCCTTATTTGAATGATTTACTTCTGGGTAATCAATATTGGGCCTCTTCTAACAGACTGTCTGACAGCTGCCATCAAACTGACTCCCCTGAAGTTAATTCAGCACATCAACAGTAATCCTAAACTCAAAAACCCATCAGACAAGAAGAACTACCCTGAGTCCTACCCATATATTACCCATTGCCTGTTTTTCTCCAAGTCTTTGATAATGTCTAGCTATTTCAAGTAAGAGAAAATTAACAACCTCCAGAGCAAGGAATATTGGGAGGTTTAGGTTGAATAGCAAACAACAGTTCAAATTCTTCAACAGGAACGTGAAAATGCTGCACTTTTTTTTAAAAGGGGGGGGGGTCAGGGAACAAATCTTGCTATTTGATGATCATCCAAATGCCTCACTTTTATATTGTTTTGTATCATCTGCTATTTGTGTGAAACTAGCTTGACCACCGTGCCTTGCTGTGCCACCTAATGTTCACTGCTGCAGTGCACTAACATCACCTTTTGTCACCATCATTAGTTTAATTTGCTTAAAAAAATGTCTTGAAAGAATAAAATATGTACCATTCTTTTCCAGGCTGACACATGACCTTGATCACAAAATCTGGACTGTCTTGAACAGAATTTTATTAAAGATTTTGCCCTAATGTCTCAATATACAAAATAGATAAATCTGTGTCAGATAACAAGACAAATAAAGTGTCATGTATCATTATTCACATAGTTAAGGTTGAGTACCTATATATTGCCATGCCAATATTTGATGAAAATGTGTGAGAAGTGAGTAAAGAAGCTCATTCTAGAAGTTTCCCTCTTATGTGAAACCTGAGATCATTACAAGACTGTCTAGTTTGTGTAGTACCAGAACACAATGGTCAAATATCATGTCCTGAATATTGTTTGCAAAAATCTTCCCCATTGGAGTTTGATAGAAAATGTACACTCAATGAGATGATATTTTTGTAGACAATATTTAGGAAAAGGTGTCTATTATGTCAAACGATATTTGTGTACAAGACATACTAACCTACAAGCATCTAGTTCAGTCAATGTCAACCTACAGTCAGGGCCGGATTGGCCTTAGTGGGCACCGGGCATTTCCGGCATTTTGTTACCGGGGGTAGACAATATCGGCCCCCTGTAACAAGATCGGCCAAAACCGGCCCTCGCAAACTGCTCAGCTGCGCTCCCCCTCACCCGGGGGGGGGTGGGGGGGGTGGGGGGGAGGGGGGGGGATTAACTGTGCAGTTTGCCAGGACCAGTTTCTGTTCCCAGTCCGGCCCTGCCTACAGTTACATGTTTATATGAGATACTATAAAGTAGCATCTAAAAAGTAGGCCAGGGCAATATTTTAATCATACTGAAGTAATCAGAGTAATCCCTGTAATCATGTGTTACTCTTGTGACTTGAAGTTGCTGAAAAGTACGTGATTATGCCTAGTCTCTTAATTTAGAGTAATGTGGGGCAAAATTACCTACTGCAAAAGCACAGGAACAGAGCACCAGCGGCTGCTGGGTGCTGCTTTTCCTGTTCTGTTGCATTTAGCACTATTTTTCTAGCCAAATGCATCTTTATTCGTTTTAGATGCCAGGGCACATTTTGTGCTAGGAAAACAGTGCTAAAGTCAAAGATACCCTCCTTGTGTAATTACATATAATCACATGTAATTTTGTTATAATTACGCGTAATAATGCTACAGCAAATAATGAGAGTTTCACCCACCCCTATTAAAAAGAAATACTTATAATCCGTTGTTTATTAGAGCCAAAAAAAACCCTATCTATATCTATCCTTGCCTGATTCAATTTACACACTGACGTAACATTTATTTGTTGCTCTGTTTTCAGGAGTTAGGCACAAGGTGAGATCAATTGCTAAGAAAACACTAATAATATATTTAAATAAATAAATGGAGTTCATACAATGCCATTTCTAGCAATCTAACTAAGTTGAGATGTTTATCAACTGCTTCTCCCATGTCTCCATTTGTCTGAAAGATATCCTATCAATGATCTGAACTTCAAAACAGTTTCGGTGGAAAAGAAAATGGCGTCTTTGAGAGCTAAAATAGTGGCACAGATGTCAACCTAACTAAAGCACCTTCTGTATTTACTGGTTGCGTCTACACACAATATGCAAATATAACAATATAAAGTATTAGCCATATACATGCTAACATAAATTTGGGTAAAACACGAATAAGATGATCATATTGTGTTTCAATTCTATCAAGGCCCTGATTTTGGGGATGTATGACGTTACAACGCATACTTTTACAACGCCTACCTTTACAACGCATTTTTTACACCGCAACATCCATTACAACGCACACCATTATAACGCATACCATTACAACGAATTCTTTGAAACTACCTTTACAACGCATTCCACTACAACGCATACTACATTTACAACGCATACCATTACAACGCATTACATTGCATTGCATGTAGGGTAAGTGTTGGATAGTGTAGGGGTAAAAATTACTATTCTAACTCCAGGGGGTGCAACAGTAGGGTAAGTATTG
Organism: Lissotriton helveticus; assembly: GCF_964261635.1. NCBI lineage: Eukaryota > Metazoa > Chordata > Amphibia > Caudata > Salamandridae > Lissotriton > Lissotriton helveticus. Next base: position 899,188,933 of record NC_136065.1, on the reverse strand, counting down.
GATAGTGTAGGGGTAAAAATTACTATTCTAACTCCAGGGGGTGCAACAGTAGGGTAAGTGTTGGATAGTGTAAGGGTATAATTTGTTATAATGCTATGCATTGTAATGGTATGCGTTGTAATGACTGCATTGTAATGGTATGCGTTGTAGTGATGTGCGTTGTAGTGTCATGCGTTGTAATGACTGCGTTGTAAATGCATGCGTTGTAATGGTAGTGCGTTGTAAAAGGTGCGTTGTAAAGGTTGTATACCGATTTTGGGGATGAATATTAGACCTTACCTCACATATCTGTATGCCTGTGCTACACTGTTTTTACAATGCGTGGCTTACCATACAATTCTATGGATTACATGGAATTTATCTTTACCACACTGATTTACCACACTTGTTTTTTTACACCACATTTTTAATTTACTTCTTGTTAGAACTCGGGGTCTCTAGTTGCCAATGGTATACACCTTTGTCCAAATAGGGACCCTTTCTTCTAAGTTAGGATAAGGGGATTACACTCCTAGATAACCCCTAGTCACCCCCTTGGTAGCTTGGCACGAGCAGACAGGCTTATCTCAGAAGCAATGTGTTAAGCATTTGTGAATACACACAGTAATACAGTGAAAACCCTACAGATGGACACAACACAGGTTTTTATAAAAATAAGTATTCTTTATATAAACTTAACACAAGACCACAAACGAAAAAAATCCACAATACTTTACTCAAAATTGATTTAAAGATGGTGGACTTTTTTTAGTTCAAGTTGGTGATAAATGTGACAGTTCTCACAAAAGTACCTGGATGCATAGTGCAAAACAAACAAAAGGCTTGCAGAGTGGGAGATGCATTGGTTCCGTTCTTCGGGGGAGATGATGCATCTCGCCTCAATGCTTGTGCAGAGTAGGGTCTGTTTCTTCATCCTTACCGGAGCGGAGGTGATGCGTAGATTCTTGGCCTGCGGCCCGATTGCAATGCGCAAGATGGCGCCGCAATGCGACAATCCTGGTGTGATGTGATAAGATGGCGCACTTGATGCGACGATGTGAAGACAATGCGTGAAGGCCCCGTGGCCGTGCGGGGAACTCTGTAGGTTTGGAGCTGCGACAGGCCCTGCGACACGCTTCTCCGGCGATGCGACTTCGACCTTGCTGCGGCGACACGCTTCTCCGGTGATGCATCGGATAACAGCTTTGATGAAGACACGCTTCTCTGGTGATGCGGCGGCACACGTTTCTCCGGCGATGCGATGACAAGAGCTGCGACTGCGACACGCTTCTCCTGATGCATCGTGCTTCCAGCCTCCAGCGATAGGCAGGCTTTTGTAGACAGAATTCCTAGCAAGGAAACTCTGAGGGGAGCTGGAGGTGAAGTCTTTTGTCCTTGGGACTACAGCAGGAGGCAAGCACAAGTTCAAGCCCTTAAAGTAATATTCTGCAAGATGATGAAAGTTCTTAGAAAGTTCCTTCTCCTTTCCTTGGCAATAAAGAAACCACTGCAGGCCAACCCAGAAAACAGCACATTGGCAGAGGGGTAGTCCAAACTCCTACAGCTTCCTTGGTTCTTCTCCTTGGCAAAAGGTTTGTCTTGTTCCCAGAAGTGATCTAAAGTCTTGGGGTCTGGGTCCCCATATTTATACTACTTTTCTCTTTGCTCTCTGAAGGCAGAGAGGCCTCTGCCTAGTCCAAACCAGTTTTGGTCAGTCCTGGAGCACTTTGTTGACATGACTCCTTCTTTCCTTTCACAGTGCAGGGCAGAGACATCAGACACACCACAGGAGGTGGAGCCAGCATTGTGGGGGGAAGGCACAACCCTATTCAGGTCCCAGGTGCAACTCCTCCCACCCATCTAGATGCAGATTTCTCTATTCAGCACTGTGCTAACTCACCCTCTTTCCTTGAATCCCCCAGCGCCTGTCACTCAAACTCCAAACAAGGAATACACAACCTAGTAGAGGCAGGCTTGGATAGTTAGGCAAGAAAATACCTACTTTCTAAAAGTGGTATTTTCAAACACAGAATGTTAAAGACCAACTTTACTTAAAGATGTATTTTTATCATTCTGAATTCAGGCATACTAAATTCAAATTTCGACTTTGTTCCCTGAGTCAGTTAGGATTATAAGATGTAATAATCAAACTGCCCATTCTGGCCTATGGAAAACAGGTAGCCTTACAATAGTGAAAAATGAAAATGGCTGTAACTCACTATTAGGACATGCCACACACACCAGGGCCTACCTTATTCTTACAATGCACCCTGCCCATGGGCCTACCATAGGGGTATCTTTTATGAAGAAAAGGGAAGGTCTAGGGACTGGCAAGTGGGTGCACTTGCCAAGTCGGTATGGCAGTACTAGACTGCACATAGGCTCTGTAATGGCAGGCCTGAGAACATTTTACAGGCTGCTTCTGTGGGTGGCACAACCAGTGCTGCAAGCCCACCAGCAGCATTTGACTTACAAGCCCTGGGCACACATGGTGCACTGTACTAAAGTCTGGCAAGTAAATCAAATAACTCAATCATGGAGTCACTAATCAATACATCAGTTTAACAAGGAGCACTTGCACTGTGGCACTGAATAGCAGTGGCACAGTGCCCAAAACATCTAACCGGCAAAACATATCAAAAACAGAGGAGGCAATCAGTAAAAATGGAAGGGAGACTCACGCCAATGATGCCAGGTCTAACACTTCTTTTTTTGCTTCTTTTTTATTGATAATATTATTATTTTTTATCATAAAATGACTCTTCTACACATGGAATAAAAAATAACCACCTCAAGATGTCACCATAAATATACTACTGAAGAAGCTCCAAGCTGTTTTTAATATATAACACAAAACTACACATTTAGTCATAAAAAGATTTATTTTCAAATGTAGGTTTCAAGCGACTTCTTCTTTTGGAATTTTAATCACTTGAAATACTATATCAGTAAATGTCCACAATTTGTGTTCGGTCAAGTGACTTTCTTTAAGGAGTGCATTCAAGAATGCATTTTCACAGAGTGTGACAGCATGATCTTGTATTCAGATTAGGTAAGAAAACCATAATATTCTATATAGAAAATAACCATTTTGTATTATAAAACGTGTCTTGTTCTGTAAGAAAATAATATAATTAATAGCATTTATTATCTTCTACCTAGTGTTTATAAAAATAAAGGCAAATTCCTTGGACTAGTAATAAACAATTGTGTTGTCATATTAATTAAAACAAATATGATAAGGTAATGATATTTAGAAATGTTAGATTCATAAAAAAAATATAAAAAATAAACCAATATTTTTTCCCATAAAAGACAAAGTAAAAAACATTAACATATGTTTTCAGTGTAATAACGAGCTAATAAAGGTTACATTACATTTTGTTTACTTAATGAAAACTTCAAGTGGCCATTCTATCTTTAAAACGATTGCCAGACACTCTCACAAACACAAAACAAATGTACCTTAATAAAATTGTAAATATTTAGAAAAACATTTTAACATTAAGTTGTTTTTGTTCTCCCAAATACAAACAATAGAAACACTTGCTGTTTATTTCTGCCTCAGACATAATAGGCAAACATAATACCAATAATGCTCTTTTGCTGGATATTGTTTCACCAAAACTGAATGTCATTCGTTTTCCCCAGGTTTAAATTACAATATGTTTCCTATTAGAAATGCATTAATACGGCCAACAATAAATAATATAACAATAAACATAACTAATTCATTTTTCTTCTTTTTTTCCTAGATCAACAAAACAGTATTGATAATTTGGGGAATAGGTTCAAACAAAATCTGTCAGAACGTCCAAAATATAAACAATTTGGGATTGAGCAATGTTACAAAAAGGAAAATACTTTTTTTCATTTAAACATAATGATATTTACTTAAAAACAAACTTGAAACAGGTTTAAATGGAAAACCTGCAAATGGGCAGTTTGTAGAATCTGAAAAAACTTTCAAGGGTATGTTTATTGGAGAGACACTGAACCAAGGACTCATTGGAGGTGTGTAAATCACTTTTCAACTATTTGCAAAGAACTAGTGAACCCTGCCTCTTCAACAGATTTGGAAGTTAGAGAGACAGTTTAATGTATAAAGTAATTAGCCTTGACGTCCAGTGAGTATGCTGGGAAAAACAATTAATACAATTATTAAAAACTCCAATATTGCATTGATTTCTATGATAAACAAACTATATCCTAGTGTTTTTTCCATCTTTCACAGGCTATATGGTATGAAATTCTAATGACATAAATAGCTGGAGTTTGCATGTTTGTAAGAAAACTCCAATTCAAACTAAAGAAATTAACAGTCATAAGGGTATATTCACAAGAACGTGTGCTAAACAAAAGCTAACACACATTTACACATCGCAGCCTATCGCGGGAAAATAACCCTGTGTCAACGTGCAATTCAGAACAAGGCAGTAGACTGCGATAGTCTGTCGAAACTGCGGCCAATGTCCGCGATACAACCACCTCAAAGGAGATAAAAACACAAACCACAACATAAAAATTTTGCGAAGAGCACATTGTCGATGAGGAAAGCGGGGATAAGCACCACGAGGCCTGCGACACACCCGGCAGGTGGGAATAAGCACAACAAAAGCCTGAAAAAAAGAGACAATCCAAACAGAAAACAACAGCCAAGCACAATGGAGGCAACCCGAGCCAGCACACAACCCCAAAAGCCCCATTGGCAACAAAACATTTTACATGGCAGGCCATCTCGGACAAGGTGAATGCAGCCTGAGAGCGGAGGTGGTCAATGGAAGAAAACCAGAACATATGGAATGATGCGAACGCACAAACAACCAGAACCACGCTGACAACAAGAAGGCAGCAATGCACACCGGAGGTGGGAGGCCAGCGCCACACCATTAGCTGGATGACATGGTGGAAATGGTATCTGCCACATCAGTCTGGAGACGGTGGCAGGACTCGGGACCGGAAACTGCCAAACACAGACACAACAGCAACAGGGAGAGGAACCAGCAGGGACCTGGGGGATATGGACACAATGGCACACATGCACAACTAAGCACAGCACCACTGCAGACAAACCATGCCCAAGAGGAACAACACCAACCAAGAGCACAAGTCACACAACCCAGTAATATCACACCACAGAACAAGCACAGAAGTGAAAACCACACTGCCTGAAGAGGAGAAGGGTGAGCCAAATCAGAGCTGAAGGGACATCTCACACTCAATGCAGCTCACTCACATAGGAAGCAGAGCACCACAACCTTGAACACAATGTGGTACAAACACCAACATTTGCAGGACACAAGTGCACCCGCCTGATGCCTGTAAACGGTCATACGCATCTCGCTAAGCACGACACAGGGACATGACAATGCACAAGTACAAACCCACAGTCCTAATGGGGTAGCAATGCACGTATGGCATGGAGCCAGAGACTCAGTGACACACACATTGGCATACAAATCAAGACAACACAGTTGGAGACAAGTGAAAGTGCGGAAAATCGGGTAGGGGCTCAATGTGCTCACTGCACACGAGGACTTGTGCAATCTCCTAGGTCCAGTGTCCAGCCTACATGCCAAACATCCATGCATTTTTTTGAATGAATTTTTATGAAGTGTAGAGATGCACTCCCTTTTCCAAATGACCGCTATCTTTTAGCTAAATTTTTTCTGGATTGATCAATTTTATCAGGCATGCTGCAGGAGTGACACGTTTGTCCTTGACCGTGTCTCTAAATGAACCTCCTACCTCGAGACCTTGGCATTTGCTCTTGATGAAGGGTCCGGGGTGACCCGAAATGCATAGAGCATCTTCATGGAAACCACAGATGAAATGTTAATTTGATAACTTGACATATGTACAAGCAATTCAGAATTGTATATGTTTGATAATTTTGTTTCATGATTTGCATATATCCAGTCATTGGAAAAAAACATTTATGGTGTCGGAAATAAATGTTCAAAATTTGATGTAAATAGTGTTCTTTAATACAGTTGTAGTTGCAGAATAATTTTTTGGGTGGTAAATCCCCATTGATATTGTGCGTAGGGGTCGGGACCCAAGGTCTCGAGGTAGGGAGAAACATCCATGCATGCCATAAACGGGCATCACAGTGACACTCTTGGTCATAGGACAACGGGGGGCGCACACACACGTTGTAATCCAGGTCAGCTACCGTTACGTTAGAGAGGCAGACATCCATGGACCACTCGAATATGCACGAGTGACAATGCAACACAGGCTGAACGCAGGTGACGTCCGCAAGGCGGAAGCTCAGCCGGTAACTGATCTGCAAGACAGCCAACGGCAGTGCCCCCAGTACATGCAGCGGACATGCACGGTACAGGTCCACGTGACTGGATCCGGGCATGTGTTCGGGATGGTCTGCCATGGCATCAGTGGCTCTGCTAGAAGCGGCATTGGCTTGCCCTGCACCAGTCCTGTGGACGAAATGGCACAGCCCGGTGCAATGAGCAGTGTCTGTGTGCAACGGGTGCAGGCCTGAGATGGGGTGTGAGTACGTATGAAGGCCATTTCATGCACGCAAACCACTAAGCCATGGACTCAAACGCCACCAAGGTCCAACCAGATAGTATCCATGGCTCATTGCGCACAGAGTTAGAGGCACCAGTGCTGTTGGGATGCGGCCTGCGATAAGGCGTGTCCAATGGTTTGGACTCCTCCACATCTTACCCAAGACACAGTTCCACATGTGTGACCTACTGGGCCGCAGTGTAGGCCTGAGGCAGCGGTCAGCATGGGCCATTCACTGATTGTCGCAGGCCCCACCGGCCTGCGTAGTTTAGGATCAGTGGCACCAGGTCAGTCGCAGTGAACAGGCCTGATGTCACCAGGTCAGTCGTTGTAAGTGTTCGAACACCTCCGTGACTCTGATCCGGCTTTCGTCCGGACTAAGCTGCATCTTCCTCCTACTTCTCTCCGTGCATTCACTGGTGGGAATTCTGCCATACATGAGTCGCAACTAGTGCTGGATGTGGGACCGACTGGTCCGCGGGGTACACCTGGGCCCTCATCCACGTGTGGCCGGCTGGCTTAGAACAGGGTTAGTGGCACCTCGTGTGTCCAGCCTGCCATATGGAATTATGCCTCACTGATCGAAGTAGTTCTGGTTTTGTGGTCGCTGCTACTGACTTGGGGTTACTGCCATTCAGGACTCAGGACACAGTTCCACATGTGGGACCTACTGGGCTGCAGCAGAGGTAGCGGGGCTGATGCTTGGAGCTTGCAGGGGCACGTGGTGGGCCCTCTTTGAAACATACCAGTGTAGGCAGGTGAGCGGAGTCTCGTTGGTGCACTGGGGCAGGCATGGTGGGTCTGGGGGCCGGCTGCCCGGGCTGGATCAGACGCTCTGGGATGCAGGCCCCACCACGCTCGGCGCAGGACTCGTGATGGGCTAAAAGTCGCCACCCTGGCTGACGCGTGGTCCATTCCGAATGAGAACCAAGTACAGTGCGATGGGCTTTTTGTACACACCCCTACGCAGGCCTGACATACGCAGAAGCAACCCACTACACATGCACATGCAGGGGGGGACATAATGTACATCATTTCTGCATTCTGCTCCACAGCCTGTGGGGACATGGTAGCGTCCACTGGCCACTACACTCCATGCACCAGCAGTTGATCTCCACATTGCCATTTCCATGCTTTGCACTCTGTGGTCTGTCCGGCACCTCCACACCACACCTGTCATTGGGTAGGTTCACACTCCTTAGTCACTTGCCGTTCTTGCACATGCCTGAGCCATGCCCCTCCTCACATCCTGCTGTTGTGTGCCTGGGGTGCCATGCTGTGGCCGTGTTATGGATATGGCAAGGCCGAATTTACAATGGAGTTGTGTTGTCGTGTCCAGTCAGTTGGCATGTTGTGTGTCATATTGCATGTAGTTGTGCTGCGTGCCCTTTGGGGGATGTCAGGTGATGCATGACTGTGGGCAGCAAGTGTGTTTCAGGTGGGCCCGCTGTCTTTGTGTACACTGCCTCTGTGGTGTTCTGGGGGGTTTGGCGGGATGGGTCCGGGTGGTGGTGGCAGGCCTGGGGTGGTTGCGGTGGGTGTTGTGGCCCTCATGGGTATCCGCATTGCATGGTCATTGTCTCCATAGCATCTGTGGGTCTTCAGGTGTGGCTCTTGGCTGGGCTCCCTTTCATGCTGCAGGTAGTTGTCCTGCTTTACGCCAGCAATGAGCAGGTGTTAATTCCCTGCTGCTGCCGCGGCTTATCGCCTGTTTTTGTTTCGCATTGCGGATCTGGCAATTCATTGTGAAAGTGGTGTTGGGATTTCTTTGTGTGTTTTTGCAATGGAACGCCTACTCTGCATCTCATTAGGGTTAGTTGGTGGTGTCCACAGTGGAGATACATTTTGGGACAGTTATCGTGGGAATACAGGCAATGTCTGCAGTTTACACCAGCTTGTGAATGGGGTGTTAAATCTAGCTCCACATTTGTTGTGTTACGGTGGGGATAATTCAGAGTTGTGTTCTTGTGAATATCCCCCATAGACTGTTTCCCTGAACACGTAGACACATTCCACACTGCAACAATACAATCTGAACATTTTTCACAAAATGAAGAAAAGCTGGCAGGCTTACTAAATTATTTCGAGTAACCATGGGTTGGCTATCTAAATAGGTCAGGTCACAGAAGACGTCCACCTTTTATGAATGTGTGGTTAAACAGTTACTCAACCTGTTTAGAAGGGAGTGCAAAAGCAAAAAGTTTAATTGAGAGATTTCACAACTCTTTTTCCAGCTCTATCGGGAAAGCCCACCCCATTTTGCAATTTCCTGGAAATGTTTCAAGTAATCTGTAGCCCAGAGTCACAAAAAAACTAAAGCAATGAATGATTGACTCCTTAGTAACATTTAACTATTTGAATTTTATGGGGAACATACTACTTGGAAAATATTGCCTATATTTTAAACTACTAAGTGCACAACATAATTTAGCAATACATTAGCTTTTACTCTCCTGCCTTGACTGTATCCTCTGATAATTACATTAAAACAATTGCTAACCCTTTTCCAAAAGGCAAAAAAACCCAGTATGGGTTCTCTTCAATTTATTTTCCATATTCCCATTATTAAAAATAAACTTGATTGTCCTGCTCATAGCAATCTCCTTTTTTCAAGTGTTGGTAAGGTTTCAAATCCTTTTACCAACTCTTATAAGCTATCCATAATAAATCCAGCAGATCATTTATAAATCACAAAGTACTCGAAAAATGAAGTCAAACTCGAATCTATATATATAAAAAAAAAAAAAATATATATATATATATATATATATATATATATATATATATATATATATATATATATATATATATACATATATAGAGAGAGAGAGAGAGAGAGAGAGAGAGAGAGAGAGAGAGAGAGAAATCATGCTTCCAAACAAGAAACCCTGTACCCAGGAAGTGTGAATAAATGTAGCATTTCACCTGGTACCCCCTCCCATATACTACTAATCTGGACATTTCAGATGATCCACACCAGTAATCCAAATATGTCAAACTATAAAAAAAAAACTGAAAATATTTTTTGAATAAAAATGTCCCATTCCAATTGAGAAATGAAGTACATAGGGAGGGTATTTTAGCAAGGTTGTGTCCCCACACTTCCCTGCATAACTGTACTAGATAGGTATCTAAAGTGCAAACACAATTAAAAACATGGTAAAATATATTATGGTTGGACTGCAAATACTTTTCATTCAAAAAAATGTAAGATCTACCTACTTAAAAGTTCTTTTACAAAAACACCTATAAACTTAAAAAAAAGTTCTGCAGCAATAATTCAATAGGTGAAGTTCTTCTTCAGCAATGTGTATAGAAATAAAGCAAAGCTAAATGCACAAAACACAACATTTCTGTCATTTATTTGCCCTAGCTAACCTCCCTTCGTATGCCCTTATAATAAACCTGTTTTTCATCTATTTAAAGTGAAAAATGTTGCTAGGTATCCCAGCGATGCAGTAGCATGCTTCCGTCCGTCATTATATACCTTCACCCACTAATGAAAATGATGCTGAAACAAGAAAAACAACATAAAATTTAAAAAATAAAGTAATGGAAAAGCGTGGAATAATATTTAAAAATTGTAAATAAAATATTTTAAAAATTGTAAAAATACATATTACATATTTTGAGAACCTAAAATATTAATATATTTGTACGTTTTTGAGAATTGAAAATTGTTTGATAAATTTCTTATTAAAATGTTCTTAAAATACTAGATTCTGATAAAAAATGTTTATTAATTTAATTATTGTATTTTTCAAGCATTACATCTAATTTAATATGTAATTCATTTTTACAATACTATTATTTATTAAAAATAAAATAATATATAGATACATAAAAAACACATAATTTAAATGAATTACTTTTAAACAAAAATGAAAAGTATTTAAACCACTTGCTTACTATTAAATCCTGAAGTTTTAAACTACCACAATTAAAATAAAATGAATAAAAATATAAAAAGATGTAAGACAGTAGTACCAATATACTATCCACCCTTATCCCCAATAACCCACTCCTCCATCCCACTCTTAAAACAAATGTTTGCTAATATTTCCTTAATTAACAATATTTGCTTTAAAAAACACACATCTTAAAATTTACACTTGAATACTGAATTGGCAAACCATTTTTATTAAACAAAAAAACAAAATAAATGTTCCTAATCAATTTGTTTTAAACCAAAAATCAACCGAAATAAATGCATTTCTCACCTTTATCTCCTATCACCCTTACACCATGTTCCTAATTTTTTTTTAAGATGACTGGTTACTATATATTAATTTTTTTTATAACAAAGTGAAATCAATACTTGACTATTAAACTAAGAAAAACAAAATACATACTCTCCAGCATTTTGTTTTAAAATGATTAGCTAATTTAAATAATTGACTCCTTATTCTTTGTAGAGTAGACCCCCTCCAGTCCTGTTTTTTAAAAACGCCTTTCAATTCATTACTCCTTACTTTTACCTCCATGTCTTTTAAATAAGTACTTCTCCTTTACTCCATACATTTTGGGGGGAGTAAACCTGCTACCTCACCCCCTTTTTTGACTTATTTGCTTATTATATTTTGTAATTTCAACCCTTAAAACCCAATTGTTAAACTCCTTTACTCCAGTACTTACCTCTAGTTACCTCCATGCATGGAAAAGGAATGCATGGCAAACTCATGAGTGGTAAAGGCATGCATGGTAAAGATGTCAGCGGGAAAAGATTGCAGAGTAAAGGCAATGTGTGGTAAAGCACACATTGCAAAGGAAACATACCTCAGTGTTTAAGTTGCCTTGGGGCTTATTATGATGTCCCGCCCTACACCGTATCAGTCTGGAACTGCCTAAGCTTAGGTGGCCATTTTGACTGTACAATTAGGATGTGACCACCCATAGGGCAGTCGGAAACATCCATTCTACAATGGAAGGTTGTGCGGCGGGCGCAAAAGGCCCACATCACAAGCGTCCATTGCAGAATGAATGTTTGGAAACATCCCTGAATGGCATAGCAGGCACTATGAGATAGTTGGGTCTGTGCCCCCCAGGCCTCATAGTGGAGGCCACGGAGGGGGGGCCCCCAAAGACACTTTGAGCAGCCTTTCCATATCAGAAAGGCCGACAAGAAAAGGCTGTCGGAAAGTGCCATCATAATCCCAGCGGTGGAGCCGAGGCTGGCTCCGCCGTCATTGGGGATTATAGTGGGATTCGGATGCTCCAACAGCCTCAAAGAGCCCATCGGAACAGCAGTGGACGGTCCCTCCACCCGATGCCTCTGCACGTCACATCGTAATGAGGCGGGCTGACCGCAGGTGCAGATGTCGGAAGGACCACAACCCACTGCATGCCGGTTACCGTCGTTCCGACATCATAATCAGCCCCTTTGCAATTTTGCAACTCATTCAGAAATACTATTAGGTGTGGGCATGCATGGATTTCCACTCCCTTCTATTTGCAAGTCAAAATGGAATATGTTTGTTGTTTTTGACCACAATTGTGACCGCAAACCATTGATCATTTCCTGACATTTGACTTGGGTTGGTAACTGTTGCACAAAAACAAAGGAGCTTTACTTTTGGGAATTGTGTCAGGCATCCTCGGGGGAAACAATCAGTGGTCCATGAGACCTTTGCATGCACCTTGATCTCTTACATAGATGGCAGTATGTTCTTAAAGTATCACCTGTCACTTTAGGACAGAGGCTAGTTTTACCCCCCAAAAAATCCAGGGACCGCAAACGCAGGAATGGAAATATTCTATCTATCACAGGCCTCCATACTTGTGTTAGCAGTCATTTGCAAGGCAGTTGAAAACTGTTTTCTGTATAAATAGTATTAATGAGTCATGAGGTTTTCAGACTTCCTGCGAATATATGTTTTGAAAATAGACTGATCATTACATCAGGAGATACCACCATTGTCCATAGGTTCTCCTCATCCCCCACTGTAGTCAAGCACTGAACTCCTGAAAAAACTATGTCCTGCTCTGTGCAACTCGACTTATGACCATCAACCTCATTTGAAGTTGTTCTGGACAGAACAAGGACTACATAATTGAACTCTCTGACATCATCACTACCTTACCCATCTGACACACTCACACTACTTTCCCCATCATTCCAGGACATCAAGCAAAATCACACACTCCCAACTACAACACACACATGTAAGACAAATCTTTCAGCACCCTGGTTCTCCAAAGACCTCACACAAAAAAAGCTCAACCTGCAAACAAAAAAGAAAATGGTAGCAAAGCGAACCTGTGATGACCGCACACAACTGAGGTCTGTCCGTGCAAAATAAAGACAACTCATGACATCATCCAAAGCAGAGTACGAATCCAACATCATCAAGGAAGCTGCCACAAAAGCGGTACCTCTAGAAATTTGCATATCATCATATCTCCTTTTTAGATTTTTTTAATAAACTGTTTATTTCAGGAGCAAAGGGATGTGCAGTGTCTGTGCAGGAAAAGTAATTCTCCAGAAACTGGAAGCACTTAAATGCCATATTTTTGATAGGTTGTGCGCTTTATGAGTGCTAGTTAACATTGCATGTATGTTTACTGTTTACATAGGCCCATGAGGAGGGTGGATCTGAATGTAAATTTAAATCCAAAAAAGGTCACCTAATTGGATAAGAGTACCTGACATTTTTCTGAAATTTGAGCACTTTAGAATTGCAGCTCACCCTGTGATTGACAAATTCATGACCAATGAGTGACAAAAACTGTATTTCTCACAATGTTAGTATACTTTGGGTTCTATGCAAGCCACAATATTAAAATGATTTGATAGCTTTTGTTTTTTACTGTTGGGAAGGAAAAAACCTTTACATGGTGATGGACGTGCACCCCTACCCTGATGGCCCCAACTGTACAGATGTCTGGATCCCCAATGCTGATTTTTTTTGCCAAGGGCCTACACGGGTCATGCATGAATTCCATGACATAGGCCTGCCTCTGTTACTGTTTATTTCACGTTTATTCGGACCTGCCTCAAGGATTGCGGTCTTTATGGGCTGGGAGAGGCACCCAAAGGGCTACCCTCATAGTGGTGAGAGTTTACTGTCTTTACCAGGAGTTAAGCATCACAAGCGTGGTAGAGGCAACATACAGTGTAGTGTTCAGTATGAGTGACAGGTCAGTTTTACCTGTTTTGCTGAGTCCTGCAGGTTCACTCATTCAATGTTCAGCTGTGGTGTGCTTAACTCAACTTAGCCTACTTCAGATTGTTGTGTAGTGCTGCGCTGTGATTTTGTGGTATACATATGCTGAGTGTCAGTTTGCGATTTCCTATTTTTGATTTTTTGCAATTTTCAATCAGGAAATCGGAAACATCCATATACAAACGTGTCTCAAACACGTTTTGCAAATCGAGTGGGTCACAAATAGACCTACCTCATTAATATTCATGAGGTAGGTCTTGCTTTGCGACCCCGTGGGAATGGCCTGCACTCACAGGGATTGTGGCCTGCTGGGGTCAGCAGACCACAATCACTGTGATTGCTTTTTAAATAAAGGCAAATGGGATGCATATCAAAAATAAAAATTAAAAGCTACCTTTTCATTTTTTAAGAGTAGGCAGTGGTCCGTGGGACCACTGCTTGCTCTTAAACAATGTTGGTGCTCGTATTTACAAAGGGGAAGGGGTCCCTTGGGGACCCCTTCCCATTTGCAAATGGTTTACCACCAACTCGAAGTTGGTGGACACTGTGAAGGTTTTGCGATATTCCTACATACCAGTAGGACTCGCTATTAGGAGGGGATGCCCTTAACACGCCCCTTCCTAAAAGCTGCTCGCAAACCCTATTTGCAATTCGGTGATAGGTTACTGAATCGCAAATAGGACTTGGTACATTGGGAAATGCTTTTTTTCTGGTCAAATCAGGCCATTTGCGAGCAGAAAAAAAGCTTTGTACATCTGGCCCATAGTGCTGTCCAATGTGTGCATGTTTTAAGCATGTGCTGGGTGTATGTGTGCCTGTGAATGGTACAGTGCAATCAAGAATCTGGGCCCTGTTTTGGGAGACCCAGTGCTGACTGTAGGAACATGCGGGGAGAAGGTAGAGGAATTCCCCCAGACAGATTTGTGTACTGCAATTTTCCTCTAAGCTCAGTAGAAACACTGGAGGAAGAGAGAGACAATCTGTTTGTCCACTTCAAAGGGTGGTCCTTGATTCAGAGGGCGGTAACTGGGAAGAGGTAGTGACACATCTCAGGAAGGAGATGGGGCAGATAAGAGAATCATAAAGAGAAGGATTGATTCCTGGGGTAATCTTTTGATACACATATCTCAGGGACTGACATCCAGGAGTGAATCTCTAGCCACTCCCATGACCTGTTTTGTGGGGCTATCACATTTGGAGTTGCTCTTGCTTTAATTGTCTGCTTTCTGGAGAAAGAGAGAACAGAGGAGAGGGCACTCCATAAAGAAGAAGACCCCCAAAATAAACGTCAAAGGCTCTGATTCTAAGGGGCTCATTAGGATGGCGGACAGACTTGCGTCCATCCGCCACCCTAGAGTAGCAGGGACCGTCCGCATGGGCTGCGGCGGTCCCTCCGTGCAAATTAGGATGTGACCGCCACCCTGGCGGTCACATCCTGGATATTTAACATTGCGGCGGGTGCAGCTTCAAGCTGCGCCCGCCGCAATGTTAAAAAAGCATACATTGCATATGTATGCAGCAAGCAGCAGGCACCGCGCGGTGCCTGCCGCTTGCTGCATACATATGCAGGGGGGTACCATAGGTACCCCCCATGTGCACCCCCCACCCCCCCTTCCCCCAGGGGGCCCGCAACGGGCCCCCGCAGTGAAGCACCGTATGCTTTTACACGGCGGAATATCCGCCGTCTAAAAGCATTTCTTTCTGTGCATCCTAATATGGTGGACGGTGTCTGAGAGACACCGTCACCATATTACAGCTTTTCCGCCGCGGTTGTAAGCCAACCGCGGCGGAAAAGCTGCGGACGGAAACCAGGACCCACCAGCCATCCTAATGTGGCGGTGGGTCTTTGGTCGGTCCGCTGCGGTTTTTCCGCATCCTCCGGGCCGGCGGTGGATTCCGCCGGCCCAGAGGATGCGGAAAAACCGCAATCCTAAGGAGCCCCTAAATCTGGCAATGGGCCATAAGAAGGGGAACTTGAGGTCAAGCAGCCAGTTGGGCTGTGTGAGGAGGAGAAGCTCTGCAAGACTTCTGCCTGTGACCGGGACTTGGGGCCGAGGCCAGCCAGTCTCCCAGCTGGGTGAGTGGACATCACCAAGAGAAACTAAGACCACCTGCACTTGGAGCCCAGACCAGCAGCACCCTCTGCTTGCCAAGACCAGTGTTTCCTGTGAAAGAGAGGAGAGCATTGGAGGGAGCAAGGTTGAGTGGAGGGATGTCTGCAGGGCCAGCACTGCAAAGCCAGCATAAGTGAATGAGGCTCCCGATGCCACATCCGGGCCGCAGTACACGGATAGCGCGGGCCACAATGAGGCCAGCCACAGCACAGGGTTCTCATACCCGGCGGGGGGGCACCAATCACATATGGAGGCACTCTGCAGCTGGGGAAAGTTGGTGATGTAGCTGTTGTGTATGAGCCCAATGTAGCAGGATAGGTGTCAGATTTTAATTCTGGCCAGCAGAGCCCCTCTACAGAGCAGCCATCTTGCTGCCCGGCTGTCCACCCCCCTCTATACACATAGTCTGGAGTCTGAAATAGGATTCCATGGCAATGTCCTTCACTGGTTCTCCCCCTACCTTTTCAGCCAACACCAGCTTTAAGAAATATGGTCACCTCCATCCTGATGGAACACCATTGGCTCCCCTTGCTGTCCCACACCATCTTCAATACCAGCCACAACCTTTAACGAGCCATCATTGCCAACAACCCCGTTTTTCTGGCAGAAAAGTTCACCATCTCTTGGAATCTCAGCATAGTTGCAACAAGAACACTATCAGACTGCAGAATAAGAAGTGCAGAAAGAAAAAAACAAGCCAGCAGGCCTTTTCCATCTAATCGCTTCAATGCTGCTTCATTTTTGGAAAGAGCTGAAGACTCACCTCTTTAAGGAACAATATATCATAATTTACTAGCCATCCTCAACCCCTCTTACTCATTGACTTTATGCTTGTCCTTGAGAGTGTACAGTGCTGTGATGTCTTTTAGCTAGGTATGCGCTATAGAAATACCATTTACATTCACACATAACATTTATACATACATGCATTAAAAAATAGAGTAAGGCAAATAGAGAAGTGACTAAGGGGTCTCATCCTACTCGATGTAATGACTCAGGATATACTGGGTCTGACGTAGTGACATGCATTCCAAAGCAGTTGTAGATCCTGTAAATTGTGATGTAAAGCTATACATTGCAGAGATTTACCAGATTAACCAGATTCGCCATACATCTTCACCACAAATCTAAGCATACTTGTAACTTAACTTGCACAATACATTGTAGGATATTATCAGCAATTACTGGTTTTCATTGCTTTCCTATATGTATAGGTGCCAGACTTGGTTGGGGGGGGGGGCAGCAGGGAATGCAGGGGCCTCTGGGACAAAAGTGGGGGGGGCTCAAGGTCTAGCCAATGGTGTACTGGGATTTGTCTTACCACGTCTCAGCAACTTACTCCAAGTACACCCTTTTCACACTTGACTTTCAGGGTTGTGAGGATGAATAGTCAAAGGCTGATCTGCCTCTTTGGTGGTACTATAACCACCACAGCAGCAACCATGTTCATAGGGAGGATAGGGTATATAATATAAAAGCAAGAAATATGATCACTTTACTTCACAGAGTACCAATGTTGTTTATTGTATATCCTTTTGTGCAGTGTCTGATTTAGAAATTCTCATTGGATTCTGTACATAAAGGAATATTGTGCTCCATTCAGGTCTCCAAATAGTATTAATTACATTTGTTTGTTTATGATTGGATTAACTGACAATCAACCATTGATATTATTCATGCTATTAAATGAAACCTAGAAGGATATATTTTGCTTTTATGATTACTGCCTCTCTGTGGGAACAGACTCTCAGAACTCAAAGTGTCTCACACCATAATTCATTGCGCAGCCTCTTGCTTGTCTCAATAGAAAAAGAAGTACTTTAATGTCACAGCAAAATGAAATAAACACATGGGGTTCCAGCCACAGAGCTTTACAATACCATCTGTGAGTTCTACCCAAGTTTCACACCATCTTTAGTCACCAAATCCACCAATCTTGATCCTAAGGGGCCCCCAAATATCTACAGGGTCCTAGTGGAGATAAAAAAGTCACGCAATAGTCAAGCACAAGTACTAGTTTACTATCATGAGAAGCAAATAACTACTATGTTGGGTGATCCATAGGGCAGTTCTTTCAGTTGTTGAGCAAAAGAGTTTATGCTAAAAGTCATTATTCTTCTAATGGAAGGCTTATCTTTAGAAGTTTAAGATACAGTCTGTGGTTTTTGATCTCAGGACCCATGTTACTTTTATCTGGAACAGATTGCTAAATCTCTCTCCACAGTTGCATCGTCAGCGTCTAAGCTGTAGACCAAGTCCTTCACAATAAAGTTGGCTCTTGCATGTTGCATTGCCCATCGAGGCAGCAGCATAACAAGTTCCTGCAATCACACTGCTGTTGCTCAGGTTGCTAGATGCTTCCCTTTTTTTATCACATAAAACACTCAGTGAGGCTGGTTGACCCCTCACAGCTCAGGTCAGTTCACTCCAGTGCAGGTAGATTTTTCCTGGGAAAACCAAATGGGATGATGAATGGAGTGTTGAACATTGAAATCACTCACCCCCAGTCAACTGATCCGGGTTTAATCCATCATGATTCTTTAGGTCACTCTGCCACCCCAGTTCAAACATGGCTATATGCAAATCAGTCTGACCCTGTGCATCATGGGAAAAGACCAGCCCGATCTGCCAATCCATGTCTTCCCTGGACGGACCGGAAACAAGCATCCTGTGACCGGTTTTGGGCTCACAGCCCTCATCAGCCAGGCTATCTTGAATCCAGTGGCAAAGTGAGCAAGGTATCCACGTCTGGGCATACCCTGCCAACTTAGGGTGAACAAAGCAAAATAAAAGGAGATGATGGACGGAGTGTTGAACATTGCAAGCAGTAACACCCAGTCAACTGATCAGGGTTTAATCCATCATCATTCTTTAGCTCACTCCGCCACCCCAGTTCAGACATGGCTATATGCAAATCAGTCTGACCCTGTGCCTCATGGGAACAGTCCAGCCCGAACTGCCAAGCCATGTCTTCCCTGGACGGACCAGAAACAAGCATCCTGGGACCGGTTTTGGGCTCACAGCCCTCATCAGCCAGGATATCTTGAATCCAGTGTCAAAGTGAGCAAGGGACCCAAGTCTGGGCATACCCTGCCAACTTAGGGCAAACAAAGCAAAATCAAAGGGGATGATGGATGGAGTGTTAAACATTGCAAGCACTCACCCCCAGTCAACTGATCTGGGTTTAATACATCATCATTCTTTAGCTCACTCCGCCACCCCAGTTCAGACATGGCTATATGCAAATCAGTCTGACCCTGTGCCTCATGCGAACAATCCAGCCCGAACTGTCAAGCCATGTCTTCCCTGGTCTGGAAACACGCATCCTGGGACCGGTTTCGGGCTCACAGCCCTCATCAGCCAGGCTATCTTGAATTCAGTGGCAAAGTGAGCAAGGGACCCACATCTGGGCATACCCTGCCAACTTAGGGCGAACAAAGCAAAACCAACTAAGTGGGATGGGTATGCCCAGACATGGGTCCCTTGCTCACTGTGCCACTGCATTCAAGCTAGCCTGGCTGAAGAAGGTCCCTAAGTGGGATGGGTATGACCAGACATGGGTCCCTTGCTCACTGTGCCACTGGATTCAAGCTAGCCTGGCTGAAGAAGGGTGACATACCCTGAATCCGGTCCCAGGAGGCTTGTTTCCGGTCCGGGAGGGCCTGGACTGGGGCCTGGACTGGCAGTTGAGTCCGGACTATTCCCATGGGGCACGGGAACAAGATTGATTTGCATATGGCTGGGTCCAAACTGGGGTGGCGTAGTGGGCAAATGAACGATGGATTTAACCCAGAACTTTTGACTGGGGGAGAATGTTTGCATTGTCAGCATTCCTTCCATCATCTGTTTGCTGTAACAGATTTCTCCTGGGAGCCCAGCACGTCGGGGACTTCCCTGGGCTTTTTCTCCTGGACAGTCTCTACTGCTGCATGGCCAGGCATACTACTTCCATCTCTGAGAGGCAGGCTTTTAAGCACTAACACTACAGCTTCTCCTGAAAGTTACACAGATTTCAGGCAATGTTTTCTCTTCTCTATGAGACTGTCTGTCATGGAGACACTAGCCCTGGATTACAGAAGCTCCTTTGAGTACTTTAGAGAGCATTTCCTTCCTCATTAAAGATTAACATGGAACAGGACCGTATTGAGATGGTATATAGCCAACATTTATATTCATCTAACATATAGGGGATGTTGATCTGCTGTCTACAGTCCTAGAACTGGTATTGGGTGGTTAACTGTTGTAAATACCTCCAGGACTCCAGTGCAGTGCAATACGTTTATTGCGCAGTATAACAAAGAAACATCTTCATAAGGAGCTGGCCAGGCACAAACTGACTCTACCTAGAATCCTAGGAAGAGTACAGAGCCATACATTCTGGAATACAATGAGGTAAGGGAATGATGGAAACAGAGATAGGAATAATGTACAACATTACCCTTCAAATTTAATGTTCTGCTTACCTTGTATAAGGTGATGACTCTCACACTAGGTAGTGATCATGCTGGTTTCAAACAGGAGTTTCCCAAAACATTCATGGCTTTCATTTGTGGGGTGGTAATATGGGGAAAACTAAAGAGCAGGCCCTGCCTTCAAACTTTGTCACCCTTAATGATAGAAATGTGAAATTATTGATTCAAGCTCCTCTCCTCTTACACCCACTAAATGAACATGCTCGGTAAGGACAAATCATCAATCCCCTGCCGAAAGTCTTCATAGAATTTAAAAGGGTAGTCCTACCTCCATTTTCTCACACTTCAGTGTCTGGGCTTCTTGCCCTTGGCTCCAGGAATACAGGCAACGCATTCCCACTGTCTGTGGAGGTGTATCCCATCTTTCCATCTTGTGCCATGTCAACAAGAGGCAAGCCAAAAAGAATTCTACTGACCAACCAGTCAGGCTCTTCTTACAACACAGAGTCTTGCTACCATCCACACCATATAGTAGGCCAGTAGGTAGTTATAGTTAGGACCTAGTTTCCCTAGGAAATTCATTTTTTGACTTGCCTATAAGTTTGTCATTGTTTAATAAATCTTCAAGAAATTTTCCAAAACAAGTTTCAAGGTGGGATCTGGTTGTCATGGAAAGTTTTGGGGAGATCTGTGCAGTGGGGACTGAGAATTTGGGGCATGAAATAAGGGTGTGTTTGTAATGTTAATTCCCGTAAGAACTTATAGCCACACCTACAGCCTGAGATTCTGAGGATGATGTCATCAGTGATGCTACTGACCATGTCAGTAGTGATGTAATATGTGAGGTCATAAGCAGTGCAATTCGGGGGGGGGGTGAGTTATAGTTAGCTCAGCCAACTATAACTGCTGAATTTCTCTGGTTTTGTACGAGTGAAATTTCAGCCTAACTGTAACATCCATGTAACCTTTGTCTTTTTCACTGAAATTCTAAGGGTGTTTAATTCTATTTCCTAACTATAACGCCTCTTCCTGCACAAAAACACTCATTTCTAAAAACGAAGACACCCTTGCACCATGGTTCAAGGGGGCCTGCGTTGGCGCAAGGCAGCCAATTGTGTACCAGTGCAGTGGAAGAGGACAGGAATACACCCTGTCTCATAGATACAGCACATTTCTGCCCTTTTCTTTTTACACAGGGCACCGAAGCAAAGTATCTTGCTGCTCTGCTTTGCATCAAAAACTAGTAAATAAGCCCAAAAGTTTTTTTCTTGAAGGATTTTCCTCATCTACAGTGAGGTTGGTCTGTGGGATTCGGTGAATCACTTGACTTCGAAGACTTGCTTCTTGGCCTTGGTCCTAATGAAAATCTCCACGAGGGGACTTAGAAATATTTATAGAAGTCAACCTGCTCCTGGTGAGGCAAACTAGCAAGTTGAATCTGACCACCTTTGGTGGATCTGCTTTCAGGTTGGTCTCGATATTGTCTATTTTCCCACCAAAGATCCTCTAGAACGTTTCTAAGACCTACGTTTTAGAGTTAGGCACTGTGTCTACCTTCTAAGGGTCCCAGGACCTCTTGGACACCACGTATTAATGAGAAGATATTCTGCCATGATGCACCCACAGAGTCACGGCACACCCATTTGAAACTGTTAAACTGGGATTTTTATTTCTTTGAGTTGCAGGCTATTTCTTATAGCTTTTTATTATCCTGTGGCAGCAGGGAGAAGCCAACTAGGCCTTGGACACCACTCTCCTGCCCTGTTTACATGATGGAGCAGGTCCAGCCCTTTAGGTTGCCCTTCAGAGATTAAAAAGCAGGCACAGTCCTCAGTGAAATCCTGGGTGCAGCAGATGCAGTTCTTAGTGCTACCTCTCCTTCAGCAATCCAAGGGTCCAGCAGGCACTGCACATCTTCTGCTTTCCACAGGTCCAGCAGTGATCTAAGTTCTCTTGGTGGGTTGCCAAGTTTACTTTTTGCACAAGCTCGTGCGAGGGGAGGACTTACCCAACCAATAAAGCTACCTATCCCCTGGGCAATCCCACACATCTTGTAAATACTTCCTGGGAAGAATGGCATCTAACTATCCCAGAATGCACTATTATACCCACTACCAACATGGTCAGATCCTTCTCTCCCATGTTCAACTCAAACACCCACCCCAGAGGTGTGGCTACGTGGGGATTACGCTCTCTTCAGGATAACTCCTAATCTAATTAAAGTGCAGTCAGGCTGGTTGGCCAACAAAGGAAATGGGGCAGGCACAGGCTGAGTGGCACCTGTTCTTGCTTGTGTAACTTGCCTTTGAAGTGTAATTATCCCCTAGCCCTCGAGTCCCCAGCCATCCTGCGACAAGAGAGGAAAACTCCTTCCAGCAAATGACTCCTTTGTTCTTGGTTCCTGAGAGCACTCAACACCTTATTCACAAGGCAAGCCTGGCAGCGCTAACCTGCGGAGCCTATCAGAAAAGGTCACCAATGGACTTTTAGGCAACTTAGAAAAGTAAAGCTTACAAAGCTATTATTCTAGAATAGATGTGCTAAATCTGGCTTTGGCAATAAATTGGATTAAATGTAGATATCAATTTGACACAGTGAAACACCATTCTGACTAGTTCCATTGGAAAGTTACATGTTATAGGAATAAATACAAGTCACCCCATGTTATCCATCGGGACTGCCACCTTTCCAATAGTGAAAATCGTCTTGAAATACCAGGTCAGGTAAAACAAAGTTTATACATAGCCTGATAGTTAGAACCATGCTCCCTACCATATGGGCACTTAGTTTAGACTGTAGGATTGACTTATAGTTAATAAATAGGGATGTTTGAGCTTATCAAAAGGGTTCATTAGGCAGGTTGCATTTGACAGTGCTTTCGATTGACATGTTTTCATTTCCCACTGCAGTGGTGAACACTAGAGTGCAGTAGTTGCCACTAGTGACACTTTAACCTACAGGACACTCTAACCTACCCTGAGTACCATATGTTATGTTATGTTATATATGTTATATAGCTCTTCTAGAGCGCACGGCTACCCCAAGGGGTGTCCCGGCGCTTTGACAAAGAAGCCTGAAAACCAAGAGACACAATAACAGCAAAACACAGCGGTCCTAGGACTTATGCCAAAAAGAGCATAGTCTTTAGCTCCTTTCTGAATGAAAGGAGACTATTGGCTTTGCGGAGAGTGATGGGAAGCTCATTCCAGCGGCATGCCGCCACATATTGGAAGGATCGACCTCCCAACCGGGCACGTCTGATAGACGGTACATCCACTTTAGCCAACTCGGCTGACCGCAACATCCTCCGAGGCGTGTAAAAAGTGACACGCTTCCTGATGTAATTCGGGACCACTGAGTGAAGGGCTTTAAAAGCCAACGTGAGGATTTTAAAAACAATTCTTTTCGAAATAGGTAGCCAATGCAGCCTATGTAGCAGCTCTGAAGCTCTTGCTCTCCGTGGCAAGCCAAATATAGCTCTTGCCGCTGAGTTCTGCACTATTTGCAGTCTAGCCAGCAGATATTTGGGCAGTCCTGAATATAACGCATTGGCGTAGTCCAGTCGGGACCCTACCAATGCCTGGACAGTAATTTTTTTGTATTGCAGAGAGAGCAATGGAAGAAATTTTCTAAGCATCTTAAGGATGCTTAAGCATTTCCCTGATAACCCCATAATATGGGGTCTAAAAGAGAGGGCATCGTCACATACTACCCCAAGGTTCTTAACTTGGGAAGACGCCTTCTCCGGTGGGAACAGGTCCTGAGGCCACCACGATTTCCAACAGGGGTCTGCGGCACAACCAAAGAAAAGCAGCTCAGACTTATCTGAGTTGCATTTCAGGCTGTGCCGCTGAAACCACGCAAAGACCGCACTCAGACAGCCTTTGATTCTGTCGCCATCAAAAACCTCTCCCTTCCTGCAAGTAAACAGGAGCTGGGTGTCATCAGCGTATGATAAGATCTGGGCACCAAAAGCCTCCGCTACCTCCGCCAGAGGGGCCATATAGATATCAAAAAGGGTGGGGGTCAGAATAGACCCTTGAGGAACCCCCACCTCTAGCGGTGGCATTTCGGCGGAGAAAGGTGGTGCCCAGATCACCTGTCGGCGGCCCGACAGAAAGGATTGAAACCAGTCCAACACCGTCCCACACAGCCCGATCTCGCGGAGTCTTATAAGGAGACCGTCATGTGGGACGGTGTCGAAGGCCGCCGACAAGTCAAGCAGGACTAACATAGCCTTCCCTCCGTGGTCAAGGGTTTCTCTGATGGCTTCGGTAACTTCCAGGAGGGCTGTCTCGTGCTATAGTACGCACAGAAACCGGATTGAGAAACATGGAGAAGGTTGTTACTCTCGATAAAGTTGGTAAGTGTGTGCTGTACATGTTTCTCAACCACCTTAGCCAGAGCAGGAAGCAGGGAGATAGGTCTATAGTTAGCCTGCATCAGGGGATCTAAAGAGGGTTTTTTGAGAAGCGGCAGAATCAGTGCGTGTTTCCATTCCTGTGGCACCACTCCCGAACTCAGGGAAAGATTGAGCAGGGGGTTCAGCAAGATGTTAACTGCCGAAGCCACTTTACCCAAACATTTTGCTGGACAAACATCCAGAGGTGAACCTGACTGAAGCCGGGACATCAAATCGTGAGATGTGGCACAGGACATCGGTGGGAAAACCGATAGTCTGGGCCCTGACTCTGCTCCCGCTGTTGATACAGAGCTCAGCCTGCATGCCAGCGCATCAGCATCGGCAGAGGGGAAGGAATGCTGAATAGCTTTGATTTTTGAAACAAAAAAGTCAGCGAGCTGTCTAATCCATTCTTCTGTATGGGAATGGGTAGGGGCGAAAGTGGCAGGGTCAGCGAACTCCTTCACTATTCTAAAAAGTTCCCTACTCATGTTATCCGCTTGATCTATTCTCCGCTCCAAATAATCTTTTTTGCCTTCAGAGATATGTTTATGGTAGAGTTTTATGGCATCCCGATATTTTATTTTTTCCTCTGGCTCATATACTAGAGACTTACAGGTAAGTTAAACGTACTAATTAGGATTTGTAATTGGGATATCTTCTTTACTTCCCATCTAGGCTGCAGAACAGGCCTTGTACCAAATCAAATAGTGCTGCAGTCCAATAAAGCCATCTCAGCTTACAATCCTTGGTACTCTAAGTGCCTTTTTACTAGGAAGTTACATATAACTTAGCCTTGCCAATCAAGAATTAGCTAATATGTATCTATAGGTACACCCTTGTAGTGAGTCAGAGCACATACAGTAGGAGCTGTATGTCAGCACGACAGTATGCAGGGTCATTACACTAGTACCTAACGTCATCAAAAAGTGTGGGCAAAAAGTAGGGGAGAGTTTGCAAAAAGTAATTCTCCTGTGCACATTATACTCTATGAGAGGCACATCTTTATGGACATGCACTCCAAGGGCAGTACACAAAATTAGAAACTTGATTCTGGTCACACAGGGTATGTTTCATAATAAATGCTGAGACCAATGTACGTTTAAGAGACAGAAGTCTGTCACCATACAACCCGCTCATCCTAGAGTCATGTTAGTCATCAAAATGTCAAACTGAGTCAAAAGCACTGACTTTGGCCCTAACGTTAAAGCCACAGGTTTGTAACTGGACAAGGTCAACGTTGTGTGCCATTTTGACAAGATCCATAAAGTATTAATGCATTGAATAGTAGAATAGTAATCATACTTGTTATTTGCTTCCCTTAAGACATACATACGTGCGAATCAGGAGCATAACACAGGCCCCTGCAGGCCCCCCCCCCAATCCTTCAGGCACCTTCAAACCCTTCGGAGGGGCACAATACAGCCCACGGCCAATGAATATCTGTGAGATATGGGAGCCTCAGGGGCCCCTCTTCACAGTCTTAAGGGGGGCACATCATTTTACGTGAAGCCACTGGTGCGAAATGAAGCTTTATCTCACTGTGGCAGAACTCTGTCCATATATAACCCTGGAAAATCCGCTGGGAAATAGATCTACTTATATCTTGGTCAGAAACCAACACCTTTGCTTGGATACAGGTGGCATATGAGCACTATGCCCCAGTCTGCTTAAAGATCACGTAGTGCACAGCCTTGCAGCCCAGTCTTTGCTGCTAATCATTGTCACTCATATGTGTCTGCACCTAATCTCTTTGACATCTGCACGCTCATGCTGTAAAGTAGAGCTATGCATCTCTTTTACTGTTGGTTAGGACCCTGTGTTACTAGTGCATTGTCTCACAATAATGGGGCTGATTAAGATGTCGGTGGGTCCAACATCGACAGCACATCGGTGTTGGACCCACTGACAGCTGCACCTGCTGTCAGCCCTCCATGTCAGCAGCGCTTCTGACGGGCTCAAGGAGCCCATCGGTGCATCAAAAAGACACCATAGTCCCCTAATGACGGCGGTTCCACTGTTGCGATCATGATGTCGTTTTCCAAAAGCCTTTCCATATCTGCCTTTTCGACATGGAAATGCTGTCAGAAAATGGCTTTGGGGTCCCCTAGCAGGGCCCCCTTAAGCTGCTGGCACTCCTCTATGGGCCCTGGGGCTCACCTATGGTGCCTCCCTAAATATCTCTGCACCATGTGGCATGCACTGTAAGGTGCCTGCCACAATGTGAAGGGATGTTTATAAACATCCATTTCACAAAGGCAGCTTGTGTTGGGGGCCTTTTCTGCCTGCCACACAAGTTGCCATATTGAAATGGATATTTCCAACTGCCCTATGGGCGGTCGCATCCAAATTGCGAGATTGGAACTTCCAACCTATGGTCGGGCAGTTCCAGACCAATACGGATGTGGGTGGACACCCGACATCGTAATCAGCTCCAATGTTATTATAAAACACCATTGTTTTAGCAAAGGCCAGGATTTTTTTTTATTTATACTAACAACATATGGGGCGCTAGGTGGCGCACTGGTGAATGGCCGCCACTGTGTGAGGCTCTCGCCGCCCGGCGATTGAAATCCTGTATTTCTCCTTCAAATCGGCACCCCCGGAGGACCCCAACAGCAGCGATTGCTCAGTGTGGCCCATGGAATCTGCTGTGCGAGCCTCGGCCTGATCGGAGCAGTGGTGCTCCCGAAATACGCCTGACATTTCAGGACGGCAGCCGACTGCGGAGGTCGTCTTGCGTGCCTGCCGGCAGTGCCACCTATGTGAGGCCGCGGCGCTACACGAGGGACCGGGCCTCTAGTTGAAGAGGCCCTGCACCTAGACTGACCTGCCTGCCACGTGTTGTGGCCTGGAGGTCTGCGGCCATTGCCGCATCATCTGCGGACCCCCCAAGACCCTGCACAGCATCGGGGGAAGGACGGAGACACACCAGCACCAGCAGTAGGAGGGGGGATCTCCACTGCCCCCGCGGGTCCTCTGGGCCTTTGCTACCACCGCGGGCCCTGGACACGCCCACCTGCCCCCTCCCTACCCCCCTCCTCCCCCCACTCACGGATCCCGCTACCGGCACTGTGTGCCGCGGTTGGCGGGCTTTGGAGACCTTCCTGACGGCTTCGTCATAGGCCCCTGATCTAGGCCGGAACAGCTCCTGGACACAAATGTGCCTATGGCCCTTAACGCTGACGACACGGGCGCTCGCTTGCCTGACCACCTGGTTGCCCCGCGGTGCCTCCTCGCTGCGTAGTGGCCTCCCTGACTGCGCTGGACCGGAGGGGACCTCTCCTGATGTGGAGGTGCTATCGCTGTGAGCCTGAGCCCCCATTGTCGCAACTGTGTATTCCCTGAACGTGGCGAGTGCAGCTTTGACCATCCGCGGCGTGCTGCGGGTCCACCCATCGGCTGTCGCCAGGGGGCATCGCTACAAAAGAACTTCTTGGGCACTGAAGGAACTGCTCTGACACTGGGAGTCCCCGTGCCTTACTCCCCTCCCCCCCTTGTGGAGGCAGTCTACGCTCGCCCGTTTCTGTTTAGTACTGCTCACTGGGCTTGACTGGACGCCATCATGGGCAAGACCGATGCGAGGCAGCCCAA
Organism: Lissotriton helveticus; assembly: GCF_964261635.1. Classification (NCBI taxonomy): domain Eukaryota; kingdom Metazoa; phylum Chordata; class Amphibia; order Caudata; family Salamandridae; genus Lissotriton; species Lissotriton helveticus. The sequence goes on along the minus strand of NC_136065.1, from coordinate 899,160,735 downwards.
GATCACTTTCGACGCTCCCAGGCAGCACGCCCAGACCCGGCAGGACCCACCTGCCCACTTGAGCACTAATGAACCAGCTGGTACAGTGGCGGATAAACCCCCGGAGATCCAGGACATTCTACGAGAGGTGCGCCAGGGGTTTGCAACCATAGCGGACAAGGTCGACAGGATGTCCTCCCGCATGGACGCTATCGTCCACAAAATGGATGTCCACGAAGAGCGCATTACGGAAGCGGAGCGGCGTATATCGGATTCGAACGATGTGGTGGCCAGGCACACCTCACAGCTTTCTCGGATGGATAATCTGCTCCGCGTCATAGCTTTCAAGAACGAGGATTTGGAAGCGAGAAGTCGACGAAACAACATACGTATTATAGGCATTCCGGAATAAACAAATACCGGTCGCATTAAATATTACGTCGAGAAACTTTTGCTGGCCGCGGTGGGCTCTGAGGCTTTCGACTCCCAGTTCATTGTTGAACGTGCGCACAGGTCGCTGGGTCCTAGACTCAAGCCGGATACTGCACCGAGGCCTATAATCGCCAGACTTTTGAACTAAAGGGACCGGGTCGTTGCGCTGAGAAATTTAGGTCCACGCTTAATGATTACATGGAAGAGTCACAGAGAGAAACGCGCTTCAGGGGCAAGTATTGGCAGGCTTGCCACTATGGTGAGGGGGAGCGCCCTGGCAAAGCTTTGGCGGACGTAATCCGGCATCCACGGCACTCTAACTATGTGTTGGAGATAGAGGGGCCGGACGGCACGCGCCACTGTGATACTGCAAGCATTCTTGGTGGCTTCACTAGCCACTATGAAGCTCTTTACACAACCTCTGGCTCCCAAAACGTAGACCTGGACGACTACCTGGGGGACGTGGCACTTGGATGGCTAAGTGACGTGCATCGGGAATTTCTATGTGCGCCCTTTAAATTGGACGAAATGCGCGAGGCCATAATGGGCCTCCAATCAGGAAAGGCCACAGGGATGGATGGTATACCCGTTGAGTTTTATAAAACTTATATTGATTTGTTGGCCCCCATCCTCCGTGAAGTCTATGAGGAATCCTTGGACGTGGGTTCTCTCCCTGCCTCTATGTGGGAAGCGCTTATTATTTCATTGTTAAAGCCAGACAAACCTGCTCACTTATGTGGATCGTACAGGCCACTTTCCCTCCTTAACTGTGACGCTAAGATTTTAGCCCAACTCATCGCTAACCGAGTAAGCCTTTTGTTAGAACACCTGACCTTACCGGACCAATCCGGATTTGTCCCTGGTAGATCTACCTCCCATAACTTGAGGACCCTCTTTACACTGCTGCATAATGTTGCCCCTGTATTACCCTTAGCAGCTGTTTTTCTGGACACAACGAAAGCTTTCGACTCTCTCGAGTGGCCATACCTTTTCGGAATAATGAAACGCATGGGCTTCCCCCCTTTATTTTTATCCTGGATCCGTCTTTTATAACATCAGCCTGGAGCGAAGGTGCTGATTAATGGACAACTGTCCCGAAAATTTTTGATCACCAGGGGCACACGTCAGGGGTGCCCATTGTCCCCACTTTTGTTTGCTCTCGCGACCGAACCGTTGGCGGCGCGCCTACGACAGCCCCACAATGCTCTAGCCCTACAATGCAACATGAGACAGATACTAATCTCCATGTATGCTGATGACATTACCCTATACGTTCGAGATCCGCAGCACAATTTGAATACCCTTCTGAGGGAATTCATAACCTTTGGTTATCTGTCCGGCGTTCAAATTAATTGGGGAAAGTCCTGTTTATTCCCACTAAACGACGCGGTGACGCGTTTTCCTTTGGACTATCCATTGGAGTGGTGCGAGGAGGAATTACGAAACTTGGGCATCAAGATTACCGGGGACAGGGAAGAACTCATGAGACTCAACTACGGAGTGGCACTGTCTCGCATCACTGATAGGGTTGATCGCTGGATAACGCTCCCGCTTTCTATGGCAGGGAGAGCATCCTTGATTAAGATGGTAATTCTACCCCAGCTACTCTATTTGTTTTTAAATATTCCGTACTCTCCTGGGAGGCATTTCTTTGCATCCCTCCGATCGGAAATGAGCAGGTTGGTGTGGGGAGGCAAACGAGTCAGACTGAAATGGTCAGTCCTCATTAGACCTTATGCGTCGGGTGGGTTCGGCGTTCCTGATTTTGAGCTCTATTACATTAGCGCACAGGCACACTTTTTATATTTTTGGATTCGGCAGCCTAAATACATGCCACAGCTAGTGGCTGAACATTGGTTGTTGCACCCAATACCGATAGAGGGGCCAGTATATATGACTCTGAATGCTCGAGAGCGCACACAGACCACAGTTAACACCACGATCACGGCATGGCAACGGCTAACGAGCCTCTTTGATCTCCGCTTTTTGTATTCGCCATTGCTCCCTTTAGTTTACCATCCAGACATGCCACTTTTACAAGAAGCCATCTTCCACAAGCTACAGCGGCGCGCGTCCGTCACAACGTGGGGAGCCCTGTACACTGATGGCAAATTCCGTGACTCGGATGGTGTGCTTCAGGACACACAGTGCACTCCATTAGACAGTTTTTTGTATATACGACTCAAGCAAGGCATGAGAGCACTTCACGCTGACTTTCCCATTGAACCCCCAATGCTCCCCCCATTTCAAGCACTGCTGCAGCAATCCTCACCTAGACGGCTGGTCTCACTCATTTATCGGATTACACACACCAGACCCACCGCAGTAGACTCACCGTCACAAACTAAATGGGAGGCGGAACTGGGAGCAGCCATAACGGAAGAGCAATGGGAGTGTTGCTGCTCGCAAACTGAGCGTGTGTCTGCCAGTAGCCGGCTTCGGATAATACATTATAAATACTTGCATAGGCTGTACTGCACTCCGGCCAGTATGCACAGGCACCAGCTACGTGATACAGATAGATGCAATAGGTGCCATGCACCACGGGCTGATTTTTTACATATGTCCTGGGACTGTCCAGCCATACACGAATACTGGGGACATGTCTTCTCGGCTCTCAACCAGATGACCAATATGCACATTGAGGCCACACCTTTGATCGCTTTGCTGAGCTATGTCAAACAAGTTCCGATAGCAAACCGCAGATACATAGCGCTTGCGTTGTTGATGGATAAACGCTGCATAGCCTGCAGGTGGGGCAGGGGCAGGGCACCTAAATTTAAGGACTGGCTTACAGATATGATTTATTGCCAATAGCAGTCCGCCCTTTATGCTGAACTTCTGCCCAGCGGTTCTCGGCCCAGAGATATATGGGCGTGGCACTCACGTCTTATTTGTCGTCACACTCCGCGGCAGACGGCCACCCACATACCAATGCATTAACGACTGCATATTATTCCCATGCCACTGGGCTCGTTGGGCGCCCTCTCCTGCAAACACTGTATGGCTGATGGTTTTTATGTTTTGGTGTACCCCAGTGGAATGGTTCTGAACTGTCAGGGTTCCTAGACATACCTTTTTCATCCTTCCATGTTAGCCTTGACTGTGTCTGTGTATACCATACGATGTGGTCAAATGTGCTGAGATGTACCGACTATTATCTGCTGATTGTAAGTTTTAAGATTGGGATTTACAAGACGGTTCTGTGTTCATCGCAATTTTTTCTTTGCATGTGTCCTATTATGCACACAGCAGTTTGCCATATGGTTAGACGTTAAAACGCGGCCGGCCCAGAGAGGTTGTAGGCGGCTTGCTGTGTTAACATGTTCTGATTGCTATTTCTGTTGCTTGGTGCATACGAAACCCTTGAGCGCTGCCGGCCACAAAATGGTTGTAGGCATGTAGCTGTGTTGACACTCTCACACAAACAATAAAAGGTTAAAAAAAAATTATAAATAAATACATTTATACTAACATTTCCAAATTTCACATTTTGTAAAATTACCAACATTTCTTACATGTTTACATTAGTTGATTTTGTGCAACTGTTTTTAAATCAGGCCTCCACCTGAAAAATAAGCAGTAGCTTATTTTGTGCACAAAATGTGCCACCAATATTGTTGGAACTAGTCTCCTAGCCTGTTATCAATGTGAGCTATGTGGTCCCTTAAAACTGCTAAAATAGATACCAGTAGACCACATTAAGCTATGAAAGTATATGTTTTTGAAATTTCATGTAGCTTCACTAATGTTGCAGAGATTCTGCACATATACAGAACTATGCACAGGAGTTTGCACCTCGCTGTATAGGGACTGTGCCTTCCTACCACCTTAGCACCCACGAGCCCAGGACCGACTAGCTATAGTGTCTCACTCACTCTCCTACACACTCACAGAGAAGCAAATGATTAGACACCCCAGAACACAACACTCCCAGATCTCTTAGGAATCGCGGTAACAAGACACACCTTTTCGCACACACTCTCGTACCTGTCCACAGTAAGATCCGACTGAGACTCGATTATAGTTTAAAATGTTTATTGTAACTAACGTGCTCTAACATGTAGTATACGTGCCTCAACATGCAGAAAAATGCATAACACGAATATCGTTAGCATTGCAGCTAGGCCATATATCATAAAGGGAGATGTCATCTTATAAAGAACATGGAGAAAGAACTATAGTGCCTAACCTCCCTCCCCTTGGTTCGAAGAAGAAATATTATATATTAGAAGATCCCTGGGATTTGTCAGCAGACCCCATACCTTAGACCATAGATGATATTTCTACATCGTAGATGCGTGTTACTCTTCTCCCTGGAAAGATCCCTCTCCAAGTGTGTGTCACCTAAACATGTATCCCCGTAATATCAAAGTACGAGCTTCCAGCAGCAGCTGTGTTAGTGTGTTTTGTCTAGGTGCTAGGGCCTGGCCCGAACAGAATAACAAGGGACCTTGTTTATCTACCTTGCTCAGAATGTTTAGACTAAACTCCAGGAACAGGCAGAGAACGAACACAGCAAACAGTTCATATGTGAAAGACATAAACAGAGTCCTGCAAAAATAAAGCTTTGTAGTAATGTGTGCAGAAGCTGCATCATGGCTGCAGGGCTCATGCTAATTTAGTAATGTCGACAATGTACCCATAGGCCACGTATCACTAAATCTAAATCTAAAGCAACACTTTTATCCACTGCACATCTATGTACCAAAAGAAGCTGGGGTCAGCTAGATCACTAATTTGTGCACTATTTGTAGCGCTGCCCCCTCACAATAGGCACCCATTTGATACAGGCTGGTAACTGCCTACTTTCCATGTCCTTCTGATTCCTGAGATTAGTTATGACCGCTGCTGGTCTCCAGAGCAAGTAAATAACACGAGCCAATAGCAGCCAGACTCTCCCTCAGCAGTCTTATCCCACATTTCCTGTTATCATTAATCAGCGCTGCTATCATCATCGGCCTCTCTCAGAAGCAAGTCCTCCTTGCCAAGATTTGTCCAAATCAGCTACATTAATGTCTATTATTTGGGGTTTCCTGGGACGTTTCTCCTCTTTTTGGGTTATCAGGCCACTTCCCCACCTATTCTCCTCGCTCCTGTTGTTCGGAGATGGGGGGTTGCCTCTCCATACGATTATGAAATGTTAGTTACACTGTATGGATGACTAAACATACTAAAAATAAGTGCAATGGACCCAATGGCATACACGAGTAGCAGGGTCCCACTCAAAAGGCATAGGGGCATATTTATAAGGGATTGTGCCACCTGAACGTCACTTTTATTGATGTTTCAGTGGCACAATGCCCTAACTAATAGTTACAAAGTGGTGTTAAGGCCCTTTTTGTGGCTTAACACTACTTTGGAAATATGCAGTGGCAGGCCATGACCCTCAACACTGGAGGTGCGTTGGGGAGGGGGGGGGGGGGTCGAGAGACAAACCCAGTGGAGGGCAAAGAGATAATGTAAAAAATGTAACGCACCCTGGTTCGCTCTGTTTCTTCTTTCTTCCAGATCCAGCTCAGGCACCTCGAGGAGCCTCAGAAAACCCCCTTCCTGCAAATCCCGATGCTGCTCGCATGCTGCAGATGAGCAGCAGCGCCAGGATTGGCCGGAGCGGGCTGCCTTGACACTCAAGCAGGTACAGGAGGCCTGTACCTGCTATACACCCAGCTGTCTGAGAGAGCTAGATGGAGTGGTTTACACTTTGCATGTCAGGTTGACCGTCGCAAAACAGCAGGCCAAAGTGACTTGTGCAGTGTAAACTGGTGGACTGAGCACCACTCCCCTGCTGCCAGTCAGCAGCAGACCCGCCTCCCAAAACACTGCTCAGACTGGGAGCAATGAAAAATGAAACGGTAATTCATTGTAGTACTGTTTTATTTTTCACTTTGCTGCACTGGCAGCAGTGGGGTGATACTCCTCTACCCTGATGGGGGGCCCCTGCTGTAAATATGGTACCCATTCATGCAGGTGTTTGCATGAAAGGGGTGTGCAATGGACGTTGCTGTGGGCGTTCCAGTGCAACACCCATTGCTTTATGACGCTGCCTCAGATTTACAAGGATCTGAAAACCTAAGGCAGCGCCAAAAACTAACGCCATGCAACTGCAGGCAGTAGAAAGGCGCAACAAGGAGAAATTATTTTAATTTTCCTTGTTTTTGCTTTTTCTTTTTTTTTTTCTTTTGAAATCAGAGATATTATACAGATCTTATCACATTTTTAAATACAATTAGTATCTTTTCCAAGTCTCGCCAAAATAACATAATGTTCTTTAAATTCCATATGTATAGATGATTTCTTACAAAAAAACCAGGTCATAATCCTTCTATAATTAAACATATCTACCTAATCACTTGCCGCACCTTTTTATGCATCCATTTTGTAAGAGGCTCCCATATACTCTCATCTTTCCTCCTAGCCTTTACCCCTTTACATTTATCCAGAGGGACTGTTGCAGCGACAAACAAACCCAAGGCATAAAAACCCTCGATATAAATGCATTCAGACTCTGCTAAAGATCTGGAAAATCATAGGGAAAAGTGCCAAATTAGTAGGTATGATAAATACACTTTACTCTGGCATTCTGATTTCTTGACATCAGCATTGTATGATGGGATGGCCAAGAAATGGGAACAGGCGGGGATTATACTATTGGCAGATTTATATTCTAATGCGGAAAGGAAGTCTTTTTTAGAATTAGTTCAAGGATTTGGCATACACAAAAACTTGTGTTTTAAATATTTACAAATTCAAAATCGAATGAAAGGGCTTTCTATTGGCCTCATAAATATGGATCCGCTCCCTATATTAAAAATTATGAAAAACCCAGAGGAGTAAAATAAAGGATTTTTATCAAGAATTAATGGCAAAGATACCGGATTATATAGGCAAAATAGAATCTATGTGGGCTTGTAAGCTTGAGGATGGGTAAATAGATATAGTATGGATATGGTATTAGAGACTGGGACTAAAGTACTTATGGCAGGCAACCTCAAAGCCCAGCAATATAAAACTGTATATGATCTTTATTATACGCCAGCTAAATTAATTGGGTGGGGGAAGAGGCAAAATGATGAATGCCCAAGATGTCTAATGGGCCCGGCAGATAGCTTGCACACATTTTTTTCATGTGAAAAGCTGAACTTTCTAAAAGAGGGAGAAAACATTTTGCCTTCAGATACTAGATAAAGAGATTAAAATTACCTCAACAGTGATGCTTCTAGGCTTCGATGTTCAACTAAATTTAATTTCGAGGGAGAGGGATTTTATGTTTTTAACAATGGTCATCGTATGTATATTGATTGTCACAGTATGGAAGGACAGTGAGCCACCTACATATTTTCAATGGCTCTGTAGGTTATTATATCTTGGCCAACAAGAAATTGCTCTGTTTTTGCTTTTTCTATGTGTGCTGTGTTCTGCAGCACACACAGAAAAAGCTAAACACTAATATTGATTGTTGATGTGCAAGAAAGTGCCCCTTCCTGCACACAAACAATTATTCCCTGCAATGCAAGCAACCTTGCACTATGGCACAAGGGTGTCTGTGTTGGCGCTAGGCAGCTATTTTTAGCATCAGGACTGTTGTAAATACAGCTCATCCCTGCGACTTCAAAATGGCGGAGCGCAGCGCTGCAAAACTTGTCGCAGGGCCGGCTCTGCCATTTCCTTGTAAATGTGCCCCATAGTGTGGCCATTCAGTCTGACATTTGGGCAGCCCAATGTATAATAGGGTCCACCAGTGACACACTGTAGTCATCCAATGTGACTTCTTTCTGACTGTCCAAGGCATTATAGGTAACATACAATGACACTGTGGGTGAAATTGTGGGCATTCAGCATTCTCGTGATCTCAGTAAAATTAGGCGCCTATCCTTGACTTAAGGTGGACCTTTTTGACAAAATTGTGGACACCCATCACGTAATCAAGATGTTGCACAGTGGTACCTATTCCGGACTTGCTGTGACCATTCTGGACATACTTCTGACAACGACGAGGGAAGTCCCTGCCATATAATGTGATAGACATCACATCCCTGGTTGGTGATAGTAAATTAGCAAGAAATGCAGACTCTGTTATGTGTGACAGACGAGTACTGGTGATAATGAAACACTGATGGTTGAGGACTCATGGTGTCTCTGCGAAAAAATAAAATCTAGTATTTCAGGACCATACTTTAAGTTTAACCTTAAAGTAAGAAAAAAACAGTCGTCTTGCAAATTCGACATCTTTCTGTAAAATGGAAGTTACTAAAAAAGAGCTTTTCATTTTTCAAGCTGCTTAAATGATAGAATTCCAGTTTCTAAGGGAGCATCACATTATATATGAAGTAAGCAGCGAGTAAAACAATCCCATCAAACAAAACTGTGTTTTGTGTCACACCGTGTGCAGCTGTAGCACAGAGAGCGGTATGCGCGGTTGCATTGCTCATCCTTAATTTACTGCATATTTCAAAGGATACCAAGCCGGGATGCAACAAGACAGACGCTCTCCTTGGTAACGTACCGTAACGTTGGAAAACAAGGCTGTATGAATTGTTACTTTAAAATACTCATTAAAAAATCGACAGGTTCCTTCCCGAGCTTCTTAAATAACAGTGTGAAATCACAACATTGGCGACTCAGCAATGCTGGGAAAATGGGCCATCTTTGGTAAGGCTTTTTTCAAAAACGATTTATTTTTATAAAAAGGAAACTGTTGTGGTTTTTACAGGGTTGCTAACGACTTTGAAATCTGAGGACACAGGTTCCATTCCTGGCTTCGGTACTTGGCACATCATGGTGTGATTCTGGGCAAATCACTTAATCTCACTTCTTCTAAAAATGTAATGTGTTGATTCTATGTGTGTAGTCCTTGCTTGGTTGTCTCTTCTTCCCCAATAAATGCGTACATTGCGTTCTACGGTTGTGCTATATACAATATCACACAGTTATACTAAATAATTTATTTACTAGGATTTTCACCGAGGAAAATCTGCCGTTGTGAATGTAACGTCCTATGTTTTTGAGTAAATACTAGTAAGGTCTGTAGTGGCTGAGGTTCAATGATTTTGGTGATGCAAAGGTTAGTGTTCCTTGCATTCTCGTTGCAGAAGGGAAATGCCGCTGCCCGCGACACTGAAGAAGTGGCGGGTCGGCCTGAATGTTGCGTGAGGGCGGGCTGGGCTTTGGCGGGCCTTGGGTGCGATGGGTCCCTGTACCGGCCGTCTCGGCCGCGTGCTTTGTTTGCCCTACGCAGCTGAGCACCCCCCCCCGTGCACCATGCTCCACCGTAAAAAAGATGAGGAACCCCATGGAGCTCGGTGCGTCCCATCGGGAGGAGCTCGGTCGGGTTTCGGTGCCAGCACTGCCGAATGCGGGCAATTTAAAGTGCGTTCGCCAGGGAAATCAGGGGTCCGTCTTTGGAGCTTCATTTTCGCCCGGTCAAAGCTGCGGTCTCGTGGCGCCTCGGGACCAACCCCCTCTCCTGCGGGGCTGGGACCAGGAAAAGACCACAAACACGGTGTCACAGGATAGGGCCCCCCCCAATCTACATCAGACTGCTCTACTGTAGTGTAGGTCCTATATTCCCAATAGGCTCTGCGCATTGGAATAACATAAACAGCAGTTTAGACGTCGGACTGAGGTCATCTAGGTCTCTACTGACTATGTTAGACTTAATTAGTTTTGCCAGCTAGCTCAGAGGTCACTAGAAACTTTCTCGATGGAACAGGAAGGGGTTAACTTTCCTGAATAGACAAGAAGTGATTAATTTCTGACAACCGCATAAACATGACAACTTTGCTCCCTCAGAATAAAGAGTATATCTCTATAGTCGTGTGAAAACAATAGACAGTTATTTCACTCAGTCAGTGGTGCATACTTAGTTTCACCAGAGTGCAGAGAAATAGAGAGACGGGGGGTTTCAATAAAAGGTGTTATTTATTGAGCAGTCTTCTTTCTCATGCAAGAGAAATGAATTGCCACAATTGCAATACTTATCATAAAGTAAAGTGCGTACAGTAAAAGGAGTATTATAAAATAATACTGTAAAAGCATTGATATGGTTTCTTAGCCATATGCATATGATACTTCAAAACGGATAAAATATATACATACATAAAAACATTGACTAACGTACTCAACTGGTGCTTCTAAGATACGCCTACCCCGGTGTACCTGACCTAAGCCTAATACATGGGAAGGAGTAAGTAAGTTGCAGTTTAAGTTAAGTTGGTTTTTGCCAAGAATCTGAATCAAGAATTCTCTTAAGGGTTTAGTCAGCTCCGTACCTTGGTAATAGAATGTAGGAAGTCTTGTATCTCTCTCTCTCAGGACTCGATCTCCCAGCAACCCGCAAGGGTGACTGGAAACACCGGAGCTGGATTTCTCGGCTTGAGAAAAGACAGCGCCTCTATCAGTGCGTCAAATGGGAGGGTCGGCTTCCTTTGGCACTCGCATCAGCTGGGCGTCGGGCAAGTAGATAGCCGCTCTGCTCCAAACCACTGTGTGTTTGCTTAAGGCAACTGTTGGTATATTTATAGCTGAAAGGTGCAGAGTTTGACGTAAGGTTGGACATAAGATGTCACTAAGAACTAACAGTTCTTTCTGGACTCCAGGAGTTCTTGTGCAAATGAAAACAAAAGCAGGGGGATTTCCCAGGCTGCTGGAGGCTTGGTTTGTTTAAAGAACGCGTTGTACCTTCTAGGAGTCTATGGGAGTAGCCTTGCCGTATTTGGACTGCATGGGCTATGACTAGATATGGACATGATTCCTATGCCTTTATAAGGATATGTTTTGTTATAACCATATAAGGGCATGAATCGGGGATATCTTGATTAGGGTCCTAGATAGATTCACAACACCCACTCCACGTATTATTGTCCATCATTACTTAAATACTAAGCAATACTAAACATATAACAATGCATGTGTTTTCCAACCCACCCCAAAATACATAAATTGCATTTGAAATGGTGTGTGGTGTATATACACGAAAATGAGTATTTATACTGTACGTTTTTCAAGCAGTGTTATCATTCAGGAAATGCATATATAAATATTGGCTGAATGAATTGCGAAAATTACATTTATGAAATGGCTCTGAATACAGAAAAGAAGGTCGAGACCATTCCATCACATGTTTATACAATACTGTACATGTGCTAGAGGTTGAGGTAAAATATTGTCTCTAGTGTATCTAAAAATAGAAGCTCTGTTCTCTAAGAATAGTTCTACTTTAAGCAGAGTACCATGTGCCAGAAAAAAAGGTAAATATTTTGGAAGTGGAAAAAATAATTTCGCTCTCAGGGGAAAAAATAGTTCCAAATGTTTTCAGTAGTTTGGTTTATCAAAAACTGAAGACCGAATTCAGAGTTCAGGGAACGCTGTGTGCTCGTTGTTTTAAAAGTTATTCTCGTTGTTAGGAGAGAAAATCATATCAGACAGGCTTGTGAAAAATTGGTCTACAACATCAGGTGAAAGTTCGACCAAGTTCGAAAAAGTTGAAATTGTGCATATGTGAGAATGATTGCTATCATCGATGTTTGGATCAGCAATGCTCACAGAAGGTTGTACCTGTTTGGTGCTGCTTTTCTCTCGTACTTCACCGCCACCTACTCGTAATGCTGTAGTCTCAACGAATGCCGTCATCAGAATAGGTAGCCGCTGGGGACAACACGTTGCATGAGTCGTTACTGGACCTAGCAAAGTATCGATATCCATTGGTACTGCTGATGGTAGTGTAAGACAGACGTCCAACACGCATTCTTCTCTGCATAGCAGACATCAAAGCACAGGTAAGATGCAATCTTGCCAGATTGGTCTGAATGAAAGAAACCATGTTTTATACAGATCTCTTAGGCGCGCTAATCCGAGGACTTTAGTGATTCGGTCTCGGTAGCGTATTGCTAGAATCGTCTCTCCCATTGTAGCTGGAGCTTTGTCTGTGGCTTGGCTTGCCATATCGGAGCAGAAGGCTAAAAAATTAAATTCCTGCTACGAGTCCCTAAAGAAGAGGCAGGCCGCCGAAAAGGGAATGGACAAAATTCGGAAAAATGCCCAGAACTGTTTCAAAGGGTGCTAACAGTCCCCAAAAAATTGTCTTAAATACATGTGCGATGCCACTGGTATCAGACATGTTTAAGATTTGACCTAACATTTCTACTAAATGCACGGGGCAATTTGTTGATAATAGTGTATGTATCTCTGCCGCTGTCCTTGCAACTTGCAGATCATACGTCTCTTTGGACGAGGTTAAAGGCACAGTTGTCTGTAAAAGAATAGACTTCATTCTGCTTAAAGTATCAATTCGAATAGAAGAGATATTCAAAGAAGGCCATATTGCCACCTCCATGTCTGGATTGCTGTTTGGATACAATACTTGCATACAGCAAGTGACCATGGAAGTAACGCTCACAAGATAGGCTTTTCCTGGCACCATGCCACAACAGCTGTGGTCACTTATTAGAACATAGCTGCCGTTGGAAAGCTGTCTGAAAAATGGCTCTATCTGTGTCGCAGGAGTGCCATGCAGGTGACATGAAAGGTTATTTGACGAACCTTCGCAGGCTCCATGTAAGTTAATACCTTGACACAGAAGTGTACCGCTTAGTGATTTTTTACAATTATTACCACTAAGAAATACCTCCTTTTTTCCTTCACTATAACATTTGTGTGTATAAGGTAAATTCCACGTTGACTTGATGTATCCTTTACCCAACCTTTCATACAGGCCTGCTGGTATATATTTTTGGCAATACTTTAAACTGGAAAGTTGTTATCGGAATTGGAATTGTTCCGTGTATTATCTATTCAATGACAGGTCTTTCTGACATTGTCAATGGTAATATCTCAAGTTTTTCAATGCTCAGAATCGTATAGTCTGCTCCTTTTTGTGCCAAACTGATTTGTTTATCAGTAAGGTTAAAGATAGAAAATAATGACGTTATGTGGATTAGACGCCAGGTTTTGCAACGTCCAGCCAAGTTGTACAATAGAACGCAATTGGGACTGACCATGTTGTAACATTAGCAAGTCCTGCTCTATTATATCAATAGCAGGTGATACAATGCTGTCCAGTTAATAAATTCGTTAACCCATTGTCCACTACAGAAAGTGATTTTTCCAAATTTATACGATCAATTTCTCGTATTTTTTCTGCAGTTTCAATTTGTGTTACTTTCCAAGCTTCGTTGTAAGCAGCATATATACCGGCGTATATGAAACATTTTTGACGCTGTTTGCGTGGTCCCAGTATGAAATCACGCAAGTCAGCACCGTCTTCAAGTACAGATAAGTGTTGCTTAATTTCAGCTAGTGTGGATTTCTGTAGCCATTCGAGGCATAGTTTCCCTACACTGTATGTTGTAACTATCCCTGGATGTTGTCTCTGGGAGTATCTTGGGTCTGGCCTGTTCTGTTTTAACCCCTGTAATTTGTTCAGGAATCTATCTTGACAGTTATTTGTGTCTGTGGGCCAGATCACCCATTTTTTCCAATCAGGATTTGTTCTGTTTTGGTGAAAAGTATGGGATATGTCTATATCCTCATCTGTAGTGCTATTACTATCAGGTATGGGCTTCGGAATAGACGGTTTATTTAAGTCTTTTATCTTGGCTAAACCAAGACAGGTTGTTTGCTGAATGGTGTCATTCAGGAATATTATCTGTTCTGGGATCATGCCGGCTCTAAATAATGCTTCTAGACCTTGTACCTGCCAATTTTTTTTTGTTGAACACCAGATGGTTTTTGTTTCAATGTTGTTTTTCCAAAATTCAAAACCAAATGTAGACATTTTGTCATAACATTTTTCAGAATAAATCAATTTAGTATTTGTCAACATTATTTTCATTCCTGTCTTATTTAACATTTTAAAATAAAACGTTTCTGGATCACTGTTGTTAAACCCTGAGAAGTATTGGAATTTCTCATAAAATGTTTTCGAGCTGCCTTTTGGCGGAGTTGGACAATGTTCCCATTGATTATAATTAAAAACATTTCTAGGTTGAGCAGATTTATGCAAATAGTGATGACCATAATGATTATAGCAATACAATTCTTCATAATTTGATGAACCCTGTAAATAATCATGTTCTGTGAATTTGGCTGACATTACTAAATCTGATATCATATTATTATTATTTTCAAAGTCCCAATCATCAGAGAAAGTACTTGGTGTCACAAAGTCACTTAATGAAACCTTGAACTGATGTGGATATTTCAGGAGCTCAATCGGGCCATAAATTTCATAATCCGTTTTGTCCCATGCTACCCCACCGGGTATTGGATTGGCTGTGATGTTCACTGATGACAGTTCTCTTTTCTCGATGTGAGAGGATCTGTGAGGCTTTATGACCAAGTTGATGTTCTGACTTGCTGTGTCCATTGTACTATATTTTCCCTCAATGCATTTTCCCAAACATAGAACCATGATGAGCCAAAGTAGGAGGAAAAGTACACCTAACACAATCCAAAATTCAATCCATGGTGAAATCAGTTATGTTTCTTTTAGTTGATGAAAAAGTTCAGTCATTTTTTCTTTGAAAGTTTTAGTTGCTGGCGTTTCTTCATGCTCGCTTGGATCATCAGAAAATTCATCAAAATTGATGAAGTAGCCAGATGCAGTTCTGTCAATTGGGGGCATTCCTGCAGAACGCTGCCTGCCGTGAGGGGAACGGCATCACCGCTAGGCTCCAGCAGTACGTCCCTCCATCCACGGACGCCGTGAGGGGAACGGCAGTAGTCCAGCATCTTCGGACTACATTTCACAGCAGCACTGGGGGCCGTCACAGTCCTGTGACGCTCCCAACGCGCCCGGAGACGCCTTAAGATCATCGAGCGCCGAGCGCTCTTGGGGCATTCCTGCAGAACGCTGCCTGCCGTGAGGGGAACGGCATCACCGCTAGGCTCCAGCAGTACGTCCCTCCATCCACAGACGCCGTGAGGGGAACGTCAGTAGTCCAGCATCTTCGGACTACATTTCCCAGCAGCACTGGGGGCCGTCGCAGTCCTGTGACGCTCCCAACGCGCCTGGAGGTGCCTTCAGATCATCAAACGCCTCCCGCCCCGCGGGACGCGCGCGGGCAGAGCCCGGGCAGAGGGCGGGCCGTCTGGGGCCGTCCGGGGACGATCTGGGACGGGACGGGCCATATCGCCAACATCCAGCAAATTAACTGTAAGATATTTGTCCCTGCTTTCCAAACACTGGTTTATTTTTGGACTGTATATCACTATATTAGCACAGCCACCTATTCCACCTCCACAGGCTACATGGGGAAACGTAAATCAATGGAGGGGGGAAATGGGGGCTGGCAATGTTCCAAAGCTCTGTAAGAAGAAAAGATTAGGCAAAAGGGTTAATCAATCTGCCACGAGTGATGTAATTGACCGCATTGATATACGTGGAGGAGTGCAGGGAAATCCTCGACACTAATCAAATTGAGCACCTTGAGATGGACAAGGGTGGGGACAACCCAGCCATAACTAACGACTCCAATGAGCAACCTAAAATACCGGATATGTTCAAAGCCAAACGGAAGCGGAAAAATCAGGGAAGTTTGGACATCCCTATAGAGCTATGCCCTAATGAGTTGAATGAATCTCCTGCTCCGGTGGCAGGGCCTATCCTTGGTGATCCTGAGTGTGACATTGAGCCAACTGTAATAGCCTCCCAGATTCTTCTAGGTAACAGGTTTGCAGTTTTGGCAGAGGTTCATAATGCGCCTCTCCCTGCTACCAATAACATCTGTGACAGGGTCAACTCATCTCCCATGGATATTGGTACTCTGTCCAACCTGGTTATTTTACTAAAAGATGAAATAGAGGCACTGAGGTCATTAATTGTTAATTTAACCACACTGATTTCTGAAAAAGATATGGCTACATTAAATTTAAAAACCAAAGTGGGGCAGCCAATATGCAATCCAATCCCAAGGAAAACTGGCGATGCCAGTAGAGTTCCCCAATGCAGATGGGGAAATCAATCTAACACCAAGCCAATGGGGAAATTAACAGAACTAAATATCAGAAATTCTGTGCAGAAAGTGAGGGACATTGGGTCACCTCCCCGAAGCCCTAAAAGCAAGGGGAAGGGTTTACTAATAAGCCAAACTATCAGAGGTCAGCTGCGCCCAAATCATCCTCGCCCATCATGACTGATGGTTCATTAACCCAAGGGACAGGAACTAAAATGACCCATCACCACAAAACTGACCCTAATAAAAATAAAAATATCATATATATGACTAATGTTCCAAAATTAACAAGTCCAATATATGGAAACAGAGAGCACCCGGATTCTCTGACTAACAAAGCCATTCATTGGCTGCGCCATGTCAGAGGATGCCGTTCGGTGATTAGGGAAGACATCATAGAGGCGAGAAGATTGAGTCGCCCTGATATTGCCAGTGACTCTATAGAGTTAACATTGAAATCCCCTTTTCTTGCAGAAAATCTTTTTGGCCTGAAGTTTAGATGTAGTGGTCCATCGCAAACTCAGATACAGTTAAGGAAAACATGCCCCCATACTGTATTGTCCATCCCTGTTACCCCTGAATGCATGAGAGGGAAGGCTGGCTCTGGCCTAAATGACATTGATTGACAATTATCACTCCCCCAACCAGATGTTAGTATGAATGAGAGGGCACCAGCTGGAAAAGAGAGTACGTCCCCATTGAGAAAAAACAAGGTTTCTGGGCCTGAATTGTGTGTTGCCTCTCTAGAGAGGCAACATTTGCAGCCAGCCTCTGTGAGTGTGAATTTCTACCCCTCTACCCATGACAAGGGCTTGAATAGGGATGTGGCCCCTTTGGTCAGGGAAAGTCTGGAGCTTGTGTTTGCGAACACGAATGACATGTACTCTAACCACCACATTGGTTTGCAAAGTCCGGTTGTTCAAGATCTGCCTGTGGTTAATGGGGCTGATCTCCTACCCAGGCCCCTGGATGGCAACAAGGACAAGGGGGGGAAATTTTTCTCATGGTACATTGCTGGACTCGCCTCAAAACTTGATTCTGGTGATTGGGTTTGGTTTATCAATTCTTTTGATTTGTGTATATTCCAGGAAACCTGGTGCTGTGACCCATCCTTTGTGCAGGGATATTTGAATTACTCTCTGCCTGCACTAAAGGGCCCCAAGGGGAGACCTATGGGTGGTCTTACCGTTTGGGTCCGCCAGTCTTTGAAAATGGTCGTTAAAGTAATCGACACTAGCCATAGAGACATTCAACTAATCAGATTGACCTCGGATACTGTGGGTCTGATTGACGTCTACAATGTATATGCAAGGAGTTCTAGGAATGGGAGGTTAGAGGTTTTAGCGGCCTTGGGTTCCCTACTTGAGAATTACTCCCAAGATAAAAACATTATCATTGCAGGTGATTTCAATCGAACATTTGAACCCCTAGCCACAGACGAGAATTTCCTTGGTGATGATGTGGATTGGCAATGGGGTGTACCCAAATTAGAGTTGAAATCAGTTGTCCGATGGTCAGAGGATGTGATTGGTTTAAATGCTATATGTCTTGAAAAAGGTCTAAGAGCACTCAATGGGAGGACTTTAAGTGATAAACACGGGGCAATGACGTTTGACAATGGGCGGCACAGAAGTCAAATTGATTATGTACTTTGTAGCCTGGAATTCTGGCCTTTAGTATGTGATATGGAGGTTGTGGGGAGGTGTGAAAGTGATCATAATCCTTTGTGTATAGAACACAAATGGTGGGCACCCTCTAACAGGTCCTTAGGTTCCATTGCTCCTACCTCACCTATGATCGTCCCCACGAATGACATGCGAAGGTTGAGATGGACTAGTGTAGTGTCCAACTTGCAGGCCATGGAGAATATTAAAGCCGAGGCTGACAAGGCAATATTAGCCCTAGAAAACAACACGTCCTCTTCCTCAGGTTTGGGTAGTGTGGTTGAAATCCATGAAACCCTTTTCTGTTTAATAAAGAACCACTTTCTTAAGCCTGTAAAGGCAAATGGGGTAAGAGCTCCCGATCATCCAGGATGGTACAATGTTTGCTGTCGGGATGCACGATTCGCCCTGGGTGTTGCTATAAAAGGGAGACAGGCCACTGTTATACAAACTGCCAGAAGGGAATACAAAAATACCATAACAAAGGCAAAAAAAGCTTGGGATGAGCATCACTGGTCTGAACTAAAAAGAGCTAGTGACAGAAATGATTCCAGATTATTCTGGAATATTGTGAAGTGGGGAGGCAAGGGTTTTCCTGATCCTCCACACAACAATGTTCCGGAAGGGAATGGGTAAACTTTTTCCAAAAACAGTATGCTGAAACAAACCAAGTCCCTACCGCAGTAATCATAACTCCAACCCATTTCAAAGAAAATTCTTTCTGTCCTAAAGAGGTTTTGGCTGCATTTAATTCTGTGGCCAGTGGGCGCGCCCCTGGATTGGACGGTGTACCAGCCGACGTCTTTATCAATGATAAGGAACGTTGGTGTAAATACATCTGTCTAATTATTAATGCTATTTCTAGGGGTGCCGAGGTACCGTTATCCTGGAAGGGTGCGGTAATAATACCTGTATTTAAGAAAGGCGACCGATCCCAGCCTGGCAACTACAGGCCAATAAGCCTTATCGACACCACCCAAAAGATAGTAGGGCATGTGATCGTGAATAGGCTAATCGACTGGGCAGAGGAAAATAATGCTTTGTCTCCCTTTCAGGCGGGATTCCGTAGGTCCACAAGTACGGTGGACCAGGTTTTCCGTTTTAACTTGCTACAGTGGAGGACCGTGGTCCTGGGAGGAGGTAGCCTGTATGCGGCTTTTGTCGACTTACGGGATGCCTTCGATCTAGTTCCACGTTCCAAGCTGTGGCCTGTTCTCAAGGACTTGGGTGTACCAACTGAATTACTGACATTGGTAATGCGGCTCCACACAGCAAATTATGCCAAAATACAGTGGGGAGGTCAGGGTATGGTGACAGAGGATTTCCCGGTAGAGAGGGGAGTCCGGCAAGGTTTTGCAATGGCACCTACCCTTTTTACACTATATATTAATGGCGTGGTTGCACGTATGCAATCTGCAGAGGTAGATGCCCCTTCATTAGCTGGCTTAAAAATGCCTATTTTAATGTTTGCAGACGACACGCTCATCCTATCAAAAACTCCAAGTGGTCTGCAGCGTGCTTTGTCTATTTTTGATGTATTCTGTAAGGACCATGGTCTTGAGGTTAATGTCACAAAGACAAAATTGATGATCTTTAATCCCCACTGTAGCCTTAAATCAAAAATCATCATGAATGGTCGTCCCTTAGAGGTGGTGAATACTTTTACCTACCTCGGTATTCATATTTCAAATAAGAATAGCTGGAGACAGCATATAGATATCGCTACACTAAGGCATAGGCAGCTATCAGGTGCTATTAGCTCTGAACATAGAAAATCCTTAACAAAATCTGTAAAGCCCGCTCTCCAGGTATATGAAGCAAAGGCCCTCGGATCTGCACTTTATGGTGCTGAGCTTTGGGGGTTCGAGAAACTATCTTCGCTCCAATTATCGGAAAACAAGTTCTTACGGGCTATCACTGATGTTCCTAAGAGCACTCCCTTGCTGCCTCTTAGGTATGAGTTAGGCAGAAAAGCTGTCACAGACCTGGCCAGGCTTCGACCGATTTTGTACTGGCGTAGGCTTTGGACTACACCGGAGCTCTCTCATTACGCCATAGGGTTCTTAGACATTATTAAATCAGATACATTTCACAAAAATGAGTGGCTCAAAACGCTAAAGACAGTTTTGACTGAGCTTGGTATGAGCTCACTTTGGGCTGACCCAGCGGGAGCAACTTTTCCAACAAAAAAGGTGTTGAAAGAAATCTATTGGGAGAAGGTAGCATCCCGGGCTTGGGGCAGCTCTGGTCTAGGATCTATGAATAAGAGTTTTCTAGACGTTAAATTGTATCCTTACTTGGAACCTTATTGGGATATCATAGCTAGGCCTGGAGATAGAAAGCTCTTGTTTCAATTGAGAGCAGGCTCACTTCCTCTCAGATCCTTGACAGCCATCTGGGATGGTGGACTGAGTGATACATGTCCTGCGTGTGGTTCGGCCAAAGAAACAACGGGCCACCTTCTATTTACTTGCCCGGCCTACTCTGATCCCAGACGTGTATGGTTAGCCCCGATGTGTAGGAATCTGGGGGCAATCAGGGGCACCGTTGTTCTGCGTATAATATGCACTAGCACTTTAACATGGATAGCAATAGCCACTGCTAAGTATTTAGGATGGGCATGGTCGATTAGACAGAGACTGCTAGTCATTTGATTATTCTCTGTCTGGAATATCTCTCTGCATCTTTATATTTTACAAATGGATTTATTATAAACTGTCTTAAGTTATGCAATTTTATCTTTTTTAATATTTTTAAATCTATTTTATCTTGTAATGTATCTAAATATCGCATTGGTTTTTATTGAGTCAAAATCTGTAAATAGTATGCTTAGTATTCGTAATAATGAATGGTAAATTTAATTGAACTTTTAATTACTGTATGTTTTGCTTTTATGAGTGAAATCTCGAATAAAGCATACTTTGACTTGACTTGAAGTTCTGTCAATTGTTGGAATTGCTTCCAGATTCTCATTTGTCTTTGCATTTTTCTTTGTTTTATTAGCATAGTCTGAGGCTACATCGTTGTAGACAGGTGTTTCTTGACGAACTGTTGCAATTTGGTTTTCAAGAGGCACAAGTTCCATGGCTTTGTTGCATAGTCCTTTTTTATTTACTGCAGGTTTGTCAAAAGTGATTAGTCTTTCAGTTCGAACCTCTTGGATTGTAGCAAGGTTTGGTCTTCTGCTACTTCTTGGAAGTCCACTGGGCCTACTACTTATTATTGGCCACATAATTGTGGTTTTACCAGGTCGATGGATACAACTCGGTTCTCCTTTTTACCAGCAAGGGGCGGTAGTACTACTGATCTTGTTCCGCTGACAGCTAAGACAGGTACTGCTTTTCTGTGAGAGGGCCCAAATTCCTTCTTCACCGCGATCTTTTCTCTGACCAGATCCCTAATCTTTGGAATCCAGACAGGTCTTGCTGGGACAGGTGGTTTCTCTTCAGTGGCTGTTGGCTTTAACTTTATGTTACATAGACTTCTTCTTGTTTCATTTAAGTCCTGTAAAACAGCCAAACGGTCTTTGATATCAAAGGATTTTTCATTCACCACTGAAGTCTGACAATCTAAATCCTGGATGTGCATTCTAGTACCTAACAATAGTTCATATGGAGAGATACCTTTTAAAGAATTTCTTGGCAGATTGTTAAGACTACGTTGGACACTTGTTAAATGTTTGGCCCACCCATCACCCGAACCTAATACCCTCGCCGTTATAGATTGCTTTATGTCACGTTTTTTCTTTCCACTACCGCATTTCCCTCAGGATGGAAGGGAGAAGAGTACCGCAATGCAATGTCCATGCTGGCCATGGCCTCTTTGTAAGCTCGAGAGCTAAACGCAGGACCCTGGTCAGAATGTAGCATGCCAAGTGCGTATGTGCCGATAAAGACTTGCAAATCTTTTATAACAGTTCTGGCATCAGCCGAGCGCTGGGGCCTACATCTTAAGTGAATCTAGTCTTAATAATTATGGGACCGCCTTTTTCCTTCTGGAATTTTGCGTATAGATAGCCTGATGCTTTCTAATAAGGGTATCTGGGCGGGTGTCTCCTCTGGTTCCCCACTGCAATCTCTATTGCAGTTCTGACAATTAGTTGCAAAGCTGTAAATTTGCACGCACATTCCCGGCCACCAGTATTGTGATTGTAATTCTATTACAGATGTCAAGATCTCTTGGTGCCTCAGACCCTGTCCCATATGTGCTTCTTGAATCAAGTAAGCCCTCCGGTTCGTGTTTGGAATTACTCTATCCCCCACTCCAGGGATTTGAGCAAAAGGAACGGAGTTTGCATCAATTATGTATTTATTTCCGAGTGGATAATTTAGAGGTAACACCGCATAGTTGCCTGTCATTGAGGCTTTTACTGCTAGTAGTGTTTCACCATCTATTTGTTTTTTAGTACGCTTTTTTGTGACTACGGAAGCCGGTTGAACTGCTGCCGCTGTGGTTCTGTTAGCCAATGAATTCCCTGCAAGGTGAACGCCATCACGTTGATGACTTAGTGTATGTATCACGTGAGTCTTTCGTAGTTCTTTCTGCAAAAGAACTACTTGTTCCCATAGCTTTTTATGCTTTATTGTG
Organism: Lissotriton helveticus; assembly: GCF_964261635.1. Lineage (NCBI taxonomy): Eukaryota > Metazoa > Chordata > Amphibia > Caudata > Salamandridae > Lissotriton > Lissotriton helveticus. The sequence continues at coordinate 899,138,120 of NC_136065.1, read as the reverse complement.
GCACCTGTGTCATCTTTCTAACCATTTTGAATCCAGGTCTGCATGCTCTTATTGTAAGACTGGACGCAGTAATGCGAATCGCACACTATTAGTGCGGCATTTTCAAGCGCCATCTTAAAAGATCTTATTTCAGCTCGCTGAGCTGTACAGTTTCTGAGTGATTCAGTTTTGGTGATTATCGATCTGAATTTACCAAAGCGCCAGCGACCTTTAACAATCGCGCATGCTGCATTGTAGGATTTTTTATCCACATCGTAGTGTTGTCCAAATCTGTCCATGTAGATTACACAGCTGTACTGTTCGAGAGGCAGAATTTCGGTTGACAGAGGGTATTCATGTTCGTATTCTAGATCTTCTAGTTTTTTCATTTTTGGGTCGAAAGCGTGTTTCACGTCTTCTGCAGAAAGAGAATTTTCCCATTGTATCCATTTGGGATCTAATGCCACAGTTTTCAGATTGCGTGGACTTGTTAATGCCTCAAGCGCTGATTCTGCTGTTAAAACAGATATCCTTTTGCCTTGGGTTAGGGCTCTTTCTTTTGCTACAGCAGTTTGAAACGCAGTTAGAATTTTTTCAGTAGAACTGAGTTTCATTTCAGCTAGTGTGTACAAATGTGATTTGTAAGCTATTGGTACCGTTTCTCCCTCATTAGAGGTCAGGTACGTGAATCCGCATCTTCCTGGGATGACTCGGATTACAAGGTTGCGTTCGTTTACGCGTGTTTGCAGTTTTGTTTTAGTTAACATGTCTGTTTGTAATGATCTTAAAATTTCTGTGTGTTTCTTAGTCCAATTAATTGGTTTGAAATCAGGTTTTATTAATTCATAGAGAGGTTTAACCCTCTCTGCCTAATTTAGAATGTATGTTCTTCCGAAATTCAGGAAACCTAGTATTGATTGTAAGTTCTTCAGCGTTTTTGGTGCTTGGAGTACAGCACACTTCTCTAAGAAGTTGTCTGCTAGGCTTTTGCCTTCACTTGATAATTCATATCCTAAAAATAGGACAGTTAGGTGAGCAATTCGTGACTTTTTAAAGTTGAATTTGTACCCTTCAGCTGCGAACCCAAGTATTATGGTGTTCACTCTTTTTAAGTGAGTCTACAGGTCATCATCTGTGAGATAGATGTCATCGACATAAGATAATGCCTCATCATCATATATTTGTAGTAACTCTGTTACCCTTGCTGAGAATATTCCTGGGCTGTTCTTGAATCCCTGTGGGAGTCGACAGAATTGTTTTTGCGATCCCATTGTTGAGAAAGCGGTCAAATACCTGCTTTCAGGTGCAATGTTTTGACAAAAGAAGCCATTTGAGATATCTAATGTTGTTTTATATTTTTTGCGCACAATGTTATTCATTAGTGCTGCACTGTGTGAGTTTTGTACTGCAAATGTTTTGCAACAGGAGTTTAAGTGTCTGTAGTCCAAAACTAGACGATATGAATCGTCTGGCTTGGAGACAGGAAACAAAGGATTGTTCATTTGTGAGGTGCATGTTTCAATCCCCCCCTGATATTCAAGTTGATCTAAGATCTCTCTGACTTGCTTTTTAGCTTCTTTTTTAACTGGGTACTGTCTTTGTGCAGTAGGTTTTACTCTATTTTGTGGGGAGGAGAATCCTCATCCCATCCTACATGATTTTTATATAATGCAGGAGCTTGGGCCACTGCCCATTTTCTAGCAAATGTGTATTTTTTATGAATTGGAATATGATTTGAGAAGGCAGGCATAATCATTTCTTCGCCATGAGGGCACTCCCTGGCAAACTCTGGTGGCCAGTATTTTTCAGCTAACAGGATATCAGAGCCTTTAGATAAGTTATCCCAAAAGAGACCTCTTATTTTCCTAGTTTTGTCCCCCTCTATACGCAATGTTATTTCGTATAACTTATGGGGTTTGCTAACTCTGGTATCTGCAGTTTCCACCTGAATGTATTCATTCCTGTCGACTGTCTCCAGAAGATTCATCAGGATCTTGCGAACTATGGTTACTTCTGCTGCACTGTCTAGCACTGTCTGGGCCCACTCTCCATTTTTCAGTTGTGTCCTCAGTATCCTCTGCATGTTTTATTTTAATACTGCCTACCTTCTTTCTTGGAAATTGTAATATTTTACTTTGATGAGCAGGTTCCTTGTCTTTGGACTTGACGTGCTCTTCCTTGTGTTCTGACCGTCCTCTTATTTCCGATATTTGTGTGGAAGTCTGAAAAGATCGAGAGGGACGTGTATCAATATCTTGATATATGTCAGGTTTTCTCAATTTATCCCTATCTCTAAGGTTGTATCTTTTCTCAGAGGGCTCCCTTTGGGGAGACTTGCTTCCTCTTTCTGGAGATCTATCTCTCCGTTGAGGAGACCTTCCTCTGGACTGAAAAAGTTTTTCTTTGGGAGTGGATTGTTTATTACCATCCCAACTCTTTTTTGGAGTATTCAGATTATTTTTAATAAAAGTTTTTTCAGGACTTTCAATTAGTTGTAGTTTTAGTGGTTTCCCACCCAAACTGTATCTTCCTAGTTCTTCATAGGATTTTTCTATGATTCTGGCAAGTTCAAAAGGTTGTTCTGCTATATCTGTTTCTTTCAGTTTCTGGCGGATCGCCGCAGTTGCTGCTTCTCCTTTTATGTTGGCTAATAATATAGCCGAGACCTGCTTGAAGTCTTTCAGTAATTTCATACCCAGAGTTAAAGCAGGTTCTGGACCGTATTCATTTTGAATCTGTCTTAGTACATCTGGTATAACCGCCATAGATGGGACACCATGTGTTTTTGTGTAAATTGAAGCAAAGACTGTGCCCCAAGTGTCACAGTCCTCCACATGTGGTGCGATCCCCATTGGAAGGCAGATAGTCAGATTTCTGTGTTTCTCATGAGGTGTAGTATCAGGAAATACTGCCTCTATTTTCGTGATTTTTTGTGCTAACCAGAATGGAATTTGTTCCCGTTTTGCGGGTATTTTGCCAATGGCTGATTGTATATTCTGTGGTGTGATTTTATTTGTGTTCCCCTGGTGAGGGGTGTGCTGTGGAATTTTTATTGCTGGTTGGACTGTTGAAGTCCGCATAACATATTGGACCAATTGTCTATGTATTTTAATTAGTAGTTTCAGCTGAGCTAAAAGTTCCCGGTCTGACATTTTTTCAATGTCTGGATGTGGTGTGTAGCTGGCTAGAACCGGCCACGTGGCTCCTGGTCTACCTAGTGGACCGAGCCTGGTAATGTGATTTTGATGTTTTAGGGCGCCATTAAACCAGAGCAGGTGCTCTTGGTAAGCTAGTGGAATTTCAACGTCCTCGAAAGGAGCGTATTCATTCGGAGATTCCTCTATTTTGTAATAGTGGAATTCGTGTGTCACAGCATGTGCTGCTGGAAAATGTATCCATGAATAGAATACCTCTGTCTGCCGATATTCATGGGCCTCTACAACAAATATGACTGTACCACCTCTCGATAATAGTCCATTTTCTATAAGTTTAATAGTTATAGTTTTTCTTACATTAACCGGAATGATTATGGCATTCGGGTCATCATTTTGGAGACTTGTGTCATCCGCTAGGAGTTGAGCTGCTATTCTAGCTTTCTCCCTTTCGTCTTCACTATCGGACATTTTACTGACAGAAAGTTTTTTGTTGCAGAGCAAGTTTCAAGGAAACAAAGATTAGGTGCACAATATTTTGGAACCCTGTATCCTTCAATGTTGACTAAACCAAAAACTAATACATAGGAATCTCTTCCTACTAAGTTCCGGCGGATATTAACCTTTTACCCACTCCAGACGTCTTTTGGAGTTTTTAACGGGAAAAAAGGGGTCTGTGTGAAAAGCACAACTGAGTTACTCTAATGTCTTGCGTTAGATTATCGCCTTACCAAAGGTTGGGCGCCATGTAGTGTAGTTCCTATATTCCCAATAGGCTCTGCGCATTGGAATAACATAAACAGCAGTTTAGACGTAGGACTGAGGTCATCTAGGTCTTTACTGACTATGTTAGACTTAATTAGTTTTGCCAGCTAGCTCAGAGGTCACTAGAAACTTTCTCGAGTGAACAGGAAGGGGTTAACTTTTTTGAATAGACAAGAAGGGATTAGTTTCTGACAACCGCATAAACATGACAACTTTGCTCCCTCAGAATAAAGAGTATATCTCTAGAGTCGTGTGAAAACAATAGACAGTTATTTCACTCAGTCAGTCGTGCATACTTAGTTTCACCAGAGTGCAGAGAAATAGAGAGACGGGCGTTTTCAATAAAAGGTGTTATTTATTGAGCAGTCTTCTTTCTCATGCAAGAGAAATGAATTGCCACAATTGCAATACTTATCATAAAGTAAATTGCGTACAGTAAAAGGAGTATTATAAAATAATACTGTAAAAGCATTGATATGGTTTCTTAGCCGTATGATACTTTAAAACGGATAAAATGTATACATACATAAAAACATTGACTAACGTACTCAACTGGTGCTTCTAAGATACTCCTACCCCGGTGTACCTGACCTAAGCCTAATACGTGGGAAGGAGTAAGTAAGTTGCAGTTTAAGTTAAGTTGGTTTTTGCCAAGAATCTGAATCAAGAATTCTCTTAAGGGTTTAGTCAGCTCCGTACCTTGGTAATAGAATGTAGGAGGTCTTGTATCTCTCTCTCAGGACTCGATCTCCCAGCAACCCGCAAGGGTGACTGGAAACACCAGAGCTGGATTTCTCGGCTTGAGAAAAGACAGCGTCTCTCTCAGTGCGTCAAATGGGAGGGTCGGCTTCCTTCGGCACTCGCATCAGCTGGGCGTCGGGCAAGTAGATAGCCGCTCTGCTCCAAACCACCGTGTGTTTGCTTAAGGCAACTGTTGGTATATTTATACCTGAAAGGTGCCGAGTTTGACGTAAGGTTGGACATAAGATGTCACTAAGAACTAACAGTTCTTTCTGGACTCCAGGAGTTCTTGTGCAAATCAATACAAAAGCAGGGAGATTTCCCGGGCTGCTGGAGGCTTGGTTTGTTTAAAGAACGCGTTGTACTTTCTAGGAGTCTATGGGAGTAGCCTTGGACTGCATGGGCTATGACTAGATATGGACATGATTCCTATGCCTTTTATACGGATATGTTTTGTTATAACCATATAAGTGCATGAATCGGGGATATCTTGATTAGGGTCCTAGATAGATTCACAACACTACATCCAGAGGGATGTAGCTCGTGGTCGAGCGCTTGCCTCACGTCCATGAGGCCCCGGGTTCAACCCCCGGCATTTTAATAATGTAGCGTAACGGTGTGCGACTGCAATGCTCGGAGCGAGGAAGGGTGAGCTCGAACGGGGTGAGACTAGTTCTCAGCCTCGCATTTCCTCGTAGGAACATTACGAGCGCTTCCCAGAACCTCCTCGGTGGCGTAATCAGCGCGTTCGACTGTTAACTTACGGTCGGGTGCATGCGCATTACTTTATACCGGCATTTTTATGAGTTCAGTAATATTTCCCTGGAAGATCTTTCCCTCGCAATGCTGACTGTAATTGAATCATATGCGGGGCACGATATGGGATCACGTCCTGCTAACATTAGATTTCCTTTAGCATAGAACCCCCAATGAACAGGCTCCGTTTAGTTCAGCCACCAGTTCATTGCAGGCTTCCCTGCTAAGAGCTTTGCGTGTCCAGGTACTTAGAACAGGTACCATTGCCATTTCTGTCACCACGCGGGGTTTGAGTTACATGCTGGAGGACACCAGTCGGTAACTGCAGAGGCGGCCCAAGTACGGTCGGGTTTTATGGTTCACGTGATTAATGCCAGTTTTGTTGCAAATGGGTAAGCCTCCTGCCACCGGGAAGCAACAGGCCCCCCCCACTCCAGTAGCACCATGGATACCCACTCTCCCTGATAGTTACATGATGCGCGGTGGCGAAAGAACTAAACGCGCAGTTACACGCTCATGCCACCCAAATTCCTAGGCGGTGGGCTCTTCCCACTTATTTAATGCATGTATTTAGCGTGAACTTTAGCCGAAGGTGCCAGAGCGCTTTACATGTGAACCAGTTGTAAACATATGGGTTTAGGATAACATGCGTTAGATAAGAGAGACAAACGGAATATATTGCATATGTACAAGATGTTAGAGCAAGGGCTTGCATTAGGAATTTCGCCAGCGTACCAAATTTGCAGCGCAAATACAGATTAGGAACAGCAGACATGCAAAAGGTCTTTACCTACTCCTGCCAGCAGGTTAGCGTTAGCTTTAGCACGATTGCAACTGCTTGACTCAATGGCCCCTGGAGTGACATCACGGAAGTGACGTCAAAGGGAGTGATACCCCACCTTGGGCACTCACATGACTCACCTTGGTAGGCGCGTAATTTCACTGCAAAGTATATAGTTTAACCGCAATCATCTAAAACATACCATCCCACCTGGAACATACGTTGAAGCTTCCCGGGCCATGTCACGCAGGTTGTGATCAGTGAACGCCTCCAAGGGGGCTGGCGGGCAAGCATCAGGTTCGGGCACTAAGGATGGGAGTGGGCTTGGTTAATTTTACCCGGTCATTTCAGGTCGGTCTTAACAGAAGGTTGGAAAAGAACGGCCGGTCCGACAGCCAGCAACCACAAGTAGAGAACCAGGTATAAGGCGTGCTATGGTGACTAGGGGACACGGTGTATTCAGGGTGGGAGGGGCCTGGTGCGAGATTTCTGGGTGCAGTCATGCTGCGGTCAAACCAGGGTTGCGCACGACTCCCGTACTTTCTCACCCGTAGGGACCCGCAAGGGCAGAAGCCAACCAGGATGGACGGACTCGGGACCCCCTTTCCACTTTTCACCCAGGGGCCTGGTGTAGACGACCCGGCCACGCCGCAGGAGGGGTTGTGGGCTGAATTCTTGGCCATGGCCAAGGCGAAAGGACCAGTGTGGGCGCAAGAATTTATTGAGGCATGTAGGCAAGAGGACTCGGGCATTGTAGTTGCCTCCTCACTGGATGACGCAGCTGGACCTTCGACCCAAGGGTTGTGGAGGTCCAAACGTAACCAGAAGCACACCCGCAAAGACTTCCCAGCCGAGGCACCGCGAGCGAAGACAAAACCGACAAAACCGACACAACCGCCTCCAGTCACGCAGGCCCCCGAGCCAGCGAGGGCACCAATGGTGGTGCAGGACTTGGCCACAGGCCTAACTGACTTGGCCCAAATGGGTAAGGCGATGGACCAAATGCTGGGGCTAATGTCCGTTTTTGAAAAACCTTTGGATGATATGACGGCGATACCACAGGTATTGCCACCCGCCCCCGCAGCAGCGGCCCCGGCATCGGTGCTGCAGGTGTGGGCTCACCAAGGGGCGCCGGCTGCCGTAACGTCTGGGGCAGGGTACACAGCAACTAGTATGCCGGCCACAGTATCCTCTGCTCCTGCCACGACCTCAACGGTAGGGCTGCCTTCCCAGCCCAGTGGCACGGCATCACCCAGCGCCAGCGCAGCAAACTCAATTGTGGCAACTGAGGTGGTGCCTGCCCAGCCCAGTGCCACGGCATTGCACAGCGCCAGCGCAGCAAACACAAATGTGACAGCGGAGGTGGTACAGCCCGTCCCGACCGGGGCCACTCCCGTCCAGGGTGAGATAGTAAAGGTGGCCGCAGGAGGGGTACCGGGACCGGTAGTCACGCAAGCACCCCTGGCTTCAGGCCATTGTTCATTAGCATGGCAGGTACTGCAGGCAGCGAAAGAATGGATACGGAGACGAGAATACATTGATATCTTGACATTATTGATGCATGGAACGGCAGGTGCAGACACTAGAAAGATGGGGTTGAAGGATGATGAGAAAAAGACCAGGTATCAGTGTTGGCATGAGAAATCGTTAGAGAATTGGACAGAGGCATTCAACATCTTAGCTGCAGTAGTAGTACAGAAAGACCCTGACCAAAGTGAGGCCTTGATGGAATATGCAAGCACCATCTAACATGAAGCAAGACATTTGGGGGGATGGGTTGGTTCTACTACGATCAAGATTTTCGCAAGAGAATGGCCATATGCCCAGAGTTAGGGTGGGACCAGAAGGAGATACAACTCTGGATCAAGCACATGTGCAGGACTAACAGTGAAAAGAAAGGATACAACACACAAAGCGCAGGGTGAGGTAGAAAGCAAGAAGTGGGAACAATTTCCTAGACGGCCTTTCAAGCAGTCCTTTCGTGGGGGCCGAGGGACGGGCCAAAAGGTTGGGCCAAAACGTTTTAATTCTGGGACATGCAGACTGTTCAATGGAGGGGTGTGCACCTGGGGTAGGGCTTGCAAGTTCACACACAGCTGCAGCAAATGTGGCGCCCAGCATGAACCATTCTCCTGCACAACCAGCCAAGGTTTGCCCCTCGCCGCCCTGGCCAACAGACCAGACGCTCCACGCCAGTGAGGGTAGCACCAGACCTCAACGATGACAAAAAACAGTGCCCCCTCCATGTTTGATAGGCATGAGCAGTCTCCTGCAAACAGCAAGGGTCCTTCCCCCATCATTATGCAGAACATCCTCCCACTAATCAGGTCTTATTCCCTTGTGAAGGAAAAAGTGCTACTAGCAGAAGGTTTTATAGACGGGTTCAGGATACCATACAAAGGACTCCTGGGTTGTAGGGATGCGTTAAACCTTAAATCAGCCAGAGAACTGCCTCTAGTGGTCAGCGAGAAGATCAGGAAGGAGTTGGCCCTAGGGAGGGTGGCTGGCCCATTCCCCCACCCCCCGAGCACTTTTTGGTTTCACCACTGGGAGTTGTGCCAAAAAAGCAGAAAAGCAGCTAGGAGCATATCAACTGATATATCACTTGTCCTACCCCGAGGGTAACTCCGTGAACCATTGGCTGATGAAGGGGCTTGTTCTGTGTCCTATTGTTCACTTGACATGGCTATAGATATGGTCAGGAGGACTGGGAAAAGGGTATGGCTGGCCAAGGCAGACATCGAATCCGCGTTCCGCCTCCTGCCTGTGCATCCATCCAGTCAACACCTGCTAGGATTTAAGTGGGGAGGCGATTTCTTCTTTGACATCTGCATGCCGATGGGGTGTGCCGTCTCTTGCGCTTATTTTGGAGGTTTCAGCTCCTTTCTTCAGTGGGCCCTCTCTACCACCCATGGCATAACACAAGTGACATACTACCTGGATGACTTTCTGTTTTTCGGCCGGGTAGGGACTCAGGAGTGCGCAGATGGTTTGCGGGCCTTTGAGATGATGGCGGGACACCTCGGGTGCCCCTTGGGTAAGACCGAGGGTCCGGCTCAGGTCCTGACTTTTTTGGGCATCGAACTGGACACCATCAAGGGTGAATCCAGGCTCCCTGCTGATAAGGTCTGCGATCTGAGGCGGGACATTCGGGCTTTACTGGGCAGGGATAAAGCGACCTTGGGGGTTATCCAGTGTCTCTTAGGCAAGCTGAACTTTGCAGCCCGCGTCATACCAGCAGGCAGAGTGTTTTCCCGCATGTTAGCAAAGGCCACAGCATTTATGGCCGGAGAGGTTAGGCAACAGGAAGGTGGTGTTCTGGTCAGACAACATGGCCGTGGTTCAGGCAATCAATGGGCTATCAGCCACATGCCCCTTGTTTTGAGTTTACTCAGAGAATTGGTGAGAGTGGGTTTGCATAATAACACAGAGTTTCGGGCGCGACACATTGAAGGTGTGAAGAATGTGGCAGCTGACGCTCTCTCTCGCTTTCAGTGCCTCCGTTTGCAAGAGGCCTGGCCGCGGGCGAGGGCGGCAATGACACCATTCCCGGCACCCCTATGGCGACTGCTTTGGTGGGGGAGTGATTGAAGAGGATGGGTGAGCGATCCCTGGCTCCTGCAACTCGGAGGAAATATGGCTCGCAGTTGCTCACATTCAGAGCAGTGATAGAGTCTGTAGAAGCAAAGGCACTGGGACTGGAAGAACAGGTTGAGGCCTTTGTGGTTTGGGCCAAAGAAACCGGCAAGACTCATTCATGGGTGTGTGGCCACCTGGCGGCCCTGAAGCATAATACCAGACTCAACGGGGGGGATGACCCCACCAGCTCATTCAGGGTGAGGGCAGCACTAAGAGGGTGGGCCCGGGACGAGGTAAAGTCCGCTGGCACCAGGGCGCCAATAGATTTCCCTTCCTTGCAGCGCATTATAGAAACCCTACCTCAAGTCACCAATTCCCCATTCGAGGCTAGGCTTTTCACCCCTGCTTTTTGCCTGGCTTTCTTCGGGGCTTTTAGGGTGAGTGAGCTCATGGCCAAAGCAAAAACAGACAGGACAGGCGCGGCACTGGATATGTTGGATGTCTGTGCGACAGACGCCTTGGCACTCCGCATCCGGAGATCAAAGACAGACCAGGTAGGCCGGGGCACAACGATAGTGCTTCAGGCGTTAGGGGACCCCAGATTCTGCCCTGTCACCATAGTTAGGGAATACTTGAAGTTTAGACCGGCTATCTCAGGGCACTTCCTAATTCATGCAGATGGGGTGCCATTGACCAGGTTCCAGATGGAACGCATCATGGGGGCAGCTTTGTCCAAATCCGGTCTCACAGGGGAAGGGAGGAGATTTTCGAGCCACTCCTTCAGGATTGGAACGGCCACGGCTGCATTCAAGGCAGGGATGGGGCCAGAAGGTGTCAAGAGTGTGGGGCGTTGGAATTCGAACTGTTTTCAACTATACATCCGCCCCTAGAGGCCCAAGATAGGAGGTGTAAATATGTGTACCTAGCATTATTACTTGTTTACTGGTTACTTCTTTAATTATGTGCAGAGTTCAGACAAATCAATCACGATCTTCCATTTAATTTGTGTGCAGTGTTCAACGATTAAACCACGTGTGATAAACTTGCGGCGTCCTCCACCTTTTGTTTGAATTTGATTTGTCTTCTTTCCAGCAGGCTGTTGCGTGTGGTTGATGGGACATTCTTATGTTGCTAGGCTGGAACAGTGGACAGCACACAAGAATTGGGCCCGGGGTTTCGCGCAGACGCAGTTTGTATGGTTGGGCTCCCCAGGAATGAAATGGAGCAACCTGAGGCTCAGTCTAGAGCAGCGCCTCTCATTAGGGGGACCTCTACCCAATGTCCTTCTGATCCACTTGGGGGGAACGACTTGGTCACCAAGGGGAGGAGGGCACTGATTCAGGCCATGCAGAAAGACATCGTGGCAATAAGCAACAGGCTGGGAGCGTGCGAAGTATGGTGGTCTGAGATTGTTCCACGCAGAGAGTGGAGGGGGGCGAGATCCTCTGTAGCAGTAGAACATTCACGCAGGAGGGTCAATAGGTCTATGCAGGAGTTCATGGACCGGAGAGGCTTTGGATTCATCAGGCACGCCTTAATACAAGAAAAAACGGAAGGGTATTATGAAAAAGACGGGGTGCACTTGTTAAAATTGGGAATGGATATGTTCCTATTGGATGTGCAAGAGGCACTTTCAGCGGCAGGATGGCAGTAACTAACAGGGATGGGGGGCTCTGTCATCGACGGTAGCCTCCTCTAGAGCTGTGGCGGAGTTACAGGGCGATCTGGAGGCAGACGGGTACAGTAAGGTACCTCTGCGGCAGACTGGTACAGTAAGGGTACCTCTGTCTGGCACAGTAAGGGTTCCTGAGCCAAGGACCTGGAGCCGCAGGAGGTTCTGGGAAACCGCGACGGCGCCCCGTTAGTCCTTCGGGCGGTCGGGGGGCCTGAACCGACCAGGGGTGTGCCATACCGCTCCGCCCTGAAAGGGGGGGCGGGAGTATCACAAGGTATCTACAGTATCTACAAGAGTATCTACAGTATCTACAGAGTATCTACAAGGTGCTGCACTGTCCGAGCGTCGACTCACCGTGCTGGCTGGCTCGTTAGGCAGGCGGGACAGCGAGGGGCTGCCTGCCTTGGATCGCCCGTAAGATGACCCATCAAACGTCATACGCTTGTTGTATGAAAATAAACGTGCAGCAGTTCTTACCCATAAATAACGTGTCCAGTGTATCACTATATGGCCAAAATGTGCATAATGTTGGGTGGGAGCGGATGACGGTGTGGGCACTATGCCGCTGCCCGTGTCTCACGCAGGGGGACATTGGCAGGGCAGCTCCCTAGTGGCCATTAGTCAGAGCTTCCCGCCCTGTTCCCGGGGCGTGGAGGGGAGGCTTGAAGAGCTCCCTGCCCCTCCCCGTGGTCGCCATGACGCGCGGCCAGGGGAGGGCTTACCCGTGGGGGCGTGCGTGTTACTTAAGCCCCGGCTGCCCCTGGCTCTGCCTCTGTTCCGGTTTGCCCTAGCTCTGCCTCTGTTCTGGCTTTCCGCCCGCCCAAGCGCTGCACCCACCCTATCCTCGTACCCAGTGGCTGGACAGGTGGCGCAAACAGATTGAATGTTTTAATGTTGTGTTTGTGTTGCAGGCGAAGTTACAGGGCGATCTGGAGGCAGACGGGTACAGTAAGGGTACCTCTGCGGCAGACTGGTACAGTAAGGGTACCTCTGCCTGGCACAGTAAGGGTGCCTGAGCCAAGGACCTGGAGCCGCAGGAGGTTCCGGGAAAACGCGACGGCGCCCCGTTAGTCCTTCGGGCGGTCGGGGGCCTGAACCGACCGGGGGTGTGCCATACCGCTCCGCCCTGAAAGGGGGGGGGGGGCGGGAGTATAAGATAGGATCTACAAGGTGCTGCACTGTCCGAGCGTCGACTCACCGTGCTTGCTGGTTCGTTAGGCAGGCGGGACAGCGATGGGCTGCCTGCCTTGGATCGCCCGTAAGATGACCCACCAAACGTCATACGCTTGTTGTATGAAAATAAACCTGGAGCAGTTCTTACCCATAAATAACGTGTCCAGTGTATCATTATATGGGCAAAATGTGCATGATGTTGGGTGGGAGCGGATGACGGTGTGGGCACTATGGAGGGGACGCGCATACCCTCTTTCCTAATCAGGTTGCTTGTAGAGAAGGCTTGTTTCTAGTAGAAATATAACTATATGGATTTCCATCAGATTTCACTTCAACCTCAGTTTTTTTTCTCTCCTGCAGTCAAAAGCCAGAAGCCTATGCTTCTGCCCAATGTAAATAGTTCACTCCTTTTACCTCTACAGATTATGGAAAAGCGCAGCTAACTGGCTTACACACCAAAGTGCATGAACATCAATTCACGAAAAGGCCAGGTGTAGCGTTAGTGACACCACAAGCCATTTGACTTTTATGTTCATTCAAATTCTTACACATACACACACAATCACACATATACCAGGTGCGGCTCCTCCGCTAAGGAGGAGGAGCATCACCCCACTGCTCTTTGAGCAGGAAAAATAAAACGATATTGAAATAGTTATCGTTTTATTTTTCTAAGGTTCTGGCCCGTGTTAGGGCGCGGCTGGAGGCACAGGGGGAGGAGTGGTGTGCACACTCCAAGTGTACTTGACTGTTTGGCAGGCCGTCTTGGCTTGCCTAAACAGTCATGTGCACTTTGTATGCCCCCCACCAGCCTGCATTACACAGCATGGTGGGGAACATGCCCAGGCCCCCAGTCCCCATCTGAGCGCTCAGACCAATCACAGCGCTGCATTGCAGCATTGCAGCATTGTGATTGGCTTAGGAGAGCCAATCACAACACTGCATTGCAGCGTTATGATTGAACGTGGGAAGCCTGGGTTCTTCCTTGTTCATGGACTCCCAGGGAAGCAAAGGAAAACACAGACGTCGAAAGAGTTAAGTGGATTTTTTTCATATTTTATTTTGTCCCACGCTCCCCCGCCACCACCACCTTACTCCGCCTCTCCACCCTCATTGTCTGCCAGCCGCTACTGATAAACACATTCTCCCTCACATAAACACTTAACCTGCACGCATGCACCCAACTTACATTTCAAATCAGTTTTTATTAACCTCTGCTACCTGGGACATTCATTTTCCTGCAAATTGTACTCCATTATATAATATAATATAATATTATTTGGTATTAGTACAGAAAAAAAATGACTAAAAGCAAGGAAGTTGGAGCCCCAACCGATATCCATAAGGACGAGCTACCCTGTGTCCCTGGTACTGGTTTTTCTACCGCTGAGGCCATGGGTCGCAAGAGACAAGCCAGGAGTTGCAGCTGCGACCTCTTGCTGCCCTTTAATGATGTCTGTGCCAAAGTGAATGCCACTGGACAGCATTTTTGTTGTAGTGATGCATTGGAGGATTGTTCATTGAACAATAAGATGGGCTCACCTTTATTAAATAAAAGGAAAGCTTGAAATAAATAATTTGAATAATTTTCTTGAATTCTTTTTTTTCGTTTTAAGACCAAAAACCATCTTTGAAGTGTTCCGTCTATTAAGATGTGAAAGGTATAGCTTTTTTGCACTGCTTACAATTGGTGACTTTGGTATATTTTCGGGACAATTTATTGGTTTACCTTGTGCTTTTATTACTATATTCACGTGTTCTCTTCTCATACTATAGTACAATTAAAGGTTCTGTACGCAGGCTCTCATGCTTCCACCATGTGGCAGGGATATATGTAAATATTGTCTGGAGGCTTTGGGTTGTTTAGATTTTCACTAAAGCACCTAAGGAGCATGGGTCGGTATTGCTTTGAGGAAGATTGGCATGTGTTCAAATACTTGATTATGGCAGTAGGAAGTCAATGCTCATTTAAAAAGGATGTCTTTGGGGACTAAAAAGACATTGCAAGTACTCTATACCAAATCAGTAGACATATTGAGGCAACGTCACAAGATCTACATTACATCATATTGCCAGATCATTCAGTGATATTTGATTTAGGAGACACAATTGCTCAAATGATCAAAGACCAGTAAGTAGCATAGTGCAGTTAACAAAAATAAACGAGAAACAGTGAACAGCAGAAAAAGACATGCAGCTATCACCATACCTAAGATACTAAAGGAATTTAACACATACAGCCAGGAAAAAAGTGAATTGGTTGCAAAGATACAGGACAACATTAATGTAGAGGAGAAGTAAAGTGGTTCTGTCAAGGGGAACAGGACAGGAGAGCTTGAAGACAAAACTCAAATTACGGGCAAACAAGCAGGTGTACAAGTCACAGTTGAACTTTTGAAAGTGATCCAGCTTTAAAACTTATTTTCACCTAGTCAAGTTTAAACCGCATTTTGTTATTAATAGAGTGCCAGAAGTGAGGAAAAAGAATACCTCTTATTAGGGTGTATTGGAGTAGACTTAATAGTCTTTTAGAATTATGCGTATGCGATCAAGCTGAACATTGAAGCAGGCATAGCTGGTCAAAGGCTGTTTTAGTGTGAACTGGAAAGTAATGGGTATAATGACAAATACTGCTTCAGAGGAAACCATAATTCCTAAGGATATGTTTGAGGTTAGATGGGAAAAGTCTTTAGAGCAACCAAGGGACATATATACTAAAGGTATGTATTAGGCAAAATCACCATTTTGTGTTACATATGGTTTGACAGTTTGTTAAAAGGGTGCAATGTATAGGGAAATTAGTGGCGGAAGCCCAGCCATTTTAGGATGGATGCATCAATATATTGTGCACGTTAGTTTGTGGCTGCATTCTATATAATACATTATAGTGTTGCAAGCACATTCTTGTGTTGCAAGAGAGAACAGAAGAGAATATTTGGGAAAGGTGTAAGGAAGCATTTGACAAAAGAATAGATACACTTAATGTGTATGTACACAAGATGCTAATGAAGAAGGCACATACACCAATTAGGCAGGGGTTAAAAATAATTCCTGTGCTTCTAAAAGATTAAATGAAGAGTATCTTGTAGGCTTTACTGTGTGATCATCACAAATCAGGAAGATTTCTGCCTGAGATTCTGCGTAGATCTCAAATGTTTAAATCAAGACATAGTCATTATTAGAAATTGGGTTACTAGTTGACTGGGGTGTGAGCCCTGCTCAAGCAGCAACCAAACTTCTAGTCAAGGTAAGTCACAGCAAACCCCAAATTAACCCGTGCTCACCCTCTGGTAGCTTGGCACAGATCAGTCACGCTTAAGTTAGAGTCGATGTGTAAAGTATTTGTTCAACATTTTAAACAATAAAACAGCGAAACACCACACAAAAAGTTCCCACACCAGGATAGGAAACAATTAGTAGAACCATTGTAGTGTAGTTCCTATTTTCCCAATAGGCTCTGCGCATTGGAATAGTAACTACAGCAGTAAAGGCCTAGACCAGACGTTAACTAGGTCTACTACTGTCGATACTAGACTTAATTTTTGGGTTTGCCAGCTAAGCTCAGAGTTCGCTAGAAACTTTCTCGAATGTTCAAGGAAGGATTAACTTCCCTGATTAGACAAGAAGGGATTTAGTTTCTGACAACCATAGAACATGACAACTTTGCTCTCCCCTAATCAAGAGTCAATCTCAAGAGTCGTGTGAGCACAAGGCAATTATTTTACTCAGTCAGTACGTGCATTCTTAGTCTCATCAGATTGTAGAGAAAAGGAAGAGACGGGCGTGTTCAATAAAAAGGTGTTATTTATTGATCAGTCTCTTTTCTCGTACAAGAGAAATGGATCGATATTATTGCAATACTTATAGTTAAGTAAAGTGCATACATTAAAAGCAATAGTATAAAATAATACTGTAAAAACATTGATATGGTTTCTGAGCCATATGATGTTTAAAATGATTAAAATATATTTACATACACATATACATTTGACTAAACGTACTCAACTGGTGTTTCTAAATACGCCTACCCCGTGTACCTGACCTAAGTCTAATGCGTGGGCGGGAATAGAAAGTTACAGTTTAAGTTAAGTTTGTTTTTGCCAAGTGAATAACTAAAGAATTCTCTGTGAGGGGTTATTCAGTTCTGTACCTGGAATTTAGGATGAATGAGGAATGGTATCTCTTTCTCTGCTCTCGATATTCCAGGCTGCCTGCGAGGGCTGCCCGAAAGCGCCGGTGCTGGGTCTCTCGGCTTGAGATAGCAGCGCGTCTCTCAGCGCGTCAGGAAGGCGGGGCTGCTGCCAGCGGGGTCTGCTTCTGCTCTCGGCTTCGGCAAGTATGGCTGCTCCGTCTTGTCACCACGCGTGTGTTTGCATAGGGCAAGGTCGGCAATATTTATACCTTAAAGGTGCCGAGATTGACGTAAGGATGGACATATGTACGTCAATAAAGATGTCATACGACTTGCTCGTTAGCACATTCTTTTGCAAAAGTTCTCTGTGAAATCAAAACAATGGCCGCACGGATTATCCAGGTTGTCATAGGTTTGATTTGTTATGAGAACGTCGTATGCCTTATCAGGGGCTGGAGGAATGTCGCTTGTCTAATTAGATCTCAAGCGTTATGACCTAATCAGATAACACGTTCCTGTGCCGTAGTGTGACTGCGTCAGATAACGGTATCTGCATCATGGGGGCTGTTCTTGCCTCATGGGCTGACTGTTAGTTAACTAGCTAGTTAGTTTAACCAGAATAGGGTCAGGAATAGGGGGATCGATTCAGAACCTATAGAAATACACGACACCATAGATATTGAATGTTAAAGTATATAGTGAAAATAGCACCAAAAAGCAAACCGCGTTATTGAATAGACCTGGTTTCAACAAACCCGGAAAAAGCCACAGGTTCAGGCCGACCACGATGAAGCTCAGGCTGGCTACAGGGACCCAATTAGGCCTGCTGAACAGAGTACCTCAAATCTCGGTTGTGTGGATCCGCGTTAAAGATGCATGTACAATCAAGGCGATGTGTCAGTTCATAGATGCAGATAGGCTACAGTGTTGCGTGGTCCTCTTGTATTGATGTTGAGAATCCCGTCTGCCGATATGAGGTCCGTGCCGGAGATGTGATACACAGTTGAGGCGATGTATCAATTCCGATGAATGGTAAAGCTACGATGTGGAGTTTCATCATACTGTTGTTGATGACAGATGTGAGGGGCCACGCCAGGAAAAGCTTCGCTCAGCGGCGACTCTTAAGGCAATGTGTCAGTCTCAACTCATGGGTGGGAGCGGCGATAACAGTCTTTTAGGATGGGTTCAATCCACGCAGAAGCAGTGATGCATCGGTTCTGCTTGGGAGTGTGCCGCTAAGCCGAGTAGATGCATCAGTTCTTCTGTGGGATTGCTCAGCAGAGAAGATGCATTGGTTCAACTGGTAAGCACCTTCGGCCAACTTCCAAGGGTCTGGGACAGGACGCACCACTTGGCACTGGTATGTGAACAGATTGCAAAGTCATATGCAAGGAGGTAGGAAGCCTGTTATGTCCCTGAGACTTCAGATCAAGAGGCCAGCCTACTAGCCCTTGGAGACACTCTGGGGTCTAGGTTCAAGAGATGCATGCCGAGTCATTCTCCCCCAGGCAAGAGGGCAGTAGGCAACAGATCAGCAAAGCAAGAGTCCAGCAGAGTACAGTCCAGGAGAGTATCAGTATTTCAGCAGCACAGCAGTCCTTCTTCAAGGCAGAGTATCTACAGGTCCAGAAGTGCTGAAGCGGAGGTGTTTCTACACAGTGGTGCCTTTGAAGTGGGGGAGACTTCTGAAGCCATGACGTTGAAATGTACAGATTCCCTACCTACCCAACCTTGTCTCCAGAATAACTACAAGGGGTATGTAGCCCATTTTGTGGGGATAGGACACAACCAATACAGGTGTAAGTGAGGGTGGGTGGGCCCAGCCCCTCGCTCCCTCCCATCCCAGCAGTGATGGCCCATCTAGACACACCTAAGGTCTCACTGTGTGTGGCTGTCTAAGGAATACACAAAGCCCACTGCCAACTACACCCAATGAGGTGACCAGAAACAAGCTGTGGGCCTCAAATGGCTAAGGCAAGAAAATGCCTAGAAGTAGCAAACACAAAAATATTATGGATGGAGTGTTGAAAACTTTCAATCACTCACCCGGCTTGACAGTTCGGCCTGCACTGCTCCCATGAGGATCAGGGTCAAGACTGATTGCATATGGCTGGGTCCAAGCTGGGATGGCGTAGTGAGAAAAAAAATGATGGATTTAACCCAGATCTCTTGACTGGGGGTGAATGTTTGATTTATTCAGAATTCTGTCCATCATTGGTTGCCACAGCACTTTTTGCCCTAAGTGGGATGGGTATGTCCAGACGTGGGTCTCTTGCTTGCTGTGCCACTGGCTTCAAGCTAGCCTGACTGATGAGGGGTGATACCCCGAAACAGGTACCAGGATGCTTGCTTCCGGTACAGGCAGGTCCCGGTTGGGCAGTTCTGGCTGGACTGCTCCCATGAGGAGTAGGGCCAAGACTCATTTGCATATGGCTTAGTCCAAACTGGGGTAGTGTAGTCAGCAAAAGAACAATGGATTTAACCCAGATCTCTTGACTGAGGGTGAATGTTTGATTTATTCAGCATTCTATCCATCATTTGTTGCCACAGCAACTTTCTAGAAGTGGCATTTTCAGAATTTCAATTTGAAATCCGACTTCACCTTAAGTTTGGATTTTAAATTGTGATTCCAGAGACATCAGCCTTGAACCAATATATCTTCCCATTTGGGAATTGCATGTATACAATTCATAAAATAATCCCAATTTCCCCTATGGGAGATATAAGCCTTGCAGTAGTGAAAAACTAATGTAAGAGTTTCTCACTACCAGGACATATAAAACTTAAAAGTGCATATTCTGCTTTTTAAATACATGGCACTCTGCCCTCTGAGTTGTCCTAGGGGGGTATATATGTATAAAAAAGTATGGGTCTGATAAAAGGTTTATTTTGCCAGGTCGAATTGGCACTTTAAACTGCACACACAGACAGTGCAATGGCAGGTATGAAACTTATTTAAAGGGCTACTTACGTGGGTAGCACAACGAGTGCTGCAGTCCCACTAGTAGTATTTAATTTACAGACCCTGGACACATGTTGTGCCGCTGGGAAACATCCTTTACAACGCAACTTTTACCACGCAGTGCTTTTACATCGCAACGTTTTCAACGCAAACCATTACAACGCATTGCGCTGGGGGGTGCTCTAGGATAGGGAATAGATTTAATTTACTATCCAACACCTTCCCTACTATCCACGGGGACTGGAGTTGGAATAGTAAATTAAACTATTCACTATCCAGCACCCCTCAACACTATGCGTTGTAAAGGCATGCGTTGTAAAACTTGCGATGTAAAAGCATGCGATGTAAAAGCATGTGTTGTGATGTCATATATCCTGTGCCGCTTTACTAGGGACCTATATGTAAATCAAATACGCCAGTTGGGAATATATTACCATGTTTAGAGGAGAGAGTATGTGCACTTTAGCACTAGTTAGCAGTGGTAAAGCTCTCAGAGTCCTAAGGCCAGTAAAGACGAATTCAAAAAAGAGTGAGAAGAGTAAGTCAAAATATTTGAGGGTGACCCTGCAAAAAGGGCCTTTTTCAACAGTCACATACAGTTTTCACTACTCTGTATATATGAAATAATGTTAGTGCTGAATGGGGCAGCATTTAATAAGGCTACATCTTGGCTCTGCTTTCCACCAATTTGTTTTACATCCTTCATATAAATCTCCAAAAGATTTCACTACCACAAAGGTGCCTACAACTTCCCCAGCCTACAGTTTTGTTTAACTTCAGTCACCTCACCTGCATGATTCAAAGGATGACAGACAACCTTTTTAATGACCAAATGCTCTTTCTCCAATCTGATATTTTGTTTTTGATGTATGAGGAAACAGAGGAAGAGCAAGTATTGACTATCTTAAGGGACACCAGTTTCAATTTACGCCAAGAACAATACAAATTTTAAGGAGGGACATCGAGTGTTTGGGCTATACCATTTCAGAAGAAGGTGTGAAACAAAAATAGGCTGTGGGGAGGGCAATACATTGACTCCCGACTCAATAATGGAGGATTATAATCCTCTATGGTTTGAACAAATTACTTGAAATTTGTTCCAATCTTTGCTGATAAAACAGAGTCTTTGAGGAAACCACTGAAAGATGGCATATAATTTAAATGGAAGGGACATCAAACAGTGCACTTTAGAAGAATTAAATAGTCTATTGTAAGTATTAGAATTGTAAAGCCTTTCAAAGTTCAGTTGGAAAGAGTTCTTAGAGTAGATAATAGGGTTTATGGCTTTAGAGCAAGCGAAAAGGGATATAAAAAAAACGGGTGACAATTGCTTCCAAATGACTGGACAGGTCTGAGTGGAATTACTCAGTCACTGAGACTGAGATGCTGGCTGCAGCATGGGGTGCTGAATATTTTCACATGTACTTATTACATAAAAAAAATATATATTGAGGCAAGATTGTCAACCTCTACTTAACGTTTTACATCCTGGTGGAGCTGCGAAAGATTTGGCTAGATTGTCTAAAGTTGTTGCTAGAATACACAAATGTCAGGTTGTGATGGACTATGCTGCTGTGCCGTGTGACAAACAGGAGGTTTACTTATTTCTTTTGTCACAGAAGTGGGAGGATATAGAGTTTAGAATGGGAGAATGTAGCTTTGCAGAGAGTTTGTTTGGCAGTGATAATGATTGTGCAAAACGGGGTTATTGATTGAGGGGTGTGAAACCCTTCTCAAGCAACAACCTCAATCCTCATCAGGATGAAATCCTCATCAGGATGAACCCCAAAAAGTCAATAAATTAACCTGTGCTTAACCCTTTAGTAGCTTGTCACAAAAGCAGTCAGGTTTAACTTAGGTGCAATGTATAAAGTATTTCTGCAGCACTCAATCAGTAATAAAGTGAAAATACAAAGTAAGACAAATCCCACACCAATCTAGAAAACAGAGAAATCTCTAATAAATGAATTATACAAGAGCAGCAAACATCCAACTAGTAGAACTAGAGATATGCATTGTCAAAGTCTTAGGTGACAGTAGTGCCAAAAAGTGCAAAGCGCCAAATGGGGTTACCAGGTCACACCAGACCTGGACTAAGTCAAGTTCAAGCTGACCGGATTGGGTACATGACCACGGGCCAGATGTAGGTAAATCTCATTTACCGATTCATAAATACCGAATTTTACCGATTCGGTATTTCTGAATCGGTAAATGAGATGTAGGTAAAAATTCTGTATTTTTTACCGAATCGGTAAGATTCGGTATTTACCGATTCGGTAAATACCGAATCGGTATTTGCTATTGAATCCTATGGGCCGATTCGGTATTTACCCAATCGGTAAAAATACCGAATTGCTAAGGGGGACAGGGTGTCACTTTGACACCCTGTTGCACCCATGTAACTGGCGTTTGTGCCCTTAGGGCATGTCTGTGCGCCACATGGCACAGGTGTACATGCACAGATGTGCATGTACACAAGAATTCGTAATTTACCATGCAATTGTATTGCATGGTAAATACCGAATTCTAAAGGCCCTGTAGCACTGTTAGAAGTGCTACCTACATAACAAAATACATTTTCGGTATTTTCACCGAATGGTAAATTTACCGAATCGGTAAAATTTACAGAATCGGTAAATTTACCGATTCTGTAATTTTACCGATTCGGTAAAATTACCGATTCGGTAAAATTACCGAAAATCTCAGTTTTTTGTGCCCCTACATCTCCATAGCCCTTTACCGGTCGGAAACGGCCGAAAGTCGGTATTTTCGGCCGATTCCGACCGGGAAAGGGCTACCTACATCTGGCCCCAAATTCGGCCCTTTAATCAATGTACCTCAGTGCACTTGGATTGAGATACGCGTTCCTGTGTTACATTGCATCATTGTGCTGGTCCCTATGGGACTGTCGATCAGGAGCTGTGAGGTGTTGTATAAAGATGCGTAGTGCCGTTTCTGATGAGGGTGCCATTCAGGAGCTGTGAGTTGCTGCAAAGGCCTGGTTGCTGCAATGTCCCGCGTCAAGATGCGCCACGCTGTGTCGGTTCTGATGAGGCCGCCAATCAGGAGCTGCTAGGTGCTGTGATGCAAGGTCCTATGTCTCTGCATTGAGTTGCAACACGCGGCGTCGGTTCTGAGGGAAGGCACAGTTGGGCCACCAGAAGTACACTGTGATATGTTGAGGGGCACTATTTTTCTCTTCACTTTTCATCGCAGAATAATTCACAAATTCGTTCATTGTTTATGTTACATGAATTTGGTTCTGTCAATTGTGACCCTTGGACATTGTGATTCATCTACAATCCTGGCACCCAGTGGATGGGCTGTGAGATGACATACTTCAGGGCTTTGGGATGACATACTGGTAACATTCACTAAACAGACCGTGTCAGAGGCCAAGTGCTGCTTCAAACCTGAAAGCAGGCAGAGATATGGTACATGTATATCATTCAGAAGCTGGGCTTGGACGACTGCAATTATGCAGCAAAGTTGGTTATGTTTCAAAATATTGTTTTTCCTCTTAAAATTGCTACGGGCAATAACGAATCTATTCATATGCCCTTGAGTATTAAAAGTGAATGTTCCATATAGAATTGTAAGGTTTTCCTCTCAACCCTGCTCCCTGAGAGACGGTGAAAACAAACTTGAAAAGAAATGAACACAAATTATCATTAAAATGTGCGCATGTGTTTTAAAAATAATAATAATAAACAGATTAAACAAAAAAGAAGGGTAGGCTGTTCAGTAATGTCTCCATTCTAAATGTGCAGCTCCTCGAAGCCAACGTGTTGTGAAATTTAAAATGCTGCAACATCGTGCATGCGACCACAATCTATCCGGGACACACAGTCACACGATCAGTTCCCACTCAATAGAACCGTTCTGCAGAGATCATCCGAAGAAATGCTGCGTTGGGGGGGAGGGGCGGGGGGGGGGTGCTCAGCAGAGGGGAACAATGGATTTAAATGAAGTGGTCATTGTTTTATTCCTACTACCACTTCCTGAGGTTGTATGGTGTGTGTTCAATCTCACTCGGCACCTCGAAGCACATCCATCGAGCCAGAATCAAATCAGATGCCCGCATACCAGTTCCTCCATCATCGACCCTCATCAGCTCCCGCCATTATGGACTGCAGAGGCTTGCACGAGTTACCTGGAGGCGACAGATAAAACGGTGCATCCTTTCCAGGGCTATTAATAATGAACTCAATTGGTGACGGTAAAGAAGAATCCCGCCTCCTGGCCAGCACTCAGTCTGTAGGTTTAATCTCTTATCGCCCTGTGCACCTGCCCAGTGTCTTCACCTCCGCACGGCGGTGGACTCGCAATCTTTCTCTGTTGAATTTATTTTGCAACATCACAAAGGGAGCACTCTTGCTCAGTGTCATCTTTGAGGTGTTCATATCTCCATGTCTGTTCAGTGGACCCCAACATTTCATCAGGGATCGCTCCCAGTTCCATGCATATATTTACATTTCAAAGTTACCACGTGTTTTGAGGTGGATTCAAGCCTGTCAAGTAGGGGCAACAAACAAGATTAAGGGCAATTTAGCCAGGGCAGGAATCTTACCCAGCAATGACAAAGCCAATGCCAGGACGCCCCTTAGCTGGGGCAGCTGTGCGCAATACAAATGTATGTAACATAACATAACATAACATAACATAGTAAACCTTTATTCTTGGGGGACCGACGGGACCGCTCCCAACATAAACAAGCACTAGCAAAGCCATTAAGTCTGGTTTTAGCCTCCAAACTTTTGACTTGTTAATGCTTCTTTTTTTGTTATGATTTTTGTAAACATTAGTGTTTGATAGCTGCCAGGCTTTATTAATATATATTTTTTAAAAAAGCAATTGCATGTTGCTTTTATAAAGGATATATTGCCATAATACTCCCTTGCACTGAAGAGGACACTCCTTGTGAAAGAGCAGAATGCCATCACTCGCAGTGAAGTTAGCCAAATGCTGAAGTAGGCTGATCCTTTGTCCCTTGGTGTATATTAGAGAGGGATGAAGAAATACACAAATTACATAATATCAGACCAACAGATGAAGAGAGCTGTGTGAAAGCCCCACATGTAAGCATATTTTATTTATAATTTTAGTAAAATCAAACGGTCTTGGTAAATGCCAGACCTTAAAGAAATTATACCAATATATGGTATCACCTCTATAAAGATGCATGTGTTGTGTTTTTAAAGTGTACATTTTAAGAGAAGAGGGGTTCATATACTAGTTAGCTGTAACTTTTGCTTCCAGTATGATGTTTATGGTGGCAACTGAAGTGTGTTCCTTTGTCATTGTTGTGAGCCATGCATTGTGCATGCTCTATCACAATGAAATAGGGCTATATCTCAATGTGCTCTGTATCACAGTAATGTGTAAACGAGCAGTATAGTAGTATAGGTAACCTGAAAGCTACAATTGCTACCTGTACCAGTAAGATTTATGACACAAGGGCAATGCTGACCAATCAGTAAGTAGTATTGTGCGAGGTTTCTGTTAGGTGGGCCAGTCAGTCATAAATCTTTAATTTGTTAATATTGCCACAAAAGAGCGCCAACAAGATAAAAACGTGCGGTTACAATGCAAACAGTACGAGCAACAGCATCATTAGAACAAGAGATACAATAAAACAGCTCAACATTAACAATTTACCAAGTACCTTATTTTGGTTCTGGTTTAAAGGGAATAACATATGTAACGAATTACAGCATGACAAATAATTTCAGTGTTACTGATACATTAAATAAGGCATACAAATGGAATTATGGGGGTAATATAAAAACTACAGAAAAACATAAAATGAATGAGATATTTTTGACTGGTGTTATCACAAGGACAGCAGGAAAGAGAAACAACTGCCTTGTTGTAGGAAAGCACCCAAGAAGTGGGCTTTGCTCAGCCTGAAGCAAGTTAGGTAAAATCAATGCTCCTGGTAAGGGATCCTAGCAAAATATGGTGCAAAACAATCAGTACAAGTAATCTCCAAATAATAACTCCCCATGCCCATAACCTGAGATTTGTGAATCCCTCTTCAATCCCTTTTAGTTTGGAAAAGAGAATATATGAGGTTCCTCGAATTATCATTCATTTCACTGGGTAAATTAATTAAATGTGGAGCGCTGAGATCTAGAAAGGATTTTCTGATAAAAGCTAGCCAAGGGATATTGTCTCCATAGTCTAATTTAATGCAATCTGTGAGGATTTCGCGAGAAAATGTAGTGAAAGGGGAACTCCAGATTTTAGCCCACAGTAATAGTTGTGTCATGTTGATCACCACCTCACTATAAAGGAGGCAAACCTCAGTGTGGCTAATAATGTTGGCAGGTCTTCTAGGGATTGCCAACAATTTGGCAAGAAATTGATTTTTAATGGTTGGTAAATGGCCACAGTCCACATACCCCGAGACTCCTACCCTGTAGGTGCCCAGAGATAAGCATGTAAATTTGGAAAGGGAAATAAGTTCTTTGATTTAAACTTAAAAATAGCATCAGCTGCATTCTCCATTATAAGCCCTCTCTGGGACAAAAGCTTTTACCATTTTATATTAAAAATGCCTAACATGATCCCAAGATAGTTATAATTTGTGACTTTGGTGATGGGAGTCTCGCCAACCATAAACGTACGTGAACAAGTATTTCTACAACCATAGGTCATAATGAATTAATTTCTTATGAGTGACCCTTAACTTCAGGTCCCCCAAGACGGGCATAATTTCACATATTTACTGAACTTCCCATTACATAAAAAATGCATCTTTGTACCATTTCGCATAATGCAAGAGTGCATATGATTTTTTTCCTGAAGGAGACTGTCTCGAGAAGAACATGTATCACAAAGAGCATTTTCTTCTCAACTAAACATTTTCATTTCAAAGTAGAGTCCTCCCAGTAGCTCATGTCTTTTTTGTGCAAGGTATACCCTTGTTGGGAAAGTTTACATAAGATACCTGGAAATTTGTGTTTTGTGTACTGTACAGGTATTTGCATAGGCAACAATATTTCACAAAAATGAATTTGCAATTTTTTTACCCTTGTAGGCCGTCATTAGGAGTGCCTGGCTATGAAGGCAATCATTATCACACCTTTTAAAATCTAGTACCATGGGGATCGGAATTTGAAAGGTGCGATAATTATCGCCTATTACAAGTTGTGCCCTTCAAAATGAGGCATACTATGAAGAATCGGTATTTAACACACCACATTTAGCACTTTTTTGCCGTTTTTGTGGGACTATTCTCTAATAAATGTTGTCAGGTTTGACCTGCCAAAATTTATGATGGGAAAACTCAGGGGGTGAAATTAATTATCACACAACTCATAATCCTGATCCCTTCAAAAATGTTTACTTGCACAGAAACCAAAACTTAACCATGCCATCAGGGCTTTAGTTGTGATATTCTTAACAGTGCAGGCAAAGCCCAGGCATTGTTCAGACTCAGTGCTGTCACGGTAAGCATAGGGTCATATTTATGATCTAGTTTGCATTACTCTTGCACCACACAACTTGGTGCAAGAGCGACGCAAACCGTAAGTCATATATTTGAAGCCAGGCAAAGTCCTATGTGTGGCTTCCAATGGCTCAAAAAATATGGAGTAAGGCAACGCAGTGCAAATCTCTGTGTTGCGCTACTCTCCCATGGGTAAGCATTCCATGGGTGTTGCATGGGTGTTCTCACGTAACTCTCATGATTTTTTACACATTCCCTGATTCACAAGACCTTGTACACCTGGGAATGCACTAAAAAGATACGCCTCCCAGGTAAGGCATAGCGAATAGAAACATCTTTATTTCTTCCTGTTGTTTCCTCTTTCACACATAGAAAGAGGAAAAAGCCTATTAGGATTGCATTTGTGCAGGAAGGTGTCCCTTCTTGCACAACACAATTCTGTCTACAGCACACCATGGTGTAAGGGTGACTGCATTGGTGCTAGGCTGCCAGAACGGCACCAGTGCACAGAAAAGGACAGGAATGCGCCGTATTGCATAAATACGGTGCATTCCTGCCCTTTCCTTGTGTCTCAGTGCTGCTCAGCAATGTTAGTTGCAGCACTGTCCTGCGCCATTATAGTTATAAATGTGGTCTATATTGTTTAATTTCACAAGATATAAATACCCTTTTTGGGGTATCGAGCATTATTCTATAAACCATACCCCAGAATATTTGAACAGCACACCTAGAAGAAATGAGCAACCATGACATATATTGCAGGTACTTTGGCTAATAGTGATTGCACCGATTCATACATTGTCTGCGAGGAAATAATGTGCCATCAAATTTGCTGAAATTATATCATATGATGAAGTCAACACTCTGATTTTTAGGTTTCGCCTGGCGTCCGCTGCGCAGCAGGGTTTGCGCAGGCGAAATCTTATGCTAGAACAGTACGGGGGCTTTGTCCCGCCTGCTCTTCCATTGGCTAGCTCCATAAATGGAGGCTAGCCATTGGAAGAGAGATCTGTCCGTCATTGCCGGAGCAGATTCGTGCGCGTTCCGGCGATTTTTACTCATCCCGCCCCTTTGCGATCGTCATGCGGTGGTGGGTGGTAGTAATTTTATTTTTTTTCGCCATGTTTTTCTGATTTCCAATGGTCCTGCCCCACGCTGCAGAGCGATGTTCCAAGGTCTCACTGGGAGGGCCGGATACTCGACATGCACGGACGGCCTGGAAGCGCGTATTTGACGTATTCCACCAGCGTGGCGGTGGGAGCCCAGCGCGGCATTGAAGAATGTAAGTTCCAGTTTGCCTGGGATCGGTGGAACTGCCCCAAGAGTGCCCTCCAGCTGTCCACCCACAACGGACTCCGCAGCGGTAAGGTGTTGCCCTTTTTCGCGTCTACCGTGCAGAGAGCAGGGTCCGTTAGCGGTGGCTCCCGACTGAAGTGTTTCTTTCCCGCGCGCCCGGCGCCTCATGAATAATACAGCAGGCGGCAGCCAATGAACATGTGTTAAGAGCCGCGCGGCGAGAGCAGGAATCAGCATTTTGACCGGGCCTCTTGTCTCCGCGCGCGGGGACGGCGCGAGAAACACGAAGTGATCATGATGTATGTTTTTCTGAATTTGCCGTGTCAGAGATAAATGTCTTCTTGGATTTTTGCTGCCGAAATGGGACAAGGGCGAACTTTTCCATTGACGTGACCTTGCGAGGCGAACCAGGTTTCAGTGGAACAAGTGAAAAGAAGGGTAAAAAATAATAAGTGTTCTGTTATGAATCTGCCGCGTAGAGAGCTGGAGGATATTACCATGTGGAATCAGGCAGCCCTTGCTAACAATACGCTGGACCGTTCCTAAAGTGGAAGGGCGTACCAAGGTTGGCCCTTTTACAGTGCTTAATTTGTAAACAATGTGTGCCGGGCCCGAAGTTTTGGTCAGATGCCCGCAGCTGGCAGTGTTCGCCCATTTTTACCGCTTTTCAATTTTTCTTTCTTTTACATTTTTGTTTTTCCCTCTTTTGCTCTGAATGAAAGTCTTATGTGGAAAAATAAGCGCCTGCCCCCAAATATGAGTGCTGCTGGTCCCCACCGGCAACCGTTCAAATTAAGCACCAGAGACTACTGTGTGGAGGTCATGCACAGCACAG
Source organism: Lissotriton helveticus (assembly GCF_964261635.1). Lineage (NCBI taxonomy): Eukaryota > Metazoa > Chordata > Amphibia > Caudata > Salamandridae > Lissotriton > Lissotriton helveticus. The sequence continues at coordinate 899,108,841 of NC_136065.1, read as the reverse complement.
ACTTTGTACTATTGATCTGAAGGCTCGGAGTTATAAACTACATTCAGGGGAATTTGGTATTATGCGTCAATTAAATACAAAAATATGCAGCTGCGTTGAACCTCGTATGCAGCAAGGAATGACAAGTGGCAAGGAAAGATACATTATGTGTCAAGGGAAGAAATGTAAATACATTACTCGGCTTAGTGTGCAATTAAAGGCACATTATTTTACGTGGCGTTTTTTGTGGTATTAATATTATTAAAAATGTTCATCTTAATATACGTTGTAAATAACCATAGGGAACCTCGGGCTCAAATGCTGTAATAAAGCGTAACACTCTTGTGAAAGAAAATTCGATGCAAGCAGCAGATCACAATCAAAATGTTATTTACCAACAATTCAGGGTGTTATTTTGCATGGAAACTCACATGGACACACTTGTTTCTGGCTTCCGGTATGAAATAGTTTGTATGCATTATAAAAATAATGTTGCACTCTGCAAAAAGGCAGCAGACATGCCCGCATTTATGTCCACTGTTATATAAGACGTGCCTCGTTTATTCTGTGCACGGCAGTTACATTCTAAATCTAGACTTATGTTTTGGGAATGCAGTGTTCACACTTGCCAAGGCCCTAAATAGTCTTCAAACCAGTAACATGCTTATTTGAAAACATTGTCTGCTAAGTAAACAGTAATATGTGTCAATAGAGAAACAAGCTATTTTTATGACAAGGAACATATCTTTGATTTCACCCTGTTCAAATTACGTTCAGGTATTTAAGGATTTTGTTTCCTAGGTCAGTGGGCAATATTAGATGTTTACCCTGTGTTGGCTAACTGATCACCTCTTTAAATGCCTGAATACAATATTCGGTAGATGGAGATTGAGCACTTAACATGGTTTTGAACACCATGAGCAAGATTTTTGATTGCTTTTGATCCATTTTAATTGCAAACAGATTTTGAGTGAAAAATTGTCTATTGATTATGTGGCAAATGATGGAGTACAGCCTACAGGACAAGTGTGGCACAATCACAATCATATACACACAAGAAAGACATAAACATAGAATCAAATTATTCCATGGAGTTTCCTACATTATATTAGTTGCTTGCTGTGACACTGCCTCAAAAGCGCTGGTGAGAGGGAGTAGGAGATAGGGGGGTTGGGAGTCATTTCAGATGGAAAGGAAGAACTAGCTCTTCTCAAAAGGTTCCCTGAAAGGCTTGGAGGACATATGAACCATACATTAAATACGAGGGGCTTGGGCGAAAAGGGCTTTTGCCCCACCTCCCCGCCCCTATCAGCTGCCATGGGCTGGTTGGGCAGTAGATGGCTGTCTGGAGGTCAGCTTCATCTGGAGAGTTCCACTGGCCACCCAAAGGCGTTTTACAGCTTGATGAGGTTGTATTTATTTTGGTATTACTTTCTGTGCAACCTGCTGCCCTGTCTTGATCTGTCCCCTTGCAAGGTAACGATTAGCAAGGGATGCAGCACTCTAAATGAAATACTAATGCACAGCAGGGGTGTTATGCACCTCTTGTGTACAACGAAAGTCGGAGCTACAAGCGAATTAGTACATAATTAACAGCCTGATTCATGTACGGGCCGTTTTGCGTGGCCCTAATAGCGAATCATAGCGACTCGCTATTGAGGACACGCAAAACGGTATTCATGTAGGAATTGCTAAATAAATAGCGATTCCTACATGTTCTCTATTTGCGAGTAGAAATTTCCTACTCGCAAAAAAAGGAATAACTCCCCATTCATTCCTATGGGCCAAAAGGCCCATAGGAATGAATGGGGAGTATCCCTTATTTGCGAGTAGCAATTTACTACTCGCAAATAAGATAGCGATTTTAAGGGTGCCAGGGGTGTCCAAAGGACACCCTGTAGCACCCCTAAAATGCACATTTGAACAGGTGTTGCGCACACACATGTCCAAAGGACATGTGTGTGTGCAACATGCAACTTAGAAAAATGCTTTTAAAAGCATTTTTCCAAGTTTTTGCTATTTACCGAGAGGTCTGACCTCTCGGTAAATAGCGGCCCAAATTTTCAAAATCGCAATTTTTAAAAGTGTCATGAATAGCATTTAAGGAATCTCTAATAGAGATTCCTTAAATGCTAATCCTCGCATATTAGCTAATTCTTCATTAGCGATTTTTGCATTTGGGATTGTGAATCCCAAATGCCAAAATTGCACTCGCAAAAGGCAAGATTCTGAGAATCTTGCCCTTTGCGAGTGCAATTTTGCTTCATGAATCAGGCTGTAAGTGAGGTATGATATGTTAGACACAATATAAGAATGATATTTACTTTCAGAGTAAAAAAAATGTTAACAGTGGTTCGTTTTTTTGGGACCTCTTTGTGTGGGACTTTTTTGGGGTGAGGATTGTAATCCAAAGTTTTGCAGTAATCACAGAATCCATGCAGTTTTCAACACGTGAAATTCGCCATTTCAATCTAAAATGTACTGGGGGAAAATGCTCAGTAAATACCAGAATATGTGAATTTTGGTGCTAAAAGCACCGAAATCCGAATTGTGTGGCCTCCTGGTAAAGTTCAGTACCTGTAGTCCGTGATAATGATCTCACATTCGGTATCAGATATCGAAAGGTGCAATAATTATTGCATCCCTGGCAAAACTGCTAATAATGAGGGCCATAGTAATTGCAGGCCATTCATAGCACAAGGCGTGCAGTGTTGTGTCGTGGCGCCACGTCCTATGCCTTTCTAATGCAGATGATATCCATGTATGTGTATTTACCAAGTATTGTGCTGCTGCGAATCTAAATGAGGGAGCATAATGTAACCTGCAGAGCATGTGTCTATTCGTCCTGTAGCGGCATCTCAGCCTTTCCTCCTTCAGAGAATGATAAAATATGTATCACTAACAGCCTGATTCATGTACCGGCCGTTTTGCGTGGCCCTAATAGCGAATCATAGCGACTCGCTATTGAGGACACGCAAAACGGCATTCATGTAGGAATTGCTAAATAAATAGCGATTCCTACATGATCTCTATTTGCGAGTAGAAAATTGCTACTCGCAAAAAAAGGAATAACTCCCCATTCATTCCTATGGGCCAAAAGGCCCATAGGAATGAATGGGGAGTATCCCTCATTTGCGAGTAGCAATTTGCTACTCGCAAATCAGATAGTGATTTTAAGGGTGCCAGGGGTGTCCAAAGGACACCCTGTAGCACCCCTAAAATGCACATTTGAACAGGTGTTGCGCACACACATGTCCAAAGGACATGTGTGTGTGCAACATGCAACTTAGAAAAATGCTTTTAAAAGCATTTTTCTGAGTTTTTGCTATTTACCGAGAGGTCTGACCTCTCGGTAAATAGCGGCCCAAAAGTGCAAAATCGCAATTTTTTTTTGTGTCATGAATAGCATTTGAGGAATCTCTATTAGAGATTCCTTAAATGCCATTCCTCGCAAATATGCGAATTCTTACATAGCGATTTTTGCATTTGGGATTGTGAATACCAAATGCAAAAATCGCACTCGCAAAGGGCCAGATTCTCAGAATCTGGCCCTTTTGCGAGCGCTTTTGGCTACATGAATCAGGCTGTAAGTTCACTATGGAACACTTGCTGTTTACAACGCTGAAAAATTATATCTACTGCAGCAAGTGCTGCATAAAACACAATGTATTTGTTACATTAAAACAATGGCTCAGTGGGTTAATGTATCCACTCCAGGAAAGTGTGTTTGATGCTGTGGTCACAGGTCCAAATTCTGACAGGGCCTCTTAGCTTTTCATACTCCCAAGGTTGATAAAATGAGATCCAATGAGTTGGGTTGGAACTGACCTCCATTATCTGTCAGTAGAGCCAAGAGACATACTCAAAGTGAATATACATTCTACTGATATGCCTGTTGTTTACATTACTACACAATAAAAGAAAAAATTCAGAAGTACTGAAACACACACTTCTTCCAAAAACAGAAACTGTAGAATGTGTGCTATGCTTCATTACACAGGAAAGACACATCACAGGCACCAGCAAAGAAGAAGCAAAGACCAAGAAAATAGATTATTGATCTTAGGTGTACCAAACACAACAAGACGATGGACTGCGTGCTGAAACTTTTCAACAACTCACTCCATGTCAGACCACGCTCTAGGCACCACATGGCAAACATGGGCTACTTACTCATAACAGTGATGGTTGGGGTCATTTGCGACTGTCATCCTGGGGTCTGTGCTACTCTGGGTCTGCATAGTAGCACAAGTAAACTCCTTCCTCATTTCACTCTGTGTAGTGCGGGGTAGCAATTAAAGGCTTTTCGTAGAGGTTGTTTGGTGGGGCCAAGACTCAGAACTCAAACAGTCAAACAACTGACACAATAAATCTGTCAACACCAGTGCTAGTCTTAAAATTGCGTACAACTACAGAGAATGCAGTTTTACCTACGGGCTCTTTGTCAAGCACTATACCCCTTTCAGTGCCTTTACCTACTCTAGGTGCAACCCCAATATCTTCGATTAATTCTCAGCTATATGGACATAGGCAAAGACTATGCATAGGTGCGAGTTCACTATGCAAATACCACATTGGCCATTCATAGGTCTATTCAAATAGTTATTGAGCCAAAGAGTTCACATTGGCAGAAGCTTAATGTCCTAATGGCAGGATTAGCTTTGTGCATTCAAGACAGAGTCTCAGTCTTTCACACTAAGGTCTTGGGATACCTACCCGGTGGAGACACAGCTGTTACGGCGCTCATCAGGATTGCAACATGGGCATCCTCTTTGGTGTCATGGTCTAAAGTTGGTGGACTCGCTGCTCGGTCTAGCCCCAAGGTGATCGACATGATGATGACATGTGCAGCAGTGTTCGGGCAGGCAAAATCTTTTGTTTACCAGTACGGGGCTTTGTCCCGCCTGTCTCTTCCATTGGCTACCTCCATAAATGGAGGCTAGCCATTGGAAGAGAGATCTGCCCGTTATTCTCCGAGCAGATTCGTGGGCGTTCCGTAGATTTTTTCGCATTCCGCCCCTTTTAGAACGTCATGCGGCGGTGGGCGGTAGTTATTAATTCATTTTTTTTCCGCCATGTTTTTCTCATTTCCAATGTGTCTGTTGCCAGGATGGGCTGCGCGATTTTACTGGTCCTGCCCCACGCTGCAGAGCGGTGTTCCAAGGTCTCACTGGGAGGGCCGGATACTCGACATGCACAGACGGCCTGGACGCGCCTATTTGACGTATTCCACCAGCGTGGCGGTGGGAGCGCAGCACGGCATCGAAGATTGTAAGTTCCAGTTCGCCTGGGATCGGTGGGACTGCCCCAAGAGTGCCCTCCAGCTGTCCACCCACAACGGACTCCGCAGCGGTAAGGTGTTGCCCTTTTTCGCATCTACCGTGCAGAGAGCAGGGTCCGTTAGCGGTGGCTCCCGACTGAAGTGTTTCTTTTGTGTCCTTAAATATAGACTTGTCAAACATATTCACGGGTGCACCATTTAACTATCCATGTGGTGATATAAACGCTGTCTCACTAGAGCCCTCAAAAGGAAATATTACATTAAATGGCCCTGCTCTGACAGTTCGTTCTAATTTTTCTTGTTGCTTTACATAGCCTTACGCTGGTAGAATAGCTCACTGGACGAATGCATCTGCTCCTGAAATCTGCATGTAATTAGAAGGCAATATATGACACTCCCAACATGAATTTATCTGCCTTTTGCACTTTTGGGGTTGATAAATGACTATTATGGAGTCCTGTAATGCAAAAAATGTCCTTCAAAACCATAGGAATACTCTGAACAGTAAAGTCAGGCGCTATATTAATGAAGGACGTTATTAATTGCACAATGGCAAACTGATATTGGCGATGTACATTAGATAACAGCCCAATAGTGTTGGTCAATGTCTAACGCAGCTATGTTTTACTCTGCTCGCAATGCCACCCACACTCCTGTGCCACCACCCTCTTTCCAGTCTGTGCCATTTATATTTTCTCTTTACCACCCTCCTGGCAGTACCTCCATCTCTAGTGCTTGTGCCAGCCTTCATACCTACTATAAACCCCTGTCTCTTACTTGTGCCACCCTTCATTCGCACTATATGCCCGCCTGTTACTTGTGCACAATTCTTGGCCATATGACCCTGCTCTACCATGTCTGTTCCACCCTGCAACCTGTCAATCCACCCAGCCTTCATTCACTTTGTGACCTTGCACCCATCCCTTCTACTAATTTTTATCACTCGACCGCACTATTCGCTACACCACTGCCACCCTCTGCCATGACCCCCTTTAGCCACTCCTTCCTTTTAAAGATGTTCACATTGTTTGTATTTGTTTGCACCCTCACGTTCTCACAACTGCGCCCACCTGCCAGTTCACCCTCTGCAGGGAGACCCAGCTCTGTTAAAGTGCAGCACTGATGAAGATAATTAACCTTAATTTCAAAGGACGGAGTTCTGTGACGTCGCCTTGATGAAAACATATCAAGCTATAAGTTGGTGTGAGGAAATCCCAGTTTCTCTTTGGAATATATGCATATTTCGTGAGCCCCTGGCTACTTTAGGTGGAGTTTAACCTTTACATGCAGTTTTGCGGTGCCCCCAGCCGCTAAAAAGTGTCGGACTTTTGGGTTAGGGAAGTTGCAGAGTGATTCATATAGCCTGCTCGTGTGTTCTTGAATGAATCCTTGTCTCAAGCCTTGCTCTCATCCGGTTTATTTTTAATTTATGTGTGTTGTGCAAAGGTTCCGTAAAATTGCTACATAAACTGTTTTCATGTCTTCAAATCTTGACTAAGGAAAAAAATTGCCAATTACTGGGTGTTGCAACAGTGAATGTGTGCAAGCTCTGTTGGTACCTGCATTAGTCACAGAAAGTTAGTTTTGTCTCCTGAACTAAGTGAGTAAGTCATCCAGATGCCTTTGGGTATGAAATGGGCAATGATGTGTTTTTTTTTTTTCAAAATGATTCAACATGTTCAGAAGGCAGGAAGGTCGGAAAGATGACTTTGCTCCTTTTGAGCGCGCTGTAGAAAAGTTTTGGCCTTTTTAATAGTTTTTGGGTCGCTCGCTTAATTTATAAATCCCTGGAAACACTTTCTTTAGTAGGGAACGGTGGTCACTGAAATGAGGATAAGTGTAAGGCATTAACGTCTATTATGCATGTTTATGGTGTGACGACATAAAGCTCTTGGTCTACAGCTGGGTTAAACCACAAGGCAGGCAGCCGAGTGGTTTGTATGTGTTATAAGTTTATTTGAGGACAGTTTAAACAGCTTTATTTTTTTTTAAACGGGGAAATGTTTATTGAAAATGTAAGCAAAAAAGTGTGCCATTTGATTTTTTTTGTGTGTGTAGTGTGGGGCTCTGTGTGTGTGGGGGGCTCTGTGTGTGTGTGTGGGGCTCTGTGTGTGTGTGTGGGGCTCTGTGTGTGTGTGGGGGGCTCTGTGTGTGTGGGGGGGGCTCTGTGTGTGTGTGTGTGGGGCTCTTTGTGTGTGTGTGGGGGGCTGTGTGTGTGTGTGTGGGGCTCTGTGTGTGTGGAGCTCTGTGTGTGTGGGGGGCCAAGGGAGACAATGACCCTGTCCACCTGACAATCTCACAGGTCCACAAAACGTTGCTTGTGCTTGCTGTCCTGCCCCCCCCCCTCGTTGCTTGTGCTTGCTGTCCTGCCCCCCGTTGCTTGTGCTAGCTGTCCTGCCCCCCTTGCTGTCCTCCCCCCTCGTTGCTTGTGCTTGCTCCCCTGCCCCCCGTTGCTTGTGCTCGCTGTCATGCCCCCCTTGCTGTCCTGCCGTTGCTTGTGCTTGCTCCCCTGCCCCCCGTTGCTTGTGCTCGCTGTCCTGCCCCCCTTGCTGTCCTGCCATTGCTTGTGCTTGCTCCCCTGCCCCCGTTGCTCGTGCTTGCTGTCCTCCCCCTCAGTGCTTGTTCCCCTGTCCGCGTTGCTTGTGCTCAGTGTCCTGCCCCCCTTGCTGTCCTACCGTTGCTTGTGCTTGCTCCCCTGCCCCCGTTGCTCGTGCTTGCTGTCCTCCCTGCCCCCGTTGCTCATTGCTTGTGCTTGCTGTCCTGCCCCCTCGTTGCTTTTGATTGCTCTCCTGCCCTGCTATTGGCATTGTAAATGACAATGCCATTTATTTATGTTTTTAAAAAAAAACATAAATAAAAATAATGTCATGAGCAATGCCAATAGCTCTAACTTTTGCAAAGGCGAAACCATTGCATTGTAAATGCTTGTTGAAATTATTCTTTAGAACTCTTTTGATGGGCTGAACACTGGCACAAAAACAATAGCGGCATACAGTATCAAGCTGGCCTTCTCTTTTGGCACAAATGTGTGCATTATTGTATTTGATAGGCACATACATGATCTCCACTGCAGTGCATTATGCCTCTATTACAAATGGAAATTATAAAAATTTAATAGGTGGATACTTGAACTAATCTCAGCCACAGGTCATTATTCGGTGCCACATCCCATTCAAATATTGCGCAGACCATGCCACCTCAGTTTGGACCCAGTCATATGCAAACCAGCCTTGATTCTTCTCCAAATGGAACAGCCCAGCCCAAGCTAGTAGTGCTGTTCCTCCCAGAACCGGAACACAAGGTACCCAAGATGAGTTTCACCCTGCTTAAGGCTCTCTTTATTCAGATGTAGCTTGGTTCAAGTAGCAAGTGAGCAAAGGATACACATCTGGGCATACCCATCACATTTAGGGCATCTCACTGAAGTATACAAAAAAACATAATGGTTGGGATGCTTGAATTAACCTAAGGCACTGGCAATTGTTTGGGACCACATACCAGTCCAATGTTATATGCCCAGACATGTCCCCTGAGCTAAAGGTGCCACTGGATCCAAGGTGATCAGAACTGAAGGGCCCCAACTAGGAAGAAATGTGTCTTACGTTGCTTGTGTTCCACTTCAGAGAGGACCTGGTTTGGCAATTTGGGCCTGACTGTTCCTACTGAAGCAGGCCCAAGACTGATTTGCATATGAATGGGTCTAATATGAGATTGTGGGCAAAAATGGATTTGAATGTGACCTGAGTAACTACCAGTGGCTGAAATTAATTCAAGCATTACATCCATTCTTTTTTTGTTTATTTCAATGCAATACCCTAAGTGCAACAGTATGCCCAGATGTGTGTCTTGTGCTTCCTGTGTTGCTGGAGCCAAGCTGCAACCAAGTGATGAGTCCCAGCTAGGACAAACCTGTCTTGGATGCTTGTGCTCCGGTTCAGAGAGGACCTGGGTTGGCAGATAGGGCTTGACTATTCCTATTGGAGCAGGACCAAGTTTGATTTGCACATGACTGGACCTGATCTTTTGTGACATTTTGGGGTAAAAAATGATAGACAGGGAAACGACTCTTAGTGTTTACCAGTGGATGAGATTATTTGACCATTCCACCCCTTACGTTAATGTTTACTTCAATTACATATATAATCTTAGGTAATCCCAGTTATGGCTAACTACAGAACCATGTGTAGATAGGCATATTGACTTGACAAGACTACACCAACTGGTGAAGGTGTAGCGGGGTTTTGAATCCACGTCACCTGGTCTACTTAACTGCTTCACCATTAATCATTCTAATCTGTACTCTATGAAATGTTGTGTCATATGTGTGATTCCCAACTAGGTGCAAATTTGTTCTATAAAATGTTAAATATAACAAATAGAAGTGATGATAGAATGAAAGTCTTGGGTTTAATTAAGGGATGAAGGCAAGAATAGTGAATAGTTTAGCTTCAAATTCTTGTATTTCATTGTTATCAGCACATTCTTTACAAATTGACTGCCGTAATATCCCTTTCATGCGGGGTAGATAGTTTTAACTTTCTACGAGAGAAAGAACACACACACAGTCATTTCATAAATCCCCATTTTGTAATTAATTACACTAAAAACAATTTTCAGTGTGCCATATTATCACTATGAGTGCAGAATATTTTCATCTGAAAAGCTTCTTTTTTTGTTTTGAGGCTAACTGTATTACTGAACTCTGTAAGCATGGGTCACCCACATATGGCACAGGGAGAATAGGGCCCCCTCAGCATATGTTGCAGGGGGGGCAACTACGGTTTTATTAGAAAATGCACGAGAAGTGTAATAGTCTAATAAAGCCTTACTGTAATCCTTAAATTACTTACCGTTGAATGTATTAGTCCGATTTCATCTGCCTCATCCCCGTGCGTACAGAAAAGAGGTGTGTGCACCTCCCATGAAGGCACCCTACTGCAGTGAAGAAACCGTATTGGGTCTACCCACAAAGAGGGTCCACCCACGCTGCTGAACATGCTTCAGCGCGGAAACCCAGCTGACCACAAATCCTGCTTTTGTGACTATCCCTGACAGACTTCCCTATTGACCCCTCTTTGTGATGGTTCTTAGTTCTAGACCTGGTCCTGATCACATGTTCAGAGGTGTTGATTATTACAGGGTTAATGACCCAGTTTGGGCTAGGACTCAAAGACCACCCTAACGAAGTGAAGAACATAGGTGTCTAAGCCCCTCACACTGCCTGCAACTCCTGCATAGACCACCAAAGCTCCCACATGTACAAGGAGATAGGTCCATATCGATATAAGGACTGGGAAGGAATGAGAGTACCAGTAACTAATCCAAGCGTTCCCTCTTCATTCCTTACCTTGTTCCACTCCTTACAGTAATGTGGATATACTCAAGAAGACTGATGAACCACCCTCATGTACCTTACACGAAGGTTAATATGCATCGAAATTATATATGAAAAGGTTATGTGCAGGAACCTTTTAACAGGGCAGTACAGAGGACAGGACACAGATAGCAAAACCACCACCCTCAACAAACTTATCCTTCAGCCAGTAGCAGGAAATGAAAGCCAAAGGGACTGTTCAAGAAACAGCAGTTGAGATCTCAGGAATCACAACCTCTAAACCTTCTGCCCAAGAAGCAGTCAAGACCTGGGTCAAACACCCAAGAATTCCAGGAGAAAAAGCCAACCCAGCCAAATGTACTTTTATGGATCATAACAAGATCCAAATAAAGTTTTATGACTGACATAAAGCTAGAGACATAACACACTACTGTTCAGTAACAGGTGAGGTAAGGTGATTCTCTCCAGGACGAGGGATGAGAACACTGAAGGAGAGCAGATGCACAGAGAAAGTCTCCAGTAGTTCAAAATGAGGATCCTATAAGGGAAGCTCTACAGACAAACCCCTAACTGGAACTGGACAAATCTCAATATGGCAGAATGTGTCTTGAGAATATCCATGGATTCAGTCTTTTCCAAAAATGAACAAAATCTACACAATCTTCAGAAAAAGGAAACATATTAAATATCTAGAAGGACAGTCAAACAATTAACAGAGGCTCATGACTCACCATTTGGCTCTGTACAAGTCACTGGACTCCAGATGTGGCTCTTCTTTGCTGCATCTGGGTCCATATGTGAGATTGCAGTTTAAAGACTTTAGATTCTAGAAAAAGCACTGCACCCTGACCTGTCAAAACATGTACACCAATGAACTATAGGTTGCATGTTGGGCTGAGTTTGGGTTTTGTCCAGTGATGAGAAAACTCTGTATGAACCATCCACTTGGTGAGGTACAGATGGATTGAGATACCCTTATTGTTGAGAAGGCCCAACAAACAGTGCAAAGACGTTAAGGAAGACAGAGGGTGCTGACTTTAGCCCAAAGAGCAGAACCTGGAACTGGTAATGAATGTTCCAATTTGCAAATCTCAGGTATTGTGATGGTCCATCTATGAGCCGCGTGCATGGACCACAGCCCCAGGCTCCACTGCTTCTACCTTGCCTCATTTCCTGGCGCCCGGAGGTGCATAAAGCTAACGACGAGGCCCCGCTGAGCGGGATGCCTTACTACGAGCCGGGTGCAAGGACCACAGTCCCCAGGCTCCACCGCTTCTACCGTGCCTCATTTCCTGGCACTAGGAGATGCATAAAACTAATGACGTGGCCCGCTGCGCGGGACGCCTCGCTATGAGCTAGGTGTATAGACCACAGCCCCCAGGCACCACCGCTTCTACTTTACCTCATTTCTTGGTGTCCAGAGGTGCATAAAGCTAAGGATGAGCACCCTCTGTGCGGGATGTCTTGCTACAAGCTGGGTGCATGGACCACAGCCCCCAGGCCCCACCGCTTCTACCTTGCCTCATTTCTTGGCACCCAGAGGTGCATAAAGCTAACGGTGTGGCCCTGCTGCGTTGGACACCTCTCTAGCCCCCAGGATCCACCGCTTCTACCTTGCTTCATTTCCTGACGCCCAGAGGTGCATAAAGCTAACGACGAGGCCCGCTGCGCAGGATACCTCGCTAGGAACCAGATGTACTGATCACAGCCCCTGGCTCCACCGCTTCTACCATGCCTCATTGCCTGGTGCCCAGAGGTGCTTAAAGCTAACGATGAGACCCACTGTGCAGGACGCCTCACTACAAGCTGGGTGCACATACCACAGCCCCCAGTCTCTACTGCTTCTACCTTGCCTCATTTCCTGGTGCCCGGAGGCCCATAAGGCCAACAATGAGGCCCGCTGCGCGGGATGCCTCGCTACGAGCAGGGTACATGGACCACAGTCCCCAGGCTCCACCGCTTCTACCGTGCCTCATTTCATGTCACTCAGAGGCGCATAAAGCTAATGACGAGGCCCGCTTCCTGGGACTCCTAGCTGTGAGCCGGGCGCAGAGACCACAGCCCCCAGGCTCCACGCTTCTACCTTGCCTCATTTCCTGGTGCCTGGAAGTACATAAAGCTAACGAAGAGGCCCTACTGCATGGGACGCGGGTGGGCCGCGCCCAGGTTGCGCCTGGGCCAAGGGCAGGCCCATCCTGCGCTCATCAGTGCCAGCAAGTGGTGGGGCGGGGCTACCCCCCTTGGCTCTGGCCAGAACACTCAATCTGCTGAGTGATCCGGTGTGCGTCTGCTTGAAAAGGTATTGAACCAGCTACTTTGATGCTGGCCCGCCTGAGATCACCCCATCCTGATCTCTCAATCTCCTTAGTTGTACCAAATTCGGGGAATCAACTTTGGTGAATGTTGTGACTGGGACTGGTACTGGGACTTGCGGTGGGTGGCTGTGCTCCCACTATGGTCAAACTCTGACCTCTTTGTTTTGTTTATTGCTTTGCTAACTGTTATGGTCAAATGTTCTAAAAAATAACTGTTTTCTCTTTGCTTATTGTTGGCCCTAGTTGCGACAGGAAGAGCACTAGGAGGGAACCCTGAGGGTTCACTGAGCCATGGGCAAAAGAAAAGACCAGGATAAGCCCCGGGGTGTGTCTTGCTCTAAAAAGAATGGGTAGTGTGCCATTAGGCAATGGCTAGGATTGGGTCTATACTCACCGAATGTCACGAAATAGCTCAGTCGGGAACACCCCTGCCTTCCTCCCAAATAAGAAGTCCCTCCAGCCCCGATCACAATCTCTGGGCCCCATCTGAACTCTCCCCTCTACCCCCTCCGGCCAAAAAATCTGTTAAGCTTATTCCCCTGATGTTCAAGAATTCCCAGAAAGGGAGTGGGAAAGGTCTTGTGGGCTCATTGATTTGGAGCCCGAGCCAGATCCACCACACAAGGAGCTTAAACAGGATGAAAAAAAGAAACACTCGAGGTGTGTCCCAAAGGTATCATGGTACAATCAGGATTACAGGAAAATTAAGGGGGAGCTGGTACGGGCAGTAAAATCTTATGTGAGCCCCTATATGGTGGCCTGCAGAGCAAGGTGCAGGCAAGCATTAGAGACAGCTAAGAAGAATTGGGAAGGTTCCCTATGGTCCTCCCTACAAAGGGCATTGACAGCTAAAGATTCTAAGACTTTCAGGGGAAAAGGGGCCTATTGGCTTAATGACAGAAAGACATCAGGCAACTTGGAGGTAGAGGACCCTATTGAAAGGAGTGCGGAAGGTCCAATCAGAGCGGTCGAAGCTTTGGTATTTTCTCTGGAAGAAACACAAGTAGCGATCTGCTCATGTGTTCCAGCCAGAGCCCTAATAGAATCTCAAATGACCTGCAAGGAGAGGACACAACTGTTTGGGGCCCTTAAATCAATATGTTAACTAATGCCATTACATCAGGTATGAACATCCCATCATTCTGGAAGTTAGCAGAAATAATACCTATCTATAAGAAGGGTGATAGAGCTGACCCGACCAGCTGTAGACCCATAAGCCTCATTGATTGCTTGCAGAAAATGAATGGTTTTATACGGTTCTGCAACAAGCGGGCCTGTTACTAAACGAGGCCAAAACTAAATATATGGTCTTTTCTAGAGGGATTGCAAAACTACTCAAAAGACATTTGTATGTAGGAAGCTTTATCCTGGAGCATGCACCTGCTTTTGACTACCTGGGCATCTGTCTAACATCTCATTTAAACTGGGCTCCCCATATCGACAAAGTAAAGTTGTCGCCAATTCAGTAGACTGCCCACATAAGTAAAATACATGAAAATACGGCGTCCAGGAAAGTGGCCCCTGCACTAGAAATGTATAACATCAAATCTCTGGGGAGGGGTCACTCTATGGGGCGGAACTTTGCGGTATTGGGAATACGAATTGCCTCACCATCGTAGAAAACTTTTTTTTTAGATCTCTTCTAAATTCAACCCCCAGGACCCTTCTGACACCATTGTATCTGGACTGCACTCAAAGACAACTGGCACACAAGCTAGATTATAGAGTATTAATGTTTTGGCATTGCTTGGGGTCCATTGAAAAGCTGATTTCCTATCGAGCGGTGATGATTGGCCTCCTGAAACAGCTCCAGGTATCTTCCATCCCTTGAGAGACCTACTTCAGAGGCTAGGGATGGAGGTGTATTGATCCAATCCTAAAAGCTTGTTGCGAGGGTTAAAGCAATTTACTGTGAAACAATAGCAGGGAAGGAGATATCCAATCCAGTGGGTACTGTGACGAAGGATTTTATACATTTTAAATTTGCCCCAAGTTATGAAGAACCTATTGATGACTTTGTCCCCACATTGATTTGTAACAAGTGGTGCTGAAATGTTTCTCCGGCAACCTCTTTTCATCCTGTAAAGCCACCCCAGAATCTGTAGTCCACCTGTTATTTTTTTGCCCCTACTACATAAATCTGATGGGCAAGTCGATCATTCCATTGTGTAGACTGGTTGGTCCTGGCCAATACCTTGAGGTGTTGAGAGTTTTGTTTACTGGCACATGGCAAAATATTGGTATGCACTATGGATCAAGCACTCTAAATGCATTGCATGGGCTTTCTTCTTCATCCTTTTTATCTTACAAACTGTATTTTATGGTAGCCATGCTTACTTCCTAAAATGTTTTTTTATCTTTTACATTGTTGTAAACTTGTCATGTGTTGAGTACTTTTTAAGATCTGAACAATCAAAATTAAGTTTTATATGATACTTGCTTACCAGTCGCGCGTTGCTGCGATCTCCGAAGAAAGGAAATTCAAGGAAACTCGTTATGATAACATTCAATTTACATTGTGTCATTTTTATTCAAACTTATTAATTTTAAAATGGAAAACATTTCAAAGTGTTGTTTTAATTCTATTTATTTATTCGAGTGCTTGTCGATACACGATTATTTGTTTTTCCGTCTGGTGCGTACATCAGTATTCAAAAGATTATGAGGGCCTTGGGGGCCGATATTTAAATAAAAATGTATGCCAGAAACCTTCGTGGGAGTGTACTCAACAACTTCCCAAAGTTTCCTGGCGATCGGATGAATGGTGTTTTAATTCTATTTATTTATTCGAATGCTTGTGGATACACGATTTTTTGTTTGTCCGTCTTGTGGGTACATCAGTATTCCAAAGATTATGAGGGCCCTGGGAGGGCGATATTTAAAAAAAATAATGCCAGAAACCTTCGCGGTAGTGCACTCAACAACTTCCCAAAGTTTCATGGCGATCGGATGAATGGTGTAGTAATTCATAAAGGACAAACAGACAGACAGACAGACATACATACGTTTTTATATGTATAGATGATATGTAATGCACCAGAAGGACACATACATGTAGTCAAGTGTACTCCAAATCCAAAGATATCATGGACTCACTTATAAATACCAAGAACATTTGTGAATTGTAAAGTGTCCTTTTAAAAAGGAGTTGTAGACAAAAAACACTGTTTTCAGGTTTATTATTAAACACCACATCATATTTTCCAACAGAAAGAAATGAGAATAAACCCTCTGGTCCTCTTCTGGTGAGTGCACAAAGCACATTGCATTCTTGGAGAGATGCTCTTGTAGATTATGTAATAGGGCAAACAGGCATTGCAGCCAAACTGTGTGTATGAAACTGGAAATAGGGTCACCGAAAATGCCAATGTGTAACTCTCTACTGTAATGACAACAATCAGGGATCGGTCACAGAATGATGGCAGATTTCCAGACAAGAACAAAGGCCCTCTCAAACAGGCATTAGGTGTGATTTTCTGTGGAGGATAGGGAGGGGAGCATAAATATTAGAGGAACAGTTTTTAGAGTTATATTGATTCTTGAGGGAGCTTTCTGGTGCAAGTTATTATGACTAGAATCTGAAAATCGTGGAGGAAGGCAGGGCTTTATCTGAAAGCTTGTCTTTGGAAAAAAATGACAAGGAGTGTTCAGACAGTTTTAAAGCTCTATGCTACATATTGTATAAAGCTTAACCAAAATGTTTGCCATCCAGGAAAGGAATATTCATGGCATTGACCTTCTGTAAGGCTTCTCATTTCCAATATCAAGACAACACTTGATGCCTAGCAGCACAGAGGCTCTTGCGGAGAGAGCATTGGAGCAAAGACCAACTTATGACATGTCTGTTAAAAATGTGATCGGAATTTCCACTTTGACCATAAGATCAGTGCAGTCCCCATCATCCCTGATGATATCCAAAACCATTTGAAAAAAAATTAAGAAGTGTACGTCGCCAGGGTGCTGGCTCAGAATCGCTTAAACTATCATAAGTGCGACATAGATCAGCATCTTTCTGATGGTCTACCGGATTGGTGGGGAAAACATGTTCTAGAGTAATGGCATAGCAGTACTTTCTGACCAGGTTATCCATCTTGGGTTCTACCCACACATCAGAAGAAAACTCTAAATTTTCACCTTTCAGGGAGTACAGATAAGACATGAATTTGGGAATAGTCACAAGATCCAAATCATGTCAACTTTGCAAAATAAACCTTGCTCATATAGAAGATCAAGCCCTGATCTTTGGACTGGGTAAGAGTGGTCTGCTTAATTCAGACACTCTGTTCATCACCACCCCCTTTTCTGAATCATTTTGTCCACCATAAGCATGGAAGGGTATACTCAGATGTGAGTCCCTTGCTCATTGCACCATCAGGATTCAAGCAAGCCGGGCCGACGACGGCTGTAATGCCAGAAACCGGTCCCCGGAAGCCTGTTTCCTTCCCAGTATAAGAATTGGCTTGGTAGTTTGGTTTGCCCTGTTCCCATCATGCACTGGGACAGGAACAGACTAATTTGCATGTAGCCAGGTTCTGAGCTGGGATGGTGCAGGTAGCTAAAAAACGGTGATGGATCAAGCCCTGATATTTGGACTGGGTAAGAGTGGTCTGCTTAATTCAGACACTCTGTTCATCACCACCCCCTTTTCTGAATCATTTTGTCCACCATAAGCGTGGAAGGGTATACTCAGATGTGAGTCCCTTGCTCATTGCACCATCAGGATTCAAGCAAGCCGGGCCGACGACGGCTGTAATGCCAGAAACCGGTCCCCGGAAGCTTGTTTCCTTCCCAGTATAAGAATTGGCTGGGTAGTTTGGTTTGCCCTGTTCCCATCATGCACTGGGACAGGAACAGACTAATTTGCATGTAGCCAGGTTCTGAGCTGGGATGGTGCAGTGAGCTAAAAAACGGTGATGGATCAAGCCCTGATCTTTGGACTGGGTAAGAGTGGTCTGCTTAATTCAGACACTCTGTTCATCACCACCCCCTTTTCTGAATCATTTTGTCCACCATAAGCGTGGAAGGGTATACTCAGATGTGAGTCCCTTGCTCATTGCACCATCAGGATTCAAGCAAGTCGGGCCGACGACGGCTGTAATGCCAGAAACCGGTCCCCGGAAGCTTGTTTCCTTCCCAGTATAAGAATTGGCTTGGTAGTTTGGTTTGCCCTGTTCCCATCATGCACTGGGATAGGAACAGACTAATTTGCATGTAGCCAGGTTCTGAGCTGGGATGGTGCAGTGAGCTAAAAAACGGTGATGAATCAAGCCCTGATCTTTGGACTGGGTAAGAGTGGTCTGCTTAATTCAGACACTCTGTTCATCACCACCCCTTTTTCGGAATCATTTTGTCCACCATAAGCGTGGAAGGGTATACTCAGATGTGAGTCCCTTGCTCATTGCACCATCAGGATTCAAGCAAGCCGGGCCGACGACGGCTGTAATGCCAGAAACCGGTCCCCGGAAGCTTGTTTCCTTCCCAGTATAAGAATTGGCTTGGTACTTTGGTTTGCCCTGTTCCCATCATGCACTGGGACAGGAACAGACTAATTTGCATGTAGCCAGGTTCTGAGCTGGGATGGTGCAGTGAGCTAAAAAACGGTGATGGATCAAGCCCTGATCTTTGGACTGGGTAAGAGTGGTCTGCTTAATTCAGACACTCTGTTCATCACCACCCCCTTTTCTGAATCATATAGAAGTAGGAGTAGTTTTGCAATTGAAGGGCTGTGTCTGTCTAACTTGGTGAAAAGGTTTGCTAGAAATAGGCTTTGGGGCTATTCTCTTAAATAGAAAAGAAGACGAGGAAGGTCTCTGTGTTTGATAAATTTACCCCCAGGATCTGGATCAACTCTTTAACATTCCTCATCAAACACTTTGTTTCATTCAAGTGATGGGCAGAAATAGGACTCAAAAAAGGAAGCCGAGGAAGATCCGGAGGCAGAGGATGGAAAAACAAGATGGACAAGCTTATATTTTAATCCATTTTGCGAAAGGTCTTCCAGCATGTTGGTCAACCAGAGTCTCCTTCATACAACACTTGAAAAGGAAGACGAAGACTTAGGGCTAGATAGAGTACTGGGTAAACCTCTCCTACACTCATGTTTCTTCATTCAGAATCACTGAGAGTCAGGACAACCACAAAGTAACAACAGAATACACAGATGTCTGTGAGAAACTATAAAAAAAATGACCAATGCAACTGTTACGGAATCGCACTGCCTTTCCCTAGGCCCCGACAGCAAACATGGGCGGATTTGGGAAGGATGATCTGATCCCGTGGTTAAGATTGTGGTGTGGGCTGTTGCAGAAACATTGTTCCAGGTACGGAAATGCACACAATGTGTATAAGAACTAGAGCTGGTATGACTATCAGTCTGAGCCAGGTTTTACAAAACTTCTCAAACCCTCCACCCCCCCCCCCCCCCCCCCCCTCTCCTAGAACTACCCAAGCAGAGGAAAATATGATTAGAACTGTAGGAAAGGCAGCTACCATATTTCCTTAGTGTGGGTGGTATTTGAGCTCTAGATCAAACAGGGATCATTAACCCTGTAGTAATCAACACTTGTGAACCTGTGCTCAGCACCAGCTACGGAAGAAAGAGCTATCACAAAGAAAAATGAAGACCCCTTACGGGTCAAAAGGGACATCTGTCAGGAATAGACACAAAAGCAGGAGTTGTGGCCAGCAGAGCTTCTAAACAGTGGATGCAGTTTCTTCCATAATTATGGTTGAGATCGCCTAGAAGCCAGCATACTGTTAAAAATAGCTGTAGTACACGTTGCAGTTATTCCTGGTTTCCCATGCAATAGTGCACACTTTCTAACTGGTGGTGACTGTTCAAACCATGCCAATACTCCTACACAAATTTGAAATAAATGCCAAATATGTTATCTCCATTAAGAATATTACTTGTTCCTTAACACCTAAAAAATCTCACCAAATAATTTCCAATTTTGCAAGGTTTTCCGATTTTCTGTTAAGTGCCTGTTAACAAAATTGATATAAACGAGAAGTTGAGTGTTTACTTATAATGATGGAGATTTGTATGAGATTACTGTTTATGAGTTTTTGCCCTTGGGGAACCTTGGGAAACCTTCCTGCACAAAAACAATCACAAGAGGCTTTTTCCTCTGTCTGTGTGTGCTGCCCAATGCAGCACACATAGAAAAAAGAAAAGCGAGGAGAAATTAAGATATTTCTCCTTGCTGTGCCTCCCTCACGCCTCCCCTGGGGAGACGTAGGTTTTTGGCGCTGCCTCAGAATCAGGCCCGGACTGGCCGTACTGGGCACCGGGCAATCCCCAGGTGCGCCGCAAGGGTGGGGGCCGGTTTTGGGTCCTGTACAGGGCCGTTTTTGCAGCATAGCTGCAAAATCGGCCTTGTAACAAAATCGGCCGAAAACCAGCCCCGCCAAAGAGCTCGGTCACACCCCCAGGGGGCCGGCGGAGCACTTTGCCAGGGCCGGTTTTGGTTCTCAGTCTGGTCCTGCTCAGAATTATGATTTCTAGTAAATCTGGGGCGGTGTCAAAAAGCCATGGATGTTGCTGGAAACGCCTCCAGCAACACCCATTGCTTGCCCCTTTAACGCAGAACATTGTGTTAAAGGGAACAATATTTACAAAGCAGCATTAAGTCCAAAAAAGTGGCTTGATGCTGCCTGGTAAATATGGAGCAAGCTCCTGCACTACCGGAGATTTACTTCACGCAATGGAGCACTCTGTGAAACTGGAAGGATGCTCCTTTTCTGATAGAAAGAATACCTGGATGCACAAAGAAGTTTCAAATTGTAAAACCAAAATTGTAATTTATGCCATAGATTTGCCCATGTCAATAGATCTACATTGGCAAGAGGAACCAAGAAGTAAGACAATGAATCATTCAGCATAAAGCACGCATAAAAACAAATACATTAACAGCACCAATGGTCTCCCATTTCAAAGGAATGGGACACACCGAAAAAGAATTCCATTGGCCAGTGTTACATGCTATTCAAGATGGCACTTGGGGCGGTCATATAGACAATAAATTAGCGAGAAAAGAAGCCTATCTAATCATGAAATTTAATACATTTGTGATAGGTTTAAATGAAATGTCTGAAACGAACAGACTGTAATTATTTCCAATTCACGTTGAGCCTTCAGTACCTGTAGAGTCCAAAATAGGAGCTTGCTTTAACACCCAAAAGTCAGACTACTTCGCAGTAAGTCATCTATGTCGAGGTCTGTGAGTTCCGACATCCCCCAAAATATACTTGGTTGCCAAGTTATGTAAATAGAGTGCCCAATGTCTTAATGAAAAAGTCTAATGCACTACCTAGTAAAATTAAGTATGAATAAAGCCTTGAGTTTCTACTACACTACATCTCCCAGAAGCCCGTGGAATGTACGGCCCATGAAAGAAACGCCTTCTTTCCTCAAAACAAGATTCGAAAAAGAGAACGCCATCAAGCGGACCGGGCAAAAAAACCAAAACCAAGTAAGTTTAACACCTTAACGGCGGCCGCGATTTTGCGGAAGTGCGGCACTTCCGCAAAACGGTAGTGCTGCCGTCGGCCAATGGCCGACGGCAGCACGGAACGGGTTAAACAAGTTTGCTGCACGAAAACTGTGTCACATACCAGCACCCAGTAGAGGGCACCGGCAGGTCCAGAGTCTTAGCAACATGAGTTCAATGCATGGAGTTCGACAAACTAACAGAATAAGTACCAACTCGTGTGTATTTAGGAAACTATGTATCGCATAGAATGAATTTCTCATTCACACTACAAAGATGGCACGAGAGTACGTCTGGCATTATTTTAATCAGAGTTCCAGCAACAAAGGGCATTTAATACGTTGCTTAAACAGCCAATCCTGATTAAAGTGTTTTGAAAGCATTTTTAGGTGTCAGCTAAGCATGCTCAAACAAATTTAGAAGTAAACACATTCGCTCTATTTCTTTTAGCAAGAAATTAGACAGAGAACCTGGACTCACGGTAAATTCAACTAACTACGATTCTGTCCTCTAGACTTGGAATAAGTGTCCAACCAGCGAAATTTCAAGGTACATTAATTGCAACTATAATTGCTGTGACTTGTCCATAAGCAACCCATGCAAGCTAAAGGCGTTGTACTCATGTGGATCCCTGTATATTCTTACAGTACCAACATTAGGCATTCGAGACATCTGATCTATTTTTCAACTCATGAACCGCGAATAAGACCGACCTCTACCTGAGTACTTGAGAAATTTCGTACCTTCAAGGTAAATTTATGCTAATGCTGTCAGACTAAACAAATAGGAGATTGCTGAACATAGAGTTATAAAGTTTTCCCCTTTGCCATTTCAGAACTCACCAAACCTTTGTCCTGAAGAGAACCCATAGTAGGCATCTTGGGTTCAAAACGCGTAGACGACCCGGACAAATGGGGGAATTCCAGCTCAACGAGTACCAATATGGATGCTGAAAATTTGTTTTCCCAAAAGTAATTACTTGCTAGCTCCCTTATCAGCTACATCTGGACCCTCAATATGTCCTAGTACCAAGAGCATTCCTTGTGGATAGAGTGCTCTGGCCTCAAAAATTTAGGAATGGTGAAGACTACTTTTTAACAAGTCTGAGCAATTATTTGAGTTTAAATGTTTTATGTTGTATCACTTTTTGTAAACACTTTCTATATGTTCTTCTCACAAATTATTCACTGTATATCCATTGAATTGAATATGGATTCTCTTTTCCTGCATCACAGTAACCGTTTAAAAATGTTAGCAAAGTGTTTTAAATACTATTGACATAATTTTGAGGCCATGTTTATTAAGTATTATGTTCTTCACGTATAAGTAAAAATATATTTGGATTTCGCAACTCCCACATGTTGTATCGTGTTTACAGGTGTGAAAAATTGAAGCACTGATTTAAACAAATGCCAGAAAAATAGAGCCGCACCAGAGTAGTCTGCCAATTACCCCTAGGCCCGTTGTCCTACACCCATTCATAATTTATGGAGCTAGCCATCTCCCAGGAAGAACAAGCATTTGCAATGCAAATTAGTCTCGCATATGTGAGAGTAAGAGGTATTGGCATTGTAAGGAGAATGTCTTTTACCCATGTGATTTGGATTGGAGTGGGTGCATGTTGTGTGGAGTGGATTTATGTGCCTTGGAATTGTTAGTTGTGGAATGGTGTGGA
Source organism: Lissotriton helveticus (assembly GCF_964261635.1). NCBI lineage: Eukaryota > Metazoa > Chordata > Amphibia > Caudata > Salamandridae > Lissotriton > Lissotriton helveticus. Next base: position 899,085,764 of record NC_136065.1, on the reverse strand, counting down.
GTGGAATTATGTGTAGTGGATTTGTGTAGTGGAATTATGTGAAATGGTGTGTAGTGGAATCGTGTAGAGTGGATTTGTGTAATGGAATTAGGTGCATGTTGTGTAATGGAAATATCTGGATAGTAATTATGTGGTACTGAGTGTACTGGAATTATGTGGAATGGCATTTTGTGTGGTGGAGGGGTATTTTGTGGAGTTTAATTGTGCGGTGTACTGTTGGATTATGTGGCATGATGTGGAATTCTGTGGTGTGGATTGGATGTATGTGGTGTGTTGAGGGTGATTGTGTTGTTGAGTTGAAAAGAGTGGTGTGAAATGGAAATGTGTAGAATTGAATTGTTTGACATGGAAGTGTGTGGTGCTGAGTGAAATAATGCTGATTGGAATTATGTGGCATGGTGTGGAGCGTATTTGTGTTGATTCTCTCACCACTTATTAATTATTAATATAAGCCTACTAAAATGTGATTCTACTGACCTTTAAAGAGTTGACTTGGACATGATGTAATTCTAGTCAGGGACCTTAATGGTAAAGATGTCCCAAGAATGCTTATCAATCTGCTGAGTGCCCTGTGAGCAATCTGAGAGCGCCTATCATTCCTTAGGTGTTATCTAAATCAATTCAATGACCGCACTCTACCCTGTGATGATGAAAGGCCACACCAGCCCAAAAGAAAGCATTTCCTGCCTGCAGTAGGGTAAAACCTATTAAAGAAAATAGTGCTTACAGACTAAATAAGACGTACCATGTAATATCAAAAGTAAAAGGGCCAGTAGCCATGGGAGGTTTCAAATGAAGACAAGGCGGTACTAAGGAGGGACTAACAAGGCGATTAAGGAATCAGAAGCCAGCATTTACAAAGTACAAGGACAAAAGCCAATTAAAGCAATAAGGAGATTGTGAGGCTGAAGATTCGATGTCCTTCCAGTTCAACAGTCAATATACTTCCTGTGCACACTTGACTCGCTATAAGTAGCAATAGCAAGCAGAGAAGGCTTACCTAAGTGTGCGGTATATATGGATAGCTACTAAAACACATCATCACAAGGTATTGTTGAATCTGTGTCTTTTCGATAGACAAGGGGCACAGTTTAGAGGGCAGTATGGAATGAAATCCATAAAAATTACTCCTCGACTCACAGTCCTCACCATTTACATGCTTTGATCCACCTAAGCCCACCTTACATCCATCTCTCCCCTGACCACAACCCTGCTGGCACGAATTCAACACTCCGTCACATCATAGACCATATACTTTTGAACCATGGGAAAATGTTTGCGAGTACCCGAGTGTACATCACCATTAAAAAACATTGGCACAGCTAATAGGGCCAATAATTAATACAATAATTAATTAATACAGTTGAGGGTGCCACTCTACATGACGGCCTGGCGAGCTGATATTTCTTTCAGGTGTCAGTCCAGTTCGGTAGGAAACACCCTCATCGGTTTAGAGAGCTCGAGTGGGAGCCCAGAGTGCAGATGTGTGCTGAGCAGTAACGAGAAATCCAGCACTGAAATTGGGCACAGGGTGCCAGAGACACCAGCGCCATCCCAGACATGATCCCTTCCAGGCCAGTTGCTTCCCATTTGGTGCTGGGACACAGCCTGACATGAGGCTCCAAACGAGCAAAAGTGCAACCACGGAGGATAGTACCATAAAGTCGGACAAAGGGCATTCCCCACTCTGATTGCAGCGCTTAGAAAACACTTAAAAGAGCAGGGCATTTTTTGCCAGAGATAAGAATATAGTATATTTATAAGCATGTTACGTGCTGGTTTACAGCCTCCTTTTAGACAGTTATTGCTACACACACCCACACGCGTACCATGCCATAGTTATCCATTAATTTCACGTTCACGATAAGTAAAAAACGTAAAAGAGTGTATATCCTTGCGGAATGCTTCTAAAAAGCCTGTCGGAGCAGGAAAGAGAAGCTGAACATAAAAGCATTGTCCAAAAAGGAAAGCGGCTGACAAAAATAAAATAATTGCAATGCAATAGGTCATGCTCTAAATGCGAGACCTATTGCATTTCAATGAAGTGGGCAGTATTGTCCCGGCTGCTTTAAAAGAGGAAGCGGGCATAGCGCGCTGGACGTAAGTAAAGCACGTCATGCCTGCAGGAAGAGAACCAATAAAGAAAATAGCGCGCACACATTTAAGAACACATACCAAGTAACAACTGAAGTAAAGGGGCCAGTTGCCATAGGATGTTACAGATGAAGACAAGGCAGTAGTAAGGAAGGTCTAACAAGGCTCTTTACGAATCAGACACCAGCATTTACGAATCCCCCTTACGAATTCGTGTGATGAAAACGATCCCCCATACCCCTCAACACCTACTTGTCTCTCCTCTTGGGGGCAAGTCACAACGGAGGAGGTAGGAAACACGTTGAATTCCATAAAGAGTGGATCTCCCAGGGACCCCGCCCCTTTCCGGATTCTTAAGGAAGTAGCTCCCACGATCATCCCCCCCTGACACACCTGATCAATGCCTCACTCCAACAGGGAGTCGTACCCCCGAGCTGGAAGAAGGCCGTCGTAAAAGCCTTACTCAAGAAACCCTCCCTCGACCCCGAAAGCTTGGCCAACTACAGGCCTATTTCCCTACTCCCGGGAGTAAGCAAGATCGCTGAAAAGTTGGTCAACAGGAAACTCTCCCAGTTTTTGGAGAGCAACAACAAATTAAAGAGCTCACAGACGGGCTTTCGTCCAGGGCAGGGCACTGACATCGCCCTCCTGGCCGCGGTTGAGGAAGCCAGAACACTGCTTGACGACGGAGGATCAGTGGCAGTGATCCTCCTCGACCTCAGCGCGGCATTCGATACCGTCAACCACCAACTTCTCATCAAAAGACTCAAGAGAGTAGGTGTGGAAGGCTCTGCCCTTTCTTGGATCTCATCCTTCTTAGATCAACGGACCTATCAGATCTGGGAAAAGAACGCCCGCTCCTCCGAAATTCCCCTCCAATGTGGCGTGCCTCAGGGCTCCTCCCTGAGCCCCACTCTATTCAATATCTATATGTCCACATTGGAGGAGGTTATCACCCCTTTCGGAGTGAGCGTCGTCAGCTACGCCGACGACACACAACTAGTGGTGTCTCTATCCCACCCCAGACAACAATCAGCAGACTTATTTAACTGCCTTTCACAGGTCCATCTCTGGATGAACAACTCAGCCCTAAAATTAAATGGGACAAAAACCGAAGTTTTGCTCCTCGGTCCAAAAGGGCTCACACTCTCCCCGAACATCTGGCCAGCCTGTATGGGCCCCCCCCCTGACCCGAAAGTAGAGGTAAAAAGCCTAGGGGTATGGCTCGACTCGGACCTCTCTTTCACTGTGCAGGCAAACAAAGTAGCCGGGACCTGTTTCGGGCTCCTGAAATCACTGAGGAAAGTCCTGCCCCTTTTGCCCTTCAACTCCCAAAAATTGCTTATTCAAGGCTTGATAATCTCAAGGCTTGACTATAGTAATGTGATATACCTAGGTGCCCCTGAGGCGACCCTCACGAAGCTTCAAAGAATCCAGAACACTGCGGCCCGGATTATCACAAATACCCCTGCCAGAACCTCCGCCAAACCTGCCCTCAAACTCCTCCACTGGCTTCCCATAAGGGAGCGGGTCAAATTCAAGGCCTTGTGTCTAGCCCACAAACTACTTCAAAAGCAAGGCCCCCCGCTCTCAGTAAACTTATCACACCCTATAGACCCACGAGATCTCTCCGGTCGGACACAGAAAACCTCATCACCACCCCCAGATTTAAGAAAACCCGCTCAGGCGGAAGACGCTTCTCAGTCCAAACCGCACGCCTTTGGAACTCCCTCCCCCGCGACCTGAGACTAGAAACACGGTACCTTCACTTCAGGAAGCGGCTCAAAACTCATCTTTTTCCCCAATGACTCACGCCCACTCTAAACATTGATCCCCTGCCCCTCCCTTTCCTTCTTTAACCGTCCTGAACCGGCCCAAACCAAAGAGATAGGGTGCCTAGCGCTGGGATACCTTATGGTGACTATGCGCTCTACAAAAATAAATAATAATAATAATAATAATTTAGTAAGGACACTGACTCAAGCCAATGACAAACATGAGCGGAGTTTCTCCTCCATACTCCGTTGCAACAGTCTCGCCGCGCAGCGCATGCGCGCTGACTCAGGCTCGACCTAAAGAGTCCTGCAGCATTTTAAGGAACCGCCCATAAACCACACTTCTAAATAAAATCCTGCAGTGTTTTATAGAGAAGCCTCTTGTGTCACTCTTAGTCATGTAGTATCTTTTTTTCCTTTTTTTTAAAAACATGCATCAAGGAATACTGAACCGAACATGATCGAACCATAATGAAACTCAGCGAGATGTTTAGTAGTGACCAGTGCCCCAAATGGAGAAACAGAAGTGCAGATACTCTGTACTAGAGTACCTGCTTGTTCCTGGGAAGTGCCCAAAGGCATTATGGTTCCTGAAGTCCAACTACAACAGATCAAAATTGAAATCAGATGACACTTTGGATAATCGGTACATAGAGGGCGAGTAAAGCGTGAAGTCTGCTATTGTCCAAAGATACCCCAAGCACTCTCACAGTAGGATACCTGAAAGTCACACTAGGTGTAATGGTTAGCGTTCTAGTCATTCACACCCCCACACATTCACACATCCGCAGGCCAGACGTGGGCTGCGGGGAGAAATAAAAGAAGGGCGGCCGCACAAGGACGTCACTTCCGACTACACATGAGGTGTGAGAGTCCATGATTTGCTGCCGCTGCGCGACCCGGCCTATGCGCACAGATCCTCCCACCAGCAGGCCGGTACCGCTAGGAGTACCATACAACAATGGCGACGAGGGGGGCCTGACCCTTGCGTCCCCCGCTTACTCCTCCTGGGTCCGCTGCTACCGCGGTGCGCTGACGCTGCGTCGAGACCCCGGACGCCCGCTGAGGCTACGATACAGTTCACCATGTACCACGTGATCGGGCGAGGCCCTGGTGACGATGGGAGACCGCGCCGGAGACGCGAGTGTGGATTTGGCGGCAATAAGGTACCTTGCTCACTCCCAGACTGGGGAACACGTCAAAAAAGGCCACAAAATACAGGAAAGGAAAGGGTACAAACATTGAAACCACACAAGCGACACTGTAGAAAAGGGGGAGTCCACGAGAACGGCAGAGAGCTTTGGCCCCGCACCAAGCGCACGGGGAGCACTCTGGAGAAGGGAGAGCGGCAAATTCTGACACGGGTTGCCAAACCCCATATAACCCTCTTCTGTGCCACCAGACCACTCGAAGGGCCACCTTCCATCCGCACAGTAAAGTGACAGCAGGGAGGACAATTCAAGGCAATCAGCCATGGGTGATAATGACGCACCCGCCGCACAGATACAAATCCCGTTCCAGCATGCCGCATCGGGGGTCCTGCCATCATTCAGTGAGCTGGAGGACCCATCAACTGCATCCCCACGCTGGAAAATATGGTTGGAATGGCTAGAAAATTACTTTGTGGTCACGAGAGAATCTGACAAAGCAGTTAAGAGGTCCCTGTTGCTCCACTACGCCGGGGATGAAATATTTAAACTATTTAAACACCTGCCTGACACAGGAGCGGCAGGCGACTATGACGCTGCGGTCACAGCCCTGAATGGCCATTTCGATCCACAATTAAACTTTGACTTCAAGGTTTTCAAGCTGGGGCAGGCACGCCAAAGGGAAGGTGAATCCATGGACCGATTTTATGCCCGGGTGAGGGAACTCGCCAGTACATGCACAGATGAAGATCAACCCAAAGCCATACGGAGACAAATTATCCAAGGATGTCGCGACAAGACTCTACGAGGACTGATATTACGGAAGCCAGGGATCACGCTTGAAGACATCTTGATCTTAGCCCGATCACACGACCTGTCAGCGGTCCGAGCCACCGCGGTGGACCAAGCGCTCAACAAACCCCAATGTAAAATGGAAACAATTAAGACCGAACGTGCTGACGCAGTAAGGGCACCGCCACGAGGACACTACTCAAGAGAACCCCGAAGAGAGAACTCCTGAACACAATGTGGGTATTGCGGACACCAGCCCCATTCAGCAAAGGACTGCCCTGCCCAGGGCAAAATATGCACACATTGCGGAATCCTAATCCACTTCGCATCGGTGTGCCAGCGATGCAGCCACACGAAGACAACCAGGAAGCCAAACCCGTCAACAAGAGCAGTGCGACAACTGGCTGTGAATGACCCTCCTTCCACGGAGAGCACACAACAGAAACCAGGGAGGTACCTACCAACGGTAGACGAATCGTCTGATTCTGAGGATGCGGAGGCGTACATCATCTCTTTTGTGCGGGAACTGAAACAACGTCGGAGGCCGCAGCCCACGTGTATTGTTCAGATGGCGGGAAATGAAGTCAAAGCCGTGATTGACACGGGGGCCACGGTAAATGTCATGGGGTTACAACAATTCAAGAAACTGCGCCCTCGTCCTCCGGTGCTACCATCCAAGACCAGGATATTCGCCTATGGAGCGGACACCCCGCTACCCCTAAAAGGAAAGATCACAGTACCCATCAAAGCGGATGATTTGGAATTGATGGCGACCATCCACGTGATCGACAGAGATGCTGACATGCTTCTGAGCAGTCACACGGCCGAAGGTTTAAAATTGATAGCATTCACCAAACGGACCCGAACACACCAGCTGGACGAACTTCTGGGACTGTTCCCCGAACTCTTCACCGGCCTAGGCTGCATCAAGTGCGAACCAGTCAAACTGCATATTGACAAATCAGTAACCCCAATCGCTCTACGACACCGCCGGATCCTCTTCCACCTAAGGCCCCTGGTGGAGAAAGAACTTTAGAAATTGGAAAATCAAGGCGTCATTGAAAAAGTCCCAGGACCTACTCCATGGGTGTCTCCGATGGTTATTGTGGTGGAAAAACCTAAACAACCAGGGGCAATCCGCTTGTGCATTGATATGCGGCTACCGAACAGAGCCATCAAAAGAGAAAGACACTTAACACCCACCATGGATGACATCATCACGGACGTAAATGGGTCGAAGTGGTTTTTCAAAATCGACCTAAATGCGGGATACCATCAACTGCCCCTGGCGGAGGAGAGACGTTTCATTGCCACCTTCAGCACCCACCTCGGACTGCGACGTATAAGAGATTAGACTTTGACATTTCCTCTGCGGTGGAGGTGTTTCAGAACACCATAAGAGAACTGTTGTCCGGTCTGCCTGGCGTCATCAATGTCAGTGATGAAATTCTTATTCACTCCACAACAGCAGCTGAACACCACAAACACCTCCGAGACACCCTGAGGAGGTTAAGTTCCAATGGAGCAACGCTCCACAAAGAAAAATGCCAATTGTTTCAGCCATCGATTGAATTCTTTGGCTATGTCTTCAACCAGGAGGGCATCCAGGTCGACCCGAGAAAATCCAAGGCCATCCAAGACACCCCGGCGCCAAAATCCCCGACGGAAATAAGAAGTTTTCTGGGGATGGCCACCTACTGCGGCCGATTCATACCCGGCTTGGCCACTTGGAGTGAACCGCTACGTGCGCTGACCAAATCGGATGTGGACTGGGGACCGAAGGAAGAAGAGGCCCTCCGAGGGATCAAAGAGGCCCTTCTAGAAAAAGCCACCTTGGTATTGTTTGACTCCGCCAAACGGACCGAAGTACTGGTTGATGCCAGCCCAGTGGGCCTAGGCGCCGTGCTGACCCAAGAACAGGAACCAGGCCAGTGGACAGCGTTAGCCTTCGCCAGCAAGGCCCTCACCCCAACCGAAGCGAGATATGCCCAAATTGAACGAGAGGCCCTAGCCATCAAGTGGGCCTGCAACCACTTCCATCTGTACCTACGCGGCCACCCGGATGTCATGGTCACAGACCACCAACCACTGGTACCTCTATTCAAAGGGACAGCCCCGTCACCCCACTGAGCAAGAACAAGCACCTGAAGACGGCGAAGAGTTTGCCCAATGGGTGGCGCTTACATCCTGCCCCCAAAGCATGACGCTAGAAGAAATCAAGGAGGCGGCCGCCACTGACGCCGTGTACGTCCAGACACTAGGAGCCGTCCAGGAAGGTTCATGGTCTGAATACCTCCGCCACACCAACTCCTGGATCTCGGAAGACAAGGAGGCACTCACAAAAATGTGGCGGGTTCGACACAAACTGAGTGCCACCGAAGACGGCATACTCCTGAGAGGGTCCCGGTTGGTCATTCCCCAGGATCTGAGACACCGAGCAGTGCAGCTTGCCCACGGTGGGCACCAAGGGACCACAAAGATGAAGGCAAGGATGAGGGAAAAAGTATGGTTCCCGGAGCTCGAAACCATGGTGGAGGAACACGTGCGAAGATGCATGCCCTGCCAACTGACGAGCGACCCAGATAAGCCTCAGCCCATCATTACCGAAGAGGCCTGCTCATCCCCCTGGACCAAGGTGAGCGTAGACTTTGGGAGTTTTCCCGGGGATGGACACACCCTGGTCATTATTGATGCATACTCTAAATACCCCGTGGTAGACAAGGTAGCGTCCTCCGCTTTCAGCCACGTGGGACCAGCACTAGAGAAAATCTTCGCAATGTTTGGATACCCGCAGGAAATACGAAGTGATAACGGACCACCATTCCAAGGGGCAGAATTTGCCACCTTTCTCCAGCAGCGGGGAATTCGCCACCGACGCATCACACCCCAATGGCCCCAGGCCAACTGGGACGTGGAGAGATTCATGCGCACGCTAAATAAGACTTTCCGCATAGCCCTGGTGGAGCAAGCTGACCCCGAACAGAGACTGCATGAATTTCTGCACGAATATCGGAGCACCCCCCATTGCACGACCAAGAGTAGCCCTGGACCCTCATGTTTCAAGGGCCGAGAAGAGACCTCCTTCCAAATAGCCCTGGGTGGACCCCAGCCCCAGTCAATGGAGAAGAGATTCAGGAGAGGAGGAGACAAGGAAATCAGCGAGCAAGCTGTCGTCAGAGGGTGACCCCAAGGAGGATGACGCCAGGAACCCCAGTTATCCTGCGAAAAAGACGTCCTGGGGGAAATTTCAAACTCGATGTGAACCAGGCACCTGGACGGTTACCTTGACTCGTGGCACCATGGTAACGGCGCAGAAAGGAGAAGAAGAAGTGTCAAGGAACACCTCCTGGTTCAAGGAAGTTCCGCCTGTCAGCGGCAGAGGAGCCACCCCGGGAGACCCGAGTCCCAACATGAGTGCAACAACAGAGGGCGAAGATGGCGCACAGGGGAGCGAGCAGCCTAGAGAAGACGAAGAAGCACCAACCCCTCTGACGCCCGAGACAGTTGCCAGCAGTCCCCATCGAGACACCGGGAGAGGGGCTGTCCATTCCCAGCGGTACGGGTTGAGGCCCAATCCGCGACCGAGCCAGAGACTAAGAGACTACGCCTGCTGGCTGAGACCCTCAAGTTTCCACCAAGGGACACGCAAGTACCGAACCTGTTTTACCTGTGCCCCTATTGAAGTAATGTGTACGAACGTGTGACACGTTTTGAAAAGGTTATAGTTGGACAGGGATGTAATGGTTAGCGTTCTAGTCATTCACACCCCCACGCATTCACACATCCGCAGGCCAGGCGTGGCCTGCGGGGAGCAATAAAAGAAGGGCAGCCGCAAGAGGACGTCACTTCCGACTACTCATGAGGTGTGAGAGTCCATGATTTGCTGCCGCTGCGCGACCCGGCCTATGCGCACAGATCCTCCCACCAGCAGGCCGGTACCGCTAGGAGTACCATACAACACTAGGGAAATTATGAGGTGGGAAGGGATCCAATTACAAAAAGCGATGTGTGCATGTTGTCCACATCGGGACCCACCTATTGCGGACAGCCTGCATGATCAACTAACACATGGAGAACACTGCGGAACTGCAAATCGGCGTCCTCTCAACGCCGTTATGGAGTCCCTCGATCTAGTGGGCCGAGCACTTATACTCCATCATATGTTCCAAAATACAGAAGGAAGGAGATGGGTCGGATTAATGGCAGAATAATAGTGAGCTCTGTGAGTTGGGAAGCAGAGACTGAACGAGCGGAAAATTACTCGACGGAGCAGACGCGGCTAATTTCTTACCGGCAGCTCGTTTGGAGTGGAGTTTCAAGAACAGAGATGGCTCCGAAGAATCCTAACGCAGGAGCGGTCTCTAAATCTCAGAGACCAAAGACAAGGGCAGCTACAGCTACAGCGACCACGGTACAAGCTCCAACACAGCCCAATGGTGAGGTACCTGCTTTGAATATGTTGAATGCTGTAACTGAGACTGTTTCTGCTGAACTTTCTACAGATGGCATAACAAGTGTTCCTGATAACGTCGTAACATATCCAGACCAGTCAAATCTACTGAATTCTGGGACTTGTCGGATAGGCACTACAGGCACTATAGCCACTACAGGCACCACACCAAAAATCCCTGGAATGTTTTCTAAAAAGAACTCAGCTCTTGCTAAAGGATCAAAACCTTTAGCTAAAAATTTGGAAATATTATCTGGTATACACCCTGAGCAGACTGCGCAGTCACAAACAGCAGAAACACTTGATATTAGTGATCTGATTACTCCAGAGCCCATTTTATCAAACCCCGTCATTTCGACAGAAACATCATGGTTGGTGGGGCTACAGGCTCCTCAAATACAAATGCAAAAAGACACAATCAGTAGCGAATCTACTATATCTCCTATATCCACATTGTTGGAAACGCAATCTATTGGGGAAGATGAAGAATCTATTGATTCGGCTGGAAACTTTTATTCCATGAATGATTTGTTTCATGCTCTGGACTAAGACTGTACTGATCTTGATAAAGATTGGAGCGATACAGGGTCTGCGCAGGATATTAGGAACCTCGCTGTTGATGAGGAAGAGGAAGTTTCCGATATTGAAGACTCGTCAAAAAGGCTTGAATGGGGGAGTGAGGGGAACTCGGTTATCACGATACAAGGCAATAACCCCCATACTACTCCACTGGCAAGTTCATCGGAACCCTTGTTTGAAGGGTCTGAGGGTCCAGAAACACCGGAAATTACACTAGCAATGTTATATCAGGTAATGCTCCAGCATAGGGAAGAAACGAGAGCTGAGAATCTCCGCACACAGGGTGCTGTGAGAAAATTACAAAATAACTTAAGGAAACTGGCTAAAACATCTACAGAAACGAATGTGAGAGTAACGGAGGCAGAAGGCAGGATTTCGATAATAGAAGACGATATGACTCAACAAAAGATTCAAATTCAGGCGATGGAGGGGCTGAAGGAGGAGATAAACTGGAAACTGGTTGATTTGGAGAATAGGTTGCGACGGAATAACCTTAGAATTTTGGAAATACCAGAGGGAATGGAGTCTAGCAATGTTAGACAATTTGTTATCGAGCTCTTCTCAGAAGCCTTTCCTGAATTAACACAATGGAGATGGGAGATTGAACTTCAGAGAGCCCACAGATTCCATTTTCAAAGGAATCTTCGGCAAAAATCAGACTCCAAACCTCGTGCTATTCTGGTTTCTCTAAACAACTTTTTAGCCAGGGAGGCCATCTATGATCTGGCTAGGCCTGATAGGAAACGTAAGGGTAAAGGAGTAGACTTTTTTGTACGTCCTGATTATTGTCATGCCACGGTTCAGCAGCGCTGGCAGTTTCGACAGCTTATCTCTCCATTCCAAGCAAAAGGAGCCCAGGCTTTTCTTCTTAACCCTGCCAAGTTAAAGGTTATTCAAGAGAGCCATCTTATTTCCTGACCTCGGAAAAGGCAGCAAAGGAATTATTAGATTCATTTTGACTATTCTCCAATTCTTGACTATTGATTATCCTCTATTGTTTATTATGATCTCTGATAGCATTCAAGTAACGAATGGCAAATTTTGTTAGGTCTTAAGGAGGGTGACTCGATTTGAGTTCCATCATTGTCCTAGCTTTTTTTCTCAACTTTTTTCTCAACTTTTATGGCTTTCAATCAGCCTATTAATCATTACTATGCTCTTTTTTTTGATGTAGGTTGTATTTGATATTTGATATCTGTAGAGGCGAGCTCAGGCGGGTGCCACTCATAGCTTCTCATGACATCAACAGTAGGGACTAGAAAGTCCCTGTGCCTCATTTGGGTTGGGGGATTGAGGGAGGGTCGGCTGGGGTCAAGCCGGGGGTGGGTGGGGAGGAATAAGGGAGGTGCAAACAATGTCAAAAAAAGTGCTGGATTGCTTGATTCTTTTTTCTTCGATAAAATTAAAAACATTCTGATGCATACAGATTGCCTATGTAAATTTAAATATGCTCTGTTTTGTCGTAGATCTGGTGTTATTCCTGCAATATGTATATGGAAAGTGTTAAACGTTTGCGAACTGAACTGATTAAATATGGGGAAATTACGAATATGTTCTTGGAATATCTGTGGACTAAATAATAAGAAAAAAAGGGGAATTGCTGCGCAAATAATATTGACTATGAAGTTAGATATTCTTTGCATTCAGGAGTCACATATTACCTGGAACGATAGACAGATGTATAAAGACTTAGGGATGGTTTTATTAGCATGTACTCGTCAAGGGACAACCACAAAGGGGGTTGCAATCTTGATAAGAAAAGGCCTGGGTTGCCTTAAACGTAGTAAAGTGGATCAATACGGAAGATGGGTAATCGCTGAAATCAATATCAATAACAGCTTATGGACTTTATGCTCAATATATGCCCCGAATTCAGATGATCCAGTTATGGTCGATTTTCTAAACACAGAGTTAGCTGGGTGGTCGCCATCTTTGATAATATGTGGTGATCTAGATCTTCATCTAGGAAATGGTTTTAATATATGCTGCAACTCACCGTACCAGGGTGCTAAGAAGAAACTGTATAGAGCAATTCGATCTATGGTAATGGACTATGGTTTACATGATGTAGCCTATTCAAAAAATCCTTCTACACCTGGGTTTACTTTTTTTTCTTCTCCACACAAGAAATTTGTCCGCTTAGATTATTTTTTTACTGATTTTGCATTAATTAAAGATATTACATTTGAACTATACCCACGCATAATCTCCGACCACAATCCAATTTTGATACAGATTAAAACTGACATGGTACCTACACCTCAAATTAGAATGTGGACATTCGATAGGAAATTATTGTTAGATCCCGCTTATCTGGAACACATGTCAAAATGGATAAAAGAATTCTTGGAACTCAATAGAGGATCAGCATCAACACAGATGGTGTGGGATGCTTTTAAAGCGGGGGTTCGGGGAGAATCATTATCTTATGTAATTAAAAAACAAAAAATTATACATCAGAAAATGGATGCAGATTATAGACAGGTTTTGAATTGGGAGAAGAAATTAATAGCAGCAATTTCACTGTCACAAGAAACAGGGGCTATAGAAACAAAATTAGCCATTAGCAAAGCACGTCTTTATGAGAACTTTGCATCTAAATTGGCTAATCAGATGGCAAATTATCGTTCACAGATATATGAAATGGGGGAGAACTCTGGTAGGATCTTAGCTAGAAAAATTAGACAGAAAGAGGTTTTCAATACTATAAGTTCAATACAAGATGAAGCTGGCCAGGTATATAATACACCCAAGCCAATATTGGAGGTTTTTCGTAATTTCTACTCTAAGCTATATCAGAATGACAGCTCTCCTTACTCTTCTGATCTTTTACTTAATTTTGGGGCTACAAATTTGTCTCCCTGCTTAACTAAGGAGCAAAGGCAAGATCTCGAGGCAGATATTATATGGGAGGAAATTGAGAAAGCTTTATTATCCTTAGCAATAGGCAAAGCCGTGGGACCTGACAGTATCCCATTAGAATTCTACAAAGTATTCAGAAATGTTTTAAAACAAGATATTTTGACCACTTTCTTAGAAGCACAGAGAGGTGCACCCCCGTCTTCCTGGGCCCAGTCTACAATTATGACATTTCTCAAAAAAGATAAAAATCCACTAAATCCGGCATCGTATAGGCCCATCTCATTAATCAATGCTGATAGCAAAATATACTCAAAGGTATTAGCTTCTCGGTTATCACAAATTATTTCGACAATAGTTTCCCGATGGCAGCACGGTTTCATTCCAAATAGAGACACCTCAGACCATATTCGGAGAGTCATCGCTTTAATGGACTGGGCAGAGGCTACTAAGACATCCATCGGGATCACCCTATTGGATGCTGAGAAGGCATTCGATAGGATGACCTGGTCATATCTATGGGACTTATTACATTTAAAGGGATTCGGTCCAAGCATAATATTAGCATTGAAAACGCTATATTTAAATCCAATATCTTGTGTAAAATTAGGAGTTAATAAATCTGCTTCATTTTCTATTCAGAGAGGCACCAGACAAGGATGCCCCTCTTCTCCACTCCTCTTCGCTATTTATATAGATATTTTTTTGAATGTGTTAAATAGAGAAGAAGAGATAACTCCAGTAAAGGTCGCAGGTGTAACTTATAGAGCATTAGCATATGCGGATGACGTGGTGGTGGTGACGACAAATTTAGAAAAAGCTCTCCCTAAGATTGAGGAACTAGCAACAACTTTTGGAACTTTTTCAGGTTATAAATTGAATTTACTTAAAACACAAACATTATTTGTAGGTGAAAATCCTCCCCCTCGAATTAATTTAGTTTCAGAAGCTTTATATTTAGGAATAAATTTAACAACCCCAGTCTCTAACATACCAAAGCTAAACTTTACTCCAATTCTGAAAAAAGCCAACACTACCCTTGAACGTATAGACCCTTTACATCTATCTTTATACGGCAGAAATAATGTTTTAAAAATGTTAATCCTCCCTAAATTTCTATACCTATTTAGAACAATACCGCTGGAATTCCCATTAGATTTTTTTAACAGGTAGAGAAGCTGGCAACCAGATTTTTATGAGGCTATAGAGGCAACCGGAGAGCTTACAAAAAAATGATTGTCCCAAAACTTAGTGGAGGGTGGGGAGTCCCACATTTTTACTATCTTGCTGCAGTATTGCAATTTATAGCCCCCTTAATAGTAGGTGTCAAAGCCCCAATATCTTCAGCACATACACCATCTATCTACGAATTTGCTTTAGGTACAGAAGCCCGTGGTCATTTACTAAGCATTATAGAACCAAGCTATTATAAAAAAACAAAATTCAAGGTGATAGTTGCAGCATACCGGGCATGGAAAATGATTAAGAAAATTATGAAGATTCCAAATTTAGTAAGATATACTCCATTAACTTCACCACACTTCTTTCCTCCAATCTTTAGGGATTCTATTATGAGAAAATGGGGTAATAAAGGAATTACTCATTTCGGAGATTTGTGGAAAAATAATTGCATAATTACATTCCCTGAACTTCAAACACGATTTAATTTATCAGTACAGGACTACTTTAAATATCTTCAGATATATAGTTTCTTAAGTTCTATTACAACCTTTGAACAACAGGGCTTAAAAAAAATTGGAGTGATAGATAGCCTTTATGTCAAAAAAAAGACTGTTTTTTTCTATAATGAACTCATCATAATGCTCCCAGATGATTTAACCGTGATTCAACAGAAATGGTCAGAAAAATTAGGGGTGGATACTGTACTGATAGAGAAATCGATAGAGCTTGCTAATTCTATTCTCTTATCCGGACGTTCACGTACACAGCATTATATGGTTTTGTTTGATCTTTATTATACACCGGCTAGAGTTATGAAATGGGGAGTAAACACAGGCATATGTTGTAATAGATGTACCTTGAGAGGAGCAGACGTAATACATATGTTCTATAGCTGCCCTAAACTGACTAAAATACTTAGTGAAATTCAGAGTTTTCTTTCAAATATATTAGGCATACCAATTATATTAACATCGGAATGGGTTATAACTGGGGTTTCGTCTGCTCCGCTCAAGGATGAATACCAATCTTTGGTCTTTATCATGATGTCTGTGTTTCGAGCATGTATCTCCCAAGAGTGGATCAGTTGTGAATCACCGTCTTTTTCTATTTGGAGAGCTCGGTTACTAGCTAAATTTAATCTTGAATCGGCAATCTATGAAACTAAAGGACTGAAAAAAAACAAAGGGGAAAGAAAATCTGGTTACCTTTACAATCTTGGATTCAAGAAGAAACAGGAACTTAGTACGGATTAGCCGTTTCAACTATGTTTAAAAAAAAATAAGGGGAGGCTATGGTTGGTTTTCTACATATGGAACATTGTATGCATCATGCACTGTGAAGCAAAAATGTATGTAATTTTTTTTTTATTTATTTATTTTTTCTTGACTTGTTTGCAATAAAAAAATAAAACTTAAAAAAAAAAATTTAAAAAAAGAACAATAGTTATCTTAAATCCAGAGTGCCCAAAAATACCTATTGCCACGTACCTTAATAACACCAAAAAGTTGCACGCCCGTTTTCCCTCACACGGCGTACGTAAAGTGCAATGACAGAAACCACGCCCTGTTTAAGCTCTCATTTAAGGGAGTTCCAATTTTCCAAACAAATTCCACCTGTCCTTGGAAGGTTGTGAGTGATTGGCCATAACGCCCAGAACAAAGTCTGCCATGTTTTAATGTACTGGAATACGTTGTATAAACGTCCAAAGTCCCACGGACCAATAGAAATTAAACAATTTACCAATACCCAAAGGGTTCCAGTAGGGGGTAATTATCGTTATAACTGGCCAACCTTGCAGGAAAAGTGAACATATTCCACGAGGGGCACATATCAATGGGCACATAGGATGCACCGAAATCAACATTCTTTATGGAAGGAAATATCATCATCAGAAACGGCGGCCCAGTGTCATGTATGGGGACACTTACTGATTTACGAACACAAAAGCATCATCCCAAAGGAAAGCGCCTGTCAACCCAAAAAATATTTGCAATGCAATAGGTCTCACATTTAAATGCGAGACCTATTGCATTTCAAAGAAGTGGCTGCCATTGTCCCAGCTGCTTCAAAAAGAAAGCGGGCAATGCGAGCTGGGTGTAAGTAAAGCACGTCATGCCTGCAGCAAGAGCAAGTCAATAAAGAAAATAGTGCATACACACTTAAGAACACATATCCTGTAACAACCAAAGTAAACGGGCCAGTCATAATAGGAGGTTACAGATGAAGATAAGGCGGTAGTAAGGAGGGACTAACAAGCCTCTTTACGAATCAGACACCAGCATTTAGGAAGGACACCGAAATAAGCCAATGACAAAGATGGACGGAGCTTCTCTTCCATATTCCAATATAGCTAAGCAGTGCATGTGAGCTGACTCAGGCACGATCTAAAAAGGAACAGAGGAATGCTGGGACTCCTACCCCACCCCCTCCTACTGGGAGTACTTAACCAGTGCTTAATCTGCATCATGCAGAGCCTTGCTCTGAGGCGCAAAGGAGACTCTGCACTGCTTTCTCTAGGGTATTTATTGGACGTAAACCCTTAAGTACAAATTCCCAGGTGTAGAATCCAGTACATGGGCTCGGTAGGTAAGATGTGTTGTTTTGGATAAAGCACATGTTAACAAGTATGCATATCAGGAGATATATCGCTTGACACTTTGTTTATGCCTGCTTTTTTAGCATTTGGATTTGTCAGTAAATGTGAGTTTGCACCAAAATCTATGGTTTTTCACTGGTCATCCCCGACAGGCCCGCTGGCTTGCATTAGCAGGGTGATTTTGCAAAGAGGTTTGGACGTAGCAAAAGGGAAGATTTCAGCACAACATAACTTTTGTGTTTGAAAGTTGAGACATCTCTGCTGTTTGTGATGCATTGATATACTTTGCTTGCGTCACTTAGAACTGCATAAGCGCCAGTACAAATCCTTAGTAATTCTGGGCTGAATTTTCGGAGAGCGGCATTATCAATCTTTGTTTAAGGCCATGCTTCACCATTCCCTTGTAAATATGCCCCTGAGTTTCCTAATCATCTACGCACAAGTTTCATTTGTACTGAATTTACAAATCTCGAGAAAATGAACGGCTATATTCGTCCTTCCGTAGTGTGAATTTGTGATTTTCAGATCATGTATGTTTATCGGACCTTTTACTCACTTAGGCCCTGATTAAGAGTTGAGAGGTTAAGTCTGACACATGAATAAACCCCTGTTTACGCCGGGTTGGAATAATGAGTTGTTAGGTATTAACTCATCAGATAATTATTGGATGAAATAAACAACTAAACCATCCTCAAATTCTGTCTGGGCAAACCTTATGAAATTTAACAGGGGAAAACCTTGCATTTTTACGGTATCTTGCGGATTTTGGTGCATTAAACATAAAAACCTCTGCATCTCAATCCTCAATAACTTATCACACCTGATAAATAACATGCCCTGTGGAATTATAATTTATCCTCCGCAATAAATGCCACCTATATTCTTAATCAAGTTCTTAAACTAAATAACCCTCTTTTTGCAGTTCTCTTTGCCTGTGGTCGAACTTTTACTTTCAAGGTAATACGTTTGGCCTAGTCCACCAATAAGGCTGTTTCCATGTACTCCGTTTATTTCTCTGATAGTTATTTTGTTTTTGGATTCTTTCATGCATCGTAAGTGATGTTTCCTTTTGAAGAGTATGGCCAGAGCGTTCTTCAGCTGCCAATGTCATAACTATGCTGACCTTCAGCATGGCCTCCAACAAGTCCGATCAAGGCTTTTTGTATGCTCCAAACCTCTTTGTAGCTCTATATCTGAGCCTTCTGGTGTTTCTTACTGTGTCACACTTGCCGTCTGAATTGGGCTTGTGCAGTTTCGACTTTAGTATGGCGGAGTCTATCATCGATTTATTGTTTTCTGCTGTGGTACCATTTCATCAGACACTTATTTGCGTATTAATTTGAATTATTTCTTTGTTTAGTTCTTTTGTACTCTTGATTCCCATGATTTTCTTTCTTTCCTGCCTCAGACTGTGTGGTTATCATTTGCTAGGATCCGAGTTCGGGTCAGTGCCTCATCTTTAAACAGTTATTTCATTGAGCCTTATTCATCCTCTTGTGGGATAGCCTGACAGCAAAATCGTGAATACCCCGTCTCGTTTTTTTTTGTTGCAGCCTATGGAGATTGTTTTCCTTGTATAATGCATTTATTTTTTTATTCATATTTTTTCATTCTTTTACTCATATTTTGTTGTCAATATTATTCTTGTCTGCATCCTCAACTTTGGCCCAAAGTAAGATGGCTGCCACGCTTCCCAGATTATCTATTGGCAAAGTGAACCCATTTATTACGAGATGAAAGCTACCCTTCTGCTCTACTGTTTCCTTTGTGAGTGTCTTTTAAACGGCCATGTGGCTTTCCTTGACACTTCCACAAGAGTTTCTTCTCTGAGGCCCAACAGCCTCCTGTAACATGACCATCATGCTTCCAGCAGTCTTGTGCTATGGAGCAACTGTGTTCCAAGACTGCACCTCGCCAAGGGTCTTGCAAGTATTCATGTGTATTCCTTGTTGGTGTAGTGGCCCACTTCAAGATAGCTACCACCCCTAGGACCTCTTGTAAAGCTAGGCAGAACTGATTTTTACATTCTCATGGGCTGAACACTATCAGCCCATCATACCCAGTGTAGTGAGTCAACTAGCCACTGCTATAATTTGTTACACATTGCACTCTCGGGGCTGGGCTCGGGTCCAAGAGGATAAATAAATGTGCTGTGACCACTCAACATCATTACACGTAACAAGCAGAGTGTGTTGTGTGCATTGCTACTCACTGTGTTAATATTAGGCCCCCGTCAACAGTCTCTACATTGGCAATTAGGGGGGCGACCCCTCTGCATGGCGCGACCCAGCGGCTGGTAGCAGCAAGGTCTCACAGCTATGGGTAGTGTCATGGTGTCCTGGGTGCTCAAGGCAGGCATCAACGAGTTGAAGAGGCTGGTGAATTCCTTACATGTGGGCCACACCCGGAATGATCCTGAGACGGATGCGGGCTAGCCTGCTGGCTGAACGCACTGCGGCCTGCAGGTGTGGCCGCCATCGAGTTGAGTGCCAAACTCCAGCTGCGATATGTGGGAGAGGCTAATGGCAGGCTGGTGTGGCAGCACCACGAGGACGTGTGCCGGTGCGGGAGCGGCTGGAACTGGTGAGGTGCAAAGGCCATGGAGGGCCTATTGAAGTGAGTGTGGCAGTACTGTCCCCTGTAGGCCGGTTGTGGCGAGGCCAGCTAAAGCATCTGAAAAGGGTATAAGATAATTATCAACTGAATAGTCCCAAAGTGAGGGGAAAAAAACATCAAAAGACAAGGACAAAAAGACTCAGGAAGCCCAGTACCCGCAAGTAAGAAAAGGACACATACAGAAAGCAAAGTAACAGGGCATTCAAATAAAATGACACAAAAAAGGTACCAACACTACCACGTCATTGTCTACTGACCTGTGACAACAGTAGAGCTGTGGTGAAGAGTGGGCCTACGGGACATGAGCAGGTGAACGCGTAGGGGGCCACACTGTGGAAGGCTGAAGGAGTGTGGGAGTCTGTGGTGTGACTGCCTGTCAGGCAGTGAAAATTGCAGTGCGCTGCTATTTCTGCCATGGGGTTACTCATGATGTTAGTGCAAGGACAGAATGTGGCAGAGGAGCACCAGAACACTGTTCACGCTCCATGCTCACAGCACTTCCCGCATTCAGTCAATTAGCGGACCCAGCCACGGCAGCGCTAAGATGGCAGTAATGGATTGGGCGGCTGGAAAACTACTTTCTTGCCACACAAGAGACTGACAGCGCTGTCAAGTGGTCCACAATGTTACACATGGTGGGAGATGAATTGTATGAACTATTCCAGGATTTGCCCAACACAGGAGATGTGCGTGACTATGATGCGGAAGTAAGATCCCTAAAAAAGCATTTCAACCCCCAATTAAATCCTCATTACGAACATTTCAAGTAGGCAAGCACGTCAGCAAGAAGGGACGACTGTCGACATGTTCCTTGTGAGATTACCAAGTTGGCTGGATCCTGTACGAGGATTGACAACCAATTTGTAATGAGTGCGCGGTTGATTCAATGCTGCAGGGCTTCTGGACTGCTGGAGCTCATTTTAAGACAGCCTGGCATATCTCTTGATGACATATTGATACTAGACAGGTCCCACGAACTAGCCGACTCACGAGCCAGAGAAATGGAATCTGCATTAGCATGACGGGCCTCTTCGCCGCCCCCAGGAAGCCAGATCAAAATCAAGGAAGAAAATGTGGAAGCTATCAGGAAGTGGACTGGAAGAACGCAAGGAAATGCCAGTGCACGGCCAGGAGAGAAAGCATGTGCTATCTGCAGAATGAACAGTCACCCGCCAAGGGGCTGCCTGGCTGTCGGAAAACCCTGCCTGAGGTGTGGATAACTAGGACATTTCACAAAAGAATGTCTGGGCACCGCTCATACAGTCAACATAGGAGGCAAAGCCAAGAAGTTTAGCTGTGTCATGGAAGTATCGGTGGAAGAAGAGACACCAGATCAATGACAAGTAGTGTGCCAACAAATGTGCCTATTGGAAGAGGATAAAGAGGTAGAAGAGGTATTCACCATATCTTTCATAGGACGAACAAATCAGAGGAAAAGACCTCTGTCCAGGTGCAGAACAAATATTGGTAGGAATCAAGTAACCACTCTCATAGACATGGGAGCCACTGTAAACATCCTTGATGCAGAACACTATCGCCAATCAGAGCCCTGTAAAAACTGATGGCAACTAATGCAAAAATATTCACATACGGGGGAAACACACATATTCCCTTGCAAGGGGGTCATAGAAGTGGAGGTCATGCATGGCAAAGTAACCTCCCAGGCCAGAGTCATGTCATACAGGACAGTTCAGGCACACTGTTGGGCTGTCCCACGGCTGAGGACCTGGGATTAGTGCTGTTTGCATGACAAGTAAACCAATGACATGCTGAAGAAACCATGTTGGAATTCCCTGAGCTGTTCGAGTGGCTTGGATGTTTGAAGGATGTTCAGGTGAAACTGCACATTGACTGGTCAGTCAAACCAGTGGCCTACCACATAGATGGGTACCCTTTCATCTGCGGCCCCTTGTAAAAGCGGAGTTGGAAAAGCTGGAAAAGGCAGGGGTAATTGAAAAGGTATCGGGCCCACCCCGTGGGTGTCACTGTTGGTGATTGCTCCCAAACCAAAGCAGCCTGGAGCGATTAGGCTGTGCATGGACATGCAGTTACTGAATAAAGCAATATGCTGGGAAAGGCACATTACTCCCATGATTGATGAAATTGTCACTGACATTAATGGGGTTTAATAGTTTTCAAAAGTAGACCTCAACTCCAGTTACCACCAGCTCATATTGGACGAGACAAGTCTTATAGGATAACCTTCTCGACACATGTGGGGTTGCGGCGGTTCAAGCGGCTTACTTTTGGAGTGCCATCCGCTACTGAGGTATTCGAAGATGCCATAAGAGAAACCCTTTCGGGACTGGCATGAGGCATAAATGTCAGTGATGACATCTTGATATTCTCACAGACTCTGAAGGAGCACCATGTGCGATTAAGAGCGACCATGCAAAGACTTGCCAAGCAAGGTTTGACCCTACATAAAGACAAGTGCACTTTCTCCACCAATGAGGTGAAATTTTAAAGCTACAAATTCTCTCAGGAAGGACTGCATGTAGATCCGGCAAAAGTTGAGGCCATCAGTGCAGCTGCCATTCCCCAAAACCCCATGGAGATGTGCAGTTTTTTTGGAATGGTGAAGTATTGATGTAAGTTCATTCCCCATCTGGCAACTATATCTAAACCTCTGAGGGCTCTCACGAAAAAGAACACGCCATGGATAGGGTCAAGTGCACCTACCCAGGCGTTTTCAGTTCACTGTTGAAAGAAGCCACAGTGGCTTATTTCAGCCTGGGGAGACCCACAGAACTCATAGTAGATGCCAGCTCTGTGGAGCTAGAGGCCATGCTACTGCATCAAAACCTTCAAAGATAATGGGTACAGATCCCTTACGCAAGCAGGGCTCTGTCAGCAGGGGAGACAAGATATGCGCAAATCGAACTACAGGCACTGGCCACTAGGTGGGCCTACCAACACTTCAACATAAACCTGTATAGGCACCAGTTCAGGGTTATTACGGATCAGAGTCCGTTGGTACAGCTGTTCGGTAGGACAGCAAGAAATGGACCGCCACAAATTGAACAGTGGGCGGTACAGCTTCAGCAGTATGATGTCAAGGTGATGTCCCGTCCAGGAATCAATAATCCAGCAGATTATTTGTCACGTCCCCTTCTGGAAGCAGACCGACGGACACAGCAAGAGATTGACAGAGCTGTCGAGGGTTTCATAAATCTGATCAGTGAACAGTCATGTCCACGTGAACTGTCGCTTGAGGAACTAGTCAAAACCACCAAAGAGGATGAGTGTTTATGTAAATTGAATGAAACTTCAAGGGGACATCGCTGGAAGAATTTTCTGGAAGGAGAAGGTTGCATGGCGGATGAAGAAAGAGAGGTCAGTACAGGCATTTGGAGGTGTAGGGATGAGCTCAGCTATAGCATCGAAGGGTTGGTACCACAATGCCAACAAATTGTGATACTAAAGAGTCTGTGGAGGAGGACTGTTGAGCTTGCTCATCAGGGTCTGGCCAAAACTAAAGCAAGGCTAAGGGTCAAGGTGTTGATTGGATGATTGAAGAATTGGTGTGTGGGTGCCACACGTGTCTAATTACCGTTGGAGAGCCCCTGTCCATGATAGTAATCACAGAAAGTCCCATCACCGAACCATGGTCGTCCATCAGTATGGATGTCGGGAGCTTCCGGATGGTTGTCTAACATTGGTTTCAATTGACAGCCACTCCAAGTTTCCAGCTGTGCAACTTTTCCTCTCCACTGCTTTTGAACGGATCAAGCCAGTAATATTAAACCTTGGGCACACACTATATACATAAACAGCTGAATTCCGTACAGTGGTAACTATTGATTTATACAGTAGCATGGACAAGAAGGTATTGCTTCATATGAATAATGCAAACATCCCATTAATTGATGTCAGCAGAGATCTTTTATTTGTAGATCTTGTTCGCTGTTCACATTGCCAACAAGTGTTTTGTTGGTTTAGCAACTTCGTCAAGGCTACAACAAGCAAAAAATATCAAATTCAGGGATACAGGATCTCCCAAGATCAATAGCCTAATACATTTAAGCAAATCCATTACCAACACGCATGAAAGAGTGACTGTCTTCAATAGAATCATTGGCATTAATTCCATTAATGTGAATAGACATAGGCGCAACATGGTAGTCATACCGAATAGCCTATCTAGGTTATATATACCCTTAACATAAAAAAGTTTGGTAGCCGAGGTATTCATGTTTATCTAGGCTTTAGAGCCTACGAAAAACACACATGACAGTTATGTTAAAGCTACTATTAGCATTTCATAGTAGCATTTGTTAGGAAAGATTCAGATACAATGGATTGATGAGAGAAAGATATTACACCCAGTGTACTATAGGGTAACCAAAATACCCCACGTCATCCACTAAGTTCAAAGACTTATTTTGCTTAAAGTTATATTATATTTTTGACTCCTTGGTGCTCACCATGAATAACAAACATCGGTTAGTTTATATGCGCGAAAATATATATGTGGAAAAAAGACAAAGGGGTTCATTCAGGTCTATAACAATAAATTCAAGGGAAAATTCATTCCTATGTAGAGCATGCGGTGAGTAAGCAAGCCAGGACAATGATATGCGACTCAAGGTGGGAGAACATATGAGGGCAATTAAGTCAAATGACATTCGGTACCCTATTGCTACTCATGCCATGGAATGTCCGTCAATCAATCAATATAGCTTTACTCGACCATGATAATTACAGTCATAAAAGCACATATCACATTCAATAAATATTAGAATAAAAAGTTAATAGTGAAAATGTACAAGTTAAAAAAAGTTAAGATACCAAACACACATAACATTAAAAATGTACATCATTTAAAATCTAAGAACATTTCAGATCCCACTGCACCACCTAGTAAGGAGCCTCCAAAGGCTAGAGTGACATTCTGTTCCCCTGCCACAGGACCTTTTTCAAGAATTTGCATACCCTCCAGGCCACATGCTCGTTCTCTAAAAGTAGTAAACGAACAAGCGCTGGACGGCATTGCCTAAGGCCCTGCAGTCTTAAAAGAGGTAGTAGCCAAATTTTCCTTAGTTCTGAGAACAACTTGCAAAGGAAAACAAGGTGGATAGTGGACTGCTCTGAATGGGAATCACACAGACACGGGGTAACAATCTTTACCAGTCATTCATTTTAGGAGTAGTCACTAATCTATGTACCGTTCCAGTCTAAATCTTATCAAGAGTATTCTGTCATAGCCACTTGGGACAAAATATGAATAAGGTTCCATACCCAGAGAAGTAAGCCTTAGCTGATGTTGAAAAACTGTTTGTTTGGAGGCTTCATCTGCTACTCTTAGAGAACCCAACATTTCAAGGCCCTCTATCTTCAGGGTTTTTCTCGAGATTCGAGCCATAGAGCTGGGGTTTGTATAAAAGTCTGAGTATCCAAGATCATTCATGAACCTATAAACAAACCTAAGCCAGGGAATCTTCAACGCCCCGTCCAACCTAGTACAATCACGCAGTATATCTCTATGTAAATGTGTCTGATCACTAACCCATATCCTGTGCCAAAGGAGTATTGGCCCCAGTTGGATAAGGTCCGCTAGATATGGGAGACCCAACTCCTCATGACACACAAATTATGACGTGCTGCGAGGGACAGAGAGAATGTACTGGAGGGAGGCATTTTCCACAATTTTTAAAGGAAAAGAATTGGCGATGCCCCACAAGCCTGCCCCGTATATCGCTGCTGAAATACACTGAGCCTTATATATTTGCAGAAGTTCATCAGGTGGCTTCTTGCCCAGTTTCTTCGCAAAGATAACAAGGGCACTAGTTGATCTACTAAAGCCCATTTTTGTTCAGCTCAATTGAACGGAACCATGTATCATTCTGATAGAAAAGGACACTGGGATACGAGAAAGTACTCGTTGATGCTAACTTCCTACCATCCAGGCAGATGTCCCAACCGGTATCCCTACGAGCTCCTGTGCGACAGCTCAATATAAATGTCTTGGAAAAATTAATGCTTAAGCCCAAATCGAGCATAAAAGTGTTAAAACTATACAGAACACTTTGTAAACCATTTCTTGTGCGCGCCATTAAAACGGCATCATCTGCGTATAAGAGAGCCGGTATAGGTCTCCCACCTGCTTGAGGAAAATCTTGTCCACTCTTTAGGAGTGCCTTGGCCAGCCCATTAAAATATAGATTAAAAAGGAAAGGGGCCAGGACCCAGCCCTGCCTGACCCCTCTTCTAACAGGAAATCCTTCTGTGCACTGACCCTCCACCCCATATCTAACGCTGGCTGAAGCTCCCTCATAAAAACGCTGCAGAAAGACAATAATATTTGGGTCCACCCCTACGTCAGCAAGGATATCCCATAACCTGGTGTGGATTACAGAGTCAAACGCTGCGGTTAAATCAACAAAGACTAAGTAAAGTCTCCTCTTTTTTACTCTTGTGTATTTCCCTATGATAATGGCCAGATTTAAACTCTGTTCTATAGTGCTCAGCCTCTCCTGAAACTCATACTGAAGGTCAGACAGAACATGATTTTCTGCTGCCCAGTCCTGTAATCGCTGCAACCTGCCACCTTCACCATGGAATCAAGAAGGGAAATTGGTCTATAACAACCAGGATCTTGACGATTTCCCTGCTTGAATATTTAAACAATAATAGACCCCATCCAGGTCTTCGAGAAGGTAGTATGATCACTGGTGTTAAAAACTGAGTTAGTAGTGTGCCCTATAGCAGGAAGTTTGACTTAAATAAGTCAATTGGCACCCCGTCGGGGCCCGGAGCCTTTCCGCCCTGACAACGAGCAAGGGCCAAGACCATTTCGTCCAGCGTTACATGAAGGTTACCATGATGTATAGAATGAGCTCCCTGGGGTATCTGCTCATCGGAGGCTGGGCCATTATATAATGCAGAAAAGTGACTTACCCAGTCTTTTTATGGGATCGCAATCTCAATGGAAGGCCTCCACCCCGACACATGGGCGGGCCCTTAAAATCTTCCAAAAGGCCAAGAGTCCTTATTTTGGGCGTGAAGTGACTCCCAGGCTTCCTCCTTCAGTGACCTCCTTCTTTATGCAATAGTCCTCTTATAAGATGCTCTAGCTCTCCTTACCCCCTCACGCGATCTAGGTTGTCTATGAAGCTGTACATTCAAATTAGAGTAAGCCTTAGTGCAAGCACTATTATACCAGCCAGGGGTTTTCAGCCCATTACGGCATTGAACACTCAGTAAGCTACTAACCTCTTTGGTTATCTCAAGGAAGGAGTGCACTATGTCATCTGCATTGGAAAGCTCATTCAGACAGATGTCAAAGGCCGTTTTGTAGGATAGAATGAGCTGTTTGGTCAATGTCTCTGGGTCGACTTTAGACCAGCGAAGAGCATACCCATTCATTTTTTTCAGCTCTAAGGTACCCATCACCCGGTTCACTTGGTTCTTCCCCACAAAGCTTTGGGCAGATAAATGTAACTTAAGACAAAGTGGATAGTGATCGCTCAATGCAAGGGTATGTGAAACCAGCATGAAGTTGATGGTGGAAACAAGGCCTCTACCGTTAAAGGTCGGGGACATAATCACTGGGGTAGGAACAAGTTAACTTGCAAATCACAGATAGTATCTGGACATTAATTCATTAAAAAGGTCCCTAGCCTTTCCGTGTGAGAAATGACAGTTGAGGACCCCCTCTTCAGTGTGGGTACCACATATTTTCAAATTAGCTGATTTACGTAATGCGCAGTTAAAATCCCCCAACAGAATAATCACAGTGTCTATAGACCTCGAATTGCAAATAACATTCAAGGCCTCACCAATCCTTAAAAGCTCAGTCCCCAGCTCTCTCGCAGGAACAATGTTATAAAAATGTACCATAAGCACTCTCTGTGAGTGCTCTATGTACAATTGAATAATCTGGTAGTAGCAATCCCCAGGGTCACCAACCCTTCCCCGCAGAGGTGTTGAAAGTCATGTAGCCAATGATGTGGACTGGCTCCAACTCCCATGTTTCCTGCAAGCACAAGATATCAGTGCTATCTATAAACTCACACTACAATTGATTTAAAATCTTAGCACACAGCCCCACAATGTTCCAGGAAATTATACTAGTTCCTATCATCACTTTGTTAGAAATAAGGCTCACTGGGAGAGTGGAAGGGTGGTGACTTGCACTGTGAGAGGACCCTTCAGTGGTGCGGAGCGCGCTAACATTATTTCTCAAAACATCTATGTGGGGATTACTGTGAGTAGACTCCGTACGATTACTCGCAGTGATGGTGGGAAGTGAGTTGGTGGCAATGTTAGGGCTAGCTGTCCTACGGCACTGAACTTCTGGACAAGCCACAGGCTTGCCAAGCCCCCCTCTGCTATTTTAACAAACTGCGTGGGAATCGCCCGTCAGTCTACCTCATCCAAATGATTGAAAGATGCATAAAAGTTACTAACGGGAATTGGGTAACTGAGAGGTAGTAGACCTCCACAGAAGCCCTCTGTACGGCATTGGAAAGGTCTTATGGGGTGATAAAAGAAGCCCAATGGGACAATACTGACCCCCTGGCTTCTAATTGCCCAAAAGACCACCCTGTTCATAATTGTGCGGACAAGTGCAGGGGATGCAAAAGAAAGAACCACACAATCTCCCATAAGAGACTTGTCGAAATATCCCACCCACCCTATCCTGCGAGCCATTCTAAATTCACAAAAAAGCTTGGTTGTCAAGCCTGTTTTCCTGCTTAGATAGTCCAAAGATTTATTGCGTAAGGTAGACCAGTGTTCAGACTCCCGTTGTGGGAGCGGAGGGACATTCACCAAGACTAGGAGAACTACAGGGAACTACTGGGAACAGCATCCTGGCTTCACGACTGCATGACAGCAGTGGGCAACAGGATGGCCCAAAACTGTCTTAAACTGAACTCTAGTAAGACGGAAGTGTACTATTCAGCAATGATGTCAGTTTCTGGACCCCGGAATGGTGGCCAGACACAATAGGTCCCCTCCCAATCCCAGTCAAAAAAGCTACAAATTTGGGAGTCTGGATAGACAACAAACTTAGCCTCAAGGGCCAGGTGAATGCAGTGGTTTCTTCCACCTCCTACATTCTAAAAGCCTGTACGAAAATCCTACCAATTCTGCCTAAAGAGAGTCACCAGTTGATCATCACAGCCCTAGTAATGTCCAGACTGGATTACTGCAAAAGTCTATATGTTAACATCCAGGAAGGACGAATGAACAAACTACAACTTCTACAGAACGCAGCAGACAGACTGCTGTCTGGCATTCCCAAGCATGCCTCCATCTCAGCAGAAATCAGAAAGCTCCACTGGTTGCTAGTGCACAAACAGGTACAGTTTAAAGGTCTATGTATAGTACACAAAGCACTTTATAAAACTGTACCAGCCACCTCAAAAAACAATTCCAATCGTACACACCAACGAGACGTTTACTCTCTGCAGATGCTAAACTAGTGGCGGTACTGTTTGTAAAGAAGCCAACTGGGGGGAAAGAAGCTTTGCTGTTGGGGCCGCCAAGGCCTGGAATGGCCTCTCGATGAATCTCAGAGCCTTGCCAAGCCTACTGGCCTTCAGAACAGCCTTGAAGACGTGGCTTTTTACTAGCTAGGCTGAACTCCAGCTGGTATCTCTTCTTTCTCACATTTGGACCCAGTAAGGATTTCAAATAGCGCCAGGACACCTTCGGGTAACAGTTTGCACTCTATAAATGTCAATAACATTAACATTAACATTAACATTGTAAGTGGTGTAGCTTCTGGCGGAAGATGAAGTACCTTTGGGTCCATAGCTCCCCCCCTGCTACCCTCTGGGGTCCTAAGTCCCTGCAAGACGGCAGTCCCAGAGTCCCCTTTTGTGACGGCTGTTGATTGGAGGTGGATGTTAGATTGGCAGGACTCGGCTTGCCCTGCTGCCGGTTAGAGTGAGTAGGGACCGGGTGACCTGCCAGAGTTTGGGGAAAAACACCTTCAGAAATAATACAATCTAGGTTAAGTTGCGGGCTGGCACAAGTAGGGGTCCCTGGGGGTAAGGAGGACTGATTTAGTGCTCTGGTCTGGGGAAGTTTATGCACAGAGGCATCCAGGAGACTGGGTGGCACCCTAGAAACGTATTGACTGGGACCTTGTGATGTTACAGTTGGAATTTTATAAGACTTTCCAGATTCATTAATCTGTCCTCAATTTTAGTAAGGGTGGCTTTTAAAGGGCTCACAACCACTGTAAGGATTTCCTCCAACTTTTGCCAGAACTCTCTCGCACACGGACCTGTAGGGCCGATACTAACCGCCTCTTCAGGGGGCGTGAGCTCAGCAGGCAACGTTTGTGGTCCAGTATTTATCATGTGTTCCAACGAGATGAATTGTTTATTATTATTTTGCCTAATATTGGCCATGGTCTTCTTTTTCTTCCCAGGAGGTTTAATTCAAGATGGTTGTTTTTTTTTTCTTTTTGGGCCCTAGTAATGATTTTAGGCCTCGCACCCTCCTTAAATGTTTCCTTGGAATCATATGGAAGAATTACCGGTGACGGGTGTACAGATATAGGAGATACCGTAGGAGAACTTGAGGCAGGTAAATTAACTTCCTGAACTTACAAAGGAGGATGTAATCCTGCTACCATAGGTTCAATAGACAACCTTCGTTCTGTTAGCGCTGTTTCGTGCATTAGTGCTGACTCTACCCAGGGACGGACTGGCCGTAGCGGGCACCGGGTAATCCCCCGGTGCGCCACACGGGTAGGGGCTGGTTTTGGGCCCCTGGGGGCCGTTTTTGTTACAGGGCCGTTTTTGCAGCATAGCTGCAAAGTCGGCCCTGTAACAAAATCGGCCGAAAATCGGCCCTGGCAAAGAGCTCTGCGGCACCCCCAACCCCCCCGGGAGGGGGAGGTGGCGAGCAGTTTGCCAGGCCCGGTTTTGCACGCGGGCTTGTTCCGAGAAAGTCCGTTGATGTGTCAAAAGGCGTTAATGACTCTCACAGGCCCAGCGTGGTGACATCCCTGCGTCAGCAGCGCCCAGCAGCGGCGTTGATAATACGGCCATCAGCGTTTACACCAGCGAGAATATGTTCACGGTCTGCTTGCACCTGAACGTGATGTTGCTATTGGCAAACTTGTGAAGGTAAATAAAAAACATAATAAAATAAATAAAAACACGGGCTGGGCCAAAAATGCGAAACTGCACCACCCTTCTCAACATGAAGCTTGGAGGTGGGTAAATAGAAACGATTGCACGTAGCTCTCACGGAGAATGTACAGTCTAACACGTGGTGCATTGTATATTTTTTCAATGTTTGTGCTCGTTATTATTGTTTGCCTTATTTTTACTGTTATCCATAGTTCACTACTCTCGAAGCAGCTCAAATCCTACAGGCTAAGTAACAGCAAGTGGGACGAAACATGCCTGTGGTTGTTGAACACTATTGAAATATCCATTTGTGGAGGAACTAAATCTAGAGTTAAAAAAAACTTGGCAGATAATTTCTTACTGCATGGGTATCACGGTGAAGGAAAGTGTATCCCGTTCAGATCTTGCACTCCTCCAGCAATCAGGATTGTCACTTCCACCCACCTTTGAATCAGAACCTCTGTTTTTCCCTCCCAGGCCCTTTTTTAAAGAAAGTAGGGTCAGTGCCTCATGTTTAAGCGATTCAAGTAATATCATTACCTCAGAGGTAATCGTAATATTGGTGTACATTTTCCTTTTTCTTATCTAGCCAGTAAACTTTGGAACTCTCTGCCCCTGTCTATAAGATCCCAATCCAGTCATACTCTCTTTTTGGAGATCGCTAAAGGCATTGCTTTTTGCTGCCTCCTCTAAATTATTTAGTATTCCTTTGGCTGGTGTCTGAGGTCTCCGCTAGCGCCAAGGCACTTCGGTAATCGCACGCTCCATAAAACCTTTACTTACTTACTTTGCAATGGAGAATAACATACAGTAACTGTATTCTCCTCTTGATTTCCACATTTAACAGTGCCAAGTTGGCAAAATCTATTTGTTAGCACTAACAGGTAAAATATCTGCAGTGAAGTTGTAATAATACAAAGCAGTAATGTAACTTGAAATCGAAATAAAGTGTTTAATACTTGGTAACCTACTTATTGCTCACAAAAAAATAATAATTTCCCTTCAACTTCAAGAAACTTCTAAGGCAGGGTCAAATTGGTTTCTTTCCTCCAGTGTTGGGCTAGATGAGTAGGTGAATGAACATGGAACAGAGCCGTAGGCACTATTGCAGGTCTTCTTAAGATCCATGCCAATACTTACTCTTAGTCATTAGAATTTGATTATAAAGATGAAGAGCCACAATTGGCATGCTTGCATGCGAGTGAGCACATTTCAAAATCAATTTCCACCCACTTGTTTGGTTCTCTGACTGCAAAGAGATTCTGGGCCCTTTTTTTGAGCTGGGAGACACCGAAAACCCTCCAATTTCAAGAGAAAAATCTAAGCTCAACATGTAATCCTCCGGCTGAATTTCCTTCACAATGGGACACTTATGGAGGAGAAAGATTCAGTAGGTGGATTTTACTCCATATTTAGAAATGAAAAGACTCCAATTTCTGGAAAGAATTCCCAAAATTAGAGTATTGTAATTTCCCTCCATCATGGCCTGCTCTAGATTTTGATGTATGCACGACATCTGGCAAGAACTCTACGTAGAGTGGCCGGTACATGTTCTGCATGAACCATCCTCTAAATCAGGCTCTCTGCCTAAAAGCTGAGGAGGAATCCCAAGGAGGGCAACTGTTTCAAAATGCCATCTCGTATGTGCCCTCAGGATGGACCTCTGAAACCTCTCATCCATAGTGCTCAGGTCATTCATTATCAATTCCCTCTTTGAATGCTGAATGACTGCGACAAAGTGACAATGATTTGCTCCATTGTTGTCATTGTCACAGAACATATCTACATTCCCTCTATTTATTAGGATTTTTTATATAGCGCTGCTGCACCAAACGATAATAGAGTACTTTACATAAAACAGACTGGTATATAGGTCAACCAGCATGAGAACATGTTACCTAAGCAGGGGTGAATAAAAACTGGACTTTGTCAACTGAGAAACATTACAAGAATGAGATAGGGATGTGAGGTTGCTGCATGGCCGGACTGGCCTTAGCGGGCATCAGGCGTTTCCCCGGAAGGGTGGGGGTTGGTTTTGCAGCGGCGGGGCTGGCTTTGAAGGAGCCACTTTTGTTACTGGGGACTGGTATTGCAGCAGGCTGCAATATCGGCCCCCGTAACAAAAGCAGCAAGCAAGGTTTTCAAACCTCCTAGAGCCAGGCAGTGCTTCCCCAGGGGCTGGTCTGACAAAATTGCCAGGGCTGCTTTCGGTTCCCAGTCCGGCCCTGACTCTGCCCGGCACGGAAAAGAATCCAGGGTACCCACCACCCCCTTCCCTGTGAGTGACTTTCTTTTTGTCATAATATAGGACCCCTAATTATATACAAATGTATGGGTACAAATCTGCTATGGCTAGCAAGTTTTAAGTCCAGGTCACAAAATAAATATACTTAAGAAAATAAATCACGTCAAAGTCTCACCAGTTGAGTATGCGGGGTACAAAGTGTCTGTGGGGTGGCCCTGCCCGGCCTCTTACGGCCCCTGACGGGCACAGAGGGGCCCACCCTTGGTCCGGGATTCGTCCAGGCTACGTCCCTCGCCACGGGGGGAGAGGCAGCGCTTTATGCACGATGACCATGCCTCCCCCTCACTGGCGGCAGCTGTGTTCAAAGAGTTGCACCCCGGGAGTTGGAGTCAGCTCTCAAGGTGAAGACGTGAAACTCAGGAGGTGGGTGGATGATTGACCCTGGGACCTCGTCCCACCAGGGAAGACACAGCAGCTACACAGGACAGGCAGCGCCCACTAAGATCAGCAACAGGCTCAGTAAGGATGGAATGTCCATCACAACAAGGACATATGAGCTTTAGATTATTTGGCATAGATCATGCGACTAGGGACCCACGTGGAGGCAACAGGAACCTTTGCTTTTGAGGGAGGGAAGCAATGTGGATACTAAGATTGAGATCTGTGGAAAATTGAGTTAAATATTGACCGTGAACTGCAATATTTCCTTGGTGACTGAGTAAATCATTGCTCTAACCTGCACCGTATATGGGACCAGTTAACTATGTTAAAACCTGAATGCCATCATGTGCTCTGACACACTGAAACATGTGGTTGTTTGTGGTATCCCTGCTACTGAAATATACTGATGTTTATTACACCAACCTGTAAGCAGTGTAAAAGAAATTATGTATACTAACTATACTTACATTGTGCATATGTTCTCTTGCTCAAATCTTGTTGGAGATGTCACTATTCTAATAGCATCAATGTGCCCTCTATACCTGTCTCCGTACTCAACTGACCTTTACTGGCAACTTGCCTTAGCCTACCTGTCCTTATAGCCTTATTTATGCACTTTTTAAAGAAAGCTTACTTCTCCCTTGGAGGTTTTGAGTTAGTACACGACTCTCGTACACAGGGGAACTAAGTACTCTACCTCCCTCTTTAACTAAATCATCACCATACGTAGCAGTATATGCAGTATTAATTCTATCACTCCAGTACGGCATTTTGGTTAAATCCGAACACTGATTTATACATGCTATGCAAGGATGAACACATGCTATCAATCAACAGGGGGACTGAGCCCACTCAGTGTAAAATACTGGGTTTGCCGCTTTCATGACTACTACTACCAGCGTGCTGCTGGTTGCCTCCATGTGTACCACGCCCACAGGTGGCGTTCTCTCCAATAATAAAAGGTTGGGAAGTGGAAAGCGGCAAACGTTTCAGCCCTTCTGTGCACTATCCATGAATAAGGGGCGTCATAGCCTTGAAATGCTTCGAATTCAATTTTAAACAATGAAGGTCAAGATTGCGAGCTGTTAATAGGTGGCAGAACCGGATGGTGGGGTGATGTGCAGTGTTCCCTCTCGGAGCTCAAGGGCTCATTGGTGACTTACATATATATATATATATAGATATATATATATATATATATATACATTTATCACTCAGTTATGGTGTATAAACTACCATCCGACTGTAACCTTTTCTGTCGGTCACCTAATACACCTCTCTTATTTCTTTGACATACTGAATACCTGGCCAATTTCTATACACTGAGAAACATATACACATCACTCCAATATGGCGCCCACCCATGCGACTTAAGGAAGGGCACCGCTAATACTCTATTAGTCCGTCTTCTCCTTCTCTTCACATATACACGTGAAGATAGACATAGCGTCCGTACAGAACGCCGCCAAACACCGAGGGGTCATGTTATGAAAAGAAGCCTAAAGGTGAGCAGCACTTCAGCTATGCTCTATTTCTCCACCAGTACCATATTAGGATTGTACTATTATTAGTTTTGAGTTTTACTTTGTAGGCACCGTACTCAGACCCCGGTGCCATCTTGTCCTCTATACGCTGGGACTGCGATAACTTACCTTACCCTGGTGAGAAGTTTAAACAGCTTTTTGGTTTAATTGCCTTAACTCTAGCTAGTGCGAGACAGAATCTTTTTTTAAAATATATTCTTTTATAACTTATTTAAATGCCGTATCCCGACCCTCTTTTGTTACCTCCAGACCTTTAAGCTACCGAAGTTATAGCACATTACCCTTTTACGTTGGGACTGCTTCAACTTACCAAACTCTGGTGAATTGTTTTACAGGTTTGTGTACAATTACCGATTCTCTGTTGTTGCGAGACACATGGGTAAAATATTTATCCTAAATGTCGCAGTACGACTCTTTTTCACCTTAAGATTTCAATACAACAGAAGATAAAGCACATACCCTTGGATTACCTCTCCTTTTGCATATTTAACTATGAGGACTACAAGAGAACCTCCGGTGGTGAGTCGCATATCATTGTCCTGGCTCGCTTACTCGACGCATGCTCTACATAGGGATGAATCTTCCCTTGAATTTATTATTATAGACCTGATTGTCCCCTCTGTCTTTTTTCCATATATATATTTTCGCTCATATAGACTAACAGATGTGTTTTATTCATGGTGGGCGCCAAGGAGTCAAGAATATAATATAACTTTAAGCAAAATAAGCCTTTGAACTTAGTGGATTACAGGGGATATTTTGATTACCCTATAGTACACTGGGAGCCCCACTGATCTTAGTCCCATTATTATCAATGGGGAACATATCTCATAATGTTATTCTATTTGATTCCCTTTAGATGACCATTTGACTGTCCACTATCATCCACCTGAACGGTGCGGCAGAACTACTTCACAGGTGGCCTTATCGTGCTTCTAAATAGACCTTGACCTATAACCGACAGGTACTTGATCAATTGATACTTGGACACACCGTAAGTACTGCACTGGGCTATAAGGATGCCTATACGTTTCTTCCTTTCCTTGCCACTCTCCTGAGTGTAATATCTTTCTCTCATCAATCTATTGTATCTGAATCTTTCCTCACAAATACTACTATGAAATGCTAATAGTAGCTTTAACACAACTGTTACGTGTGTATTCAGTAGGCTCTAAAGCCTAGATATAAACATGAATACCTCAGCTACCAACCTTTTATATGTTAAGGATATGTATAACCTAGATATGCTGTTCGGTATGACTACCATGTTGCAGCTATGTCTATTCACATTGGATACATTTATGCCAATGATACTATTGAAGACAGTCACTCTTTTACGCTTGTTGGTGATGGTGATGGATTTGCCTAAATGTATTAGGCTATTGTTTTGGGAGATCCTGTATCCCTGAATTTTATATTTTTTACTTGATGCAGCCCTGACAAAGTTACTAAAAGAACAAAACACGTTTTGGCTACGTGAACAGCGAACAAGATCTACTAATAAAAGATCTCTGCTGACATCAACTAATGGGATGTTTGCATTGTTCATATGAAGCAATACCTTCTTTTCTATGCTACATTATAAATCAATAGTTACTACTGTATGGAATTCAACCGTTTATGTATATAGTGTGTGACCAAGGTTTGCTATTTATGTACAGGGCTCCCTTAGAGGGGGTCTTACCTTAGGAGCGTATGGTAAACACTACTATCTTGTGTGCACCACTCTAAATTCTTTCTTCTCAACTAATTGTCTCTTACTATCAGGTGAGCATCAGCTTCTAGTCCCCATATTTACCCAGGCGTTTTTAGTATCAAGCTAGTGCTGGACAAGATTTTTGCCACGTTAGGGTTGTCGGAGGAGATCAAGATGGACAACGGTCCACCCTTTCATGGTCAGGAATTTAGAGACTACCCTCAACATCTAAATATCAAACACCGGAGAATGACCCCCCAGTGGCCTCAAGCCAATCGGGAGGTCAAAAGATTCATGGGAACCCTTTACAAAGCATTCCGGATTGGAGTTGATCAAGGTGTGGAGATGAAAGGATGCCTTCATTAATTTTTGAGGACATACAGAAAAATGGCGCATAGTACCACTGGGTAATTATGAGGAGGCCAGTGCATGATTATGTTCTTGTGAGTGCCAAATGGGCACCAGGAGATTGGGATATTGCAGCTACACAAGCCAAGAAGAAAAGAAACAATGACGTGGCCAGCAGGAAAAGGAAAGCTCGCAATTAAGGAATCCGCCCAGGAGACCATTTGGTAATCAAAGACAGGCATCCAGGAGGGAAATTTAGAACACAGTTTGAGCTCGACCTATGGGAAGTAGTTAAAGTGAAAAGAACGTTATTACTGTCAAAAGAGGAGACTGTGTGCTGTCAAGGAATGCTTTCTCGTTCAAATAGATTACATCAACTCATGATCTTGGTAATGGAATGGGCAATCTGACACTTCCAATGGAGCCAAGTCTTGAGGAGGATGAGCTGGCAATGCCCAGTCAAGGAGGAGATGGAGTGAATGAAGAGGTTCCAGAGGAAGCTAAAGCAAATCCTCTTAGTCCCTCAGTCATCGTGCCCAGGACTGAGGGAGCATCTGCCACCCAGCCAGGATATCCCTATCGGTTAAGAGAGAACCCCTGGACTAGCCAAAGGCTGTAACATTTTGTGTTCTGAGAACCATGGACGATACAGGAACCTTGTTTGGTACACCTTGTATTCTGGACTGGGTGGGTTAATATACTATTATTATTATCAGTGTTATTAAAGGTTATGAGAGATGTAGTGAGCCATCTGGCCATAACTATAATTTGTTACACATTGCACTCTCAGGCCGGCTCGGGCCCAATAGTATAAATAAATGTGCTGTGACAGCTCAAGGTCATTATACGTAACAAGCCGAGTGTGTCGTGTGCATTGTTACTCACTGCATTAATATTAGGCCCAATGTTAAAACTGTTACCCGAGGGGGTCCCCTTTACACTCAGTAGCCCTTTATCGTTCTTTATGCACAGCGTCCTTGGGCAAATGCTACATCTGAAGGTACACATGAAGTGGTTTTATTTGTGCTGATGGTTCTGCTTTTTAGATTATATTCAGGGATGTTTTCTTATGGTCCTGCCATTACAGCAGCATGTCATGCAGCCGCTGGTGTCAGTCAGTCCAATCCCAGCACTAGGTCTGTCTCATAGGTGGAGTATAGCACTCTGCCACACCACTGGACCCACTCACCATAACTGATACCGGATTCTCTCATCAACTGGTACTGAGTGCCCCACTTGTGCTGCCATCAGATTAATGTTGCAGTGCACCAGAGTTTCATTTCATAATTTGTTGTGGGATAAATGAGCTTCCATCTGACTGAGGTACCAAACCTTTGCTGGTTCGTACCGTGAAAGCCCTGCCACACTTCTCCTCTTGCTAAATTTCTCCTCTATAATTTGCAGTATGCTGTGTATTGGATGTTGAAACATATGTAGCACTTAAGGAGGGTGCAAAGCCCTGAGCCCAAAGAAAATGGCTGGGTTACCCTGAGTTTCACTCTAACTGTGCTGCAAGAGCCCCACAAAAGGCAAACATACAGACCTCAGATGTGGCAGTAGGATATAGAAAGACAGAAAGACCTGGGGATCAATCAGCAGTACATCGCCATAGCAGCACAGAGTTGAAGTCCAAGAGATTGGTGAAAGGGATTGGGCATGCAGCCACGGCAAGAGGAATGCCCTGACCATGACACAGCAGACCCGAGGGCAGCAAGAAGAGAGAGACTTACCACTCCCCAGGAGCAGCAACAGGGCATGAGCAGCTGCAAGCTGATACTACCCAATGTAAAGAGGCTCACTGGTCACCTGGGGCACCGGGAGGACCCTACTACTGTTAACAAGGCTGGCTTCACAGATGGAAAGTGGAACGGCAAAACAGAGGCCATCTTTGGGCAAACACCACACATAGGAGTGCTAAGAGTTCTTACCAGCAAATCTGCTCCCGCACAAGTCACAAAAACATTAAAGGACTCTCATTGCCCTGTCCTAATGGAGCACGAGCCACTACGAGAGCTATAAAGCTGTACTTTCAGGGAATCTTGCAGCCATACCATTCTGACTGCACTGAACAATAAGCTCAGAAGTAACTATATATGAAGTACAGCTGTACTCCTGCACCCTGGAACGACAGCTGGCAATAGTGTGAGTGTAATGATAAACAAGAAAATGCTGATTTGACTTACTAACTTCACTTGTTCAAACAGAATCTGCAGCACCATGCACAGAATCCCACTGAGGACAGTTAGGTTGTGCATAGGTGTTTGGGGACCTCAAACAGTGTGGACCTCCAAGACATAGGGGTACTGCAATGACTGCACATTGAGTAGACCTGCAAAGACTTTTGACATTCTCAGTACACTAGCCCCGTAATTCGTCTCAGGTAAACCAGAGATACATTATTCCACTGATCACACCCTCATTGATGTCAAAACCAGCAATACAACTACTTTTAACAGAAGTAGGAACAGGCAGACCAGCTAAATCAGCCAATGTCCTAGACGCTATGACAGAAGGCTTGGAGCTTAAAACCTCCATGTACACCATAAAGGAAAACACACCTAAGATCAGGCCATAAATTGCTTACCTCTGGCCCAACACAGCCTCTTCCAACTCTCGCTTGTTAGCAACTGAAGAGAAGCTAATAAAAAGTAGTAAACACAATCACCACCTCCACTGATTGGGAGCAAGTTCACAGGAATATGCATCCCAGACTCACAGAGTTGGAAGACAGAAACAGAAGAGACAGCTTGTGCTTTTCAGAGATCCCTGAGAAAACAGAAAAAAATGACATGATTGATTTCCTGAAAGTCTTTCTTCACAAAATAACTGGCATCATTAACCCACCCCTGAAATTCAAGAGAGCATAGGGCCCAATCGTGGGCTATGGACAAGAACAATAATCCACAACTAATCCAGTCTGTTTTCACAAGCAAGCTCGCCAAGTACTCCAAATAGCAAAATATAGAGGTGCTTTTCTGCACAGCAACTTGTTCTTTATTTTCCAAGATTTTTCTAATGACTCTTTGCAGAAACTGAAACATCTCCGTGCCCTGTAACCACATTTCAGAAAGATAGAGATCCCTTATGGACTTTAGGAATTAGCAACATGATCATAAACCATGAACGATGTACAACAGATTTCTCAGATCTGGATCAAATGGACAGTTTCCTGGATGCGTTGGAATATGCAGAAATGGATAACTTGCAGCAAAGACATGCTCATCCCACGTTTCCCTCCACTACCAGCGCGACCCAACTTGAGACTGCAATAACTGAACAGGAGACAGGACTGACTTGTGAGGCAATGGCATCAGGAGAAAACTACAAACAGCATACTCATTGGAAGAACCGAAAGGGTCAGGCTGCCACCCTTCACATCAGAGACCAAGAACTTAATATGTGGAGATCCACAGGGATCGTCCCTTAGCACCACCCTTTTCAACAGATAAATGACACTACTCACCAACATCATGTGATCACAAGGCACCATATCCTACTCCGGTGACACCCAACATATCATCTCTCTGACGGATAAAAAAAACACCACCTGAACCAACTTCATCAACTGCATGACCATGATAGCTGACTCACAGTGAACCTACTGCCTGCAGCTCAAGTCCAACAAGACAGAAGTACTGGTCTTTGGCCTCAAAACCTCCCTATAAGACTTCACCTGGAGGCTGTCAGAGCTTGTCTAGCACCCACACCCACAAACCATGCAAGACATCTAGGGATCTTTCTAGATGACAAGCTCACCATGATTGCTCAAATCAACACAGTGTGCTCCTCACCCCTGCTTTCACATCCTCCACATGCTGTGAAAGGTCTTCAAACGGTTGGCTCAGAACACCAGATGGACTATCACACAAGCACTCATAAACATCAGGCTGTATTACGCTAACCCACACTTTGATGGAATTTCCAAACCACTCCCACACAGACTCTAGACCATACGCTGCAAAGCTCATACTTAACCTCCCATGCCCACCTACATCACATTCGCACCTCAGGAAGCTTTACTGGCTCCCCATTCACAATCACAGCCACTTCAAACTTCTCACGTACATACAAAGCCCTGCATGACACAGGACCAAAATACCTGAACAGCTGCACACACTTTCATCAACCCACCACACACCTATCCTTTGCCTCACTCTCACTGATTCATATTCCATACATCCACGAAACAAAACTGAAGGTTGCCAATTCTCCTACATTGCATCCAACACATGAAACAACCATTATCAACATATTAGAGCCTCTTCATATAAACACCCTGGGGACCACAAACCTACACACCTGCCCCAGCAGCCGGATACCCTCTTGGGTAATTAATGTGCTTTACAAATTAATATAATGTGACATAACATAAACACTACTCCTCCTAGAGAGATACTTTGGGATTCCCCACCAAAGCAACATAAGGGACCAGAACGCCTGCACCTTTTCAGCAAATCCCCAGAACGTATTCTTCTCAGACCCTTCTCAAGCTTAGACCCCTACCTAATCCTTGCTGCCAGATTTTTGATCCTGCTACTTGTTCTTTGTATTGCACTAGTTGCCAGTTTGATGGCACCCCTAACTCCATGCAGTAGACGGGTTTGGACCATCCGGCCAAGGTGGATACACCATACCACCCCCCTGCACATGCAGAGGTTGTCTCTCATATATCCTACGAATTCCACTGTTTTAGCCTTAACTGTCGGTCCCTCGCCAAAACATAAACTTCATCTATTTACCGTTCTTGTAGATGTTGACCCAGATGTGTTTTTTTTACCCGAAACCTGGCTTCATGATGGATCCACGTCTATTGTGTTCGCTGGACTTCCTGAAAAGTTTGCGCTGCTAGGTATAAAGAGATCCCATAAAATAGGTGGTGGTATTGCCATTGCATTTAAGAAAATCTACAATTGTAAAATTGAGGAACTCCTGATTCCTAACTGCGAAGCCTTGCTTTTCTCCATTCCATTCACCCCTAAATTCACCTTCTTGGGTGCTCTTATTTATCGGCCCCCTGGG
The DNA here is from genome assembly GCF_964261635.1 of Lissotriton helveticus. NCBI lineage: Eukaryota > Metazoa > Chordata > Amphibia > Caudata > Salamandridae > Lissotriton > Lissotriton helveticus. Next base: position 899,043,284 of record NC_136065.1, on the reverse strand, counting down.
CCTTCTAACAACTAGGGATCTGCCCTCGCTAACTCACTGACCCCCCATAGTTAACGGGTTGCCAATTTCTCTGTGCTTGGTGACCTCAACTTGAGGACCCCACCAAAAATTCAGCATTATCTCTCACAGAAGACCGGGACACTTTTAGCCTTCAGCTTCTTAACTGCTCACCTACTCACTCAGCAGGGCACCTTTTGGACCCTGTTTTTTCCAATCTTTCAACTCCATCTGTTTCACTGCCTATTCAACTCTGCTGGACTGATCACTTTGCAGCTCCTTTTATTATTCAATCCCTCCTAGCCCCTCCTACGTGATTAACTTTAACACAAGAATCCAGGAACTGGTCCAAACTTGCTTATTCAATAGCTCTTTAACAAAACCCCTATCCTCACATCCCATCCTGACCCTGACCAAATTTCTGTGCATCATTGTCTCTCGGAGGCTATTAATTCGACCCTTCCTCTATTAGCCAAACAGCAACTCAGAATACACCCTCTTGCCCCTTGGTTCACGGACTCTCTCAAACAAGACAAAAAATGCTGGAAAGTCCTAGAGAGGCAGTGGAGGAAGCACTACGCGCCAGAGGCTGAGCTAGTTTACTTGGAAGCACTGAAAAAATACCATGCTCTGTGTAGATCAGCTTGCACCACCTTCTTTTGCGGAAAGCATCACAAATTCTCAGCACTGCCAGAAAACCCTGTTTAAAGTGGTGAAATAACTTTCAGCAGCTAGTACCTTTCTGCCCCCTCCCTCACTCACGCTACTTCAGTTTAATAAACTATCACGTTTTTCCGTAATAAGGTAGAGTCTATTCACCACCAACTTGATTCAGACTCTTCAAATCAAGGTAACTTTACCTTCCCTGCTACCTCTTATGTTGATCAGGCTGACATACTTTCCCAGGCTTCCTAGTCTGATGAGTCTCAACAAATCAGGGCCTGGCTCGTACTGGACTTGGCCACTCTTCAATCATTACTGTGAACTGTCAAGTCTGGCTACCCACTTGAACCTCTCCCACATCCAAGCTCAGGCTTCTGGACGAGTCAGTCCTTAGCGTGATTCTTAATCTTCTCAATGCCTGTGTTAGCTCAGGGCACGATCCACAGAACAGGAAACGTGCTCTCATGCTTCCTTTATTGAAAAAAATCTGTCTTAATCCTCTTTGCTGGTCAAATTATCGCCCTATGTCTCTCCTTCCTGTTTTCTCTAAGGTTTTGGAAAGTCAGATCAATGCCCAACTCTCCTCCCACGTGGCAATTCACAACCTTTTTCATCTGTCACAGTCTGACTTCTGATCTGGCTACAGCACCGAATCGGATCTGCTTGGGGTCACTGAATATCTTAGGCAGATTGTGGTGGCACAGCAGCTCTAATTTTACTAGACTTTAGTGAGGCATTTGATACGGTCTCACATTCCATCTTGGCTGATCATCTTGAAGCAGCAGGTATTGAGGGTGTGGCTTTGAGGTGGCTGATCTCTTTCTTAAAAGATTGCTTGTTCCAAGTCTTCTCCCGTACCATAAAATGGAATCCAGTGACTTTATGTTCTGGAGTTCCACAGGGCTAAATTTTAAGCCCTTTGCTTTTTAACCTTCATGTTCTCCCTTTGGCGGACATTGCGGAGAAGTCGGGACTGACTATTTTTCCTGTGCAGATGATACCCAGATCATCTTTTCTCTCTCCACCGCTCAGCATCAGGACCCTTCCCTGCTCCAGCTAGGACTGAGTAATATATTTTGTGGATGTCCAGAAATGCCTTGAAGCTGAATGGTACAAAAACAGAGGTTGTAATTCTGGGAAACAATCCTGAACTCTGTGGAACTAACCATTGGCCTCACAATTTGGGACCTCTACCTTCTCCGGTCCCTAAAATCAAGAACTTGGGTTTTACTATTGCTAACAACATTTCCCTCATTTCAAGTGACTGCGGTCACTGCGACCTGCTTTGCAATCCTTAAATGGCTAACCAAAATCCTCTGGTTAATTCCTTCTGCAGCCCAGAGAACGGTTATGCAGGCATTGGTGATTTCCAGACTTGATTACAGCAATGAATTATACTTGGGTGCTGATAAAGCCCCCGTCCATCGTTTACAGCTCATACAAAATGCGGTTGCACGTCTCCTCTTCCAGCTGCCTCAACATGCCTCAGTCTCACCGTTGCGTCATCAGCTCCATTGGCTCAAGCTGAACAAATGCATCGAGTTAAAGGCTTTATGCTACATGTTTCGGGCCAAACAAAGTTTGGGGCCCCTCTACACACAAAGCCTGGTCAACCCTTACATACCCACTCAACAACTGAGATCAGCTAGCCTCTCTTTGTTTTCTGTGCCCAGTTTCCATCTAGCTCATAAGAGAGGCCGCTCATTCTCCTACATTGGCCCCAAACTGTGGAATTCCCTTCCACTGGAACTTAGGATGTGTCAATACCTCTTAGCCTTCCGCCAGAATTAAAGACCTTCCTTTACAATCAAGTATAATCTTTCTGTGCTGTTCATTTGCATTGTGTGTCTTGAGTGTTGTCCTGCTAAGAGCTGAGAAACCCTGCTCGGTAGCTGCACGTGCTATAAATCTATAAGTAAAGAAGGGATGCAGAGCATCTGAACTCAACATCCTGGGTGAAACCCAGTCCATGAAGGAAGTTGTGAATGATGGGGCTATGTGATGTATTTTCATTTCATCTCAAAAGATTCTAATAGATGGCACCTTCAGAGATATAAACCCCTCCTTGACAAAGAAGATAGATGCAAATTATTGGGGATTGGTTTGGATAATTTACTGCACAGAGTGAACAGTAGGGTGGGTATTGTTTATTGGATAGGGGGAGGTTCCCAGGATGTGCGGTGAGAGCTCCAACTCTGAGTTTAGTTTGTTATAGGTTGTTCTCTCTCTATATATATACTTAAAGAAATGTGGTACAAGGGCCAACAATCCACCAGTATCTCCCTGTTTTAGCAAAGTTTATTAGGCTGATCACTATATACCCAGTTAATGCTTAAGTCCATTATTGTTAGACCTGTCAGCCCTAGGGTGGTCTTCGCCCGAACATTTTGTCTTCATCAGTCCCATTTTTTGCTGATCTAATTTTTGCTGGCCTTAGGACTCTACACACTTTCCCAGCACTAACCAGCACTAAAAGACTTGTGCTCTCTCCTTTGAACATGGTGGAATTGGCCAATACCCGATTGCCATATTTAATTTACTTGTAAGTCCCCAGTAGAGTTGTACCACATGTACCCAGGGCCTATAAATTAAATACTACTAGTGGGCCTGCAACACTTATTGCACCACCTCCTTAGGTAGCCCTTCTAAACATGTCTTAGGCCTGCCGTTGCAGCTTAACTGTGTGTGGTTTCAAACTGCCATTTCGATCTGTCAAGATAAGCCTCTTGCCAGGTCAATAATACATAAAAGTCATCCATAAGGTAGGCCCCACCCAGCCCCAAGGGCAGATTGCAGTGTATTTAAAATGTTGAACATGTACGTTTAAGTTTCACATGTCCTGGTAGTAAACAACTCTTAAATTCATTTTCACTATCTGTCTCCCCATAGTATAAAACTGCTTTGCCTTATAACATTTAATAAGTGATAACCTTCAATTGATAGCATTACAGCCATCACTCTTTTGTATACTTATTTTGTCACCCCTTACAAAGTGGGACGGGAATGCCCATATGTGGGTCCCATGCACACTGTGTCAATGAAACCAAGGTCTATTCGGCTGATGAGTCCATAACTAGTGCAAAAATGGGCCTAGGGTTGCATGTGTTCTGGTTGAGGGAGGACCTGGCTTGGCATTTCGGGATGGACTGTTCCTGTTGGAGCAGGGTCAAGACGACATGCAAATATCTAGGTCCAAACTGAGGTGGCATGGCGGGAAAAATAACTATGGATTGGTATGCGACCCGAGTGATTACCAGTGACTGAGATTAAGTCAAGCTATTTATCCATCACTGTTTTGTATACTTAATTTTAAAAAGTTGGCATTTTCTTGTGCCAACCAGCTGGTGTCTGCTGCCTATATACTGGGTCACATGACTTGGTGTTGTTGGCAGGTGGGTATTACACAAAATGCTATAATTCTATATAAAGGGCTGTCTACCATCATAGGTCCTGACTGTACCCCATGTCTAACATTCCTAAAACATCTAGGCTCACCTAAGCATGGTCCATAGAATACATCCCCACCATGACTTGTTGATTGCTTCAGTGAATGTTATTGGGCTGATGCACTATGTGTTCTAGAAAAATATCCTATCATACTTGAAAACACTAAGGGCCCGATGTAGGTAATCCCAGATTACCGATTCTTAAATACCGAATCATATCGATTCGGTATTAAAGAACTGGCAATCGGGATGTAGGTAATTTTACCGAATCGGTATGATTCGGTAATTAATGAATCGGTATTTACCAATTCTGTAATTGCCATTGACTCCTATGGGCCTTGAGGCCCATAGGAATCAATGTCAATTACCGAATCGGTAAATACCGATTCGGTAAATTTACCGAATTTACAAGGGGGGCAGGGTGTCACTTTGACACCCTGTTGCACCCCTCAATTGTGCATGGGTGCACATGTTGCAGACATACATGCCCTTAGGGCATGTATGTCTGCAACATGGCACTGTTGGAAAAGCAAAAGAAATGCTTTTTAAAGGGTTTTCTTCATTTACCATCAACTTCTAGTTGGTGGTAAATTAAGAATTCTAAAACCCCTGTAGCACTGATTACAGTGCTACCTACATGTCAAAATACAGATTCGGTAATTATACCGACTCGGTATTTTACCGATTCGGTAAAATTACCAAATCTGTATTTTAACATGCTTCTACATCTCATTTTCCAAATACCGGTCGGTAACGGCCGAAATTACAGAATTTCGGCCGTTACCGACCGGTATTTGCCTACCTACATCTGGCCCTAAGCCCAGATACAGCCTTGACATAAAAGACACACCTTTCTGCTATAGAAAGTGACATGTTGCAGAGGAAATTGGTGGGTATGATATACTACTCTAGTTAAGACACCAAGATGAGAACATAAGACACTTCCTCCAAATGGTGGTGTCGCGATCCTGATTAAGAAAGTGTTCCCATTATGAGTCACCATAACCTGGTGGTCACTATGTTTTTATCAAGGAAAGCATACATCCGCAGGAATATATACTTTGTTCCATTTGTGCCCCTATAAGGAATAAAATCACATTCTTTAGATATATTACTAGAATATTGCTGCCTATCCGCCATGCAAGAGTTCTGATGGGTGGGGACTGGAACTTACTGCAGCACCCACCTTTATATAAATCAGGTCATGTAACTTTAACCCATTCCAAAAGCTGACACCTACTTAGAGACCTCATACAAGACTTTTCTTGCCTTGTTCCTTGGCAGATCGAGCACCAGACTGAAAAGGATTACACGTTTGCACCCTGTGCTCATGGGATTTGTACCTGTATAAATGTGTACCTATCTGCATTGTTGACCAGGGCCAAGCTCACCTCCATCTTTTCATGCAGTGTATCAGACCACAATGCAATACATATCCACATTTACCTTATTTTGCTAAAATAACAAGGAATATTGGAGGCTAAATGTCCATTACAAGCTTCAATTTGATAGAAAACGCTTGCAATCCATATTGCAAAATTAGTTAGGGGCAAACACGAGCATGGTAACTTCCCTCCTAGACATTATGGGTGACAGAGAAACCCTACATTAGAGGATAAGTAGTAAGGGACTCTGCCACAAGAAAGTAGACTGACCTTATTAAAAAAGAAGATAACAGATCTAAACAATAAATGCAAAACAGATTACTCATACGCCATGTTGGGATATCTAATCAATACAAAGTATGAGCTGAATTCCATGCTCATATCTTAATCTACGAAGGCACTCTTTCACCTATGACAGTGCCAAGAGATGAGAAGACGGGCCGCCTTTTAGCTCTCCAACTGAGACAGCAAGAAGCATGGCACACAATCCCAGCGATAAAAAGCAGGGATGGGGAACTACCAACAAACCCCTGGAAATTCTGAAAATCTTTAGGGATTTCTATCAGCTGATGTACATGTCTGGATTTAATGACTCCCAGACACAGGAAGATCAGCTCACTTCCTCCCTTCATTTGCAGAAACTACCCTCAGACTTAGTTCAGTCCTTAGAAGCAGAAATTACATTGGAATAAATAGGGTTGGTAATTGATACTGTGCTCATGGGTAAAGGTTTGGCATTAGATGGATTCCCTTATAATTTTATAAATCAGACAAACAAACCGTTGTCCCAGTTCTGCAACAGATTTTTTCAGGTAAATCACTTGACACAATACCCCATCAAGAATTTAATGCTGCAAAAATCTCTCTTATTTTAAAACCAGACAAAGTCCTGCTGCAATGCAGAAGTTATAGACTAATCTCACTAATTAATGCAGATATCAAAATCTTTGTGTAAGTGTTCGCAAACTGCCCTCAAATGAGTGCATCCGACTATAATTCTCCCAGACCATATCAGCTTTGTCTCTCACCACTCCTTGGCAGTCCATCAACGATCACCTTCTTCCATTTTTTGGCAGGTGAGACATGACAAGCTGAAAAAGTTAGTGTTCTTCTTATAAGTAGAGAAAGCATGCCTAGGTTAAAGTATGATATTGACATGAGTAGGGACCAGAGACGTTTTTTTCTCTAACGTCAGATTGCTAAATTCCAACCATACACTAGTAGTGCCTTGTAACATCTATATAATTTCCTCAATGGATGTTGTAAGGGGACTATGACATGGCTGCCCCCTAGTGCCCCTGCTATTCATCTTACTGCTAGAACTGCTGGCAATAATGATCTGAAGAAGTCAAGAAATCAAATGTATACAAACTTCAGGTGAAGTTATTTACAGAGACAATCCTTTTGGGACCATGACTCACCCACATAATTCCACCTCAGCCCTCATAAAAAGTATTTCAGAATTCACCATCTTTTCTGGTTACTGCATCAATTGGGGCAAGTGCAAAGTTCTCCCAATGGCCTGTTGTGTGGTTTCTACACATTCAGTAAGACTGAGCATTTGAGCAACATAATCATCAAAACTCTGGGGGATTGAGCCCACTCATATCATCAGAAAATGTTGACCTAGTTCCTGGCTATCTCACAGTGCACCATATGGACCTCTAAACCTTACGAGGGATTGGTTATTGCCGGAAATCAACAAGGGGAAAATGTACACCATGACTTGTGGGGCTAGAAGCAAATCCACTAATGCCTTTTTTATTGATGGTGAAAAGGTGCAACAAGTTGATACATTTTGCTATCTTGGTATCACCTTCTCTAAAGACACAAAATGGACCAATGAATTTCTTAACATTAGCAACAAAATGGCCAAAAATTCCTATGGTGTCTTCAAGTTTGCGGCAAAAATTGGGGACAGAAGGACTAGGGATATGTTAAAAATATACCAGGTTAGATGTGTGACCTTAGCACTGTATGGGGCAGGTGTCTGGGGTCACAGATGTGACCCTAATTTACAGAAGGAGGAGAACACCTTTTTAAAAAAGCTTTTGTGTTTACCCCCCTCCGCCTCCTCTGAGCTGACCCATCGGGAACTGGATATTAATTTCTTAAATAATCTACTATCCCTGAGGCCACTAATGGCCTGGCGCTCTATCTGGCTTCAGGGGGAAAAGTCATTTAATAGATCTGTCATAGAGGATTGTCTATCACTAGATAAACATCACAATATCCCTTGGCTTAAATACGTTGCTGATTGCTTTTTGGAATTTTTTAATATTAATGTTTTGGTTGACCGAACCGCTGCTTCTCAAATTCCCAAAGCTGAGCTAAAAGCTACATTTCTTATTAGCAGAGTTAGGAAGCGGGCTTCAGTGTCTGGACTTCTGTCGACTGTAATTTTTCATAGCAAATATAGTGTAAAGGAAGGTTTTCCAGGATATTTAACCTTGGTGACTAGGCCATCGCATAAGTTTGTGCTGACCAGACTTAGGTTTGGTGCAGCACACCACTTAGTGGCCCATCCAAACCTTAAGAAACACCCGATGGGGCCATGCCCGTGTGATGGCCTTTCTAAACAAAGCACCTTGCACTTTTTACTATTTTGCAAATTGTACACGAACTTTAGAACAGCCTATTTGAAACCTTTATTTGTCAAATATGGTGTGTGTACTGTTAACCAGGCTATGAGTTTAATTTTTAATCTAGAATTTGTCGATGTTTGGTTTTATACTGCAACCTTTCTTAATCAGTCCATCAATGCACGTAAAAGTATGATATTTTAGCCTTCTGTACATATATTCTTTTATCGTATGTTTTATCTATTGGATTATGAATTATGTTATATTTATATCATGTATCTGTCTTGTCTGCGCTTTTATGGTCATTTTACATGTACAGAATAAAGCTTCATGAATTGAATTGAAATTGAATTGCCTGAAAATCTCAGAACATGACAGCCCTAATTCCCCCAAGGAAATCATGGAAACAGATCTACCCTTTTGTTATGAACTCAGGCATGCCCAAAGGGAGACACAATTAATATACAAATTGTCATTTCAAACATTTATTGAAGCAATTGGATTCTTGTGTAAAATATGTGTGCTGCAATTACAAGTAAAAAAAAGCAGAGCGTAGTAACCAGCATTATGAGAATGGTTAAAAAGATAAACAATTTAACCATTGTGCATTTACATTGATTATATTAATATGTATACTTGTACTCCTACCTAGCAATGCCTAGTCTAGAGGGCATAGGATGGATATGGTTCTGCCAGATACCTTAGAGTGGTTTAACTCCCCATTTACCTGTGTGTGTGTGTGTCATCTGATAGCCAGGCTGGTGTAGAACAGGTCCCATCCCTCACAGGATAGTGATGTGATTCAGCTGGGCTAGAATTCAGGCATGCGAAGACCTCGACAATCCATTGAAATGCTCCTCTGCCTAAACAAAGGCTTGGTGCAGTTTACATAATAAAACTGAGCTCATTGGTACTGTGTCTGAGTTCTGGTCTGGCCGTCATTGTTGATTCCATCCATCCGGAGCTGTTGCTGAACAGACAACAACAAATAAGGCTAGTATGTGCAATGTACTGGGTCCTTGAATAGGATGTTCTAAGGTATAATGATGTGTCTACAAGCAAGGGTAATTGTGAGCAAATCTTTTCGGAGTACACTATCTCATGTTGGCGTGCAAGCAAATGTATGCTAAAAGTCATTGTTTAGAAATATGTCAACTTTAAACATGAACAGTAAAATAAAAGTGTTTGTGCACAGGGTCTATTTAACCTCAAAACAGATCCCTGTGACAAGTGTAGCATCACATAGACACCTCTAATTCAGTGGAAAGAAAGCAGTTTGACATATTTTGGAATGTATACAAATAGACCATTGCAGAATATCGCACAGGATAATTTAAATGCTTTGTTAGATAAAATACAACTGAATGTACTTCGATTTTCTCTTTTGAACTTCTCCCTCTGGGGTAAGGTCCCCCCAAAAAATCCACATCATGCCCTCACTGAATTATGTGCTAGCCGTGCAACCATTTTAAATCCATGCAAGTCTGATTCACATGCTCACCACAATATGGTAGAACCCTATAGGCTTTCCCTCCAAATGGTCCATCTCTGGTGTTATATACATACTACTCTATATACACCAAACAAGGTGAGAATTGATAATGCTATATTAGGCAAACACAAAGGCCTGAGTTTGGTGTATACCAAAGACTGTTGACAGTCTGAACAGATCAATCTCGTCCCCAATGCAAGAGATGCTTGGCACAATGTATACAAGAAACTACCAGTTAATAGAAGACTACACAAAGGGTCACAGCTGTGGGCCAATGGGAAGATCTGCATGGGGAATTCAGAGCAGCTCTGGCCTCATTTCAAGACCAAAGGCGTCTTCAAATATATCATATAATTATGGGAAACAGACTTAAGTAGTTTGCCAAAATGTAATTCGATTTCAGTCTCTTCATACATCAATTTGGAATTATCAATGTCTGAGACACTGCATGAGAAAAATCCTTGAAACCAGGCATATAATTCTCCCAGAATCCCTGATCTTAAAATGTTTCATAACTTGGGAAACCAACAAAGGGCCAGCATCCAAGCAGTATAATACACTGACAGGTCTTACGTTCTCATGCCCTATAGCCAGGGAATTCTAGAAGTGGCGGTCACATAAGGTCTCATGATTATTCAGAAGCAGACTTGTCTAGCTTTCTCCATTCGGATGATAAGAACCTACTAGAAGTCTGACTGAAATTTACATATTACAAACTTTTCTATACATGGCTATGATCCCCACGTAGACTGGAAGTACTGGTCCTCAGTAATAATAATATGAACTGTTGTGGATGTTTGATTTATACTGTGACATAATGCACATATTATGGGAGTGCATTAAAAGATATTGGCAGGAAATGTGTTGCATAATAATTTATCTTTATCGATAACTAAATCTTTGAATAGCAGAGCAGCGATCTTGCACAAGATCACCGCATACCTCTTAATTACACCTCGAAGGAGGAGATGGTTAGCAACGGCTCTTGTAATGGCCAAAATCTGCATATGTAGACTGTGGAAATTGGACAAATGCCTTACGACTGAGACTTATTTACAAGAATATATCATGTTGAATCTTGTGAACAGGTGATCTACTGGCTCAGTGACCACAGCTATAAGTTTGAGGAGTTTTGGGGGGAACTTTCTTTTTCATTGAGACACTTGATAGACCACTTTAAAGGATTCTACATCAGACTTTTATGGGTAGAAGAAAGTGGTGTGGGGACTTGGGTATTCTGAGAACCAAATGTTGAATATATATGGTTCTGACCCAACCTTTGTATTTTTTTATGTTTCAATATCTCCTTATTTCTTCTCTCTACTTTTTCTTCAGTTACTTTTCTTTATGAGTTGTCATGACTCTACTTCCATATAACATTCTTATGAGGTGTTCTTCGGAGCAACTGGATCAATACTTAGACAGAATATCAGAAACACACATATTGTGGACCAAAATATTGTGTCAAGAATATCAGGACAAAAATATTGTGAAGGTAAGTTTCTATAGGTAATTAAAGTTTTACTATATATAACTCCACACACACACACACGCACACACACATATATATATATATATATATATATATCAAGTGGCTTTTGTGGAATGATTATTTTAAGGACTGTTAGAACCACTGCCAACTAAATGAAAGGCATGCCAGCTGACACAAGGTAGGAACATTAGTAAATGTTTAGTGTCGGTTACTAAAACTGGGCCTTTCAGGTACGTGCCCTATCGTGTTAGAAAAGCAGCCGGACAAGGGATGCAAATCGATATTGCTTGAGCCTGCAAATGTTGAAGTGACTAAAGGAGAACTGTGATCGCACAATATGACAGTGTGTCAGATAGTTGTGCCATATATGAGATCCATTATAGTGTAACCATCACTAAATAATGCAAAGCGGCACACGTAATGCCATTAATAAAATGAACAAATATAAAATTCAACACACTGTGATGGCAGATGCTAATGTTACCAACTTGAATAGCATCACTCCACTTTCTCTTGCTAGGAGACATCAACCAATGGGGATGAAAAAAGATTAAATTAAAAAGGCTCCCAACTGATACCAATCTTGTTAACCAGTATTGAGAAAGGCAATGTTGCCGAAACGCGTCTACTTGGTTATAATAAAGAAATTTGGAACCCGCAGAGTGCTCCTATGACCATGATGGATGTTTTTGAAAATATATCTATATATTCATGTGATCAAGGCCTTTGGAAGGCTGAAACTCGTAATGGTGGTTGGAGCAGGGCACACAGCAAAATAATAAACAGTATCAGCAAATTCGGTCTGCTTCGTTTTTCCTGGGTTAAGGAACGCGTGTGTGAGATGAGGAATTTTTATATATATATATATATATACAACAAAGTTTTAGCCCCGGTGGAAGAAGCCACAAGGTTGGTAAAGCATTCCTTCATTTAATAAAAAAGGCAGCTACAAACAGGGATTACAGGGCAACAGTCACCAAAGTATTAGCCAGCCAGACCGGTTTCGAGCATCTTCCCTTCATCAATGGCTTTCTGCTAAACACGGCGATATTACCTTGATATTCATTTTATAACCTCTTTTGGGATGAATGATTCCCACAATAAATTACACCACTTTTAAGTCTTAAAACGGTAATAATTCATTCATTCATAAAAAGTGTTTAAAATCATCATGATTGCCCTCATAAAAAACCATCATAAAAAATTATCGTAAAAAACCTGGTTATACATTTAAAGATAAAACTTCCATTGTATAAAAGTACCATCTCATTACTCGTAAAAGTTCTTATTTCATAAATATACTTGATGAAGACAACATTAAGACATTTAAAACAGATATTGATGATTATTTACTGACGTTTCTTAGATAAGCACTCCTGCGTTCGCCACTAGCTGAATACCTTGAGCCCACATTTTTTCATTGTGGATAGACCTGATCTGGGACAGTCAATCTAAATAAGTATAGAGATCCTCACTCATATTTAATCCATTTGGTTGCTTGGTATCTAACATTAATATGTAGTGGGTCTCTAACCGCCTTAATAATCCCTCCCTGTCCCCACCTCTTCTCTGTACTGGGATAGTGTCTATGAGGAAGTATCTCAGATCCTTTGGTTTACCCCCGTGAGTTTCCTGAAAGTGTCGTGCTACCGGGTAACTAAGGTCATTGTTGTTTATTGCCCTGATGTGTTGTAGCACTCTCTTGTGGCCTGGTAACTTTGTACTTCCTACGTACTGTAGATTGCAACTGCACTGTAAGACGTAAACCACATACTCACTCCTACATGTAAGATGGTGTTTTATTGTCTGGGGTTTCAAGCTAAAGGCTGTCATGAATGTAGTTTTGTTGACACTATGTGAGCAGGCTTTACAGCTCGGGCATTTGTAAAATCCCTTCCGGGCCAATGGCCGTCCCGTATTATCCTTATATTCTGGGCTGCTTTTCACCAGGATATCTGCCATTGAAGTGGCCTTCCTGTATGTTATTGCAGGATGTTGGCGGCGATAGTTGCCTATTACCGGGTCATCTTTTATTATGTGCCAATTCCGTTGTATGATTTTACGCAATTCCCTGTGTTGTCGATTGTACGTAAATATAAGTCTGGGAGTGTCCACTGGTGTTTCTGTCCCTCTATCCTCATTGTCTGGGATGGTACCTGCTGCCTCAAGGAGATCTAACCTTGACTGCAATCTTGATTTCCTAATTGCTATGTCAATCGTTTTGGCACTGTCACCACGGTCTAGAAATCTAATCTTACTTTCTTGTTGATGTTTATATAATTCTCCCTCATCACTGCATATTCTACGCAGCCTCAGCATTTCCCCGTAGGGAATGCTGTGTATAAGGTGTGTGGGATGCGCACTCGTTGCATGTAGCAACGTGTTGCCAGCTGTTTCTTTTCTGAACAGTGTAGTATTAATCTGAGCTTTGTCTATATTCACTTGAACGTCAAGGAAGGATACCTGATGACTACTGATTTGGGACGTAAATTTCAAGTTTACATTGTTTTCATTGATACATTCATATAGATATAGCATAGCTGCTCTGCTCTCTGTTCACCTAGCTGAGCCTAGCCTAGCCGTGCCGTGCCTAACCACGCCCCCTCAGACCAAGCACAGGGATCGTCGAGAGTTCGAGAGATTGAGCGGAGACGTGCGGAGCAGCGCGGGGACTCGGCGCTGGAACCTACGGAGGTATTTACTGCTGCAGGTCTCTTGCGGTAAATGCGCTAACCGCTAAGATATCTCCCCAGCCTCCGCTCTAGCCGCGGACATCAGCGGCGCCCCTGGAGGAGCAAGCCCTCGCCTTACAGTATCAAGAGGCAGGAGCAAGTAGAGTTAACCGCCCAGTCCCCCCCCCCCGCCTCGGATAGCTGCGGAGCATACGGAGAACCGCAGCGAGAGACGGGGGGTGTGGGTGTGGAAGCGGGTGCAGCGCGTGTGGAAGGCTTGCGGGACACAGGAAAAAACAGCTGTGGTAAAAAACAGTTGCGACTGAGAACGCTACTGCCCCAAAGTATAAACAGCCACCGGTATCCAGAGGCGAATGCAAGCAGGCTTAGCAGAGCCGACAAGACTGTTTAAGGCAAAACTCTGAAGTCGGAAGCAGACACCATAGGCAGCACAAGGAGCAAAAAGCCTAAAACCCCACAGGGAAGTGGGTGAAAACAAAACTGATAGAGATACAAGAGGGGCAAGGCAGCAGGCAGCAGGCAGAAGGCATTAAAGGTAGAACAGAGGTAAGTGAGCACTTTTTTTTTTTTTCTTTCTTTTTTTTTAATATAAGTAAAATATTTAAGTTACCACCTTCAGTATAGCAACAGTTTTGTGCCTAGAAATGGCACCTAAAAGAGGCCAAAAATTACCGGACGAAATAGGAAAGAGTAAATCACTGGAGGCCCAAATTCTCCGGATGAAAGCCAGGAAAGCCATGCCACATCTATGGAAAATAGTAAAGGGAGACGTAAGAAAGGAAAAGTTAAGAGAGTAACGAAGAATCCCGGGAAGGCAAAAAGAGGATGCAACCAAATATCCAGTAAACTGAAGGAGAACACGGCAGCATCAAAGTCTGTAAAAGAGTTTGTAGGTAAACACTACAAATCATTAAACCCAGCAATATCATCGGCTTTAGATGAAGATATAGTGGAAATTGGCGCAGATAGTGGCGAAAACGTAAGCCTATCCGACGAAAAGAAGAGACAGGCTAATAAAGGTGAATGCCAGGAAGAAGCCAACCCCGATAACGAGGAGACAGGGACGAACCGCAATTCTTTGAATCAGACATTGCAGAGCCAAAACCACCAAATCTCGGCGCCACGTCTATCATCTTCACCAAAGATGTTCTCACTACTGTCACTAGGGATTGAGGATCTCAGGGGTAATGTAGATCAGAATCAGAGTGCTATCTGGGGGGGTGCACCAGATCAATTCCATCATCATCCTCCACTGCAAAAATCTCCAACTCAGCGAGATAGCCTAAAGGTAAGCTATCCAGCAATTCCAGCAAGAAATAAGACACAGGATTCGGAGATCTCCGAAACTCCCACATCCTCACTGATGGAGTTAATCTTGTTAATGCAGAAAGCACTCCAAGGAATCCTGGAGGTAACCCTCTCAAATAACGGAGTGTTAAAAGCTCAGAAACATCATTTAAAGAAAATTGAAGATGAACTCGGAGAAATAAAGAGCCAATTACCAAGCAGGGTGATGCCAACAGACACAGCCCAACCAACTGAGGAAAGTGACAGGATAGTACTGGAAGAAGAAAGTGTGATATCTCTGGAAACCCAAATGAATTCCGTAGAACAAATAGCAAAGGATTCAGCAAACACTATGGACAACATGTATATTTCAAGAAGACCCATGCTGATAAAAAGTTGTAGAGGGTATATCACAATCGGGCCCAGGAACAGGACAGGAAGAACCAGGCAAAAGAAAATAGCAGGATTAAGGAAAGAGAAAGAATCAATGAAGGGGAGGAAGAAGTCAGGATTAAAAGCATCAGCCCCAACATTGATAACACATAGACCTGCCCAGGCAAAGGCAAAACTTCCCATGCCCCTTAAAACCCCGAGAGTGTCAAGGAAAAAGAAGACGCATCGGGAGGCAACAGAGATCCCTCCCCCCACCCGCACGACAAGCCAAAGAGCAAGGCCAAGGGAGGAGCGGTCTATTAATCAAAGGACGATAAGACCACAGATATATGATGAATCCAATAGGAGAAACAAAGGTCGGAGAGGAGGAAGAACAAGCATTAGCCAAGGGAACGAAAGGAATAAGAATCTATGTGAGAATGCAGATAACAAATGGTTATTCCTGGACCTGATAACAGCAGGGAGGAAAAGGAAGCTGACAAGAATCACAAACCCCCCGAACAGAGCACAGATTCTATCCGCATTTGCAAAATGCGGCAGCCTGAGAGGGATCGGTACTAAAGACCTACAGCAGGTTGGTTTTGAAGAAAACAAGCAGGGAAAGGAAATAACAAAAATCACCCTATATTCTGACCTGTTAAAAAGGGCAATCCTGAAAGCCTCAAATGAAATAATGCAACAGGGAATAAGGATTATCCCCGAGTGTGAGACAAAAACTGCGAAAGAAAATAACTTTTTAAAACAGCATGCGGGGCTCCAGAAGAGACAAGTGACCCTCTACAAAGAATCAAAAGGCGACCGAAGTGCGCTGAATATTGTAATCGATAACTCAGGCAATGACTCTTCATGGGGTAACTGGTCGTTATATAACACCCCCGAGGGGGAAAGCATTGAAAGAATTACCATGGATACAGAGGATGAAGGCGGCTTGAGCGACGTCGAATAGGATGGAGGGGGTTCGCAAGAACTAGGTCTCTTATCTTGGAATGTAAACGGGCTAGGCAATGAACAAAAATGGGAATATATAAAGGAAACCATAATTAAGGTAGACATTGCCTGCTTACAAGAGACCTGGTCATGCGACGATACCCCAACTCTGGTCGGTTATGCCCAGATTAATCAACCTGCCATAAAGAAAAATCGCGGGTGGCCGTCTGGGGGCCTGTTGACATTGGTATCAACAAAAGTAATGAGGGAAATAAAACAGTTGAAGACAAAATGTAAATGGGTCCAAGCAAGTAGGATCGAACTCCTGACGGTGGATCAAAATTATAAAATGTTGATTTTATTAAATGTATACATGCAGTGGGAAAATGGGGAGGAGTATGAAAGGGAAATGAGATTTTTTAAAAAGGATACAGACAGTATCCTAGAAAATTATCCCGTAGACACAGTAATGATTCTGGGGGACTTCAACCATAAATTGAACCCAAAAAAGGCTGACATTTGGAACAGGGAACAGTTAGAGGCATACGGTATAAACCCGGCAAGGTTCCCAGCTGGGGAAACAGCGAGACAAGACCGTGACTTAATAAATATGCTAGGAGGCAGGGGCTTCCATTGTGTAAACGGAAGAACAGAGACTGATATACCGGCGGGAAAAACATTTATCCCAGGGCAACAGAAGTGCCCAATTGACTATATCTTTTTACAGGCCTGGAACTTCCACCAGATTAGGCACTTCAAGGTAGAGCAGAAAGAGGTGAGCGACCACAAACCCCTACACATAGTAATAGCGGGGGGCAGGAAATTACAGCGAGAAACAGTGTCTAACCAGGAGGTTGAATATCCTAAACGAGTGACGACACGTTTAACAGAGGAATTCGTAGAAAAACTGAAGGCCACGCAAATAAAAATGGCCCCCGAAAACTATGAGAATAAAAAACTGGAATGGTTTATGGTAAAACTAGAAGAACTAGTTCAATGCCTTGAGATAAAACTAAAAGGGGATAAGCCGATAAGGGCAAAACAATCAAACCGTGGTAAAGGGTTCTCTGTGGCGTGCCAAAATAAAAAAAGGGAGATAAGAGCTGAACAAAGGAAACAAAAAAAGAAGTTTACACAAGAGAGACATGACTACCTAACTAAGCTGAAAAAAGAATTCAAGCAAATGGTACTTGAAGCAAAAAGGTCACACAAAGAAAAATGCTGGCTAGAACTTTTAAATGCCATAGAGAATAAAAATCTAAGGCAATTCTGGCAGCTAGTAAAGGCAGCAGCTGGAGCATCAGAGGGCGAACTAAGCTGTGTGGTGAGTGAGGCAGCATGGGATTCCTATATAAGAGAATTGTACGGGGCGAGGGGGCCTAGAGGGGAGATGGTGGCCAAAACTTGGCAAGGAATCTCAGAAGATCTTCTAGTTAACTTTAATGAAGAACAAGTCGAGCTCACAATAAAAGATCTTAAGTTAACCCGGGCAGCAGGCCCAGACAATTTACCTGCAATAATTTTGAAGACCGAGGTCAAATGGTGGGCTAGATTCCTTGCAAAGATGTTCCAGGTAGTGCTAAAAGAAGGAGTAATACCCCCAACCTGGAAGGGGGCCATAATCAGACCGATCCATAAGAAGGGGAGCAAAGATGTGCCAAAAAATGATCGGCTGATTAATCTCCTAGATATTGGAGAAAAAGTATTCGCTAAGATTGTCCTAAAACAACTGAATACATGGGTTGAGGCGTGCCAAATAATCCCCATAGAACAGGGCGGTTTTAGACCGGGCCACTCGACAATAGACCACGGGTTTGCCCTGTGGGCGATGGCGAGGAAGTCGACGGAACAAAATGGCAAGTTATGCTGTTGTTTCGTCGACTTCAAAGCAGCCTTTGACTCTGTGGATCGAGTTAGCCTATGGGATACATTAAAGAGGCTAAACATCCCAAAAGACCTTCTCACTATAATAACAGAACTTCATAGGGAAAATTGGGGGCAAGTAATTAAAGACACTGGAGGCGCCCTAACCCCCAAAATACCCATCGCCAACGGGCTAAGACAGGGCTGCGTGCTGGCCCCCCAGCTATTTTCGATTTTTCTGTCAGATCTACCGGCACACCTTGAGGTGGAGGGTAGTGCCAGCCCCAAAATGGACGGAAACAAAATACCCTGCCTATTGTATGCGGATGACCTGGTGATAATAGACCAGACCGAGAGAGGCCTCCAAAGGAAGCTAAATGCTTTCAATACCTACTGTGCCAACAAATTCTTAACCATCAATCTGGACAAAACTAAAACCCTATGCTTTGGGAAAAAGCCAAGCAGATTCAGTTGGTTCATAGGGGACCTCAAACTAGAGTCAGTAGATGAATACCGATATTTGGGTATCTGGTTTGACAGGTCTTTAAACTGGTCTACTCACCTGGAAACGCAAAAAGCAAAGGCACTCTCCTCCATATGTGGCCTAAAAAGGTTCAATGGGGACTATGGCGAGAAGTCACACCGACCATTACTCAGAGCCTTTGACGCAATGATCCCCCCGCAAGCTTTATATGGCGCAGAGATCCTTTATTTGAGCGGTAAGGGATCTTGGGACATGATAGAGGGAAACTGCATAAAAAGGCTCCTATCTCTTCCTCAATCTACAATGATACAAGCCATCAGAACTGAATTAGGTACAAAGTCCTGGGTGACATTAACCCAGATGGCTGTGACCAGATTCTGGAAGAGATTAGACGACCCCGAAAGTAAAAAAGTAGCATATTGGTGTCGCAAAGAAATTCAGAAAAGCGAGTTAAAATGGGCAAAGTCCAGTAGGGAAAAATTGAAGGGAATCTGCAACGCACTTGAGATCGATTTGGATCTGAGTTCATATCAAATCCTTATCTCTAAAGGCGATCTGAAGCAAAGGGGGAAAGAGGTCTCGAAATCAACTGATATAGGTTATCTAACTAAGAAAAAATCTGTGGCACATATGTTAAATGCGTGGCCCCAGGAAAATTGGTTCCCATACCTCGATAGATTACCCAATCGTGGCCTCAGGCAAGAGATACTGAGGCTTCGAATTGGTATCAACCCATGGGTAACAAACAGAGACCTCAATATAAGAATGCTAGATGAGGAAGGTTACTGTAGGTGTAACTTGGGAACCAAGGGTGACCTGATGCATTTCCTGTTAGACTGTGCGGTACTCTTAGAATACAGGAAAAGGTGGCTGCGCCCAGTATTTATAAAATATGAGGTAAAAACAAGGTTTCAGGCGGCCAGCCTTCTATCTGAAATCCCCTACTTGGATATTGTAATAGCCCTCGGGAAATATTTAAAGGAGGCCCTGGGTGCGCTGAGGGCCAAAGAATAACTTGTATTACTGTATTTTTATTCTAGCGGAAGGGATTCTTGGAGTGATAAGAATGTGTATAGGTTTTAACATTTGTATATATTTTTGTATTTTTGATAATGGTGTGTATGATATTTTAATGGACAAGTTTTTAAAAATAATAAGTGTATGATTTTATGACGCATACTCCACTCGGCGTTTTACTCACTGTATTGTTTAAAGACTAAGGTCATAATAAACATATATTTTGACTTGACTTGACTACATTCAATGAAACTTCCGCCACTTCCAATGTACCTTTCCAAACAATTATCAGGTCATCTATATATCTCAACCAGGATACAATTTTGTCCCTGTATATGTTGTGGTATTGCCTTCTGAGGACCAGCTCCTCCCACCATCCCATAAAGAGACAGGCGTAACTAGGGGAGAAGCTGGCCCCCATGGCAACTCCCTGAACCTGACGAAACATTTGTTTGTTGAAAAGTAACAAATTGTGCTCTAAACAAAAAAGTAACATGTCCATCAGCATTTTGTTATGTTGGGTATACTCTATTGGCCTTTTTGCAAGGAAGTATTCCACTGCTCTTAACCCATCTGGATTCTTAATGCATGTATACAATGACGAGACAGCGAGAGTTATTAAATAGTAACCTTCTTGCCACTGGACTTTACCGATTTTTAGTAAAAAATCTCCTGTGCCTCTCACATATGATTCTAGTCCTCGCACATGTTCCTGCAAAAAAAAGTCTATATATTTGGACAAGTTCTCAAGAAGGCCGTCACATGCTGCAATAATTGGTCTGCCTGGAGGCTTTTCCTTGTCCTTATGTACCTTAGGTATAAAATAAATAACTGGTGTTCTAGGGTGTTCTTTTTTTAAAAACTTGAATTCTTCCATGTTTAACAACCCTAGACTTTACCATGCCAGTAATTTACTACACAGGTCATCCTGCTTGTGTTTGTAGTTGATGGGAGAGCTGTGATGATAACGTTGTTTGTTTTTGAGCTGGCTGTTAGCTTCAATTAGATATTGGGAGAGAGGCCACAGTACAATATTTCCTCCCTTGTCTGAATTTCTTACAACAACATTAATTTCCTTCTTCAATTTGTCCAATAGTAACCCATATTTTATTTCTTCACTTGATCGCTTCATCTTGGTCATTTGGATTTTTACATTTAATTTTTTAACTTGAGCTACCACTACATCATTGAATACGTCAATTGAATCCTTCATCATCACCGGTACAAATTTGGATTTTTTCTTGACGGGTGTTTCCGGCTTCTTATTTCCTATACCCCTTACCTCTTGAGTGTTAAGGATTGGAAATATTGGTGGAAACCCTCCTCCTTGTTGTGACTGCATGTCGCTTTGCGTGTTCGAGGGGGTGTTTGTTATGCTTTGTGCTGCTGCCAATAATTCAAAGTCCCCAGCCACTAGATTGAAATTTTCATTGCGTTTTTCCACATTGGGTTTCGTTTTGCCCATAGACTGCAATTTGTGAAATTTTTGCAATTTTAACTTTCTTATAAATTGGAAGACATCAGCCCTTGTTCTTGTGTATTGGAAGTTGGTTTCAGGGCAGTATGAGAGACCCAAGGATAACAACTGCCTCTCAGCTGCCGATAAATCTATTTGCGCCAAGTTGATGATGGTATTGGCATTTAGTTGGTCGTTCGGCATTCTAGCATTTATTTTGTTTGTTTGTTTTTCCATTCTCCCCGTCCCCAGCCTCCTCGTTTTGTCGCGTTGCCTCTGGGCGGTCCTCCTTTCCCGCCTGCTCCTTGTGCGCCGTTTTTTGCCGGTAGCACCGCTGTGGCTGAAAGAAGAGTTTCCCGCCTGCTGCGGCGTATGTACTATAGCTCTTCTCCCATGGTCGGTTTGGTTGTATTGGCAGTTTCATCTCCTCCCTCAGACCCACTTTCTGTGTAAACACTTGATCCTGATATGGATGATATATCCGGCTCTTGTTCCTCCGTGGGTTGTGTTTTTTTTTTTTACATTCTCGTTGTTTGGTTTGGCAGCATTTTTTCTCATGGTGTCATACTTTCTCGAGAACGTAAATATTCTGCCATTTTCATAGTCCTCTTTGTCTCTTCTAAATTTGTACGTTTTGCGTGTTTTTATTTTTTCTTCCTCTTTTTTTAGTCTCTGTTCCATTTCTTCATCAAGTTTTACTTTGAGTGTTTGCGGGTCACTGAGCGCTTGGATCTCACTGCGCAGGCTTTCAATTTTGGGGAGAATTTCCTCGCGATCACTCTCTGCGTGTTTTACCAATAGCTCCACCAATCTCCTGGAGGAGTCTAAATTGATTTCTGCCCATTCTGCCATTAACGTGGGATTCGGCGTGTCGTAACTTGGGGCGATCATTATTCCAAGACCCCGAGGTATACGATTGACTTCTAAGTATCTGCGAAGAGACTTTGCCTCCCACCATTTGGCTGTTTCTCTGCGTATGAGTTTCTCAAGCGCCTTGTATTTGTCCCTTAATCCTGTCTCCCCGGTAGTGGTGTTATCTCCGGTGATTGTTTTATTAGCTTTGGGTTGTGTTACCTCGTCCTAGAACATTCCCTTGGCTGCACTTTCTCGGTTCCGTACTGTTGCCGTTGACATGGTGGCTATTTTTTCACTGTCTTTTATTACCGCTTTCACCCGCTGCTTATACTGCGTTTAACCAAACTAAGCAATCTTGTTTGGGGTTACTTCGGTACACACCTCCCCACCGGCCGAACTATCTCAGGCTTATCTCGTACCTGGTTTGATGTTGCCGCTCACTCCTGTCGCCTCGCTCCCGCTCCTCCGAGCTTCACTCAGCTACTTGGAAAATGAACGCTTCCTTCTCCCAGCAAGACAGTGCTTCCGCTGCGGCCGGGGGCTCTGTGGGTTTCCGTCTCTGGGGCGCTTCAATATAGCACCTTGCTCCGTGAAGCTTCACAGGAGGGCCAGTACCTGTAGCTTTCCTTCTTGCCACAGAGCCGCTTCTGGAGGAGGGGGTCTACGTCGCTGGGGAAAGTTAACCAGCGCCAATATGCTTCCAAAGCTCGCCTCCACCACAACTTCACCACGGACTTGTAAGTAAGACGAGGTAGACCCAATTCTGTGTTGATTTTAGTTTATTTCACGAGTGCCACCAGCCATCACGACGCGGTTCGGCAGATCCCTGCCTTGATCACATGACAACAATGTCGTGAGACACACCTCTATTTAAAGTGACTGTGCATAATTAGACATGGAAGAAATACTTGTCATTCTTCCTATTTCTTCTGTTCAATACTGTTTAAATAACAATGTGTATATACTTGTAAAATACAGATAAATGCAGTTAAATGTCGGTAAAATACATTAAATTAATATCATATCTGTCTGTTTGTAGCTGCCTTTTTATTAAATGAAGGAATGCTTTACCAACCTTGTGGCTTCTTCCACCGGGGCTAAAACTTTGTTGTGGATATATATATATATATATATATATATATATATATATATATATATATATATATATATATATATATATATATATATATATATATATATATACAGGAGCTGCCTTCCACCTAAACTTGGGAACTACCCAGAGTTCTCTCCTTCTTTTTTGCATAATTTATAATATTAAATCCACGTTTGTAAAGCGCACAATCACCCGTAAGGGTCTCTAGGCGCTGGGGGCCGCCTGGAAGATTAAGCAAGCTATTGCCCAGAGTCACATGGTGCTGGGCTAATCTGCCACCAGTGCCGGGGATCGAACCATGATCCCCAGATTCCGGAGTCAGTCGCCCTGGCCGCGGCGCTACACCTTTTAAGCGTCACTCTATGCCTGCAAGGAAATTATTTTGACTTATACTGGGTGCTCCCTTGTGTCTGGACAAAGCTAAACCTCTCTGAAGAGCTGTAATGACAGCGAAACACTTGTCAGGGGTTGCTTTTATTAATTTCAGGTTGGCTTGGATGGTATTTTACCAATCCAAAGCTGTAATATTGTGCCTGGATTGATGAATGGCTTTTGTCATTTTACAGCTCGGCATGGATAGCACTGTGCTAATCCTATGCTTAAAGACTTTGCTGTACAAATGGCAAAAGACTTTGTCTATTTCTATCTCGGCGTGGATAGCACTGTGCAAATCCTATGCTTAAAAACTTTGATAGAAAAGCAGACATTTGAGGTGAGCAAATTTAGAGTGTTGCTGCTGTTGAGGGTGCTCTATGCAAGAACTGCCTTCCACGTTAACTTGGGAACTACCCAGAGTTCTCTCCTTCTTTTTTGCATATATATATATATATATATATATATATATATATATATATATATATATATATATATAATGTGATATTCTGTAACACGATGTTTATGTTCTACATCAGACATGTAGGGCCATAGGGTCATTTTCCTCTTCAAATTGTTATGAAGAAAGTCTAAGAAACAGTGGGACCTGGAGAGGACTGTAGGGCCAGGACTGCAACGTAATTGACGGACTCAGTTCCTCAAGCATAGCTCCATAAAGCAGTTATAATTTGTCAGTGTTGGCCTTGGCGCTTTTTGCAGGGTTTTCCCCAAACTTTTCGCTTCTTCCTCCTATATTTTCCTGACCTATTGCTGTTGGCTTTAGGACTCTGGACACTTTCCCACTGCTATCAGTGTCAAAGTGCAAGTGCTCCCTGTGTACATTGTGATTATAATTCGTTCTCCCTGATTGTCATATTTGATTTACTGGTAAACCTGTAGTAAATGGCACCAAGAGTTCCAGGGCCTGTAATTCAAATGCTACTAGTGGGCCTGCAGCACTGATTGTGCCACCCACATGAGCAGCCCTGAAAAGATATCTCAGACCTGTCACTGCAGTGTCTGTGCACAGTTTTTAACTTCCACGTTGACCTGGCAAGTACACCTACTTGCAAGGCCCTAGCCCACCCTATTTTACATATAAGGCATGGTAGGCCCAAGGTAGCTCCCTGGGCAGGGTGCAGTATATGTGAAAGGTAGGTCATGTACTGGTGTGTGTGATAAGTCCTGATTATAAAATACAGCCAATTGTTTTTTCACTATTGAAAGGCTATCTGTCTCATAAGATAGAATGAGAGGTACTTTGTAACATCTTACAGGTATAACTTACGATTTGGGACAACATAAAGAAATAAAGTTTAGGCTCTCTGAACCCAGAATTTAATAAGACGTCTTTTAGTGAAGATGTTTTTTAAATAATTTGTTTGAAAATGCCACTTTTAGAAAGTACTCCAATGAGGAGTTTGGCCCAGCTAGGGAAAAGGGAAGGGTGGGGCCAAAAAATGTGTACACATATAGGGAACCAACCCTCGTAGCAATTTAAAGACGTATCTAGGATTACCGCTAGGACCAAACAATAATTTACTAATGTATGATCTTTTTAATTACATTTTCTTTGAAAAAGATTCAAAGGTTTTTTAAACAAGTCACAAAAACAGGACACAGTGTGATCAAAGCACATTCACTAACAATATAATCTAAATCATATCAAATAATTTACACTTGACAATACAAATACCACATTTGACAAGAACTTTTCAAAGAAAAAACAAATAATGACAGAAAAACAAACAGCACTTTCTTTTGGTATGTGTAACAGTTTTGCATGATACTATATCTCACACACTAACATTTGTTACTCCTACTGCACCTTAAGCTAACAAATACTCAGTGTATAGGGAAAACATTGGGAGATTCCTAGAAAATCCTGGTCAAGGGGTGTATCTAATTATGGTTGCACCCTCAGAGGTAAAGGAACTCAATTCAATACTCCTCAATGTTTGACGAATTGCCAACACGTTTCGAGTCCCGGGCAACAAGTACAGGGGTTCTAATCAGGGCTCCTTAATTTTAAATGGATGGTGTTGTCTGTAACAAACAAATATGCAAAAATGGGTTATGAGTCAGTCATTCTAAGGGCTCCCACCCCAATAAAGGTTCTGACAATATGTTAAATGTAAATGTTACCCAATCTAGAGGGCTGGTAGACTATGCTTCCACTCTATTTTCATTTGGGGAATCGGCACAGCAGATTCTGTTGGGAACAGAATCAACTCATTTGTTAGCGTTTTGGTTATTAAACTCCGCATATTTGTAAGGACAAACATTGACATATAGCCCACCTTTTTTACCACTTTTGATCGGGAAGAAGTCTCGTTTTTTTGGGGGATGCACTACATCAATGTACCTACAAAATATATTGTATTATACTCCTGTTGTTTTCGCTCGTAGTACGGTCTCGAATGATCTTTATACATTTTATTAAGAAGCGACATACCTGGTGGTACGGCGTTAGTTCCCTCCGGCTGTGTTGTTTAATAGCTTTCTAACATTTGTAGCGCAGCTGTAGCCTCTAGATCACGTTGTAGAAAAAAATTGGTAACAGCGTCTATTAACTGGATCTGTGTTTGAGTTTGAAAAGGGATGATAACCATTCAAGCTCATTTAAGAGAACAGCCTGTTAAAGAACAAGGCAAACATACCTTTTGCTAGCGGGATACGCACTCAATGCGCTTCCTTGCTAAATGAGCCTTTCACACATCTTTCCCAAACTTCCGGAAAGGAAAGAGAATGAAAATACGATTGATGTGTGTGACCAAAGTTTGAGATATTTTTGTATAAAGTTATTGTGTGGGCTCCTACCTTCTCATGTATTATTTCGCGATTCAACAAAGCTTTTTTCTGATGTGAATCACGGAATGGTGGCAGTGCTAATGTGGCGTATCAGAAGTGTACTTCGGATTGTAGTTAGAACGAGTTAGCCAATCAAGTTGTTCGAACATCATAGTGGTTTACCACAGCCTAAAGCAATGCATTGCGGTATACGTGGTCTGTTATAATTATTGCCCCTTAAGCATGAATCGCCGCATAATGCTGAATCTATTCTCTAAGGTGTTTTTGGATACAAGGGTAAGGGAATTGACCAATCGATTGCCCAATAGGCATTCTACAATCATGATGGTGCATTCCAGTCTATATAGTTTGTCATTTTTAAAATATTGGACTCTCGACAGCTCAATCATGCTGTTCAAGCCATTAAGGACATTAATAATGCGCAAACCAGTTATGGCTATTGAATCGTTTGGACATCTTAGTAGTTCGCCTCAATGCAAATGATACATAGTGATGTTTATGATTTATTGTGATGATAAGCTTTTTAGCCAGAGTGGAAGCCTTGTATAATATCAGTTCTTTGTGACATATTTGGGAAGTGAAATCAAGAAATTAACCAATTCAAGGATTCCAGTGACTACTCGGCACTCTTCAGTCTCCATGGTGCATTCTGGTGTATGCAGTTCTAAAATACTAATCATTAAACTCTCGACAGCTCAGTCATGCTATTCAAGCCAGTCAGTACACTATTACATTTTAGAATCAAGTAGGCTTCTTTTTGAAGCAAAGCATTTTCAATATCAAACAATCGCTGTGATGTGTTGAAGGACGCCAATACAGTCCATTTGAATTCGTGATCATTATGCAATTTTTTAACAAAATGCTCAACCATTGGAGCAGTCATGATTTTCTTCTTAATTCAAGACCGGTGTTGTGTAATTCTTGTGTTGATTTGTTGGTTTGTCGGGCACGGACAAACAATTGCATAAACTACGTTTTACGTTTTACAGTTGGTAAAGTCTGTGTGGTTCCATTTGATCGTATTATGAATAAACTCGGTACCTTCAATTGTTGTGGTGCAGGCCACACAATTTCCACACTTCCGATGACCTTCGCTTGGTTTTAAATTCCAATGCGATTTGATGTCATTCTTCTTTTTTGCGAGTGAACTGTCAGCTCGCACAATTTGTCGACCTATGCTCTTATTTTTCTTCATCGCGAAAATGGGTTTTTGAAAAGAACATTCTAGATTTTCTAGCAAATGCCAGTTTTTCAGAATGATCTGCTTGAATTTCTTAGTGTCTGGAGTAAATGTAGATACAAACACCAGTTTTTCCAGGGCAGGTTTTTCTTTAGTCTGTAAGAGAGTTTCCCGGGGGATATATCTAGCTCTTTTGGTTGAACGTTTGAGCAACTTTTTGGGATACCCTCTCTTGGTCATTTCATTACAGAACACTTCAGCGCCCCATCTCGCTCCTCCCGTTCCCGGCCAAAGTCATCGAGAAGACCGTCAACAAACAGCTGGCCGCCTTCCTCGAGACGAATGGATCCCTCGACCCCTCACAGTCTGGCTTCCGAGCGAACCACAGCACCGAGACCGCCCTCATCGCTGCCACCGATGACATACGAACCCTGATGGACAACGGTGAAACAGCGGCCCTCATCCTCCTGGACCTCTCCGCGGCTTTCGACACTGTCTGCCACCGCACCCTAGTACAGCGCCTCGGCAACATCGGAATCCAGGACAAGGCACTGGATTGGATCAGCTCCTTCCTCGACGGAAGAACACAGAGAGTCCGCCTACCACCGTACAAGTCAGAGGCCACTAAAGTCATCTGCGGCGTCCCTCAAGGATCCTCACTGAGCCCCACCCTCTTCAACGTCTACATGAGCCCCCTCGCGGCCATCGCACGCCAACACAACCTCAACATAATCTCCTACGCCGACGACACCCAGCTGATCCTCTCCCTGACCGACGACCCCGCCGCCGCCAGAGCCAACCTGCACGAAGGGATGAGAGATGTAGCCGAATGGATGACGACCAGCCGCCTGAAACTGAAATCGGACAAGACGGAGGTCCTCATCCTGGGCTCCTCGCCCTCCACCTGGGACGACTCCTGGTGGCCCCCCGCCCTGGGCACCGCACCCAAACCGACGGACCACGCACGCAACCTGGGATTCATCCTGGACTCCTCCCTCTCCATGACCAGACAAGTCAACGCCGTCTCCTCGTCATGCTTCAACATCCTACGCATGCTACGTAAGATCTTCCGGTGGATCCCCTCCGAGACGAGGAAGACGGTCACCCAGGCCCTCGTCACCAGCCGACTGGACTACGGCAACGCCCTCTACGCCGGAACCACCGCCAAGCTCCAGAAGAGACTCCAGCAGATCCAGAACGCCTCGGCCAGACTCATCCTCGACATCCCCCGACGCAGCCACATCTCCGGACACCTGAGAGATCTGCATTGGCTCCCGGTCAACAAGAGAATCACCTTCCGTCTCCTCACCCACGCGCACAAAGCCCTACACGACCAAGGCCCGAGCTACCTCAACAACCGGATCAACTTCTACACTCCCAAGCGCCTCCTCAGATCAACCAGCCACGCCCTCGCCGCCGTCCCCCGCATCCGAAGAGCGACAACAGGAGGAAGGTCCTTCTCCTACCTGGCCGCCAAGACCTGGAACTCACTCCCGACCGACCTGCGCCTGACCCAAGACCACCTCTCCTTCAGGAAGAAGCTCAAGACCTGGCTATTCGAGCAGTAACGGCACCCCCCCCCAACCCAGCGCCTTGAGACCCTACGGGTGAGTAGTGCGCTCTATAAATGGCCTGATTGATTGATTGCTCTTCAAAGTCAATGTTCAAAGAACAATTGCATTTAATTCTTAATAATTGCCCATAGGGCAAGTTGTCTTTGAGACTTTTTGGATGTGCACTTGTGTGGTGTAAAATGGTGTTCTTGTCTGTCTTTTTTCGATAACGCGACGTCTTAAGTTCCTTCTCAATCGGGAAGATCTCGACATCTAAGAAGGTCAATAAAGTTTTTACTGTAGTCAAGAGAAAACTTTATGGTCTTTTTGTGACATGTTTAAAAAAAGCTCTGAATCTTTTTCAAAGAAAATGTAATTAAAAAGATCATACATTAGTAAATTATTTTTTGATCCTAGCGGTAATTCTAGATATGCATTTAAATTGCTCCGAGGGCTGGGTTCCCTATATGTGTACACACTTTTAGAAAGTAGGCATTTTCTTGTGTAACCATTCTGTATGCCTCTGCCTGTTTGTAGATTGAATGTCTGGGTTTGGGGTGACAGGTTCTGGCAATGTGCATTCACTGTAGACAGCCACTGGGGGGATTGAGGTGTGCCTGGCCCTTCTTGGATGACTCAGAGCTGAGCTGAATGGCTGCATTTAGAGTAATGGGAAGAGATTCCCTTGCACCTGAATAGAACCTGCCTCCCTTGCACAATGCTGTCTCCACGCCCTTTGGTCATATTGCACCAGTGAGGACAGAACTTGTTTTGACTGGGCTCAGAGACCCTTGCACAAAGAGAACAAAGACAAAATGGGGTATAAGTAGTAGATCTTAAACCCCAGATTACTTCTGGACTCTAGAGGAACCTTTGCCTAAGGGAGGAGCTGAAGAGCTGTGAGGAGGAGTACTGCCCCTTTGCTCTGTGCTGTGTGGGGTTGGTCGGCAGTTGCTGTTTCTACCAAGGAAAGGAGAAAGACTGGAGCTTTGCTGTAACCTGCTTGAAGAAGATCTCCACGGACCTGTGTGTGTTGGCCTCCTGTTCTGAAGTCTAAGGGACACAGATACTTCACCCCTGCTCCCCTGAACTCTGTTGCAGTAACAATAGCACTTATCTTGGAATTTTTCTTTCATTAGAAGCCAGTGGGGTGTACACAGGGCAGTAGCTGGGTGATCCTTCCTCTTGAGTTCTAAAAGTGTACATGATGCTACTCTCTGCTGCCTATACAGCCAATATAGCAGATAGCCTTGGAATCTTGCATATTCTCCACTGGCACCATTTAGTCTTGAAGGCATTAAAGCAGGCACTGCAGGAAGAAAAATACCCTCTGAGAGTTCACAGGTTTATCTCATTTGATTTCAAAATATTGCAATCCCATGTTTGTGGCACATGCTAATTACCAGTACCCAATTCTGTTTAGAGGATCTCCCTTAGCCAGTATATTCCAGATATTTCTGCATTGATAATCTTTAGTTTAGAAGGTGTGATATTATTTGGAGGCACTTATCGAGCCACAAGAGGTTAGGAGAGGAACTAATCTCTGTTGTGAAATATATATATATATAAATGAAAGTACATTATGAGTCAAGAGGAGGGTGTTATCCCTGCTAACCCTAAATTCTGCAGCGGAAGGGTTGTGAGAGGAGAGTCAGTTGTTGAATTTGCTCTGTGTGTGAGGGTGTGTCAGAGTAATTTGATGATGAAAGTTTATGCCAAGTTTTCCGCACCAAGGAGAGGTCTGGAGTTAAGAAATGCACCTGTTGAATGGAGAGTAATGTAGCACGATTTATAAAATCATAAAACACAACACATTCATAATCTAAAATTACACATTGCACATGTTAGACACAGTGACACAAAAAACTGAGACAAGTGTAGTAGAATCACAGTAAAAGCGTGCTTTAAATGTGAGTTGAAGAAAAAATGCAAACAAGATAATACTAATACATATAAACTAAGTTGCACTAATGAATTTCTGCAGTACATATTTTTTATTAACGTATATTGATGAAAATGTTGATGTTAAAAGAAGTGACCTAGTGTTTCAAATGCTTTCTGTTGAGAGTGCACCAGTTAGAAAAGTTACTGCAAAAACATGTAGAAATGAAGTAAAAGCTTGAATCTTAGCATAGTAATCCTAGAGCTTTTATAGTTTATGAAAATATCAAAACGATTTTTGTAATATAACTTTAGAAAAATATGCACTTCTATGAATATTGTCAAATTTTTTGGTAGTAGGGTATCCCTAACGTTATCTATTTTTATGTAATAATGACTGGTGGAAATTCTGCACAATATTTTGTGAATTGATTTAAATTTCGCTATGTATGATATTGGCTTAGAGCTCATTTAATTGAAACGTGTGAGGCTAACTCAAAGGTTCATTTTGTACTAGTGAAATGTTGCATTATTTATTGTGTACATGTGTACACCCAGACGTTCCTGAATGTTTCTACAACGTTCACAGTAAAATATTCCTGTGGGAACAGGATTGCAGCTGTTACATCAGAATGCAACTTTTTATTTCCTTTCCGTCAATGGTAGGACTATGTGGACTGTCGAATCTCTAGTTTATCATGAATACCATGAGAAAGCTTCTCAATGTTTCAAGTATTTCAGGTGACATTACAGGATTTCCGTCAAACGATGGTCTTTCGATGGTGGTGTGATGCCACCTCACTGGAACAATCTTAAAAACTCTATAAAAGAAGAAACCTCAAAGTAAGGGTAGCGAATTAGAGACAATAATATGCTGATCAAATTTTGCAGAACTTTCTTTTGCTTTTGGACTGCCTTGCTGATGCTACAGTTGGTAGCTGATGAACTGAACCTTCTTTGCTGAACCATTTCAATAATTTTCATTCTTTTATCCCTTGTTCATGCCAATGAACTCGCCCTTGATTAACTTTAATTTTAAACCCTTTCCCCATCTTCGCAGGACTTTTGCTGTTAGACTACAAACTATCCTTCTGCCTTAATGGTGGTAGGACTCTGTAACTCTGTGATATATGACCAGTGATATTCTTAACTGAACTTCTCAAACAATTGCTCATTGCAAAGAACCTTGAATCTTTAATACAATATCTAAGTTAAGCAAATACTTGTTTGATTCTAATGTTGAGTCCTATTAATTCAGCCATTTAAACTGTGCTGTTTGACTTAATATGCTGTAGGGTGAATCATTGAGCTGTGACAGAACATCTGGTGGTCTTTCTTCTGTTTTGTGTTGTTGTTGCAGAGTTTTTGGTCTGCATATTCGTAACTTGACCTAACTTGTTTATGAGGTTGGGCTTCCTGTTGCTATCCTTTATTTCTACAGTGTGGTTTTGAGAGTGGTGTACCGAAATCTGATTTTAAATTTGGGAGCTGGCTGTCAATTAAAGGTACTTATTGCATAACTAATGTGGTGTTTGGTTACCCTAATTTCCACCCGTCCTATGGGTGGAGAAAGGTTCATCAAAGGATCATTGCCTCTGTGGTAAATGAGAGTGCTGTATACTGTGTAATCGTAAAGGGCCCAGAACTGTTAGAGAAGTAAATGATAATTAGCATTTAAGAATTTCTTTACCTCGCTTTATTCTGCAACAAGAGTAAGGTAAAGACCTGTAAGGAGGAATGTGATACTCTAGTGTGGGTGAAACCTAAGTTGTTTAAAGTCAATGTATGCACCTTTGTGGTGAACATATGCTTACTGTATTTGTAATTCTTGTATATTAGTTTATGAAGGGTTTAGTAGCTCTATAATTGAGTCAGGTGTGTGAATATACTTTGAGTGTCTATATTAGTAGTATTGTATGTAGCAGCCAATATCATCTATTTATTGTATTAACCCTTTGTGTGCTCGTGACGGAACCGTTCCGTTACGAGCCTCGGGTGCGCTGTGCTGGTGACGGCATTCGGCGCCTGCGCTGACGTTCTAAAGAGCGGGCGGGGCCATGACAGAACCGTTCCATCACAAGCACAGCTCACCCGAGGGCCGTGCCGGAGCGGTTCCGTCATGAGTACGGGAGCACCGCGCGGCCCCGCCTCCCCCTTAGCGCTGCGGCGGAATAGCTGCCGCAGCTAAGGGGTTAAAGGAAGGGGATGTGTTGTATCCTGGCAACGTAATGCTACCACTGCTGGATTCTAGATATTTGGATACCATGAGGCTGGCAGTTGCTGAGGAGCTGTTAAGTTCAATGGGATGGTAAGATCAACAAAGCTTTTAAATCCCGCTTTTGCCAAACCACCAGCTAAGCAATGCCCCAACCAGCTGCCGCTTATTTGTATGAGGGGCAGGTGGTCGTTGTTATACATCCTGCCCCATCTATACATGTACGATGGTATGTCATCCTCCTTCGAGTCTTATTTTGAATGCATCTATGGAGAATTGACTTATTCACTATGAACCTGTTTTTAAATAGTGCATACTATTGTTGCTTTTTATGTTTCTAAGTGCTGTAAATATAATTCCCAGGTGTATGATATTCATTTTATTAACTTTGGATGTATGAAAGACTGAGCTGGTTTTTTAGAATTTGAACTTGTGACCTGCAGGTCATTCGAAATGTCAACAAAGAGTGACTTACTAATGCCACCAAAGAACGGCTTATTAGGGAACCTACCTTACCTACAATGAGATTTAAAATATTCAGTCATGCACATGATAGGTTGTACATCATTAAAAATATATTAAAATAGACATTGCATTTTTCTTCCCCAAGTATATAATTGTAGATTTAAATACCGAATTAGCCCTACTTAATTAAAACAAACATTACGGGATAACAGTGTATGAGAGATATTTCAGTTAAATGGATTTTTTGTGGTTTACTGCTAATTGATTATGGGAAGCACGTGTCTGTTATGAAATTAAAAAAAACATCTTTAGGTTAAATGGCTTCTAAAATATGGCCACTAAGTAGAAAGCAACAGCTCTAAAAAAAATAAGCCGCATTCTCAAAACGATTCTGCATTCAACCACCTTTCAATCTAATTAAATTGTAATTTAGTGTCTGTTTTGACTGTGCCCGTACAGTGAGTATTATGTGTAGAGGTTCAGGCGCCAATGGGAGGTCAGCCTCCTCGAAAAGTGAAGAGGAAGCTAATGAGAGATAGAATTCTTGTCCAGAAAAAGCTCATTCGCTATGTTCATAATAGAGCTGATAATCATCTAACGTTGCTTGGCTTGTAGCAACGAGGAGCGACGTCCTGATAGTGCAACTCTGCATGCTTATAATTAATGTTTCATGTTTTGAAAGGAAATAGCTAAACCCTGCTTTTTAGACTTTTTTTCTTTCTTATTGCAAAAGAGAACAAGGCTGGAGGCACATGGAATATTTGAGAGGAGGGAAAAGGGGCAATGACATGGAGTGGGTGGGGTAATATAGTGGTTATGGAGAGAGAGAGAGGGAGAGAGAGAGAGAGAGAGAGAGAGAGAGAGAGAGAGAGAGAGAGAGAGAGAAGGGAGAAAGAGAGAGAGAGAGAGAGAGAGAATAGAGAGAGAGAGAGAGAGAAGAGACAGAGAGAGAGAGAGAGAGAGAGAGAGAGAGAGAGAGAGAACCATGTGAGGTGGAAAAGTCGAGTAACAGTGAGAATAATGGTTGGAAAAAAAATCCCCAGTCCATAAAGGACTTTAGGTAAAGGAAGGTTATGGTTACAAACCAACACCTACAAATCACCCTGCACTGTAATCACAAGAACTCCCCGCAACCTAAATTTAAAATTGTCTTTAATGTTAGAGTCGAATTTTAGGGCACAATTCTGAAAATCTCACTTTTAGAAAGTTGCCATTTTCTTATCTTAACCGTTTGGTGACTGTCTTCTGGGTTATATGACTAGGTGTAGTTGGCATTTGTGTATTCTTCCAAGACAGTGCCACAAAGGGGGTTGAGTGTTGCCAGGATGGGCCATCTTGACAGAATGGGTGTAGGGCACAGTTGTCACCCACTACACTTACATTTCAAAGGAGTGGCCTCAGCACGATCACAAATGATTTTGGCACCCCAAACATCCTGAGACCAGCACATTTAATATTAAGCAAACACCTTACAAATAAATTACATTTGGTGTTTGCATGAATTTTTAAATCACTAATTTCTCTCACGGGTCCCCCCCTTATCTTTTAGAAGTGCCTCCTTGTCTCCAGGTGAAGGCCCGCTCTCAAATGCGGTTTTTAGAGAGCGAGGACTTCCGATGATGAAGCATGACAACTGGTGGTGTGTGAGGACAGTTCTTCATATTTTTTTATATGCCCAGCACCCCACAGAAGGAGGTGTAGTGCACCTTTTTCAATCTTAGACTCAGCCATTCATTCAGGGTAGCTTCTTTTTGTGTGTAGTGGTCCTGTTCTCGCCCAGGTCTTGCCGCCCGTGATGACTGCCAAGGCAAAGCTGTAGTGAACCAGACTCTTCATGATACAGTGAGCTCCAGTGACAACGGGCAACATGAGATTTGCACTTCACTTTTACCATCGACAGCCTGCAGTGACTGCCAACGTGAAGCTGCAGCATCATCAGTCAGCGATGCCTGACAGGATGTCCGTGCTAAGGTAATGACCACCCACGACACTGGACCTGCTCTTCGATCTACAGCAACAACCCTTTGCAGTGCTCTCCCTGCTCTTCATGGCCTCCTCCACTGTGACCTAGAGTCTTGGCACAAGACTATAAAAATGTAACTCTTTCAGCAGCCCTTATCTGCTACCTGTATTTGGCCCATTCTCCATGGTGGTTCACCTGAGCTTTTGACTTTTGCCCGGTTTCCCACGACCAGATAACAATGAATGGCACTTTGTGCTTTTAGGTACTACTATTACCTCAAAGTTTTTAAACTGCACATATCCGGGTCTACTGATTGGATTTTTGTCCTTTTTGTGTTTAAATTAGTGTGAGATCTTTCTTGTGTTATGTTTTCACTTTATTTCTGCTTATGTACTGCATAAATACTGTACATATTGGTTACTTTGCATATTGCCTCTAGATTAAGCCTGACTGCTTTGTCTCAATCTACCAGAGTTAAGCACAGGTTACTTTAGTTACTGATATGGTTCATCCTGACAATGATTGGGACTGTTTCTTGAGAAGCTCTCCCATTCCCATCAACCAACAACCCAATTTCTCACATTGGCAGTCAACCGTGGTATTCAGTACTTGTGTTTGTACAGTTTCATTCAATGATGTTGTGTAACACTAAACATCTCATATAAATAATCTGATGCCAGATTTGACCTCTTTTAAAATCTCCTTGATTGGTCTCTTACTTTATCCATAGTCAGCCTTACACCACCTGACTTTTCGCATCCGTGACACTGCCTGCTGCAAGCACGGAGTTTGAGCTCAACAAACTGGAGAGGTACACGGTAGCAGAGTTTAAGGAACTCTCCAGGGTGAGGGTGCATCCAGCAAAAGGGAGTTCCAAGAAGCAGGAGCTCCAGAAGGCCCTCAAGACTGAGGAGGTGGGCGTTGAGTAGAAGAAGAAGAATGGGATTGAAAAGTAAGAAGACACTCCCTAATCATGGTCCAAAGAGGAGTCCTGGAGACCTGCAGGAATGAGGTCCCAAGCCAGATCACGAGCCAGAAAGATCTCTACCCAAAATCTGTCCCCAGTGGAACCAGAGAACAGGAAGGCAGCAAGGAAGTTTAGGCTGTAGCTGGCCAAACTACAAATGGAGGCAAAGGAAAGAAAGTATGTGACAGAGAGAGCCTTAGCAGAGGAGAAGGCAGAAGCTGACAAGGCCCTGGAGGAAAAAAAACTGGCCCTGGAAGAGAAGAAAATTCTACTGACTCATGAAATGACTTAGCAAGAGATGGATCTTAAAGCTAATCAGGTCTCAGAGTCCAGCATCAGTGGTGGCAGTGATACCCCAGTACCCAGTGGAGACAGGAGGGTTCACATTCCCAAGGTCCTGGTGCCTAATTTTGTTGTGGGGGATGACATAGATAAATTATGTTTATGAGGTTGCCCTAGAAATGCACAGGGTCACTCAGTAGGATTGAGGGGCCAGTCTCTAGAGGCCCATTCCCAATGAAGGGAGGAATGCACTGTTAGCCCTGGGAAAAGGGACAGGCTGAAGTATACATTTATGAAGGGCACTCACCAGGAAATAGGGTCTCACACCTGAGAAGTACAAGGAGAGGTTTAGGGCCGGCCATACACTTACAACTTTCGTGGGTGGATTTTGTGGACTACTTTTGTAAGGCACTGATTGGTTGAGTGAAACACAGTGATGTGCATGATTTCAAGAAACACCAAAGGGCCTTGATTCTACTCAGTAAGACTGAGTCAATATAACAGAAAACAATACAAGTGCCAATACTGAATACCACTTACCAAATTACTTCATACTTAGACCCATGGAACTAAATCAAAAGGTCCTCACTAGTCAAATTCACTTTTTTTCTTTTATTTGAAAAAACTTTTTACATTACTTTCAAATCATCTATTAACATACACTGTTTCACTTAGAAAAAAAGAATACAACACATACCTAATGTAAATGCACAACATCACCATAGAGACACCACAAACACTCAATGCTCTCCTTCACTCACTCCACATTCATTCACTGCACCAATACCATTCAACAAACACAAAATATTCACCACCCGGTTGGGCCAACATAACTTATTTTCTTGGGAAGGCAAAACCCGGGAGAGAACACCGCGCTAACAGCCAAACAACGTACAAATATAACACAAATCTCTGGGTCTAAGTATGAAGTAATTTGGTAAGTGGTATTCAGTATTGGCACTTGTATTGTTTTCTGTGCATGATTTCAAGGCAGCTGTACAATTTGTTTGCCAGAAAACATATGTTCAGCAATTGTTTTCCAGAGCTGCACCAATATATAGTGGAAGGTAAGATCTCTGACCACAGTGAGCTTACTAAGAAGTGATCCAAAAACGGCTTTAGGTATCTCCCTGCAGAGTGAGGAGGAGGTACTGAGAGATACAAACAGACCCCAGAGTAAGATGAGGAGAAAGGGATCCCATGGCCCTTTCAGAAACAGAAAGGAGGTCTAGTGGGCAATGGTCCAGGGCACTCCATTTTCAACCCTGTTGCTTTGAGTGTTTATAGTTAGAACACAAGCAGGGGGACTCTGTCTGTCCTAAGAAACCACCCACTGGTTGGAACTTCACAGGGTGGACAATGTTGCCTTAGGGGGACGTAGTTAGTGTCACCAGAGAGGGGTGGAAGAACATGCCATAGTCTCCTTTTGTTGGGCAATAGACTCACAGGGTGAGATTGTGATCTCGGAGAGTAGGAGTGATCACTTCCACCAGTTCACAGTGAAGGGGATCACTGTCACTGCTCTGAGGGATACTATTAGACCTGGCTTTTTCAGTGAGTATACACCTAGAATTTCTTCTTTTTGACCTCCCGTTTTGTAACTAGTTTTTGTTGGTTTTACAACGCTGGGCACTTTACCACTGCTATTATGTGCATATGCTCTCTATGTAAATTGTGTTAATGGATTTGTGTTTCCATGATGGCTTAATGGATTTACTACTAAGTCCCCAGTAATGTGCACATGTGGCTTGGGGCCTGTAAATCAAATGCAGCTTATGGGCCTGTTACACTGATTGTGCCACCACAATGGTAGCCTTTCAAAGGGTTCTCAAACCTGCCACTGTAGTGTCTGCGGGTAGTTTTTAACTGCCATGTCGACCTGACAAGTGCATCCACTTGCCAGGCCCATCCCTCCATTTTCTTACATCTAATTCACACCAAAGGTAGACCCAAGGTAGCCCCATGGGCAGGGTGCAGTGTATTTGAAAGGTAGGATATGTAGTGTAGTATTTTTACATGTCCTAATAGTGAAATACTGTGTATATCGTTTTCTCTGTTGAAAGGCTATCTCTCCCATTGGTTAACATGGGAGCTGCGTGATAACACTTTACCAAGGTAGCTTGCCAGTGGGAGCTGATAGAAAAAGTGAGTTTAGTATGCCTGAACTCATGATTCAAAAATACATATTTTAGTAAATATGATTGGTATAATATGTGTTTGAAAATACCACTTTTAGAAAGTGGGTATTTTCTTGTCTAACCATCCTATGTACCTCTGCCTTTTGTGTATTCCCTGTCTGGATTTAGAGTGACAGGAGGAGAGGATGTGCATTCACACTAGACAGATACAAGGAAGGGGGTTGTGGGTGTTCTGCCTTTCCTGGGTGACTCATAGAAATGCTGACTAGACGTGGCTGCATTTAGAGTAGTGGACTGTGGCTGCCTCTCACAAAGCTGTCTCCACCTCCTGTGGTTAACCTGGCCCGAGTCAGGTTGAACTGTTTATGTGTGCCAGAGGAACTTTGTTTGTACCAACTTCAAAGAAAAATGCAGTATAAATATTGGGGCTCTGTCCCCAGAACTTTAGATTACTGCTGGTCCAAGGAACCTACCAGGAAGAAGAGCTGTGAGGAGAGACTACAACTTTGCTGTGTACTGGGGTGGCCTGCAGTTGCTGCTTCTGTCTTGGGCATGAAAAGGACTGAACTATTCTCTCTGCATTCCAAGTATCTCCAAGAGGTTGATGTAGAGCTTGCCTCCTGTTGAAAGTCTCAGGGAGGGAAATCAAACACTTCAACTTCTTCTGGGTCCCAGCTTCTGGAACTGGATGTTTCAGCTTCCACAGAGGAAAAAAGTAACCTTACGCGGTCAACGACGCTGCTGCCGCCCGTGATATGAACCAGAAAAGGGGGTGGTGATGAACAGAGTGTCTGAATTAAGCAGACCACTCTTACCCAGTCCAAAGATCAGGGCTTGATCCATCACCGTTTTTTAGCTCACTGCACCATCCCAGCTCAGAACCTGGCTACATGCAAATTAGTCTGTTCCTGTCCCAGTGCATGATGGGAACAGGGCAAACCAAACTACCAAGCCAATTCTTATACTGGGAGGGAAACAAGCTTCCGGGGACCGGTTTCTGGCATTTCAGCCGTCGTCGGCCCGGCTTGCTTGAATCCTGATGGTGCAATGAGCAAGGGACTCACATCTGAGTATACCCTTCCACGCTTATGGTGGACAAAATGATTCAGAAAAGGGGGTGGTGATGAACAGAGTGTCTGAATTAAGCAGACCACTCTTACCCAGTCCAAATATCAGGGCTTGATCCATCACCGTTTTTTAGCTCACTGCACCATCCCAGCTCAGGACCTGGCTACATGCAAATTAGTCTGTTCCTGTCCCAGTGCATGATGGGAACAGGGCAAACCAAACTACCAAGCCAATTCTTATACTGGGAATGAAACAAGCTTCCGGGGACCGGTTTCTGGCATTTCAGCCGTCGTCGGCCCGGCTTGCTTGAATCCTGATGGTGCAATGAGCAAGGGACTCACATCTGAGTATACCCTTCCACGCTTATGGTGGACAAAATGATTCAGAAAAGGGGGTGGTGATGAACAGAGTGTCTGAATTAAGCAGACCACTCTTACCCAGTCCAAAGATCAGGGCTTGATCCATCACCGTTTTTTAGCTCACTGCACCATCCCAGCTCAGAACCTGGCTACATGCAAATTAGTCTGTTCCTGTCCCAGTGCATGATGGGAACAGGGCAAACCAAACTACCAAGCCAATTCTTATACTGGGAAGAAAACAAGCTTCCGGGGACCGGTTTCTGGCATTTCAGCCGTCGTCGGCCCGGCTTGCTTGAATCCTGATGGTGCAATGAGCCAGGGACTCACATCTGAGTATACCCTTCCACGCTTATGGTGGACAAAATGATTCAGAAAAGGGGGTGGTGATGAACAGAGTGTCTGAATTAAGCAGACCACTCTTACCCAGTCCAAAGATCAGGGCTTGATCCATCACCGTTTTTTAGCTAACTGCACCATCCCAGTTCAGAACCTGGCTACATGTAAATTAGTCTGTTCCTGTCCCAGTGCATGATGGGAACAGGGCAAACCAAACTACCAAGCCAATTCTTATACTGGGAAGGAAACAAGCTTCCGGGGACCGGTTTCTGGCATTTCAGCCGTCGTCGGCCCGGCTTGCTTGAATCCTGATGGTGCAATGAGCAAGGGACTCACATCTGAGTATACCCTTCCACGCTTATGGTGGACAAAATGATTCAGAAAAGGGGGTGGTGATGAACAGAGTGTCTGAATTAAGCAGACCACTCTTACCCAGTCCAAAGATCAGGGCTTGATCCATCACCGTTTTTTAGCTCACTGCACCATCCCAGCTCAGAACCTGGCTACATGCAAATTAGTCTGTTCCTGTCCCAGTGCATGATGGGAACAGGGCAAACCAAACTACCAAGCCAATTCTTATACTGGGAAGGAAACAAGCTTCCGGGGACCGGTTTCTGGCATTTCAGCCGTCGTCGGCCCGGCTTGCTTGAATCCTGATGGTGCAATGAGCAAGGAACTCACATCTGAGTATACCCTTCCACGCTTATGGTGGACAAAATGATTCAGAAAAGGGGGTGGTGATGAACAGAGTGTCTGAATTAAGCAGACCACTCTTACCCAGTCCAAAGATCAGGGCTTGATCCATCACCGTTTTTTAGCTCACTGCACCATCCCAGCTCAGAACCTGGCTACATGCAAATTAGTCTGTTCCTGTCCCAGTGCATGATGGGAACAGGGCAAACCAAACTACCAAGCCAATTCTTATACTGGGAAGAAAACAAGCTTCCGGGGACCGGTTTCTGGCATTTCAGCCGTCGTCGGCCCGGCTTGCTTGAATCCTGATGGTGCAATGAGCCAGGGACTCACATCTGAGTATACCCTTCCACGCTTATGGTGGACAAAATGATTCAGAAAAGGGGGTGGTGATGAACAGAGTGTCTGAATTAAGCAGACCACTCTTACCCAGTCCAAAGATCAGGGCTTGATCCATCACCGTTTTTTAGCTCACTGCACCATCCCAGCTCAGAACCTGGCTACATGTAAATTAGTCTGTTCCTGTCCCAGTGCATGATGGGAACAGGGCAAACCAAACTACCAAGCCAATTCTTATACTGGGAAGGAAACAAGCTTCCGGGGACCGGTTTCTGGCATTTCAGCCGTCGTCGGCCCGGCTTGCTTGAATCCTGATGGTGCAATGAGCAAGGGACTCACATCTGAGTATACCCTTCCACGCTTATGGTGGACAAAATGATTCAGAAAAGGGGGTGGTGATGAACAGAGTGTCTGAATTAAGCAGACCACTCTTACCCAGTCCAAAGATCAGGGCTTGATCCATCACCGTTTTTTAGCTCACTGCACCATCCCAGCTCAGAACCTGGCTACATGCAAATTAGTCTGTTCCTGTCCCAGTGCATGATGGGAACAGGGCAAACCAAACTACCAAGCCAATTCTTATACTGGGAAGGAAACAAGCTTCCGGGGACCGGTTTCTGGCATTTCAGCCGTCGTCGGCCCGGCTTGCTTGAATCCTGATGGTGCAATGAGCAAGGGACTCACATCTGAGTATACCCTTCCACGCTTATGGTGGACAAAATGATTCAGAAAAGGGGGTGGTGATGAACAGAGTGTCTGAATTAAGCAGACCACTCTTACCCAGTCCAAAGATCAGGGCTTGATCTATCACCGTTTTTTAGCTCACTGCACCATCCCAGCTTAGAACCTGGCTACATGCAAATTAGTCTGTTCCTGTCCCAGTGCATGATGGGAACAGGGCAAACCAAACTACCAAGCCAATTCTTATACTGGGAAGGAAACAAGCTTCCGGGGACCGGTTTCTGGCATTTCAGCCGTCGTCGGCCCGGCTTGCTTGAATCCTGATGGTGCAATGAGCAAGGGACTCACATCTGAGTATACCCTTCCACGCTTATGGTGGACAAAATGATTCAGAAAAGGGGGTGGTGATGAACAGAGTGTCTGAATTAAGCAGACCACTCTTACCCAGTCCAAAGATCAGGGCTTGATCCATCACCGTTTTTTAGCTCACTGCACCATCCCAGCTCAGAACCTGGCTACATGCAAATTAGTCTGTTCCTGTCCCAGTGCATGATGGGAACAGGGCAAACCAAACTACCAAGCCAATTCTTATACTGGGAAGGAAACAAGCTTCCGGGGACCGGTTTCTGGCATTTCAGCCGTCGTCGGCCCGGCTTGCTTGAATCCTGATGGTGCAATGAGCAAGGGACTCACATCTGAGTATACCCTTCCACGCTTATGGTGGACAAAATGATTCAGAAAAGGGGGTGGTGATGAACAGAGTGTCTGAATTAAGCAGACCACTCTTACCCAGTCCAAAGATCAGGGCTTGATCCATCACCGTTTTTTAGCTCACTGCACCATCCCAGCTCAGAACCTGGCTACATGCAAATTAGTCTGTTCCTGTCCCAGTGCATGATGGGAACAGGGCAAACCAAACTACCAAGCCAATTCTTATACTGGGAAGGAAACAAGCTTCCGGGGACCGGTTTCTGGCATTTCAGCCGTCGTCGGCCCGGCTTGCTTGAATCCTGATGGTGCAATGAGCAAGGGACTCACATCTGAGTATACCCTTCCACGCTTATGGTGGACAAATTGATTCAGAAAAGGGGGTGGTGATGAACAGAGTGTCTGAATTAAGCAGACCACTCTTACCCAGTCCAAAGATCAGGGCTTGATCCATCACCGTTTTTTAGCTCACTGCACCATCCCAGCTCAGAACCTGGCTACATGCAAATTAGTCTGTTCCTGTCCCAGTGCATGATGGGAACAGGGCAAACCAAACTACCAAGCCAATTCTTATACTGGGAAGGAAACAAGCTTTTGGGGACCGGTTTCTGGCATTTCAGCCGTCGTCGGCCCGGCTTGCTTGAATCCTGATGGTGCAATGAGCAAGGGACTCACATCTGAGTATACCCTTCCACGCTTATGGTGGACAAAATGATTCAGAAAAGGGGGTGGTGATGAACAGAGTGTCTGAATTAAGCAGACCACTCTTACCCAGTCCAAAGATCAGGGCTTGATCTATCACCGTTTTTTAGCTCACTGCACCATCCCAGCTCAGAACCTGGCTACATGCAAATTAGTCTGTTCCTGTCCCAGTGCATGATGGGAACAGGGCAAACCAAACTACCAAGCCAATTCTTATACTGGGAAGGAAACAAGCTTCCGGGGACCGGTTTCTGGCATTTCAGCCGTCGTCGGCCCGGCTTGCTTGAATCCTGATGGTGCAATGAGCAAGGAACTCACATCTGAGTATACCCTTCCACGCTTATGGTGGACAAAATGATTCAGAAAAGGGCGTGGTGATGAACAGAGTGTCTGAATTAAGCAGACCACTCTTACCCAGTCCAAAGATCAGGGCTTGATCCATCACCGTTTTTTAGCTCACTGCACCATCCCAGCTCAGAACCTGGCTACATGCAAATTAGTCTGTTCCTGTCCCAGTGCATGATGGGAACAGGGCAAACCAAACTACCAAGCCAATTCTTATACTGGGAAGGAAACAAGCTT
The DNA here is from genome assembly GCF_964261635.1 of Lissotriton helveticus. Lineage (NCBI taxonomy): Eukaryota > Metazoa > Chordata > Amphibia > Caudata > Salamandridae > Lissotriton > Lissotriton helveticus. Next base: position 898,998,843 of record NC_136065.1, on the reverse strand, counting down.
CCGGGGACCGGTTTCTGGCATTTCAGCCGTCGTCGGCCCGGCTTGCTTGAATCCTGATGGTGCAATGAGCAAGGGACTCACATCTGAGTATACCCTTCCACGCTTATGGTGGACAAAATGATTCAGAAAAGGGGGTGGTGATGAACAGAGTGTCTGAATTAAGCAGACCACTCTTACCCAGTCCAAAGATCAGGGCTTGATCCATCACCGTTTTTTAGCTCACTGCACCATCCCAGCTCAGAACCTGGCTACATGCAAATTAGTCTGTTCCTGTCCCAGTGCATGATGGGAACAGGGCAAACCAAACTACCAAGCCAATTCTTATACTGGGAAGGAAACAAGCTTCCGGGGACCGGTTTCTGGCATTTCAGCCGTCGTCGGCCCGGCTTGCTTGAATCCTGATGGTGCAATGAGCAAGGGACTCACATCTGAGTATACCCTTCCACGCTTATGGTGGACAAATTGATTCTGAGCTGGGATGGGGCAGTGAGCTAAATAACGGTGATGGATCAAGCCCTGATCTTTGGACTGGGTAAGAGTGGTCTGCTTAATTCAGACACTGTTCATCACCACCCCCTTTTCTGAATCGTTTTTGGCCACTATAGGTGTGGCAGGGTATACTCAGACATGAGTCCCTTGCTCACTGCTCCATCAGGATTCAAGCAAGCCGGGCCGACGACGGCTAAAATGCCAGAAACCGGTCCCCGGAAGCTTGTTTCCTTTCTGGTAAAGAATTGGCTTTGTAGTTTGGTCTGCCCTGTTCCCATGATGCACTGGGCCAGGGACAGACTAATTTGCATATAGCCAGGTTCTGAGCTGGGATGGGGCAGTGAGCTAAATAACGGTGATGGATCAAGCCCTGATCTTTGGACTGGGTAAGAGTGGTCTGCTTAATTCAGACACTCTGTTCATCACCACCCCCTTTTCTGAATCGTTTTTGGCCACTATAGGTGTGGCAGGGTATACTCAGACAAGAGTCCCTTGCTCACTGCTCCATCAGGATTCAAGCAAGCCGGGCCGACGACGGCTGAAATGCCAGAAACCGGTCCCCAGAAGCTTGTCTCCTTTCTGGTAAAGAATTGGCTTGGTGTGCAGAGACTCTAAATAACTTGGACCATAAACGATCCCATTCATCAACAGTTAGAGAAACAGAGAGATCAGTTTCCCAGACATTCTCAACGGGTGTTTTAGACCTAACAGAAGTATATGACAACAGAATTTTATAAACAAGGGCAGCTTTAGGTTGTTGCAAAGAAAATAGAGGATATAGGGGAGTAGAGGGAGCAAAGGACGGCAGAGTGTCAGGAGGAGAGAGAGTAGATAAGTAGGAGAGTAAAGCTGTGGTGATAGTTGTGTATTCTGAAAGACAGGTTGAGGGTAAATGATACAAAGCTTGCATGTCATGAAAGGAGATAAGGGAGTTATTAGAAAAAAACTGATGAACAAAGAGAACATCCTTCTCTTTCCAATGTAATAGAAGGATTTACCCTTATATTTAAGGGATTTGTTATACCACACAATGGAGGACAGGAAACATTGGAGAGGCGATAGGTCTTGAGAGAAAGTGTTATGTAGCACAGTTTGGGAGTATTTCAGTATCGGGTGCTTGGAGAGAAAGGAGCAATTAGACATGAAAACAATGTGTTGGAATGAGAAATCCTTTAGTAAAGAACGTTCAAATACAACCCAGCTGGGTATTGGGGCATCTGCAAAATCATAAGCTAGGGAGAACGATTGTTTAATAAGGAAAGCAGAATGGTAGGTTTTAAAATTTGGAAAGCGGACACCACCTTCAGTTTTAGGACGAACAAGTTTGTGCAAGGCAATGCGAGGGTGTTTGTTGTTCCAGAGAAATTTAGTGCAGATTGAGTTGAGGCGAGTGAAGAATAGGTTGGGTATTTTAATAGGAAGCATAGAGACAGTATAAAGAGCATGAGGGGTAATCATCATTTTAATAGTATCAAGTCTACCCCACCACGAAAGAAATAGTGGGGACCATAGAGCAAGAAGGGATTGAAGTTTTTGAGTAAGGGAGGCAAAGGTAAATTTAAGTGTGTCAGACAGAGAGGATGAAAACCAGATACCCAAGTATTTGAGTTTGGAGGAACACCACGTGAAATCTGTAGAATTGAACATGTACTGATAACAGATAGAATTTAATGGGAGGACTTCAGTTTTGGATAAATTAAGTTTGTAACCGGAAATGGAAGAGTACAAACGAACTTCATCCAAAAAGGGAGGGAGAGAGGTGACAGGGTTAGCCATGTAGACCAAAATATCATCAGCATAAGCAGAAAGTTTTGTTTCAATAGAAGAAAGTGTAAAACCATGAATGTTAGGATTAGTTCGAATGCGCTCCAAAAATGGTTCAAGACAAAGGATAAACAGCAATGGGGAAAGGGGACAACCTTGTCTAGTACCACGAGATAAGCGAAAAAATCTAGAAAATTGGTTATTAACAAAAACACTAGCTCTAGGGGAGGAGTAGAGAAGTTTAACCAAAGAAATAAAAGTGGGGCCAAATCCAAACCAGGAAAGCGTACGGAACATAAATTGCCAGTTAATACGATCAAAGGCCTTCTCAGCATCCAGAGATAGGGCTGCTAAGGGGTTCTTGAAATGTTTACTGTGAGAAATTATATTACAAAACATGCGGGCATTATCAGCTGCAAGTCTACCCTTCACAAAACCAACCTGATCAGTTTTAATCAAAAGCGGAATAAGAGAATCCAAACGAGAGGCAAGTATTTTAGCAAAAATTTTACAATCATAATTGATCAAGGAAATAGGGCGATCATTTTTACATTGAGAATGATCTTTGTCAGGTTTGGGGATTATAACGATAAGGGCATCCATGAAGGAGCCAGAGGCCTTAGCATCAGCAATAAAGGAATTAAAAAGCTGTAACAGTTTGGGGACAAATATGGCATGGAAGGAGGAGTAGAACTCAACGGGCAAACCATCCGGACCTGGAGCTTTCGATTTTTTGAGGGAAGAAATTGCTTGAAGTAATTCTTGGGATGTAATATCTTTTTCCAATTGGGCAAATTCATCAGGAAGGGATGGAGGTGCAGGTAAACCATCAAAAAATGAGTTTAAATTAGGGGTAGAAGGACAGGTGTCATCAGTATAAAGAGCTTGGTAATAATTATGAAAAACTTCTGCAATGTCTTCATCAGATGAAACTAGTTGGTTGGTAGAGTCGTTAAGAATAGGGCCAACAGTCTTGCGTTCAGATTTTACCTTCAGATATTTTGCTATCATTTTACCCGCTCTATTTTGGCCTCCATGGTATTTAGACATAATTTTAAGTAGAGTATTGCAAGCATCCACTGTAGCAATCTTATTTAAGTCGGTCTTAGCTTTTATCAGGTTACAAAGAGCATCTGGAGATTTAGAGGAAAAGTAGATATGCTCAAGATGCTTAATATGTTTGAGTTGATTATCATATTTAGTAAAATTAAGTTTCTTCTTGTGGGAGACATAAGATATAATAAATGCACGCAATGCCGCTTTAAAAGCATCCCAAGTGTTGTGGATAGAAGTGTCGGATGGGTCATTATAGAGAAAAAACTCATTAATAAAGGCAGTAACTTTAGATACAAAAACAGTGTCAGATAAAAGAAAAGTGTTAAATTTCCAACGACTAAATTTGGAGGAGGTTTGGGAGAGGTCAAGGAGTGCATAAACAGGGGCGTGATCAGAGATGAAAATGGAGCCAATTTCGGATGCTTGAATAGTAGGGAGTAAGGATTTGCTAACCATAAGATAATCAATTCTAGAGCGGGTGTGATGAACATTTGAAAAAAACATGTATTCCAAGGAGTCAGGGTTACACGTTTTCCATACATCATAAAGGGGACGAGAGGCAATGGCAGATTGAAAACATTTATGAGTTTTGTCAGGTTGGAATTTGGTGGAGGAGAGTCTGTCAGAAAAAGGATCTAACCATTGATTAAAATCACCAGCAATGACAATATTAGGGCAGTCTATTGAGGAAATAAGAATTTTGAGATTGTTCCAAAACTGGGGATCAGGGCGAACTGGGCCATAAATGTTGAGCAAAACCAACGTCTTGTTTTGCAAGACAATTTTAGCCATTACCCAACGACCTTCATCATCATTTTGAGAAGAAACAATTTGAACAGATAAACTTTTGTGAAATAAAATTGCAACACCCCCTTTTTTGTTAACAGCAGGAGAAAACACAACCTGACCCACCCACTGTCGTTTTAGCTTAGCTGATTCCACATCGGAACAATGAGTCTCTTGAAGAAAAACAACCTGCGAAGAAAGTTTGGATAAGTGGGACAATACCTTTTGACGCTTGACAGGATTTCCAAGACCTCGAACGTTCCACGTGACAAACTTACACATGACGAAAGAAAATGAGGGGAGGGCGCATTCGAAGTGGATACACTGCAGGAGAATGACAACAAAGAAAAGAAAAACAATAATCAATCATTTGAAAAACGAAGAAAATACGCAACACATTCACGAGGATTATATATGAAGCACCGAAATACGAAATACGCCATAATAAGGGGTCGTACGATAAGAGAGAGAAAAAGAGAGAACGTATGAGAAAGGGGTAGCAAAGAAGTAAAAAGGTATGGGGAAGAACAGGAAAGGGAAAAGAGGAAGACCAGGAGAGAAGATAAAAGAGAGAAATAAGAAGAAAGAGAGGAAGAAACAGATCAAGGCCAAGGTGCCTGATCTGGGAGAAAAGTAGAAAACAAAACATTGGGATCGAGGAGACGCCAAGGGGAATACGGACACCAGTAAACACCATACGAGCTTAGGAGGGAGGAGAAAAAAAAAGAAGATGAAAGATTGAGGAAAAGAACCTCGAAGAAATACAAGCATATGAGGAGATAATTAAAACGGAGCAAAAACAGATGAAGCCCTCAGCCAAGGACACTTAGGAGGAAGATAAGTATCAGACGTTGGTATCCATTGTAGATGTAGAGACACTTTGAAGGTATTCATGGAGCTTCTGTGGATCATCAAAAGACCGCGTACGTCCATTATGGGTGATTTTGCAGAAACAGGGATGGAGGATGCCATATTGAATGTTTAACTGTCTCATCTGAGGACGGAGATTCAAAAATTCCTTGCGTCGAGCATTAGTAGCATTTGAGAGGTCTTGAGAGATAAAAATGTTATGACCAGACCATAGTAGACGACGTTTGAGTCGAGCAGCTTTAAGAACTTGCATTAGTTCAGTAAATTCAAGAAAGAGAAGGATAATGCCACGAGGTTTCGATGCATTGGAGGTAAGGCGACCCAGACGGTGCACCCTCTGGGTGTTGAGAGGATGTGACGCAGGTTGAAGGTCTAAAAGCTCATGAAGGAATTTCCGTATGAAGGACACCATGTCGGACCCCTCCAAATGTTCTGGAACACCATAAATACGTAGGTTATTTCTACGATTTCTATTTTCAAGGTCCTCGGTGTGAAGCTTCAATTGGTGAATTTCTTTCTCCAATAAAGGTATTTTAGAGGAGACATCCTGAATGTCACTGACACGTTGTTCCAAATTTAAGACCTTGCCTTCCAAAACGACCCACTTTTCTTCAATTTGTTTGAGCTTTTCGTTAGTGGCAGACATAAAGGGTTGGAGACCCCTCACTTCCTCCAAGATGGAGTCCAAAACTGGATTAGAGGAGGAATGAATAGGACTAGGTGGGTCATTTTTGAGACGTTTGGGTTTTGTGCCAGTGGTAGAGGATTTGACGGTATGGGCATCATGAGCCATCTTGACGCCGTCAGAAAACGCCAATAACGTTGAAAAAGAGCAATAACACAGTCGCAGGCAAGGCTGAGCAAGACCAAAAATACAGGAGAAGCACAAAAAGTTCCAGCAGAAGACTAAGAATATCGACCAATTCCTCCGAGACTAGTGTGGGCACAAGAGCAGATAGGAGTGTTTGCAGCTCAAATGCAAAAATGAAAGAAAATGAGGACTGGCCAGCAAGGCATTGGCTGTACCATTAGTAAAAGCGCAAACCACTGAGAAAAAACATTCAATGACTGAGAGCTGAGCGCTAAAAAGGCAGCCAGAGACTAAAGGGAAACATGCCAGGCTAAAAATTGCAGTAAAGTCATGAATTACGCCATACCTGAAGAGAGAGTGGAAGGAGGTAGGCAACGATATCGAAAAAACAGCATTCCGGTGAGGAGATGTGCTGCGTTCGTGAGGAGGGAGACGCAGGCGCGGCGGCACAAAATGGCGGCCGCCCGCATCCCAGGGCAGCTTAGAAACACCGGAGGTCAATTATCCCAGAAAAAACAACAAGAAACGGGGAAATTCCGCCATCAGCGTGAGCGGGGCATGTTCCGGTTTCTGAAGAGGCGCAAGACAGGTTCAGCGAGGCGCAGGACGAGGTCCGTACTTCGACGGGAATCCCTCAGCTCGCCGGAGCTCACGGGTGAACCGCCATTCCTCCTCGGTGCGTAAGCCACGCCCCCCGGGTTAACACTTCCTGAGCTGTGCAATCTAGCATTACGTGTGCCTCTTCAGCACTATCACCCCAACCCTGCCCTGTGGCCTTACCCGGGGAGGGGGGCTTACCTTGCCCCCCATCCTTTTACTGAAACGGTGTACGTATGCGCTTGGTCCAATGTGGTGGAGTATGCTTGTAAACCTTCCACCCATTGCACTGCTGTGGTTGTGCTGTATCCACTTCAGGCAGTGACCTTGGGGTCCAATATTGCATTTTAGAACAAACAAAAGACCCTATCCATGGGCGTCAACTGCGCCCAACTTCATAAAAAACCCACATTTATTTATGAAGTTGGGCGCAGTGCAGTGAAATTATCCCCACACAACTTGTTGGGTTCTGGAGTAGTTATCAGTACACATAGACTGTTCTATCTCCCTAGTAACTGACCGCTGTTGACGCCCATGGATAGGGTCTTTTGTTTGTTCTAAAACTCTTGAGTGGAGGGCGACCCTGTCCTTTCTTCCCTCTATGCTCCTATTGTGGATTTGATGTCCAATATTGCATGCCAGCTAGCCACTGGGGGCTTAGCCAAATATTCTTCTTGGGGCCGATGAGACACACGCAGCCCACCCAAGTCAGGCGCCGTACCTGCACTGTACTGCAAAAATGGAACATGGTCCGATGTGCTGGTCAAGCCAAGCCCCATGCTTAGTGGTGCCCCAACAACATCATACGCACTGCTCGAGGGGGCGCTGGTGCCTCGGTTAGAGGTGTGCCCCTTGTCCCTGCCAGTCCCCCAAAACAGGCCCCCTCGCATGTTCAGCGTCACACCCCTACTCCCAATGCACCATAGAACCTGCCTGGGAGATTCACAGCCCACGGCCTACCTGGTGATTCGGCCCATGCCAACCCTCAACTACCCCTCCTCCCAGCTCCTCCCTGTGACACCATTCCAAGCCACCCACCCCCCTGAAGCCTGCCAGGAGCTCACAACCCAGAAACCCCTGATCTGGAATCCTCCGTACCCTCCCGGGGTCCTCCCTCGCGAATCCCTGGTGCAACTCCTCTCTGGCTCTCAGGGGAGCTCTATCCAGCCACGAGTACCTCTCCCAGACCGCTCCCTGTCTCCCCCGCCCTTGGAGCTCCCAACTGGCGCCTCCCCCTCCACACACCCCTCTCTAACCACTGCTTATATACTTCTCTAAAATCCACCTCAGGCCAAGGGGCTTTGTGGGCCCTAAGTGCCCTAAGGTGGCTTATTTTACCCTCCAACCCCCCAACATCCTCTTCGTCAGTATTGCTCATTCCTCCTGCCTCCTTTTTCCACATGGGGCAGTGGGCTCATCGTCCGGGGCCCGCTGTTATTCCCTTTTCGAGGGGCCTTGCAGACCACCCTCTACTGCGTCCTGCTAGGCCTCTGTTGAGCCCCCAGGCCTCGCAGTCCGTCAATGCCTGCACTTCAAGCAAGGCCTTCTAGCCCCTGTGGGCGCTTTGCCTGCCACATACCTGCTTGTGCCACGGCCCGCTTCCCAGGCAGGACCGAAGTCGCCTCATCTCCCCGCCCCGCCCTTGCTGACTACTTAAGCTCTGTCGTGAGGGGTTGCTCTCCGCACTCATGAGCAGCCCCTCCCTCCTACCTGACGCGGGGTTTGGGGCCTGTGCTCCGGCACCAGGCACCCATGCCAGCAGCAGTCCCACTCCAGGCGGTCTTCCGCATGGGGCGGGCGGGGTCTGCATTCCTCAGCAAATCAAGCCTTCCAGCGGCTGCTAGCAGACAGACACCTGCTCCACTCGATCATCCTCCATGAGGTAGGGGAATGATTGGAACTTTGCATGATTACCCCACACCAGCCCTCTATACCTATGCATCCAGGTCCAAACTAACCCTGGGGACACAGAAACTATCAGTGTGTGACAGCCACCGTGCCCCCACAGTAAAATGGTGGCTGGCGCACAAAATGGGGGAGGTATATATTTTGGGCTATAACATAGCCCAAATGTAGCCCGATCCCGCTGTGCAGTCCTCTGGACTGCACCACTAACCCAAAGACTCTGGGGTAAGTCTTTGAGTAAGTGGTGCAGTCCAGAGGATTTGTCCCCCCAAATCCCCATTGCTCCGTCGACAAAATGGCAGAAAGGGGTTAAACAAGGGTGAGATAAATATTGACTGTTACCATATCATCTTATTATTAAGTAATACCACAGGCTAGCATTGTGGCAAAATGTGAAGTGGGGGGATCCCAGGCACTGTGCCATATGGCAAAATCAGAATACGGGACTGTGTGGAGGTAAACTCTACAGATGATTTTAGGGATACAATCTACACTCTTTCAAGAGAGACGTTAAACCAGCTTGTCTCGAGTAGAGGGCCTGTGCTGCTGCATTGGTGTTCGCCTCCTGTTGTTATTTTTACCTAACAGGTCAGAGATCTCAGTGAGTCGGGCAGCAGTTCAGCTCTCCCTGCAGAGAACGACATGCATCCTGCAGGTTACATGCTCATAACAGCATGGGGTTCGCAATGCTTAAGGTGTAAAAGCATACTTCAGTTCACCGTGTGTGCTGTTTAAGACATCTTTATTATTAGAAGTGCTATTTCTGTCACTCTTGCACTCCCCCCCTCTCTCTCTCTCTCTCTCTCTCTCTCTCTCTGCCTCTCGCCCTCTCTAGGCCGCCCTCTTGCTCACCCAAACACACACGCACACACGCAGTGTCTCAGTATCCCCTGAATTATCTGATTCTTTCAGGCTCCATCTTGAGTTTCCTTACATAACAATTACATCAATGCCTTAGAGAGATTCTTAAATGTCATACCTTTGCAGGCTGGTCGCTACCGCATCTCTTGCTCTCATACACTGTTTCTGTTACAGATTTCCTGGCATTGGTGGAAGGCAATAACACACCGGTTCCTAAAGGTGCACACACACTGCTGCTCCAAAAAGAGATTTATTTTTAAACTGACTGCGCGCCTGGTGTAGAAGAAGCTGAACGGAGGGAAGCATTTTGTGCTTCGGAAGTGCGCTGCAGATAGATGTGCCCTTGAAGAAATGAAAATATCTCTGTGAAAGTCTGATCTCATCCCCCTTGATGTTCGGGGTGACAGCAGGCACTTCTTGCTGCCTTTTACTTTGGGTTTCATGTGGAAAAAGCCAAATTTCAAAGTGAGCCATATTTAACATCCAGCTAAAGAGGCAAAGACGGATGGGCAGATATTCTTGAGCTAACAGAGGGTGTCAGCGTTGTAATGTTCCTCTGTCACCTGTTGACGTCTGAGCTGTGACAACGTGGTCAAGCTCATTCTGGCCGGGCATCCCTTATGCACCCTTTGCCGGCTTCAAATTACGCAGGATGAATTGTCAGTTCTGATGGGAAAGAAGCGGACGCTCATAGACATACACACTTTAACACATAAATATATACACCGGCATTTATTTACCTTTTCTGTTTCCTTCATTTCCAGAAGCAAATGGGTATAAAGATGGCTTTCAAGGGTTCTGGAACTTGGATGTCCGGCACTCTTTTTCAATTCACTGATGCTTAAAGGGCTGACCAACCTGATTCCAGCCTATACATACAGGGCCATATTTATCAAGCGTTGCGTTGCTTTTGCAGCATGCACCGGGGTGCAAATCTACGCAACCCTTGAGATGCGATTTATCAAATCATGCAAGGCCACCTAGCATAGCCCTTAGTGGCTTGATAAATCTAGAGTAACACAACCAGTGGCGGCTGCTCCTGGGCAGTAGTGGTGTGGCGGGGGTTAGGAAAAAAACAAGGAAAGATCAATTACCTGCTGGACAGCTGGGCGGCCGCAGCCTCTACTTCGTCCTCTCTTCCGTCCTCTCCTTCTGTGAACTAGAAGTAAACAGGCTCCCAGATTCCCCAGGCTAATCATGACGCTGCTGTCACCAGCATGACAGTAGTTTCATGATTGGTCTGAGTGCTGAAAGGGAGTGGAAGCCTGTCCACGTTTCCCACCCAGGCTGCGCAATACAGCCGGGTGGAAAACATGTTAAGGGCACATGACTGTTTGGCCAGCCCAAGACACCAGCAAAACCATCATGCACACTTAAGTGCACTCACCACTTCTTTCCCTGCTGGCTGTGATGGCAGCCCCGCCCTGTCCCACCCCAAAACTGGCTTCAGCAGGAGGAAAGAAATGACAATAACATTGTGGTATTATCATTTTATTTTTCCCTTTTTGCACTGCTGAAAAGCAGTGGGATAACACTCCACCGCCTTCATGGAGGAGCTACTCCTGAATGCAACACAGCACAAATCACGTTGTTGTGTTACCCTCTTCTAGGGAGGCATTTCATGGGTGTTGTGTGGATGTGCCCCTTTGGCATTCACAGCAATTGAACTAGCGCATTACCTGAGGGCATGCCAACTCCACCAGAAGGTTTCCCAAGCAACCCATATTAAAGGACACCTTCTTGACCCAATTTTCTCAAATCTGGCGGAACTAAAAGGGGAAGCCCCCAGCCCCTTGCCATGGTGAGATCATTTTTAATTCCATTTGTATGGGCTCCATTGAACCCGGTTGTTAACACCCAGTCCACAAACATTTTCATCCGTCCTTGGCCTAAACTCTCTGTAGAAGGTGGATCCAGGAACTGGAAAACTCCAAACCAAACTTGGAATGTAACCCAGTCACGGACTATAAACATTTCACACAGTGGATCGAGGAGTCACTGAACACAGTGCTCCCAAATAAATCTATCCAGAAGAAAATAGGTCCTAATAAATCTGCATGGTTCTCTCCTAAGTTGCGCGTTCTAAAACAACAATGCAAAAAATTGGAGAGGACATGGAGGATAGATTTCTCATACATTAGGAAACAGGAATACAAAGCAGCCATCAGACCTTACAAGGATGAAATAAAAACAAACCCAGGCCACCTATTATCAGTAAAGGATTTCTTTGGCAGCCAATTCTGCCAGAGAGACCTTTCTTATAGCCAAAAAGCTTCTCAAAGTCCCGGATCCACCAGTGGCACCCATCCTTCGAGATACCGCTGCAATGAACTTGCAAACTACTTCACCGTCAAGGTACATAATATTCTCAACTAAAATAACAATGAAGGGAGGTAGAGTAAAAAGATAGGATTCCTACTCCACAGGCACTGATAAATAAACAAGAAGAATCCTACTTTCAGTGTGCACCACAAGGATGGGGAACACTCAGTGTTGTGTAAAATACCCCTCACACACCAACAGGCCCCTTGGTGTCATGCTTCATCATCGGGGTCTTCGCACCCCGCTAAGGGGATGCGGCACGCTACGACCTGCGACTACGCGGGAGCGTTAACAAGAATTGACTATGTGTGGTGTGTGTTCAGTGCAAGTGAGGGGATTAATGTGAGTGAAGGGTGTAGTGAAAAATTTAAAAAGTACCTGGCTAGTGGGTGGTGCGAAAAAAACTTTATTCCATACCCCTAGCTGGTGCTATTAAAAAGGTGTGCAAAAAACGAGGTTAGTTGTCTTAATTAGGGACAAAACCTCTGGTGTGCGTCGACATGTTTCGGAACTGGTGTTCCTTCTTCAGGACGGGGCACAACTTCCCAACCCTACTCACGTATTCCTATAAAAATGTGTTATTCTAATTATCTTTTTAATAAAAAGTGATAACTATCTCACGAAGGCTAACAATGTGCCTACAGCGGTATCTTCGGTTCATGCAATTGCATGCCCTGAAAAAAGAAAAATTTACTTTAGTTTGGTTGCCATGTAGGACTGGCTCAGACAGGTGCAGTCACCTGGAGCCCCAAACAGTCAAATTGACCTGTAAAAAGAGGGACATACATAACACACAACATATAAGACACACTTAAAGGTTTTTTGTATATATTCTTTTGGACATACTCATAGTCACTGTTGTATATTGCGTCATGAGCATATCCAGAAACATCAGGGTAGGTAGGTGGATCCACAATCTGTGAGGGTAAAGAAGTAGCGGATGTGTGAATCGCACTGATCTCATGCGGTGTATCAGAAATACTATTGCTTTTCACGAACTTTGAATACTATTTACTTCAAAACAGGGGCATCCCATAGGGGCATCATTAAGTCTGTTTGTCATGATGGGAAAAACATCCGCGCATGCGCAGATAACTAGCAAACCACGGCACAGCTAACACGAAATGCGCATGCGCATGCTTTTTGGAAAGATGATGGCCCGAAGGGATGCCCCGGAATTGAAGTAAAAACAGCATTCCAAGTTTGTAACAAGCAATAGTATTTCCGGCACACCGCACGAGATCAGTGCGATTCACACATCCGCGCATGCGCGGATAACTAGCAAACCAGGGCACAGGAAAAACAGAAGGCGCACGCGCATAGTGTTTGAAAAGTTCAATAACAAGGCATGCGCAGTAGGACCTTTGTCGACAAGAACTGATGTCCGGGCTTGCAATAGGCAGGGAAGCGGACACTCCGTATTTGGTCTGCCAAGAAACCCGGCAATTAACCAATGAAAAAGGATACATGTCACACTGAGAGCGTGAGAAGGTACATGATAGGCTGGAACACGGATGTCCCTTTTATGGCCATCTTCCGATTTCCGCTAATTAACGAATGAGACAACACCAAAATCCCCAATATATACCGCAATGTTGCTCGCTAACGCATTCACGGCGGAGCAGCACAGGGTGGTAGAAGGAGGCCAATATAGGCGGATTTCGTGAGTATATATATGAAACACGAAAACAACTCTCAGATAACCAGATCTAGCGTGGAGTCCAACAGTGAGTAGAAGGAGTAACAGTACTGAAACTACTTCTTTACCCTCACAGATTGTGGATCCACCTACCTACCCTGATGTTTCTGGATATGCTCATGACGCAATATACAACAGTGACTATGAGTATGTCCAAAAGAATATATACAAAAAACCTTTAAGTGTGTCTTATATGTTGTGTGTTATGTATGTCCCTCTTTTTACAGGTCAATTTGACTGTTTGGGGCTCCAGGTGACTGCACCTGTCTGAGCCAGTCCTACATGGCAACCAAACTAAAGTAAATTTTTCTTTTTTCAGGGCATGCAATTGCATGAACCGAAGATACCGCTGTAGGCACATTGTTAGCCTTCGTGAGATAGTTATCACTTTTTATTAAAAAGATAATTAGAATAACACATTTTTATAGGAATACGTGAGTAGGGTTGGGAAGTTGTGCCCCGTCCTGAAGAAGGAACACCAGTTCCGAAACATGTCGACGCACACCAGAGGTTTTGTCCCTAATTAAGACAACTAACCTCGTTTTTTGCACACCTTTTTAATAGCACCAGCTAGGGGTATGGAATAAAGTTTTTTTCTCACCACCCACTAGCCAGGTACTTTTAAAATTTTTCACTACACCCTTCACTCACATTAATCCCCTCACTTGCACTGAACACACACCACACATAGTCAATTCTTGTTAACGCTCCCGCGTAGTCGCAGGTCGTAGCGTGCCGCATCCCCTTAGCGGGGTGCGAAGACCCCGATGATGAAGCATGACACCAAGGGGCCTGTTGGTGTGTGAGGGGTATTGTACACAACACTGAGTGTTCCCCATCCTTGTGGTGCACACTGAAAGTAGGATTCTTCTTGTTTATTTACATAATATTCTCAAGCAGCTCCCACAAAGAGATGTTGATACACCTGAACCGACGGCCGCAAGCCAACCTGGAGTTAAACACCAGCTGGAGACCTATACACCGATGACTCAGGAGTCATTTTTAGCCACCTTAACATCTGTCAAATCGGGGTCACCACTCGACCCTGCACCACCCAACATTTTAAAATTGGTAGGGCCCATAGTTGCCCCCATCATGACCATCCTTATTAACACCTCCCTTGCATTAGGCATAGTCGCCCCAGAATGGAAAAGAGCAATGGTGAAAGCGTTGCTAAAGAAACCCAACCCGGACCTTGCAGAGTTGGGCAATTATCGTCCAATCTCGCTACTCCCGGTAATCAGCAAAATTGCAGCTAAGCATGTTAACGATACGCTTTCCACTTTTCTAGAGTCCAATAACCTGCTTCACCCCTCACAAACTGGCTTCTGCCTGCGTCAAGGCACTGAGACTGCCTTATTAGCGATGGTAGAAGAAGCGAGAAAATCCTCGACACTGGAGGCACATCAGCCATCATACTCCTCGACTTAAGTGTGGCCTTTGATACGGTGAATACCTGTATCTGGGCTCACCATCTTAGGACTATAGGAGTGTCCGGCAAGGCGTTATCATGGCTCCAATCCTTTGTGAGGGCTAGGTGCTTCCAGGTTTTTGAAGGCGACACTTCTTCTAAACCTATCCCCTCAGGTGTGGAGTCCCACAGGGCTAATCTTTGAGCCCGACCCTGTTTAATGTCTATATGTCTCCACTGGCGGATATTTTTTCCCCCTTTGGGATTCATATAGTTACATATTCATATAGTTACATACGCCGACGACACTCAGTTAGTTGTGTTTCTAATCCAGGCCGCCGATCTCCATGCCTGTTTGGAGGAAGTTACCAAGTTGATGAGCCTGTCTCATCTAAAACTTAGTGGCGATAAAACTGAGCTCCTGTTGCTTGGCAACCAGGTACATTTTAAATCTAACACCATGTGGCCAGCATGTATGGGCCCTGCACCTAGCCCTAAAACTGAGATAAAAAAGCCTGGGTGTTTGGTTGGACCATGATCTTACATTCAAAGTCCAAGCCAGGAAGACAGCTGCTGCATGTTATGGAATGCTAAGAATGATACACAAAGTGCTGCCCCTCCTACCAGATCAAGCAAAATAAAATGCTGGTCCAAACGCGTATCATCTCCAGGTTAGACTATGGTAACGCCCTTTACATAGGCGCCCCAAATGCAGTCACGACAAAATTGCAGATTGTACAAAACACCGGTGCAGGAGAGAATTCATTTTAAGGCCCTGTGTGCTGCCCATAAGACTAGGAGGGAATGGACCTCCTTTTATAAAAAGCCATGATTCACCCCTACAAGGCCAATCGAAGCCTCAGCTCTGATGAGTTGTATCTTGCATCGGTACCTAGGATTAAGAAGGCCAAAAGTGGCGGCCGACGTTTCTCATATAATGCCTCAAAACTATGGAATAGCCTGCCGCTGCATCTGCATAGGGAACCTAACCATTTAGCATTCCGGAAACAACTGAAAACATGGCTCTCTCCTTATACTGCCTGCCAACTCTAGTAACCGCTCTGGCGCTGGGATGCTCCTGGGTAGCCATGCGCTGTATAAAAACCATTTAATTCATTCATTAATTCATGCAAAATCCATTGATTTTGACGGAATCCCAGATTTACAGTAAGTGGCAGACCTGGAAATGCGCGGAAACTGATGCACCTCCTCAGGTGAGGTGTACCAAGGAGGAATATGTTTATTTATCCTTGTTTTTCACTTTATATGTGTGCTGCTTTCTGCAGCACACATAGAAAGAGGAAAATGCCTCAGGGGATTGTTATTGTGTGGGAAGGTGTCCACTGCTTCACAATAGCAATCCTGCTAACAACGCAGGTACCCTTACACCATGGTGGAAGAGTACCTTCATTGGCACTAGACAGCACATTGTGCGCCAGCACTGGGAAAAGGTAGGAATGCGCCGTACAGTTTTAAGTATGGTGCATTCCTGTCCTTTCCCTATCACGCAGTGCAGCTCAGCAAGGTGACTTGCTGCACTGCGAGATATGATGATAAATATGCTCCTTAGCATTTTGCTCTATTGTGTCAAAAGAACATGCCCGTGCAAAAAATAGAAGCCCTATATAATTTTCTGGTTGCATTATTATAGCTCCACTCTCCTAGCCATTCCGAGACTGCTGAATCTCAAAGGCCTTTCACACAGCCCCGGTAGAAAGTGCCTGTCTGAAATAAAATACATAAAAAGTGATGGGACAAACGTTTGCAAATAGTGTAAATAATTATCCGGAACAGAGACGAGTCGAAGCCTACACTCCTCCTTACTACATTCACATCAAAGATCCTCTAGATCGGCTGACCCGCCCTTCTACAGGCTGCAGGCACTTCTTTGGTGATCTCCACCACTCTGGAGCTTCCCTACTCACTTCACAAAGGTTTTCCTAGCTAATTAAGATCCGTTGAGATGTTGACCCACCGACCCATGGATACTCAGTCATTCACTCATGAGATCTCTGTAATTCAGAGCTGCCCCAACAACAATTTGGATTTCATTATCACTTACTCTTAACTAGACTAGCCGGGTCGGAATTATCACCAGCTGAGCGATTCCTCAATGACAACAACTTTTCCTTTACAGCCCTGAAGAAGTCACAGGATGCTTCCTATTGTGAGGAAACACGTGTTGACTGGTTGTCCTTTGTCCTTTTGCTATTGAGATCAAAACTATAAACATTTACTATTCAAGTGGACTTTAAATAACAACTCTTCAAATACTCGAAACATCAACAAACATTGTTTTTACTGTATAAACGTGTGCCCAGGACTTGGCTTTTTAGTTGCTCAGGATAACATCCCAAACCACCGTTCTTTTGTCTGTCATACCCCATGCTTGAAATGAGATCAAAATGGTGGAGCATCTCTAAAAGGGGCATCACCAATGAAGCTTAACAAGAAATCTGTAGTAACAGCGCAACATAGTGTCAGGCTTCAGGAGGCTGCACCTACCACATGTGTAGCGTAGGGAGTATTTCCGCCGAACTACACCTCCCAGAAGGCCTCCCTTCTGGGAGGGAACACTCTTTATGTAAGTCACGTACAACGCATGGAGTCCCTTACCTTGGGACTGAGGTCGTTGGGAGGAGTTCAATTTGGCGCTAATTTCGTTCCGCTCCGATGAGCGTGAAGATGTGGATTTCGTCCCCGCTCCGCAGCTGCGGCGGGAGAAGTTACCAAAGAGGTTTCACCCACAGGTTCACTGCCGCATTGAAGTGAAGTCTGATGGGCTATTGTTATCCTCCCCGGATCGGAGGAGCATCTTGATGGATTTTGATGTTCCGCATTTAACAGAGACATATTTACAGTGACAGTGGGGAACTTTATTTTAGCTTGGCCCTTGTGTTTCTTTGGTTCTGTGTACTCTGCAACTCATTTCATGATAGCATTCATGGAGGAGAAAAGGAAGCATAGATTTGGCATTAATATCCATTTCGCAGAGCCTTGACCTTTCTCGTTATCTGTCTTCTGGATGTCCTTTTGTTTTCTTCTTGCTTCATGGGAGTAGGTGAAAGGGTATGAATGTGTTCTAATTCCTTCTGTCTTTTCAGAGTAAAAAAGTTTTCAGATGTCTAATTGGGTTGTGTTTTGTGTATAGGGGTTTATTTCTCCAGTGGTGAGAGAAGGTATGTTACCGGGCCAAGAGGACTCATTGCAGCCCAGGGAGATCCTTGATAGGTACTGGAGGTTCACTAGTGAGATATTTGAAGAGTAGTCAGGATTGCATATTTTACTAATAGTGTGTCGATTTTGTTACAGGTCTCCCTTTCCCCCGCTGCACCTACCCTAATCCCTATTCCTTGCTTGATCGCCTCAATACTCTGGGCTTGTTTCAGTCAGAATTGAGGATGTCAGGAGGTGGACCCCTTTGAGCATCGCCCAGATCCTGAGGGGTTCTTGTGGACGCGACACATAGTCTTTCTTTTCAACAGGTTTATTTATCAAAAAGTCTCTTTAGTGTTCCCCGGTGGCCTCCTCAACAGCAACTGTCTTCAAAGGATTACTTTGCACATTCAAACATTCTATTCATTAGAATTCTAATAAGTTACACAACTATTACACATCCTATTCCATCATACATGAGAAAGCATCAAGATTAACTTAGACAAAAGTGGTTTTATATATATATAGATATATATATATTCACTGAAAAAACCATAGGTTTCAGGGACGTTATAGTTAGAAATTAGCTTTTTTTAAAACATAGAAATTCACTGAAAAAAAGAAAGTTTCAGGGACGTTATAGTTAGCTGGACATTTCACTCGTACAAAACCAGAGAACTTCGGCTGTTAGTTAGTTCAGCTAACTATAACTCGCGCCCCCACAATGCACCGCTGATGACGTCACATATTACATTATTCATGACATGGTTTGTATGGTTTGTGACATCATTGATGACATCACTGAGGACATCTCAAATGACATCACTGATGACATCATAAAATGAATGTGTGTTTCTGTAAAGCTTAAATATTATATATATATATATATATATATATATATATATATATATATATATATATATATATATATGTATATATATGTATATATATAAATATCACAAACAAGGATTGCCCCCATTTGAAAGCGCACTCATGAAAACAGCCGAGACACCACTTAGTTCTTGTAGCGTTTCTTTAATTGCAGCATTCAGCAGGTAACACCTCAATTGTTTCCATCCTTACGCGTTTCGGAACTTCCTTATTCCTTGTTCACAGGCACGTTTTATGTTATGAGGCAAGTTGAAAGCAAAGGTGCGAGTCAACAGATTTTATCGTTCTCTAGTGTCCCGCACTCTAGTGGGCGTGGTTTGCCATCCAGCAGTCTGGGACCTGTAGTTCCTTTGCCCTTGAATCATACCCTCCAGTGGGTTATGCCTCATTAACATCTCTTTAAATATCTATATTGACAGCTCTCCAGTGAGCTAAAGGTATCCACCCCCGAATGTATTTTGTTGCTAAGTGCTTTTTTTCTGCTTCTTGCGTCGAAGTCCGGTTTCCGCGCAGCAACCGTATTCGGTAATGGTGGTGCAGCTTTCCCGACTGGGAAATATATATATATATATATATATATATATATATATATATATATATATATATATATATATATATATATATATATATATATATATGTGCCAAGGTGTTTTGAAGAAAGAGTATGTGTATAAGTGTCTGAATGGATGATTTAGTAGGTGCGTGATTGTCTGTTTAAGTGAGTGATTAAACATGTCTCACTGAATGCATGGGTTAGTGACTAAACCGTGTAAATGTTGGTATCAGTCTGTCAGTTGGTATGTAAGCAGTTGCATGGGTCGGCGAGTAGCTTAATGTGTGTCTATATGGATTAATGATTGGTTGTCTGAGTATTTGTATTGGGTGCCTGAGTGTCTGTGTGGGTGGCTGGGTGGTGTGTGACTCTGTGTATAGATGTGTAAGTGGGTGATTCACTGGGTGTATGGGTTCAAGAGTGCATGTGTTATGGACTGTATGGGTGGGTGAGTGTATATGGGTGTGTTGGTGAATGAATGAATGTCTCAGTTGTACATGTGTGAGTAACTACATATGTAAAAGGTAGTATATATGAGTGTAGGAGCATATAAATGACTATATGTGAGAGTGAGTGATTGTGAGAGTGGCTGTTTGGATGAGTGTGTGCTTGTGTTAGAAGTGGTTCTGACACTATGGGCCCCCCAGATTTTTCGCTTTTTGAGCACCTAATTGTTGAGATGTTACTGTGGGGGAGCCTCATAAGTTGGGATTCACCCACAGTGAACTCATAATGAAAGAGACTGCAAAAAGGATTTTACTGGTGTCCCCCTGGCTTGACCAGGCCACTGCGCAGCAGCTGGAGTAAGGGACACCGGGCTGGTTACATGCAGATACATGTGTACATGCATGTGCACATGTGTAGGGGCTGCGCAGGGGAGATTCCTAGCGTGCTCAGCCAAGGAGCAGGGCAGTTAGACTGGTGTGGCAGGACTTATGCAGAATGGGGTGGTGACATGGAATAGGCTTTATACAGTGGAAAGAAACATGCCAGGGAAAGTCAGTGTGCTTTACAGTGTGTATTACATTATTCTCTTATGGGGATAGGGAGCACATGTGCTAGATTTACTTTCCTAAGCCCTAGAAATTCCAGACACGCACTAAAGTCCCCTGTAACAGGTGTGAGAAGAAGTATTCTGCAGAGTCCAAAGTCATATTTGTACTGCTTTTGGGTCATCCAGAACTGTCATATTTCTCTGAGCCAGCCATTACCAGGCCCTGGCTGGGGGCGGACCTCAGTTGCCTGGATTAATGACCTTTCTTCCCAGAGTGAAGACCTCCTCTCCACAGAGAGAAGATGGGTGGGGCTACAGGCCCATCCATTAGCAGCTATCACTGGGTGCCAGGCACCAGGCTGTACCAAGGAGGGAATGCAGTGAGGGGGGGAAGGGGCTCTTTCAGAGACCATGTGGCCAGAGACCCTGCATGATGCCATATTGAACAAACCCAGAGGCTGAGCAGGAAGGAGGGAGCCGGGGCAGGAGCAAGAAGAGGCCAAAAGCAGGAGGATAGGACCCCTGGGGGCTGAGATATGCTCCCCAGAAGGTGAGCGTCCTTTGACCTGTGGCCAACTGATGATAAAGTGCATGGGGCTCAGCCGCAAATTCAGAGAATGCCCCTGGGGTGGGTCAGGTCCCTGGGGCTGCCCCCAGAAGGAAGTAAAGTCAGGAAGCACCATAGTGCTCCCCGTGAAAGTGCCCAAAAGGGGTGCCAGGAGCCGATCCTGGCCCCCGATGAGACTGGAGGGAGGGGAGCTCTATTGCACCCCCCTCATGGGAGAACACAAGCAAAGAATTCCCCCGGGGCCAGGGATCCCAACTCTTGGCCCCGTCACTGCAACAATAAGGCGGGTTGCGCTCTCCGTGAAGAATGCCCCCATGGGGTTCCAGTATCCCACCCTGGCCCCACCAAGACGAGAGCAAAGGGGGACACGCTGTCGCACAACCCACCTGCAAAGAATATACCTAAGGGGCCCGGGACCCCATCTCCAGGCCCCGAAGAGGAGGCTCATGCGGGGTGTCAGGAGCCCACCCTGGCCCCTGCAGGAGTGGATCGCAGAGTGCCGTTACGTTACCCATGAAGCTGGCCGATGGCCCGGGACCCCATGTCTGGGAGAAGGAGGGGGGAGTGCCGTCGCATTCCCTCGAGGCCCAGGAGACCAGCGCAGGACTTTGCGTCTGCTCGCCAGAGCGGGCTGACAGAACAGTGGTGCCTGCTCCCGTGGAAGCACACGAGGGTGCTGGCCGGGTGGGGATCTGGCAAGGACAGCAGGGGGTGGGCTCCCCCGGCTGCCCTCCAACAATTTGGCAAAGCGGGGGCCCAGGTGGAACCGGGCACCGCGAGAAGAAGAGTGGCCGGGGGTGGGCTCCCTGAGCCCTGGAAAAACTCACTGAGGGCAGGAGCAGCCAGGGGTTGGCTCCCTGAGCTGTGCGACATCCCCTGGGGGTCCGGGTGGGACCGGGCCCCCTATCGAGGGCAGGAGATGCAGCGAAGCTGCCAGCAGCACGATCGCGGCTCTCCCCAAAGCAGCGGGAGAGCCGCTGCTATAATATGCACAAAGAAAGAGGAATCGCCCCATAATGCCTTACAGGCCTGGGCCAGCCTACAAGAGGAAAACTGCTTTTTCTCGGTTTGTGGTGGCCCCAGGAAAACGGGGGCACCACCCAGTGAGTGCAGAGATGTAGGGGGAGGTGCTTGAGAATCGCAGTCTCCCCCAGCACAAAGAGGAAAGTCCCCCTCTAAGTTTCTAGGGGACCTAAAAGAATACCCCCCCCTAGGCTCAGCACAGGCATTAACACCTCTTGGGCTGGAAATTTCGTTCTACAGCTGGGGGTGTATTGAGGAGTGCTTTAAGGAGTGAAAAGCTGAGCTGAGGATGTCTGGAGAAGGGCATCCCCTGGAGGTGAAGCGGTGTAATTGCACCAGAAATGCATTTACTATGGTTATTTCTTTTAGAGGGACGGAAGGTCACATGTATAATGTGAAGTACCTGTGTAAGGTGATTTCATAAGCAAAGTGGGGTTATGTTGCCAGACATTCTTGCTAGGGTGTCTGGCTGTTTATGCGTAATCCTGTGATTTAATCTGTAATTGCAATGCTTCTAATGATACACAAATGTGATGAGTACTGTCATTCTCAAGTGACGCTTAAACATGTATTCTTGCCGCTGCACTTAAGTGAAGAACCCAGACTGCTAGCCCTTAAGATGTAGAGGTGTATACTTCATGGTCATTAGGATATGCTCAGTCAGGATTATGTATCATCAAGGCAGGGTTACCTATTTCAAATGCTTGTTGAGATAATGGGGTGAGTCGCCACTGGGATGGTGCCAGTGCGCAGGGCCCTTGCCTCAGGTTATGTTCAACTAACTGCATTGGGGGCAAGATGATGTGCATACATGGGAGTGGTTGTACTAGATCCCCCACTGCAGGAGGGGTGGAGATGTTATGCAATGTCACAAAGTAATTTCAACAGCTTATGTATATTTGCAAATTGGTGCATAGTATTGAGTGGTGTGTGTGTTTAATACATGTTCTCTTACTTTTATTTAGCAAACTACAGACTGAACAATCAATTATTGAGTGTAATTTTTGCGCACCTGCAAATTGTGATTACTAGCCCACACCACCTCCCTTGAGTAAGCCTCAGACTGCTCTGCAACGCTACGCTCTGAGAGCCAGGCACTACAATTGGTTGTTTGGTTCCCAGTGAAGGACAAATATAGTCATGTTGTTTGTGCAGGCCTCACAGATGCTGCCTCGTATTCCAACAGCTGGTATCAGTGATTGTATAAGAGAGTAACTATGTATTAGTATCTGTACGAATAAGTGAGGTGGTGTATTTATAATTGTATAGATGAGAAAACGGAAGTGAGATTGATTCTTTACATGACTAACTAGGTGTGTGAGTAACTCTATGGGTGAGTGGTAGTGTGTGAGTGTCTGTATAGTTTGTATGAGTGTCTATGATAGTGCTGTATTGATGAGTGACTGCATGTATGAATGCCTGCATGGGTGAAAAAGTGGATGTGTGTGTGTAGACCTAGGAATCAGTGAGTTGGTATGTAGTAACTGGTATTGGTGTGTCTATGGTTTCGAAAATGGTAGATTGTATTTTAGAGTGAGTGTATCAAAGGTTATATTAGGGTGTGAGGAGTTGCATCAGATTATCACGTGGATGATGTCATCAGGGATGTCATTAGTGATGTCATTTGAGATGTCATCAGTGATGTCACTGGCCATTTCATGAATTATGTAATATGTGATGTCATCAGCAGTGCATTGCGGGGGCGCTACTAATAGTTAGCTGAACTAACTATAACAGGTGAATTTCTCTGGTTTTGTACTAGTGAAATGTCCAACTAGCTATAACATCCCTGAAACCTTTGTTTTTTCAGTGGATTTCAAAGATTTTTTAAAGGCTAATTTCTAACTATAACGTCCCTGAAACCTATGTTTTTTCAGTCAATTTCAAAGGTTTTTTAAAATGATAATTTCTAAATATAACGTCCCTGAAACCTATGTTTTTTTCAGTCAATTTCAAAGGTTTTTAAATGATGGTTTCTTACTATAATGTCCCTGAAACCCATAGTTTTTTTTCAATTAACTTTTAAAGTTTTTATAAATGCTAATTCCTAAGTATACCTACAGAGGTAGGATATGTGAAGAAAGAGAAATAAAGGTGCAGAAAGAAGAAAGAGAAATGCAGATTAAGGCAACAGAATTTTACAAAGACGAAGAAAAGTGCAGAAAGAAGTAAGAGATATGCAGAAAGAACCAACAGAGGTGCAGAAAGAGGCCTTGTTTTAAAGTCATCCTGTGCCCCCAACTATTTACTGACTGGTACTGGTGGTAACTGACTCTGACTAACCAGGCCTGGAGCCAGTGCTATGCTAAAAGACACTTAGAATACAGTGAAAACACCTTAATACACTAGGGTACACTATGAATTGGGGTATCCCTGTGTTTGGCATGATGTCCCCTGTAAGGCCCTAGTACATAATAGGGCAGGGGGATTACAAGTCCCTCTACCTCAGAGGTGCAGAAAGTGGCAAGCGAGGTGTAGAAAGAGAAAAGAAGGGTGCAGAAAGAGGCAATAGGAGTGTAGAAAGAAGCAACAGAATTGCAGAAAGAGGCAAGAGGTGAGCAGAAAGAGGAGAGAGAAGTACAGAAAGAAGCAAAAGGGGGGCTCAGAGAGGCAAGTGTGGTGTAGAAACAGGCAGGAAAGGTGCAGAAATAGGGAACAGAGGTGCAGAAAGAGGCAAGAGAGGTACAGAAAGAGGCAAGAGATCTGCAGAAAAAAGCCACAGATATGCTGAAAGAGGCAAGTGAAATGCAGAAAGAATCAAGAAAAGTGAACAAAGAGGCAACAGAAGGCAGAAGGAGGCACAAGAGGTGCAGAAAGAAGGAAGAGGAGTGCAGATAGAAGCAACAGAGGTACTGCAAGAGTCACAAGGGGTGCAGAAAGAAGGAAGAGAGGTGCAAAAAGAAGCCACAGAGGTGCTGAAAGATGCAGGAAGGGTGCAGAAAGAGGCAAACAAGTGCAGAAAGAAGCAACAGGGGTGCAAAAGGAGGCATGAGTGCTGCAGAAAGAGGGGAGAGAGGTGTAGAAAGAGGCAAAAGAGATGCACAAATAGTGAAGAGGGGTGCAGAAAAAGGCAGGAGGGGTGCAGAAGGAAGCAACAGAGGTGCCGAAAGAGCAAGAGACATGCTAGTGAAGTGCAGAAAGTGGCAACAGAGGTGCAGAAAGATGCAAGAGAAGTGAAGAAACAAGCAAGAGAAGTGCAGAAAGAACAAACAGAGGTGCAAAAAGAGGCAAGAGGAGTGCAAAAAAGGGAGAGAGGTACACTAAGAGACAAGAAAGGTACATAAAGAACCAGGAGGGGTGCAAAAAGAAAGAAGAAAAATGCAGAAAGAAGCAGGAGAATTGCTGAAAGAAGCAACAACAGTGTAGAAAGAAGCAAGATTAGGGCAGAAAGAGGCAAGTGAGGTGCAGAAAGAAGCAAGAGCAGTGCAGAAAGAACCAACAGAGGTGGTGAAAGAGGCAACAGAGGTGTAGAAGGAGGCACAAGAGGTGCAGAAAAAAAGGAAAATGAGTGCAGAAAGAAGCAACAGAGGTGCTGAAAGAGTCACGAGGGGTGCAGAAAGAAAGATGAGCAGAGCAGAAAAAAGCAAGAGCAGTGCAGAAAATAGCAAGAGCAGTGCAGAAAGAACCAATAGAGGTGCAAAAAGAGGAAAGAGGGGTGCAGAAAGTGATAGGAGAGGTGCACAAAGAGGCAAGAGAGGTACAGAAAGAGACAGGAGGGGTAACGAAAGAAGCAAAAGGTGCACAAAGAGGCAAGAGAAGTACAGAAGGAAGCAACAGAGGTACAGAAAGAAGCAACAGAGTTGCAAAATGAGGCAAGGGGGATGTAGAAAGAGGCAAGAGCAGTGCAGAAAGAACCGAGAGAAGTTCAGAAAGAAGCAACAGAGGTGCAAAAGGAGGCACGAGTGCTGCAGAAAGAGGGAAGTGAGGTGTAGAAAGAGACAAGAGAGTTGCACATAGAGGCAGGAGGGGAGCAGAAAGAAGCAACAGAGGTGCCAAAAGCGGCAGGAGAGGTGCAGAAAGAAGCAAATGAAGTGCACAAAGATGTAAGAGAGGTGCAGAAGGAGGCACAAGAGGTGCAGAAAGAAGGAAGAGGAGTGCAGGAAGAAGCAACTAAGGTGCTAAAAGAATCACAAGGGGTGCAGAAAAAAAGAAGAAAAGTACAGAAAGAGGCAAGAGAATTGCTGAAGGAAGCAACAGAAGTGTAGAAAGAAGCAAGATAAGTGCAGAAAGAGGCAATTGAGGTGCGGGAAAAAGCAAGAGCATTGCAGACAGAACAAACAGGTGCTGAAAGAGACAACAGAGGTGCAGAAGGAGGCTCAAGAGGTGCAGAAAAAAGGAAGAGGAGTGCAGGAAGAAGCAACAGAGGTGCTGAGAAAGTCACAAGGGGTGCAGAAAGAAAGATGAAAAGTGCAGAAAGAAGCAACAGAGGGCTGAAAGGGACAGGAAATGTGCAGAATGAGGCAAGCAAAGTTCAGAAAGAAGCAACAGAGGTTCAGACAGAGGCAAGAGTGGTGCAGAAAGAGGGAAGAGACATATAGGAAGAGGCAAGAGAATTGCACAAATAGGGAAGAGGGGTGCATAATTAATGGAGGTGCAGAAAGAAGCAAGTAAAGTACAGAAAGAGGCAATAGAGGTGCAGAAAGAGGTAAGATAATTGCTGAAAGAAGCAACAGAGGTTTTGAAAGAAGCAAGAGAAGTGCAGAAAGAGGCAAGTGAGGTACAGAAAGAGGTAGGAGAGGTGCACACAGAGGCAAGTGAGGTGCAGAAAGAGACAGGAGGGGTGCAGAAAGAAGGAAGAGAAGGCAGAAAGAGGCAAGACAATTGCTGAAAGAAGCAACAGAGGTGTAGAAACAAGCACGAGAAGTGCAGAAAGAGGCAAGTGTGGTGCAGAAAGAAGCAAGAGCAGTGCAGAAAGAACTAACAGAGGTGCTGAAAGAGGCAACAGAGGTGCAGAAGGAGGCACAAGAGTTTCAGAAAGAAGGAAGAGGAGTGCAGAAAAAGCAACAGAGGTGCTGAAAGAGTCACGAGGCGGTGCAGAAAGAGGAAAGAGAAGTGCAGAAGGAAGCAACAGAGGTGCTGAAATAGTCATGAAGGGTGAGGAAAGAGACAAGAGAAATACAGAAAGACGCAACAGAAAGAAGCAACAGAGGTGCAAAATGAAGCAAAAGGGATGTAGAAAGAGGCAAGAGCAGTGCTTTAAGAACCAGGAGAAGTGCAGAAAGAAGCAACAGAGATGCAAAAGGAGGCACAAGTGCTGCAAAAAGAGGGAAGAGAGGTGTAAAAAGAGGCAAGAAAGTAGGACAAATAGGGAAGAGGGGTGCAGAAAGAGTCAGGAGGGGTGCGAAAAGAAGCAACAGATGTGCCAAAAGAGGCAAGAGAGGTGCAGAAAGAATCAAGAAAAGTGAACAAAGAGGCAACAGAAGGCAGAAGGAGGCACAAGAGGTGCAGAAAGAAGGAAGAGGAGTGCAGATAGAAGCAACAGAGGTGCTGCAAGAGTCACAAGGGGTGCAGAAAGAAGGAAGAGAGGTGCAAAAAGAAGCCACAGAGGTGCTGAAATATGCAGGAAGGGTGCAGAAAGAGGCAAACAAGTGCAGAAAGAAGCAACAGGGGTGCAAAAGGAGGAATGAGTGCTGCAGAAAGAGGGGAGAGAGGTGTAGAAAGAGGCAAAAGAGATGCACAAATAGTGAAGAGGGGTGCAGAAAAAGGCAGGAGGGGTGCAGAAGGAAGCAACAGAGGTGCCGAAAGAGCAAGAGACATGCTAGTGAAGTGCAGAAAGTGGCAACAGAGGTGCAGAAAGATGCAAGAGAAGTGAAGAAACAAGCAAGAGAAGTGCAGAAAGAACAAACAGAGGTGCAAAAAGAGGCAAGAGGAATGCAAAAAAAGGGAGAGAGGTACACTAAGAGACAAGAAAGGTACATAAAGAACCAGGAGGGGTGCAAAAAGAAAGAAGAAAAATGCAGAAAGAAGCAGGAGAATTGCTGAAAGAAGCAACAACAGTGTAGAAAGAAGCAAGATTAGGGCAGAAAGAGGCAAGTGAGGTGCAGAAAGAAGCAAGAGCAGTGCAGAAAGAACCAACAGAGGTGGTGAAAGAGGCAACAGAGGTGTAGAAGGAGGCACAAGAGGTGCAGAAAAAAAGGAAAATGAGTGCAGAAAGAAGCAACAGAGGTGCTGAAAGAGTCACGAGGGGTGCAGAAAGAAAGATGAGCAGTGCAGAAAAAAGCAAGAGCAGTGCAGAAAAAAGCAAGAGCAGTGCAGAAAGAACCAATAGAGGTGCAAAAAGAGGAAAGAGGGGTGCAGAAAGTGATAGGAGAGGTGCACAAAGAGGCAAGAGAGGTACAGAAGGAAGCAACAGAGGTACAGAAAGAAGCAACAGAGTTGCATAATGAGGCAAGGGGGATGTAGAAAGAGGCAAGAGCAGTGCAGAAAGAACCGAGAGAAGTTCAGAAAGAAGCAACAGAGGTGCAAAAGGAGGCACGAGTGCTGCAGAAAGAGGGAAGTGAGGTGTAGAAAGAGACAAGAGAGTTGCACATAGAGGCAGGAGGGGAGCAGAAAGAAGCAACAGAGGTGCCAAAAGCGGCAGGAGAGGTGCAGAAAGAAGCAAATGAAGTGCACAAAGATGTAAGAGAGGTGCAGAAGGAGGCACAAGAGGTGCAGAAAGAAGGAAGAGGAGTGCAGGAAGAAGCAACTAAGGTGCTAAAAGAATCACAAGGGGTGCAGAAAAAAAGAAGAAAAGTACAGAAAGAGGCAAGAGAATTGCTGAAGGAAGCAACAGAAGTGTAGAAAGAAGCAAGATAAGTGCAGAAAGAGGCAATTGAGGTGCGGGAAAAAGCAAGAGCATTGCAGACAGAACAAACAGGTGCTGAAAGAGACAACAGATGTGCAGAAGGAGGCTCAAGAGGTGCAGAAAAAAGGAAGAGGAGTGCAGGAAGAAGCAACAGAGGTGCTGAGAAAGTCACAAGGGGTGCAGAAAGAAAGATGAAAAGTGCAGAAAGAAGCAACAGAGGGCTGACAGGGACAGGAAATGTGCAGAATGAGGCAAGCAAAGTTCAGAAAGAAGCAACAGAGGTTCAGACAGAGGCAAGAGTGGTGCAGAAAGAGGGAAGAGACATATAGAAAGAGGCAAGAGAATTGCACAAATAGGGAAGAGGGGTGCATAATTAATGGAGGTGCAGAAAGAAGCAAGTAAAGTACAGAAAGAGGCAATAGAGGTGCAGAAAGAGGTAAGATAATTGCTGAAAGAAGCAACAGAGGTTTTGAAAGAAGCAAGAGAAGTGCAGAAAGAGGCAAGTGAGGTACAGAAAGAGGTAGGAGAGGTGCACACAGAGGCAAGTGAGGTGCAGAAAGAGACAGGAGGGGTGCAGAAAGAAGGAAGAGAAGGCAGAAAGAGGCAAGACAATTGCTGAAAGAAGCAACAGAGGTGTAGAAACAAGCACGAGAAGTGCAGAAAGAGGCAAGTGTGGTGCAGAAAGAAGCAAGAGCAGTGCAGAAAGAACTAACAGAGGTGCTGAAAGAGTCAACAGAGGTGCAGAAGGAGGCACACGAGTTTCAGAAAGAAGGAAGAGGAGTGCAGAAAAAGCAACAGAGGTGCTGAAAGAGTCACGAGGCGGTGCAGAAAGAAGGAAGAGAAGGGCAGAAAGAAGCAACAGAGGTGCAAAAGGAGGCATGAGTGCTGCTGAAAGAGGGAAGAGAGGTGTTGAAAGGAGCAAGAGAGTTGCACAAATAGGGAAGAGGGATGTAGAAAGAGTCAGGAGGGGTGCAGAAAGAAGTTACAGAGGTGCTGAAAGAGGCTACACAGGTGCAGATAGAAGCAAGTGTAGTGCAGAAAGAGGCAACAGAGGTGCAGAAAGACGCAAGAGAGGTGCAGAAACAAGTAAGAGAAGTGCAGAAGGAGGCTAGAGAATTGTTGAAAGAAGCAACAGAGGTTTAGAAAGAAGCAAGGGAAGTGTAGAAAGAGGCAAGTGAGATGCAGAAAGGAGCAAGAACAGTGCAGAAAGAACCAACAGAGGTGCACAAAGAGACAAGAGGGGTACAGAAAGAGGTAGGAGAGGTCCACAAAGAGGCGAGAGAGGTACAGAAAGTGTCAGGAGGGGTGCAAAAAGAAGTACAGAGAGAGGCAAGAGAATTGCTGAAAGAAGCAACAGAGGTACAGAAAGAAGCAAGAGCAGTGCAGAAAGAACCAACAGAGGTGCTGAAAGAGGCAACAGAGGTGCAGAAGGAGGCATGAGAAGTGTAGAAAAAGGAAGAGGAGTGCAGTAAGAAGCAACAGAGGTGCTGAAAGAGTCGCAAGGGGTGCAGAAAGAGGGAAGAGAAGAGCAAAAAGAAGCAACAGAGGTGCTTAAAGATGCACGAAGGGTGCAGAATGAGGCAAAAGTAGTGCGGAAAAAAGCAACAGAGGTACAAAAGGAGGCACAAGTGCTGCAGAAAGAAGCAAGAGAAGTACAGAAAGAGGAAAGAGAATTGCTGAAAGAGGCAAGAAAAGTGCAGATAGAGGCACAAGAGGTGCAGAAAGAAGGAAGAGGAGTGCAGAAAGAAACCACAAATGTGCTGAAAGAGTCACAAGGGGTGCAGAAAGAAGAGAGGTGCAAAAAGAAGGCTCAGAGGTTCTGAAAGATGCACAAAGGGTGCAGAAAGAGGCAAAAGAAGTGCAGAAAGAAGCAACAGAGGTGCAAAAGGAGGCATGAGTGCTACAGAAAGAGAGAAGAGAGGTGTAGAAAGAGGCAAGAGAGATACACAAATAGAGAAGAGGAGTGCAGAAAGAGGCAGGAGGGGTGCAGAAAGAAGCAACAGAGGTGTCAAAACAGCAAGAGACATGTAGACAGAAGCAAGGGAAGTGCAGAAAGAGGCAACAGAGGTGCAGAAAAATGCAAGAGAGGTGAAGAAACAAGCAAGAGAAGTGCAGAAAGAGGCAAGAGAATTGCTGAATTAAGCGACAGAGGTTTTGAAAAAAGCAAGAGATGTGCAGAAAGAGGCAAGTGAGGTGCAGAGATAAGCAAGAGCAGAGCAGAAAGAACAAACAGGTGTAAAAAGAGTCAAGAGGGGTGCAAATAGAGGTAAAGAGGTACACAAAAAGACAAAAGAGGTATAGAAAGAGTCAAGAGGGGTGCAAAATGATAGAAGAAAAGTGCAGAACGAGTCAAGAGAATTGTTGAAAGAAGCAAGAGCAGTGCGGTAAGAACCAACAGAGGTGCTGAAAGAGGCAACAGAGGTGCAGAAGGAGGCATGAGAGATACAGAAAGAAGGAAGAGGAGTGCAGAAAAAGCAACAGAGGTGCTGAAAGAGTCACGAGGCGGTGCAGAAAGAAGGAAGAGAAGGGCAGAAAGAAGCAACAGAGGTGCAAAAGGAGGCATGAGTGCTGCTGAAAGAGGGAAGAGAGGTGTTGAAAGGAGCAAGAGAGTTGCACAAATAGGGAAGAGGGATGTAGAAAGAGTCAGGAGGGGTGCAGAAAGAAGTTACAGAGGTGCTGAAAGAGGCTACACAGGTGCAGATAGAAGCAAGTGTAGTGCAGAAAGAGGCAACAGAGGTGCAGAAAGACGCAAGAGAGGTGCAGAAACAAGTAAGAGAAGTGCAGAAGGAGGCTAGAGAATTGTTGAAAGAAGCAACAGAGGTTTAGAAAGAAGCAAGGGAAGTGTAGAAAGAGGCAAGTGAGATGCAGAAAGGAGCAAGAACAGTGCAGAAAGAACCAACAGAGGTGCACAAAGAGACAAGAGGGGTACAGAAAGAGGTAGGAGAGGTCCACAAAGAGGCGAGAGAGGTACAGAAAGTGTCAGGAGGGGTGCAAAAAGAAGTACAGAGAGAGGCAAGAGAATTGCTGAAAGAAGCAACAGAGGTACAGAAAGAAGCAAGAGCAGTGCAGAAAGAACCAACAGAGGTGCTGAAAGAGGCAACAGAGGTGCAGAAGGAGGCATGAGAAGTGTAGAAAAAGGAAGAGGAGTGCAGTAAGAAGCAACAGAGGTGCTGAAAGAGTCGCAAGGGGTGCAGAAAGAGGGAAGAGAAGAGCAAAAAGAAGCAACAGAGGTGCTTAAAGATGCACGAAGGGTGCAGAATGAGGCAAAAGTAGTGCAGAAAAAAGCAACAGAGGTACAAAAGGAGGCACAAGTGCTGCAGAAAGAAGCAAGAGAAGTACAGAAAGAGGAAAGAGAATTGCTGAAAGAGGCAAGAAAAGTGCAGATAGAGGCACAAGAGGTGCAGAAAGAAGGAAGAGGAGTGCAGAAAGAAACCACAAATGTGCTGAAAGAGTCACAAGGGGTGCAGAAAGAAGAGAGGTGCAAAAAGAAGGCTCAGAGGTTCTGAAAGATGCACAAAGGGTGCAGAAAGAGGCAAAAGAAGTGCAGAAAGAAGCAACAGAGGTGCAAAAGGAGGCATGAGTGCTACAGAAAGAGAGAAGAGAGGTGTAGAAAGAGGCAAGAGAGATACACAAATAGAGAAGAGGAGTGCAGAAAGAGGCAGGAGGGGTGCAGAAAGAAGCAACAGAGGTGTCAAAACAGCAAGAGACATGTAGACAGAAGCAAGGGAAGTGCAGAAAGAGGCAACAGAGTTGCAGAAAAATGCAAGAGAGGTGAAGAAACAAGCAAGAGAAGTGCAGAAAGAGGCAAGAGAATTGCTGAATTAAGCGACAGAGGTTTTGAAAAAAGCAAGAGATGTGCAGAAAGAGGCAAGTGAGGTGCAGAGATAAGCAAGAGCAGAGCAGAAAGAACAAACAGAGGTGTAAAAAGAGTCAAGAGGGGTGCAAATAGAGGTAAAGAGGTACACAAAAAGACAAAAGAGGTATAGAAAGAGTCAAGAGGGGTGCAAAATGATAGAAGAAAAGTGCAGAACGAGTCAAGAGAATTGTTGAAAGAAGCAAGAGCAGTGCGGTAAGAACCAACAGAGGTGCTGAAAGAGGCAACAGAGGTGCAGAAGGAGGCATGAGAGATACAGAAAGAAGGAAGAGGAGTGCAGAAAGAAGCAACAGAGGTGCTGAAAGAGTCATAAGGGGTGCAGAAAGAGGGAAGAGAAGTGCTGAAGAAAGCACAGAGGGTGCAGAAAGACACAAGAGAAGTGCAGAATGGAGCAACAGAGGTACAGAAGGAGGCACGAGTGGTGCAAAAAGAGGCAAAAGAGGTAAAAGAGGTATAGAAAGATGCATGAGTTGCAGAAATAGGAAAGAGGGGTGCAGAATTAACATAGGTGCCGAAAGAGGCAAGAGAGGTGCAGAAAGAAGCAAGTAAAGTACAGAAAGACGTTATAGAGGTGCAGAAAGACGCACAAGAGGTGCAGAAACAAGCAAGAGAAGTGCAGAAAGAGTAAACGGGTGTAAAAAGAGACAAGAGGGGTGCAGAAAGAGATAGGGGAGGTGGACAAAGAGGCAAGAGAGGTACAGAAAGAAGGAAGAGGAGTGCAGAAAGAAGCAACAGAGGTGCTTAAAGAGTCACAAGGGGTGCAGAAAGAGGGAAGAGAAGTGCAAAAAGAAGCAACAGAGGTGCTGAAAGAGGCACGAAGGATACAGAATTAGGCAAAAGTAGTGCAGAAAAAAGCAAAAGAGGTGCAAAAGGAGGCGCGAGTGCTGCAGAAAGAGGGAAAAGAGGTGTATAAAGAGGCAAGAGAGATGCACAAATAGGGAAGAGGGGTGCAGAAAGAGGCAGGAGGGGAGCAGAAAGAAGCAACAGAGGTGCCAGAAGAGCAAGAGAGGGACAGAAAAAAGCATGTGAAGTGCAGAAAGAGGCAACAGAGATGCAGAAAGGCGAAAGAGAGGTGCAGAAACAAGCAAGAGAAGTGCAGAAAGAGGCAAGAGAATTGTTGAAAGAAGCAACAGAGATTTTGAAAGAAGCAAGAGAAGTTTAGAAAGAGGCAAGTGAGGTACAGAAAGAAGCAAGAGCAGTGCAGAAAGAACCAACAGAGGTACAAAAAGAGGCAAGAGGGGTGCAGAAAGAGCCAGGAGGGGTGCAAAAAGAAGGAAGAGAAGTGCAGAAAGAGGTAAGAGAATTGCTGAAAGAAGCAACAGATGTGTAGAAAGAAGCAAGAGAAGTACATAAAGAGGCAAGTTAGGTGCCGAAAGAAGCAGGAGCAGTGCAGAAATAACCAACAGAGGTGCAGAAGAAGGCACGAGAGGTGCAGAAAGAAGGACGAGGAGTGCATAAAGAAGCAACAGAGGTGCTGAAAGAGCAAGGAGGGGTGAAGAACCAAGGATGAGAAGTGCAGAAAGAAGCAACAGAGGTGCTGAAGGAGGCACAGAGGGTGCAGAAAGACGCAAGAGAAGTGCAGAAAGAAGCAACAGAGGTACAGAAAGAGGCGAGAGTGGCGCAAAAATAGGGAAAAGAGGTGTAGAAAGAGGCATGAGTTGCACAAATAGGGAAGAGGGGTGCAGATTTAACAGAGATGCTGAAAGAGGCAAGAGAGGTGCAGAAAGAAGGAAGGAAAGTACTGAAAGAGGCAACAGAGGTGCAGAAAGCCGCAAGAGAGGTGCAGAAACAAGCAAGAGAAGTGCAGAAAGAGTAAAAACATATAAAAAGAAACAAGAGGGGTGCAGAAAGAGATAGGAGAGGTGGACAAAGAGGCAAAAGAGGTACAGAAAGAGGCAAGAGGGTGCAAAAACAAGGAAGAGAAGTGCAGAAAAAGGCAAGAGAATTACTGAAAGAACCAACAGAGCTGTAGAAAGAAGCAAGAGAAGTGCAGAAAGTCAAGTGAGGTGCATATAAATGCAGGAGTCGTGCCGAAATAACCAACAGAGGTGCTGAAAGAGGCACGAAGGGTGCAGAAAGAGCAAGAGAAGTGCAGAAAGAGGTAATAGAGGTACAGAAAGAGGCAAGAGGTGTGCAGAAACAGGCAGGGAAGGTGAAGAAACAGGGAACAGGGATGCGTAAGAGGCAGTAGAGGTGTAGAAAGAGAAAAGAGGGGTGTAGAAAGTGGCAAGAGATCTGCAGAAAAAAGCAACAGAGGTGCTGAAAGAGGCAAGTGAGGTGCAGATAAAAGCAAGAGAGGTGCAGAAAGAGGCAATATGAGTGCAGAAAGAAGCAACAGATGTGCAGAAAGCAGCGAGGGGTGCAGAAAGAGGAGAGAGAAGTGCAGAAAGAAGCACAAGAGGTGCTCAAAGAGGCAAGAGGGATGCAGAAAGAGGCAAGAGCAGTGCAGAAAGAACCAAGAGAAGTGCAGAAAGAAGCATTAAAGGTATAAAAGGAGGCACAAGGGAGAAGCTCCAGAGGTATAGAAAAAGGACAGAGTGGTGCATAAAGAGGGAAGAGAGGTATAGAAAGATGCAAGAGAGTTTTACATATAGGGAAGAGGGGTGCCGAAAGAGGCAGAAGGGGTGCAGACAGAAGCAATAGAGGTGCTAAAAAATGCAAGAGAGGTGCAGAAACAAGCAAGTGAAGTGCAGAACTAGGCAATAGAGGTGCAGAAAGATGCAAGAGAGGTGCAGAAACAAGCAATAGAAGTGCAGAAAGAGCTAGGAGAATTGCTGAAAGAAGCTACAGCGGTTTAGAATGAACCAACAGAGGTGCAAAAAAGATGCAAGAGGGGTGCAGAAAAAGGTCGGAGGGGTGCAGAAAGAAGAAAGAAAAGTGCAGAAAGAAGCACGAGAATTGCTGAAAAATGCAACAGAGGTGTAGAAAGAAGCAAAAGAAGTGGAGAAAGTCAAGTGAGGTGCAGATAAAAGGAAGAACCATGCACAAAGAACCAACAGAGGTGCTGAAGGAGGCACAAAGGGTGCAGAAAGAGCAAGAGAAGTGCAGAAAGAGGTAACAGATGTACAGAAAGAGGCAAGAGATGTGCAGAAAAAGGGAAGAAAGGTGTAGAAAGGGGCAAGAGAATTGCAAAAATAGGGAAGAGGGGTGCAGAATTAACAGAGGTGCCGAAAGAGGCAGGAAAGGTGCAGAAACATGGAACGGGGTGCAGTAAGAGGGAGGAGAGGTACAGAAAGAGAATTGAGGGGTGCAGAAAGGGGCAAGAGCTCTGCAGTAAAAAGCAACAGAGGTGCTGAAAGACGCAAGTGAGGTACCAAAAGAGGCAAGAGATCTGCAGAAAAAGCAACATAGGTGCTGATAGAGGCAAGTGAGGTGCAGAAAGAAGCAAGAGAGGTGCAGAAAGAGGCAATAGAAGTGCAGAAAGAAGCAAGAGCTATGCAGAAAGAGGCAAGAGGGGTGCAGAAAGAAGAGAGAGAAGTGCATAAAGAAAGCAAAACAGGTGCTCCAAGATGCAAGAGTGATGCAGAAAGAGGTAGGAACAGTGCAGAAAGAACCAAGAGAAGTGCAGAAAAAAGCAACAGAGGTGCAAGAGGAAGGCACGAGGGGTACAGAATGAAGGAAGAGAAGTGCAGAAAGAGAAAGGAGGGGTGCAGAATGGGGGAAGAGCTCTGCAGTAAAAAGCAACAGAGGTGCTGACAGACACAAGTGAGGTGCTCAAAGAGGCAAGAGATCTGCAGAAAAAAGCAAGAAGCAACAGAGGTGGAAGAGGAGGCACGAGGTGTACAGAAAGAAGGAAGAGAAGTCCAGAAAGAAGCAGCAGAGATGCTGAAAGAGGCACAAAGGGTGCAGAAAGAGGCAAGAAAAGTGCAGAAGAAGCAACAGAGGCACAGAAAGAGGCAAGTGAGGTGCAGAAAGAAGCAAAAGCAGTGCAGAATGAACCAACAGAGGTGCAAAAAGAGGCAAGAGGGGTGCAGAAAGAGGTAGGAGAGTTGCACAATGAGGCAAGAGAGGTACACAAAGAGGCAGGAGGGGTGCAAAGATAAGTGCAGAAAGAGGCAAGAGAATTGCTGAAAGAAGCAACAAGTGTAGAAAGATGCAGGAGAAGCGCATAAAGAGGCAAGTGAGATGCAGAAAGAAGCAAGAGCAGTGCAGAAAGAACTAACAAAGGTGCAAAAAGAGGCAAGAGTGGGTCAGAAAAAGGTAGGAGGGGTGCACGAAGTGGCAAGAGAGGTACAGAAAGAGGCAGGAGGGTGCAAAAAGAAGTAAAAAAAAGTACGAAAAGAGGCAAGAGGATTGCTGAAAGAAGCAACAGAGATTTAGAAAGAAGCAAGAGAAGTGTATAAAGAGGCCAGTGAGGTGCAGAAAGAAGCAAGAGCAGTGCAAAAAAGAACCAACAGCGGTGCTGAAAGAGGCAAGTGAGGTGCAGAAAGAGGCAAGAGATTTGCCAAAAAAAGTAACAGAGGTGCCGAGAGAGGGAAGTGAGGTGTAGAATGAAGCAAGAGAGGTACAGAAAGAAGGAAGAGAAGTGCAGAAAGACGTAGGAGGAATACAGAAAAAGGCAAAAGAGGTAGAGAAAGAGGGAAGAAGGGTGCAGAATGAAGCATGCGGGGTACAGAAAGAAGCAAATGAGATGCAGATAGAGGCAACAGACTTGCAGAAAGTAGAAGAGATTTGCAGAAAGAGGCAAGAGAAGTGCAGAAAAAGAAAGAAATGTGCAGAGAGAAGCAACAGAAATGCAGAAAGAGGCAAGAAAGGTGCAGAAGGAAGCAATAGTGGCTTGCACACCATTAGTACCAATTTAACACCCACATTTAGCAATAAGTAACAGGTGACCATTCTAGGTTTGCAAAGGGCCTTTCACCACGCTGTAACACTTGACTCTGCATTTTTGGTGCCGTTTGAGCTAGAAACAAGGCTTTTTTTGTTCAAATCTGCAGATTAGGGAGCAGATTATGAATTATGTGGCTAATGCAGAAAATTGTGCGAAAGTCGGTGCAGCCAAACAGTTGCATAATTACAGTGACCCTGCTCATACGTCTGACTAGGTCCACAAGTGCTCCTCAGTGATTACTTCTTTTTTTCTCTCACTGAGTTCATAGTAGAGCTTCCAAGGAAACGAGGAAGACTAAACCTGAGGTTACCACTCCACAGATTACCATACCACATAATTCCTCCCCATAACACAAAATTCCACTCAACATAATTCCTATACACTAAATACCACATACTTTCTATCCACATAATTTCACTGCACAATATACCACATAATTCCACTACACAAAATGTACATACACTCCACTCCAAAAAACATTAGTAAAAAACATTTACATATACATAGCCAATAGCTCAAACTCTCAAAAATGCAAAACCTATTACATTGCAAACACTTCTTTAATTAGTAGTCGAGTTTGCAGAGTGGTGGAGAAAGGGTGCTGGGCCTCGGACCAGTGCTCAGGAATTCTGCTGCGTAGGATTTACAGGAGATACCAGAAGGGCTTCTTGGCCCCCAAAGTCCCTCAGGAGTAAAGTGGACTTCATCCCCATCCCGTAGTCTTCCAGGAGGCACGTTTGCAGAGTGGTGGAGAAAGGGGTCATGGCCTCAACTACCCCTCCTATTGCCTCCAGTAAGTACCACACAGCAGGATCGTTAAGTTCTCATAACAGGCCATGTCCCCTTTGCCCACCACTCTGCAAACGCGCTCCCTGGTCCGCCCTTGGATGGGGATTGAAGTCCCCTTCACTGCTGGGGGTCCTCTAGGGGCCAACTAGCCTACCTCTCACCTCCAGTAAGCCCCACACAGTTGGATTGCTGAGAAGTGGACACAGACCCTGCCCTTTTTCTCCACCACTCTCAAAACACGCCCTCTGGCGCATTCTAAGTTGGGAGATTAAGTCCCCTTGAATACTGATGGTCCTTGGGGGCCAACTAGCCCACCAGGTACCGTCAGAAAGCAGCACAAAGCTGGCTTGCAGAGAGGTGGGCTGAGTCCATGCCCCCTGTTTACACCACTCTGCAAACGCACCTCTGGGCGCACTGCTGCTCGGGGGATGAAGTCCACTTGTGTCCTGAGGTCCTCACCAACCGAGACCGCACTTAGTTTTTTTTATAATTTCGTCCGGATTCTCGCACCCAGCGCCAATTCTGCCAAAGTTATATAAAAATGTTTTTTGGGGTTCTGGGGTCCTTGTGGGCCCTCCTGCAGGCCTAGGGTGTCAGGGTGTTTCTACCATGCCCCCTTTTCTTGTTTTTTACCTTTTTATTTCACCTTTTTCTTGCGCCTCGGTTACCGTCATGGCTGCCAACACTTCCTGGTTTGGAGTGTTGGCAGCCAATCGGAAGTCAGCTCATGCTCGGGTGGAGTAGCGACTCCTACTCAGTGCTCAGCTATATATACTTTTTTTTATTTCTCAGGAACTACTGGTCGGATTGCTTTCTGAACCAAGAGCTACCTTTTTGCCAAATTTGGTGTAATTTCGTTCAGCAATTCAGGCTGTAGCCGACTCTAAAATTTCCTATGAAAATTAACATGGGGAAATCACATTTAAGACCCTCTTTTTTCTCGCCCCCGCTTGATGAATCACCCCGAAACTTTCAAGATAGGAGCTGACCGGTAGGCCAGATTAGTTTTGAAAATGTTGTGAAGATTCGTCAAATGGCGCCTGTTGGACTTGCGATGGGCAAGCCCAGCACAAAGGGGGTAGCTTGGCTCAAGTGACAAGGCAAGTGAAGGCTGTAGTGTTAAGCCGGCTCTGACCCAATAATAACTCCTTGTACATCCACACCAAAAAGAAGGACACCACACCACTGCTGTAGAAAAATACGATTCCTTTATATAAAAGTTCTTTGTTGTAAATAGGGTTGACTGGGAAAGCACATATACATTTCTTTTGGTCATACAGTCCTGGGTTTCAATTCGGTAATAAATAGTATTAAAAAATAAGTCAGGAATAAATAGCATCAATCAATAGAATAAACTTTAGGAATGAATACCACAAATAAATATCAGAATAAATATCAGAATAAATACTGGTTCATTTAAATAAGCAACCACATGTTTCTTCTGGTATCGCTGCCACCAATTAAATACTTTAGGTTCATCACATTTGCAATACGTTTCAAATGGGAAAGATAACTCTTACAGTTTATGCTGTTTTCAATGACCGGGTATACGGCTTCTCTGAGCGCAAAATAAGGTTTGGGACTCTTTAATAATCACTCAGGGCGTATGCGCGTATATCTAAAAGGCAAGGAAACACAGTAAATACATCATTTGCACTCGGCGGTCACCGGGATAGGATCTCTGCTTTGCCGGTGAAGTCTATGCGCGCCTACGGGCTTTAGCACCACTTGAGCACAGGCGGCACCAGTTCAAAGTCTTTAGACTGACGAACGGGCTGCCGGAGAGGTCACACAACCTTCGCGCACAGTCAAATGAATGCCGGTTCACAGTTCCTTCACAACGCTGCATTCACTATGAAGAAACGGGCCCACCTCACATCGGCTGCAATCAAAATACGATTCAGTCGGGCACAGCACTTCTCTCGTTAGCGACGGGGCTCTCAGGGGCTCCACGGACCTCCCTCCGACTTCCGCATACAGGGTGGTTCCCGCCCACAGCTACAGCTCCCGGGTCACTGGGGAGTGGCAGAGACGCTAGTCCCGCCCAACGAAGGCCGGCCTTTCCCCACCCCGGCGCACCACCTCACCTTCAATCTGCGCAGGAAGCGCACTACGCTGGTGGGGCTCGGAGACGTCCGAGCTCCCCTCTAGAGGCACCTGTCGCGAAGGGGGCACAGCTGACGATCGCGGTCGCAGCGAACTTGCTCTCGCCTCGCGACTCGATAAATCGATCACAGTTCACCACCGGGGGGGCGGGGAGGCACACGAATCTGGCCACAGTCTTTTGGGGCAATGAGGTACTCGCTGGGCAGGCGCTGTAGGCGCTAGATCACTTCTCACGTAGCTGACTGGAACGCCAGTCAGACACAACGCCAGCAACCCTTTGCTGCTCTACTGCCTGCGCTACCAGCCACCTCAGGGGTCAACAGGGCAGGTGTCAGTCTGGTGTCAAGTCTGGAATCTCTTAATCTCCTTCTCTAGTCTGAACAATCTTCATCTCCTTCTCTTTCTCCTTCTTCTCTAAAATGGCCGCCAGGGACTGGGCCTTATATAGCCAGTGCCCTGGGGTACTGGCACGAGCCAGAAGGTTCTAGAACCTTCTCTGGCTGTGACAATGACAAGGCACTCTTGAGGGGTATTTAGGACACTCACAGCCATCATACTGGGGTTCTAGAGCAGCCATTTTGTGTACCTGAGGAAAACAAAGGAATTCCTGTCAGAAATGCGCGCCAACCAAAGGGCGCCAAAACCTCAAAAGGCCAGGGTTCATGAAGGCTCCAATTGAAGTCACTTCATGTTGGACTTTGGCCCTTAGGGCAGGTTCACCCCTAGACTTTTTGCTTGAAATGGTGACCTGGAGATGGTGATTTTGGGATCCTGCGCACTTTCACTGTGTCCCAGTGGAAAGTGCGTGCGCACTCTGAGTGCATGTGCTGAGCTAGGCCTGCCCGCCCATAGGAATGCATGGGGAATGTATGTGTCCCTGGTAGTTCCTGATGCGTGGGGTGTACAGGCTTGAGTCTGGTATGTGTGAACTCGTGAGAGTGAATGCTGCGAGATGGTGTATGCAGCATGTATGTGTCTAGTAGCGAAGCGCCATTTCTAGACATGGCTGTACGTGTGCTGTGAGGGTGCTGGCGTGTGATTGGCTGGAGCTGGCTGGCATGCCAGGCTCCAGGAAGTCTGGATGGGTCTGCCCGGTGGTGAGTGGGAGATTAGCATGAGTGATGTGTGGGAGGAGTGTACCTGTTTCCTGGATGGGCTGGGTTTTCCCCACACAATGCTGGCTCCGCCCCCCTGTGGTGTGTCTAATGACCCAAGC
This sequence comes from Lissotriton helveticus, assembly GCF_964261635.1. Taxonomy (NCBI): domain Eukaryota; kingdom Metazoa; phylum Chordata; class Amphibia; order Caudata; family Salamandridae; genus Lissotriton; species Lissotriton helveticus. The sequence continues at coordinate 898,957,487 of NC_136065.1, read as the reverse complement.
CCTGCCAGTGAATAGAGAGGGTGGTTGAGGTAAACAGAGTACTCAAGAACCAGCTGCGACTGGTTCCGCCCCCACTCTGCACCCTTGAACAAAGGGAAATACTGTATAAAAATGGGGCTGTGTCCCCACTGAAGTTGTTCTCTTCCAGGATCCTGAGGGGGCTGTTGCTGCTGTCGCTGGGCCAGAGGACCGCCACTTGGACTGTCTCCCTGCCTGGAGACCCAGTGTGCTGGCTCTGGGCCCAGCCTTGCCCCCCTGCCTGCCCAAGGACCTTTGCTGGGCTTGTTGGCCCCTAGCGCTTGGGAGCGCTTTTGATTGCCTTTTTAGCGCCTAAGAGTGCTTTATTTGGCTTACAGCGCTCTTTGCAGATTTTAAAGTCCCCTGGCAGGTGCCCACCCTGCCCGGGACCTGGCGCTGTGTTTACCCCACAAGCGAGTGCCCACCTCGCTTTTATTGGTGAGTTACGGCAAAAGAAGATAGCTTTTGCCCTCCGCAGCGCGACCCGGAGCCTGGGGGCTCGTTCGCAGGGCCGCGCTGCTATTGGCTGCTCCACCAACCTATTGCGTGCCTAGCTTGGCCGGAGGGTTGCCCGGCAACCAGGACGCTCGCAGTCCCTTTTGGAGCAAGGCCGCCATCTTGTGTCGTCGGCCGTGTCCTGTCCGGGGCTCCCAAGGACGAGGGAGAGCCCCGGGCTGCCACGAGAGAGGAAGGAGGGGCGCGAGGCACTGTGCCGTGCCTGCCCCCACCGCGGCGTGAGGAAAAGCAGCCGCCCGCCTCCCGCCCGGGCCGCGCTGTGATTGGTCGAGCCGGCCGAGCCCCGGCCGCATCACAGAAGGAGGAGCGGAGGGCAGGAAGCAGCCGGCTGTGTGCATCTGAGGCTCCCCGGGGGAGAGAGGAGCCCCCGGACCTTCACCAGAGCCGGTGAGTGTTGCCCCAAGAAGAGAAGGGAGGGGCGCCGGGACACGTTGTCGGTGTCCGCCCCCCCCCCCCTCCTCAGCAGCGCGACCTCGCGCTTGGTGTTTAGAGCCCAGAGAGGCTCGTAAAGGGGCATTTGGTTGTTGGAGCCTGCGAGGCTCCGGGGGCATAACGTGGTAGCTGAACCCGAGAGGCTCATTGGGGCAATTATTTCACGAGCCCTGAGAGGCTCTGAGCGCCCCACTTTCACTTCGAGTCCCCAGAGGGGGGACTCCCACAGAGAAGCGCCACACTTGTGTCTAGAGCCTAAGAGAGGCTCAGGGGGCCAATTTATTTCTTGAGAGCCCAGCGAGGCTCCCACATTGGCCCCATTGTTGTTTTAGAGCCCTGAGAGGCTCTCCCTTGTTGCCCGCATTGTTTTGGCCAGAGCCTGCGAGGCTCCCGCAGTGGCCCAACAGTGATTCAGCTGCCCAGCACTTCGTGGGCAGCTGCCACGTTTAGGACCCTGACACTGGACACAGGGCGTCCTAGCCCCAGAGAGGCCAGTTGGCCTAGGGACAGTCACAGGTGGTGACTTACGTGAGTTTGGCGCAATTGTACTTTTCTATGCACCTCTGAATGTATTGCTTATGCGTCATGTGCCTTTACACCTCTGAATGAATGTTATGCATTGCATCATGTGTTCTGTTCTTACACCCCTACAGGTATTGTGATACATAGGTGGTTGTTTTCTCCCTAGTACAGGTGGTGCTAGTGAGGTCCTGGTTACCAGTGATTACTGGTTGTGTGCTATTTTGTGCTATATTCTATGTACTAAGTGCTATTTCTGAAAGTGCTACTTCTGATTCCTGACAGTGGTCCAGGTGGCCCTGTATTGTAAATAATCCCTTGTAAATTCTGCCCGTGCCTCTGGCACATTGTAAAGTGTGTGTTTTATCTAATGTGTTTTGGTGTAATACAAAGGCTATTTTTATATAACCTTGTGTGGAGTTCCCTTTGTGGTGGGCCTTTGGTTGTTGTTGCTGGGGTGCGTGCGCAAATACTTAACCTACATCGCCTCCAAGTTTAGCCTTGCTGCTCGCGCCACGTTACCTAGAGGGTGAGTAGGGGTTATCTTGGCGTGTAACTCCCTTGCCCTGACTTGGGTGTGGTGGTCTCTGACTGACTTTGGCGAAAGCCCTGGCCAGCCGGGGATCCCATTTCCAACATTGGCGGCAAGCGGCGGGATAAGGATTTGTGTTTGCGTTGTACCTTAGTAGTAACTGGCCATACCACAAAGCTCTGCATTTAGATGACCACATTTTTGGGGGATTGTGTTTTTGAAATTCCATTGTTTCTTCTCCTGAAGAGTGTCATTTGATTGTGTTCAGTACATTTGTCCCCCGCCCTGCTTCCAGAGTTTGGTACCTGTGTCGCTTTTGGTCAGGTTGAGAAGTCAGGGGTGGTAGAAACTGCCTTACCGATCCGAGGGGAGGGTGTGTGTGGATGAATGGTGTGTTTTCCTGGACGCATGAGTATGAGTTCTCTTTGATAAGGAGATTGTTGAAGTTTTGGAATTGTGTCCTCTTACTTCAGATTGTTCAGTCCCCTGTGTTGCACGTGTCTGTGAGCATCTTGCCAAGATGGAGTCTGCTTTTAATGTCTGGGGTCTGTTTTTGCATGAACTGAGAGAGTTTTGCGAAGAGAGAGACATTGTAGTGAATGAGTCAGACACCCAGTCCCAACTTAGGGGTAACCTGATCCAATGGCAGAAGGATGACTGGGAGTGTGAGCACAGTGCGGAGAGGGCCCGGGTCTCACACCATGAGGGTGGTGGGTCAGAGGGGAGCCCTGAAGAGTCTGAGGAGGAAGAAGATGATAGCACAGGGACGCCAGCAGATAGTGAGGACCCCATAGATAGGGAGTCCCTTGCTGGGTCCAGTTTAGGAGGCAGCGCCTCATCCCTTTCCCTGTCCCCAGAGGAGCTGGAAGATAGGAGGAGAGAAAGGGAGCACCAGCTGGCTTTAGAGAGGCTCAGGTTGGAGCATGCCCAGGCTATGGCACAGCTGGGCATTAGAAAGCAACAGCTAGAGACCGAGAGGGTCTTAGCGCAGGAAAGGATAGAGGAGGCTGAGAGGGCCTCCACCAGAGGCGAAGTAGCTCTGGAGGGTAGACTATCCCCTGCGCGCAGTGTTGAGTTTCTGGATCCCCCAGGGAGGGTTGGGTCCAGTGGTGGCAGCTATTTAAATCTCAGTCTAGAAAGTCCCAGTTCCCAGAGTATGGTTCCTGTTTCCCCAGAGGAGGAGAATAGGTTGAGGTTTAGGAACCTTAGGAAACCGTCTCATCAGTCTTGGGAAGACTTTGAGGATGACTGTTGTGAAGCCCTGTGTGATTGGGTACGGGAGCCCACGAAATGTGATTGGGACCTATTGTTCGATATGTTACTCAGAGAGCAGTTGCTCAGTTGTTGTTCACCAGGGTTGCGCCAACACCTGTTAGGGTGTGGATTGTCTGAACCATGTGAGCTGGCAGAGGAAGCAGACCGCTGGGAAGGGACCAGAGGTTCTGTAGAGTCATTGGTGAGTGACCCCAAAAGTAGTGGGTCAGGGATCTTCCAGCCCAGCGTGGTGGAAGAGGCTCAGTGTAGCCCAGCTAGGTCCCTGGTTAGTGAGAAGGGTGTAGGGGCTGACTGCCTGGCTCAGTGGAGCAGGAGTCAGTGGGTGGCTGAGAGCCCCCAGAGGCCCGAAGCCCTGTCTCAGAACCTGGGTGGTTTCTTGAGGGAACACCAGGTTGGGGACCTAGGCTGTCCTGTTAACCCAGTTGAGGAGGATCTCCTAGTGAGTAGAGGACCTGGAGCGTCTGTAACCAGAGCTCCTGTGGTTCTAGAGTCTGGCAGTACCGCTCCGATAGGGAGGGCACAGGAGTCCAGAGTGAGGAGTGATTGGGGGAGTTCCCCAGTGGAAGGACCAGTGGGTCAGGGACTACCCAGTTGGGCTAGGTTCCCGTGTAGTGACCATGGTAACACCACTTCTGGTCTGGGGGATCGTCACGCACTGTCAGGTGGACAGAGGGCGGGAGATCTGCGCCAGACAGACAGTCACGCAACAGATGTGACATTTGTTAGCCTCAGGGGGATTGCGTGTGAATCCCCAGAAGTCCTGGAGTGCCAGGCAATTGTTCCACCGAAGGTTCTAGACCAGAGGTTGGAAGGCAAGGTTCAGGATCAGCCTGACCTGAAGGGTAGGACGACTGTAACCAGTGTCCTGACCGGTTCTTCTTCCAGGGGAACTTCTCCAGGTGGGAGAGGGCAGACCTCTGGAAGGGGGTGCAGAGGGTGGGAGAGCCCACCTCTGACCCCGGTGCAACCGGAGTGGATAAGTCCTGGGTTGGAATGGCGTTCTAGGGGTACCCCTCGCAGAGGGAGGAGGAACCCTAGGAGAAGAGGTAGGGGGAGGAGAGCCTTCCCCGAGACTCCTGGTCCGCCTGAGGTTGTAGGCCCTAGGCTGGAGTACCAGTGGCAGTCTAGTCCTGTCTTGCAGACAGGAAGAGTGGAAAATGGCTCCTATGTGCCAGGGGTTACTACCCCCCGCTCTGCGAATTGGCATGGACCAGTGGCACCTGGGTGGCCCAGGGCCTGGTCCTGGCCGCGGACAACTTGGGAGTACCAGTGGGGTAGCCCAGTTGGTCCAGACAGTGTGTTTAGAAGGAATCCCTTGGGTTCACCATGGCGTAGAACAGGAGGGTGTCCCTGCAGTTGTGGGCCCGCGTCCGTGTTCTATCGCCCCAAGCAGGGAAGTCCATCACGGTGGTGATTGGTCTCCCCTGCGTTTTGGCTGGAAGGGGGTTATGTTGGACTTTGGCCCTTAGGGCAGGTTCACCCCTAGACTTTTTGCTTGAAATGGTGACCTGGAGATGGTGATTTTGGGATCCTGCGCACTTTCACTGTGTCCCAGTGGAAAGTGCGTGCGCACTCTGAGTGCATGTGCTGAGCTAGGCCTGCCCGCCCATAGGAATGCATGGGGAATGTATGTGTCCCTGGTAGTTCCTGATGCGTGGGGTGTACAGGCTTGAGTCTGGTATGTGTGAACTCGTGAGAGTGAATGCTGCGAGATGGTGTATGCAGCATGTATGTGTCTAGTAGCGAAGCGCCATTTCTAGACATGGCTGTACGTGTGCTGTGAGGGTGCTGGCGTGTGATTGGCTGGAGCTGGCTGGCATGCCAGGCTCCAGGAAGTCTGGATGGGTCTGCCCGGTGGTGAGTGGGAGATTAGCATGAGTGATGTGTGGGAGGAGTGTACCTGTGTCCTGGATGGGCTGGGTTTTCCCCACACAATGCTGGCTCCGCCCCCCTGTGGTGTGTCTAATGACCCAAGCCCTGCCAGTGAATAGAGAGGGTGGTTGAGGTAAACAGAGTACTCAAGAACCAGCTGCGACTGGTTCCGCCCCCACTCTGCACCCTTGAACAAAGGGAAATACTGTATAAAAATGGGGCTGTGTCCCCACTGAAGTTGTTCTCTTCCAGGATCCTGAGGGGGCTGTTGCTGCTGTCGCTGGGCCAGAGGACCGCCACTTGGACTGTCTCCCTGCCTGGAGACCCAGTGTGCTGGCTCTGGGCCCAGCCTTGCCCCCCTGCCTGCCCAAGGACCTTTGCTGGGCTTGTTGGCCCCTAGCGCTTGGGAGCGCTTTTGATTGCCTTTTTAGCGCCTAAGAGTGCTTTATTTGGCTTACAGCGCTCTTTGCAGATTTTAAAGTCCCCTGGCAGGTGCCCACCCTGCCCGGGACCTGGCGCTGTGTTTACCCCACAAGCGAGTGCCCACCTCGCTTTTATTGGTGAGTTACGGCAAAAGAAGATAGCTTTTGCCCTCCGCAGCGCGACCCGGAGCCTGGGGGCTCGTTCGCAGGGCCGCGCTGCTATTGGCTGCTCCACCAACCTATTGCGAACCTAGCTTGGCCGGAGGGTTGCCCGGCAACCAGGACGCTCGCAGTCCCTTTTGGAGCGAGGCCGCCATCTTGTGTCGTCGGCCGTGTCCTGTCCGGGGCTCCCAAGGACGAGGGAGAGCCCCGGGCTGCCACGAGAGAGGAAGGAGGGGCGCGAGGCACTGTGCCGTGCCTGCCCCCACCGCGGCGTGAGGAAAAGCAGCCGCCCGCCTCCCGCCCGGGCCGCGCTGTGATTGGTCGAGCCGGCCGAGCCCCGGCCGCATCACAGAAGGAGGAGCGGAGGGCAGGAAGCAGCCGGCTGTGTGCATCTGAGGCTCCCCGGGGGAGAGAGGAGCCCCCGGACCTTCACCAGAGCCGGTGAGTGTTGCCCCAAGAAGAGAAGGGAGGGGCGCCGGGACACGTTGTCGGTGTCCGCCCCCCCCGCCCCTCAGCAGCGCGACCTCGCGCTTGGTGTTTAGAGCCCAGAGAGGCTCGTAAAGGGGCATTTGGTTGTTGGAGCCTGCGAGGCTCCGGGGGCATAACGTGGTAGCTGAACCCGAGAGGCTCATTGGGGCAATTATTTCACGAGCCCTGAGAGGCTCTGAGCGGCCCACTTTCACTTCGAGTCCCCAGAGGGGGGACTCCCACAGAGAAGCGCCACACTTGTGTCTAGAGCCTAAGAGAGGCTCAGGGGTCCAATTTATTTCTTGAGAGCCCAGCGAGGCTCCCACATTGGCCCCATTGTTGTTTTAGAGCCCTGAGAGGCTCTCCCTTGTTGCCCGCATTGTTTTGGCCAGAGCCTGCGAGGCTCCCGCAGTGGCCCAACAGTGATTCAGCTGCCCAGCACTTCGTGGGCAGCTGCCACGTTTAGGACCCTGACACTGGACACAGGGCGTCCTAGCCCCAGAGAGGCCAGTTGGCCTAGGGACAGTCACAGGTGGTGACTTACGTGAGTTTGGCGCAATTGTACTTTTCTATGCACCTCTGAATGTATTGCTTATGCGTCATGTGCCTTTACACCTCTGAATGAATGTTATGCATTGCATCATGTGTTCTGTTCTTACACCCCTACAGGTATTGTGATACATAGGTGGTTGTTTTCTCCCTAGTACAGGTGGTGCTAGTGAGGTCCTGGTTACCAGTGATTACTGGTTGTGTGCTATTTTGTGCTATATTCTATGTACTAAGTGCTATTTCTGAAAGTGCTACTTCTGATTCCTGACAGTGGTCCAGGTGGCCCTGTATTGTAAATAATCCCTTGTAAATTCTGCCCGTGCCTCTGGCACATTGTAAAGTGTGTGTTTTATCTAATGTGTTTTGGTGTAATACAAAGGCTATTTTTATATAACCTTGTGTGGAGTTTCCTTTGTGGTGGGCCTTTGGTTGTTGTTGCTGGGGTGCGTGCGCAAATACTTAACCTACATCGCCTCCAAGTTTAGCCTTGCTGCTCGCGCCACGTTACCTAGAGGGTGAGTAGGGGTTATCTTGGCGTGTAACTCCCTTGCCCTGACTTGGGTGTGGTGGTCTCTGACTGACTTTGGCGAAAGCCCTGGCCAGCCGGGGATCCCATTTCCAACACTTCACATGAGGAAAAAGGGTGTCCACCATTTTAGGTTCATTTATACAGGTTGACAACCCCAGTTTGTAATGCCACAGGTTTGGGCCAGGCGCCTTGTATATAGGTGCCACAAACTTTGTGAGCAACTGGGCATCAAGGAACATCTAACCCCATGAGACAACACATAAAAAGTCCTGGTAGACAAATAAAAAACAACAAATTTTGGGAGGTACAGGGGAACAAAAGAAATCATAGTGGTGAGGAGACTCTCAGAAGCAGACGGGTCTAACACGCGTCCCCCACAGCTGAAAGTGGGGAGAGCTACCCAACCCCTTGGGAGTCCTCAACACTGAGGCGGAAATACCTGGAGAGACCGTCTGCATTGGCGTGGTCAACTCCGGGCCGGTGTTCCACCCGAAAGTCCATTCCCTGTAGGGAGATAGACCACCTCAACAGTTTGGGATTTTCCCCCTTCATTTGCATGAGCCAACGAAGGGGTCGGTGGTCTGTCTGAACAAGGAAATGTGAACCAAACAAATATGGTCGCAGCTTCTTCAGTGCCCAGACCACCGCAAAGGCTTCCCGCTCGATGGTACTCCACCTCTGTTCCCGGGGAAGCAGTCTTCGTGACAGAAAGACCACGGGTTGGTCCAGACCCTCTTCATTGAGTTGCGATAGCACCACCCCAATGCCAATGTCGGATGCATCTGTCTGGACAATGAACTCTTTTGAAAAATCTGGAGCCTTCAGGACTGGAGCTTTACACAATGCTTGTTTCAGAGTGTCGAAGGCTCGCTGGCAAGCCTCCGTCCAAATGACTCTCCTGGGTTGCTTTTTGGCCGTGAGTTCTGTAAGGGGTGCCACGATAGTGCCATACTCCTTCACGAATTGTCTGTAGTAACCTGTGAGGCCCAAGAAGGCTCGGACCTCAGTCTGGGTCTTGGGGGGTTTCCAGGCCATGATTGCCTCAATCTTCGCCTGAGGGGCTGCACCGTTCCCCGGCCCACCAAGTGTCCTAAGTACACTACCGACCCCTGTCCAATCTGACATTTGCTGGCCTTGATCGTCAAGCCAGCCCGTTCCAGGGCCTGGATAACGGCTTGCAAGTGCTGCAAGTGATCCTCCTCGCTGCTACTGAAGACAGCTATGTCATCCAAGTAAGCAGCAGAGAATGACTCCATCCCGGTGAGGATCGTGTTCACCAGCCGCTGAAAAGTGGCAGGAGCGTTCTTGAGCCCAAAGGGCATCACGCAAAACTGGTAGTGTCCATCAGGTGTGGGGAAGGCAGACCTTTCCTTGGCTCCATTAGACATGGGAATCTGCCAGTACCCTGCAGTGAGGTCAATGGTACTGAGATATTGGGCAGCTCCCAACCGGTCAATCAATTCATCCGCCCGAGGGATCGGATGAGCATCCGTTTTGGTTACCGAATTTAGTCCTCGGTAGTCCACACAGAATCTCAATTCTGGTGTGGTGCCAGGTGGGGCAGCTTTAGGAACTAACACCACCGGGCTAGACCAAGGGCTACTTGAAGGTTCGATGACTCCTAGCTCCAGCATCTTAGCTACTTCGCTTTGGATACTGGCCTTCACCTTGTCAGACAGCCGGTAAGACTTTGACTTTACAGGTGGGCTGTCCCCTGTGTCCACGTCATGGGTACACAGGTGGGTCTTACCCGGGACAAGGGAGAACAGAGGAGCGAATGACCCCAAGACCTGGCGACATTCCTCCTGCTGCTCAGGAGTCAGGGTTGGCGAGAGTTTCACTCCCTCCACTGACCCATCCTTTTCTTGAGACGCAAAAAGGTCGGGGTGAGGCTCCGTGTCCTCTTCCTCCGATCCGTCAGTCACCATAACCAACATGACTTCGGGCCTCTCGTAGTGGGGCTTGAGGCGATTGGCATGTAACACCCGATGCGGATGCCGAGGGGTCTTTACGTCCACCAGATAGGTAGACTTGCCCTTCTTCTCCAATACCTCGTAGGGGCCTGTCCAACGATCCTGGAGGGCACTCAGCTCTCCAGGCTCCATCACCCACACCTTCTGGCCAGGCTCCAACTCCACTGGGTGAGCGTTGTGGTCATACCACGCTTTCATAACTGCCTGACTGGCTTCCAAGTTGTCAGAAGCTTGCTTCCACAACTTAGCCATTTGGCTTCGGAAGGCCAGCATGTAGCTCACCACATCCTGGGGAACTTTCCGGGGAGACTTTTCCCAGGAGTCCCTCACCAGGCTGAGAGGTCCACGTACAGGGTGCCCGTACAAAAACTCGAAGGGGCTGAAGCCCACTCCCTTTTGCGGCACTTCCCTGTAGAAAAAGAGCAAACAGGGTAGGAGGACGTCCCATTTCCTCCGCAGGCTTTCGGGTAGACTTCTGATCATACCCTTCAAGGTTTGGTTGAACCTTTCAACAAGACCATTGGTCTGTGGGTGATAAGGAGTGGTGAACCTGTAAGTCACTCCACACTCCTTCCACATGGCCCGCATATATGCTGACAGGAAGTTGGTCCCCCTGTCGGACACAACTTCCTTGGGGAATCCCACTCGGGTAAAGATCCCCATCAGGGCCTTGGCCACTACTGGTGCAGTAATGGTTCTCAGAGGAATTGCCTCTGGATACCTTGTGGTGTGATCCACCAGGACCAGGATAAACCTGTGACCGGATGATGTAGGTGGATCTAGGGGCCCAGCAATGTCGATGCCCACCCTTTCAAAGGGGGTGCCAACGACGGGAAGTGGTTCCAGGGGAGCCTTCAGCTTCGTCCCTGTTTTCCCGCTGGCTTGGCATGACACGCACGACCGACAGTATGTGTCGGACGCCACCCTCATTCGAGGCCAATAAAAGTGGGGGACAAGCCGGGCAAAGGTCTTGTCCTGACCCAAGTGTCCTGCCAAGGGAATCTCATGAGCCAACTCTAATAGGAAGGCTCGGCAACACTGTGGGACTACCAGGGCCCGTGACAATCCGTGCACTGGCGCCCTGGGTTCACTGTAGAGGAGACCATCCTCCCAGTAAACACGATAGTTCCCAGACTCGTTACCTGCTGCCTGGGCTTCAGCCTGTTGCCTCAGACCCTCGAGGGTGGGACATTCCCTTTGTCCCTTGCTCAGTTCCTCCCTGGATGGTCCTCCTTCCACTCGCCACTCAGCGGGGATAGGCAAGTCCTCCAACGGAACCATGTCCTCCTCCGCGGACTCCGGGTCCACCTCCACAGGTGGCCTATCCGTCTCACGGGGCATGGACATCGAGGCAGGCTCCTCCTGTCCTCGAAATGTTCCCTCATCAGCAGCTGGGTGGGCCATTGTTCCAGGCTCCAACCCACGCGACTTCTCCTCCCGAGCAGCCGCAGACCTGGTACTCACACAGGCCCAATCAGGCCCAAAAAAGGAACAAAATGAGGGGGTTCGTTTTTCCATAGAAAGTATGATTAGTGCTGTAGAAAGAAAAATTAGGGCACATTTTGAGTGACTTCTCAAATCTTCTTCTATTTCATTAAAAAATTCTGACATGCAGTCTCCCAAGATGGCCACCAGAGACAAAAGAGCCCAAATGTAGCCCAAATATCACCCAGATGTAGCCCAAGTATAGCCCAATGACAGAATGTCCCAGAGTGTTCTAAAGAACAACTAGAGTACTAACAGTCTCACTTATGACAAAAGTATGGCACACCAGAAGCCATCTTGATTGGAATGAAGTGGTAAGTCTGAAAACATTTAATTGAAAAAGGAACAAAATGAGGGGGTTCGTTTTTCCATAGAAAGTATGATTAGTGCTGTAGAAAGAAAAATTAGGGCACATTTTGAGTGACTTCTCAAATCTTCTTCTATTTCATGAAAAAATTCTGACATGCAGTCTCCCAAGATGGACACCAGAGACAAAATAGCCCAAATGTAGCCAAAATATCACCCAGATGTAGCCCAAGTATAGCCCAATGACAGAATGTCCCAGAGTGTTCTAAAGAACAACTAGAGCGCTAACAGTCCTACTTATTACAAAGGTATGGCACACCTGAAGCCATCTTGATTGGAATAAAGTGGTAACTCTTAAAACATTTAATTTAAAAAGGAACAAAATGAGGGGGTATATTTTGCCATAGAACGTATGATTAGTGCTGCAGAAAGAAAAATTAGGGCACATTTTGAGTGACTTCTCAAATCCTCTTCTATTTCATTAAAAAATTCTGACATGCAGTCTCCCAAGATGGTCACCAGAGACAAAAGAGCCCAAATGTAGCCCAAATATCACCCAGATGTAGCCCAAGTATAGCCCAATGACAGAATGTCCCAGAGTGTTCTAAAGAACAACTAGAGCGCTAACAGTCTTACTTATGACAAAAGTATGGCACACCAGAAGCCATCTTGATTGGAATGAAGTGGTAAGTCTGAAAACATTTAATTTAAAAAGGAACAAAATGAGGGGGTTCATTTTGCCATAGAAAGTATGATTATTGCTTCAGAAAGAAAAATTAGGGCACATTTTGAGTGACTTCTCAAATCCTCTTCTATTACATTAAAAAAATGTTGACATGCAGACTGAAACATGCACTTTGAATACCAGCAGCAGACTTCCCTGGTGAGCAGTAGCTTTACTACAGTGATCTAATGAGCAACTAGAGTGCTAGCATTCAGAATTCATGGCAAATGTGTGACACATCTGAATGCCTTCTTGATGGAACCAAAGTAAACAAGCATTGAAAATGCAATAGATCTCGCCCTCGTTTAAGTTAAAGCCATTCTGTTTGTAATGAGGTGGCTTTTTAGCTTTGTTTTTATTAGTGTTTTTAAAACTTTCATGTAAATAACATGCATATGTATGCATATATGTATATGTATGCATGCATTTATATTTGTATTTATATAGATATGCAGATTATATATGTTTATATATGTATGTATATATATATACACATACATATATATAAATGCATATGCATATATATGCATATATATATATGTCTATATGTGTGCATGTAGAGAGAGGTAGAGAGGTAGAGGTGTAGAGGTAGAGAGGTAGAGGTAGAGAGGTAGAGGTAGAGAGGTAGAGACTAGTAGAGAGAGAAGTAGAGAGCAGTAGAGAGGGAGAGTAGAGAGTGAGTAATAGAGAGTAGAGAGTGAGTAGTAGAGAGTAGTAGAGAGCAGTAGAGAAAGTAGCAGAGAGTGAGTAGTAGAGAGTAGTAGAGTGAATAGTAGAGTGAGTAGTAGAGAGTAGTAGAGTGAGTAGTAGAGTGAGTAGTAGAGAGTAGTAGAGAGTAAGTAGTAGAGTGAGTAGTAGAGAGCAGTAGAGAGTGAGTAGTAGAGAGTAGTAAAGAGTGAGTAGCAGAGAGTGAGGGGGTATATTTTGCCATAGAAAGTATTATTAGTGCTTCAGAAAGAAAAATTAGGGCACATTTTGAGTGACTTTTCAAATCCTCTTCTATTTCATGAAATAAATTCTGACATGCAGTCTCCCAAGATGGTCACCAAAAACAAAAGAGCCCAAATGTAGCCCAAATATCACCCAGATGTAGCTCAAGTATAGCCCAATGACAGAATGTCCCAGAGTGTTCTAAAGAACAATTAGATCGCTAACAGTCTTACTTATGACAAAAGTATGGCACACCAGAAGCCATCTTGATTGGAATGAAGTGGTAAGTCTGAAAACATTTAATTTAACAAGCATTGGCATAGCCAATAGGTCTCGCTTTTGGGACCTTATATGTATTTAGCTATGCAGCACAAAATCCTTGGTGCAACAAAATCACCTGTTGCATGGCTAAACACTTATAAGGTACAAGGTTTAGCCATGCAACAGCTGATGTTGTTGCACCAAGGATATTGTGCTGTAAAACTAAATACTTATAAGGTCCTAAAGGCGAGACCTATTGGCTATGCCAATGCTTGTTTAGTAGGGTCGTTCAGTTGTACATAATGTCTTTTTGGTATATGTAGAGCAAGAAAAATGCTCATAACACTTTTTCATTATAACTTTGAACATGCTCCACAGCAGCCATGCTGCTGTTCAACACAGCTTAAAAACATTGGCAAATGCAATAGCTTTCGTAAAAAACCTATAAGGTCCCAAAGGCGAGACCTATTGGCTATGCCAATGCTTGTTTAACCCACTGTCATCTTTGTGCATGCCTTGCCCGTTTCGAGTTTCTTTTTAACAAAGCTTCTGAATGTTTTCGCTTTTTTTTTAGTGCACGTTGGGCTTGCCAAAAACATCACATTTTTAGCCCAGCGATACTGTTTGCGTCTCAGAAAAGGAGCCAGCGGTCATGCCGTCGCTGTAAAGGTGTTAGCCAATGAAAGAACGCTTGCGGTTCAAACCTCGTTTTCTAACCCAATCAACCTGTCATAGTTGAGCTAATGCGCTGTCATTGAGGGTAGAAACAAACTTTTTTTAAAATAACAAGAACATGTGCTGCAGGGGATAGGAGTGCTGAGAGCAATCGCTGCAGGACTTATTGGCCTTACATGGAGCGGTAAATAAGAAAAATACATTTATATTTGAACCAATTCCTGTCTTTTCTAAAGCGAACCAACCCGGTAGCAAATAGCATCTGCGAGACTCTCCAAAATATTGAAGAAGACATTTTTTTTTTAAAGAGCTGCGAGGGGTGTAGAAGAGCAGGTTGAGGGAACTGGAGGCAGGTAGGAATAGGGAGTGGGCCGGGCGGAGTTACAGGTGAGCTTTAGGCTGAAGGCAGGGGAATAACCATTATCTAAAAAAAAAAAGCCAGTGTGGGCAGAAAAAAATAGTGGTGCGGGGAAAGAAGGAGCAGTATGGAGTGTGTGTGAGGGAATATTGGAGGGCAGAAGCAGCAGACAAGAAAGAGATCATGTGGGGAAAGGAGGAAGCAGCATAAAGCGCACAAGGGGCAGTGCTTGAGAGGGCAGCAGCATAAGGAGGGAGAGCGACCACGGATGCAGAGCAGGCTTGGGTCGCGGACACGGAAGGTGAAGCAGAATCTTCCGGGGCAGCGCAGGATGAGGTAGAAGCAGAGACAGACACGGGAGCTGGCGGACCGGCACTAAGGAGGCCAGGGAAACCAGTAACAATAGTTGGTGGGGGTTAAATGCTGTTTGCGAGGAAGAGGAGTGCTGAAAGCAAAAGAAACAAGTTTAAAAAAAAACACTGGGAGGGGGAAGGAGAAACACGAGAGACGGCCTGCGGCCGTCAAAGTGAAAGTACGGCCGGCATTGCTGTGGGGAGGGGGGAGGAGAAATGCGGGGGCCTTTGAAGTGAAGCTTCACTTGTGTGTGAGAGGTGTGGGAGGAGTGCGGCTCGGCTGAGCCAGAGCGCACGCTGGGGGAAGCTTGTGGGGCGGAGCTGCTGGGGAACAGATGGCAGATGGCTGGCGATTTGATGCTGTGCACGCGCATTTTAGGTCAATGCGCTTGCGCATTGACCTGAAAGCGCACGGGCACAGCACCAAATCGCCAGCTAGTTAAACCTCTGTTTAAGCCCCTTTATATCGAGCTCCCGCTCAATGCGCATGCGCATTGAGATAGGTCGCTTGACCTAAAAAGGAACAAAATGAGGGGGTTCATTTTGCCATAGAAAGTATGATTAGTGCTGTAGAAAGAACAATTAGGGCACATTTTGAGTGACTTCTCAAATCTTCTTCTATTTCATGAAAAAATTCTGACATGCAGTCTCCCAAGATGGACACCAGAGATAAAATAGCCCAAATGCAGCCAAAATATCACCCAGATGTAGCCCAAGTATAGCCCAATGACAGAATGTCCCAGAGTGTTCTAAAGAACAACTAGAGCGCTAACAGTCCTACTTATTACAAAGGTATGGCACACCTGAAGCCATCTTGATTGGAATAAAGTGGTAACTCTTAAAACATTTAATTTAAAAAGGAACAAAATGAGGGGGTATATTTTGCCATAGAACGTATGATTAGTGCTGCAGAAAGAAAAATTAGGGCACATTTTGAGTGACTTCTCAAATCCTCTTCTATTTCATTAAAAAATTCTGACATGCAGTCTCCCAAGATGGTCACCAGAGACAAAAGAGCCCAGATGTAGCCCAAATATCACCCAGATGTAGCCCAAGTATAGCCCAATGACAGAATGTCCCAGAGTGTTCTAAAGAACAACTAGAGCGCTAACAGTCTTACTTATGACAAAAGTATGGCACACCAGAAGCCATCTTGATTGGAATGAAGTGGTAAGTCTGAAAACATTTAATTTAAAAAGGAACAAAATGAGGGGGTTCATTTTGCCATAGAAAGTATGATTAGTGCTTCAGAAAGAAAAATTAGGGCACATTTCGAGTGACTTCTCAAATCGTCTTCTATTACATTAAAAAAATTCTGACATGCAGACTGAAACATGCACTTTGAATACCAGCAGCAGACTTCCCTGGTGAGCTGTAGCTTTACTACAGTGATCTAATGAGCAACTAGAGTGCTAACATTCAGAATTTATGGCAAATGTGTGACACATCTGAATGCCTTCTTGATGGAACCAAAGTGAACAAGCATTGAAAATGCAATAGATCTCGCCCTCGTTTAAGTTAAAGCCATTCTGTTTGTAATGAGGTGGCTTTTTAGCTTTGCTTTTATTAGTGTTTTTAAAACTTTCATGTAAATAACATGCATATGTATGCATATATGTATATGTATGCATGCATTTATATTTGTATTTATATAGATATGCAGATTATATGTTTATATATGTATATATATATATATACACATACATATATATAAATGCATATGCATATATATGCATATATATATATGTCTATATGTGTGCATGTAGAGAGAGGTAGAGAGGTAGAGGTGTAGAGGTAGAGAGGTAGAGGTAGAGAGGTAGAGGTAGAGAGGTAGAGACTAGTAGAGAGAGAAGTAGAGAGCGGTAGAGAGGGAGAGTAGAGAGTGAGTAATAGAGAGTAGAGAGTGAGTAGTAGAGAGTAGTAGAGAGCAGTAGAGAAAGTAGCAGAGAGTGAGTAGTAGAGAGTAGTAGAGTGAATAGTAGAGTGAGTAGTAGAGTCAGTAGTAGAGAGTAGTAGAGAGTAAGTAGTAGAGTGAGTAGTAGAGAGCAGTAGAGAGTGAGTAGTAGAGAGTAGTAAAGAGTGAGTAGCAGAGAGTGAGTAGTAGAGAGTAGTAGAGAGTGAGTAGCAGAGAGAGAGAATAGTAGGGAGTAGTAGAGAGTGAGTAGTAGAGTGAGTAGTAGAGAGTAGTAGAGAGTGAGTAGTAGATAGTAGTAGAGAGTGAGTGGTAGAGTGAGTAGTAGCGAGTGAGTAGTAGAGAGTAGTAGAGAGAGTAGTAGAGAGTGAGTAGTAGAGAGTGAGAAGTAGAGAGTGAGTAGTAGAGAGTAGTAGAGAGTGAGTAGTAAAGAGTGAGTAGTAGAGAGAGAGTAGTAGAGAGTAGTAGAGTAGTAGAGAATGAGTAGTAGAGAGTGAGTATTAGAGAGTAGTGGAGTAGTAGAGAGTAAGTAGTAGAGAGTAGTGGAGAATATTCCAAAGTTTGACACAGCACCACTTGCACAATAAGTCCAATCAAATCATATCACTTAGAGTCCTTATTGAAGCGCTGAATCTTGGTGTATATTCAAATGCTTTTATTTTTCTTAAGTTTATGTACAACAGCCAGCCGAGGCGTTTCGTTCTGTACAGCAGAACTTCTTCAGGGCGTTCCTATTTCCTTCAAGTTATGTCGGTATCCTGTTGTCATATAACTAGATATTTCTTCCAAATGTTAGACGAGACGTAAGTACATTCTTATTCAAAGTGACTAGGTATCAATTTTACCCACACAATTCGGGCAGACTTGAGTAATTTATAGCATCCTCAAAGTCAGTCTTTCAAAAATTCCAAAGTATAGGACATGATCATCCAAATCCAAATGTTTCTCAAGAAAAGTCATTTTCAATCGTTCGGAATATCGGCGTTTGGGCAGATATGACCCAGGGACCCCCAGTATGCAAGGGGAATTAGTCCGCCCTCTGCAAACGCGCCAGTGGCCTGCGTTGCAGAGAGGTGTAAAAAGGGGCATCGCCTCATTACACCTCTGGGCAAAGCAGCCCCCTGGCGCATACTGGAGGTTCCAGGTGGGCTAGTTGGCCCCCAGGGACCCCCAGTATGCAAGCAGAATTAGTTCCCCCTCTTCAAACATGCACGGGGGCTGCGTTGCAGAGAGGTGTAAAAAAGGGTGTGGCCTCATTACACCTCTCTGCAATGCAGCCCCCTGGTGCATACTGGAAGCTCCTGGTGGGCTAGTTGGCCCCCAGGGACCCCCAGTATGCAAGGGGAATTAGTTCCCCCTCTGCAAACGCGCCACGGGGCTGCGGTGCAGAGAGGTGTAACAAGGGGCATAGCCTCATTACACCTCTGCAATGCAGCCCCCTGGCGCATACTGGAGGTTCCAGGTGGGCTAGTTGGCCCGCAGGGGCCCCCAGTATGCAAGGGGAATTAGTCCCCCCTCTTCAAACATGCACTGGGGGTGCGTTGCAGAGAGGTGTAAAAAGGGGCGTGGCTTTGTTACACCTCTCTGTAATGCAGTCCCCTGGCGCATACTGGAGATTCCTGGTGGGCTTTCAGGTCTTATATAGTTAGGAATTAGCATTTAAAAAACCTTTGAAATTCACTGAAAAAACCATAGTTTTCAGGCCTTATATAGTTAGAAATTAGCATTAAAAAACCTCTGACATTCACTGAAAAAACAATAGGTTTCAGGCCTTATATAGTTAGGAATTAGCCTTTAAAAAACCTTGCAAATTCACTGAAAAAACCATAGGTTTCAGGCCTTATATAGTTAGGAATTAGCATTTAAAAAACCTTTGAAATTCACTCAAAAAACTATAAGTTTTAGGGGTGTTAGTGATGTCATCAGTGATGTCATTTGAGATCTCATCAGTGATGTCACTGACCATGTCATGAATGATGTAATATGTGACATCATCAGCAGTGGATTGCGGGTGCGCGAAATATAGTTAGTACAACTAACTATATAGGAGCAATTTCAATGGTTTTGTATGAGTGAAATGTCCAGCTAACTATAACACCCCTAAAACTTATAGTTTTTTGAGTGAATATATATATATATATATATATATATATATATACACATATATATAAAAGATGAAATATAATATAAACATTCCCTCCCCTTTCTGGGAAAAGCTCTAGGCGCAGGCTGCTGGTAAGCCTAGCCTGGGCCTGCAGACCTCATTCACCCCTCATGAAATCCTGCTTTGCTGCTTGAATGAGGTGAGGCAACACAGCAGGTGACTCTGTACAAATTAGGTTGTGACTCTAGTATGATAAGAGTGCCGGTTGAAACGTGAGCCTGCACAACTATGTGGTTAATGTGAATGTTCACCCGGCCCTCTCAAAAACCAGGGCATGTATTTGTTTTGACAAAAAGTGTCAGGACGCCAGGACAGTCATTAAAAAAACTGTACTGTCCAGCAAACAGGGATGTCTGGTCACCCTACCCAAGATGCACTCAATACTTGCAACCTCCTGACTGTAAAATGCAAATAAAGGAAGTCATTTTGGTCCACGGCTTAACAATGTGCCTAACTTACTCACCGCCAATAGCCTATACCCAACACAATTCATGTGAACTCTGGGCTGCAAACACAGGAACCTAAAGCCATGTCCATGACGCACACAATTTATGACACTGGCTGCAAACACAGGGCCTTATTTACAATAAAGTGGTGTAGGGCACTGCCGCAAGTCTTTTTGATGCACTGCCCAACACCAATTTGAAAAGGCAGGAATGCACCGTAATTATGGGATACGGTGCATCCTGTCCTCTCATCCAGCACCTGTGCACAATTTGGTGCCTAGCCCCAATGCAGGCATCCTTGCACCATGGTGCGTTGTTGGCAGGACCTTCCTGAACAAAAACGAGGGGAAATTAAAACATTTCTCTTTGTTATGCCTTGTCTGGGGAGGCATAAGGTTTTGGCACTGCCCCAAGTTTACATGATTTTGTAAGTCTGGGGAAGCGTCTAAATCTATGGTTGTTGCTTGGGAGCAACCACTGCAACGCCCATGAAATGCCTTCTTGACAAAGAGTAAGGCAATGCAGCGGATTGCGCTTAGTTGCCTTACTCCATATCGATGAGGGCAAGCAGAGCGACGCAGAGTGGCATTGCCTCACCTCATAGATATGATTGCGAGGCCTGTATCACCGGAGCATACAAAAAAAGTGATGCTCCGGCATCGCAGGCCTCTTGTAAATAAGCCCAGTAATGCTTTCAGGTCGGACCCATGGCACACATAATTAGGTAACATTTTGCAATCTTCGTTGATGGATCAGACCTCTGCAGTAGATCCAGATCTGACATGAGGGACATCTGACAGAGAAGGACATGTTGAGTTTTTCGGAAAGCCTTCCTTCAGGTGAAAAAGATGGTATTAGAGGGCTGAGCATTGATGACATGTATGCTTGTTCCCTCACACATTTTTCCCAGTACACTCAGTTATTTTACCATACCGAAGATTAGTGTAGCAATATAAACTATCATTGTTTTAATGAAAAATCTGACACAAATTTCAAGATGGATGTTTAGAGACTGTGCGTCATTCCAGTACATGGAAAGTGCGTCAGCTGAACCAGAGTCATTGTAAGCAGTTAGACTGCTTAGAGCAGCTGCATTCAGTCCTTCACCTGCTACAATAGAAAATAACCACTTTGTTCTTAGAAGAGCATACATAAGCTGCGTTTTCCCTACAGCCTTGACTGTTCCCGGAAATGATGGAACAACCGCCCTCTACGCTTCAAAGGGTACGTTTCATTGTTAGACTCAGAGGTTACTTCCTTGTTATGGGCAGGGCTAGTGCAGTTAGTAAGGAGAGACAGCGCTTGGTGATTATTTGAATGTCACTGAATTAATCTTGAGAGTGTTGGCTGCAAACTTGGTCAAATGTTGTGTGACCTACTTCGGCCGTAGCCACTGTATGTAGTAAAAGCACTCGAACACCACACTTACACACACATACATACCAACATTTTAGAAGAGTAAAGTGGGAGATTTAAAAACCATAATCGAGAGAAAGAATTTCACCGTTTGACTTCTATTGAGGCCTGAATCTGGTCTATTGTCATGTATTTGACTTGCAAGTGTGCTGCTGCTGGATCCGATATCAGAAATACTAATATGTGGGGTTTTTTCATTACCTGTCAGGAGCACAGAGAAAGCACTAAGGCAGGCTGAGAGCGCACAACAAATATGTTGTGCAATGGCCTGCAGGAGAAAGTTACTGGCAGTGCGTACTCCTAGTCACACAAGACTATTCCCTGTTGGCAGAAAGCCACTGAGGAATTGGGTTTTTGCATGCAGGAATTGGGAGGCGGGAAACTTGCTTTGAAACGGTAGCCTACCGCCTGAATCAGGAGGGTTGGCATGTATGTGCACAGACAGATTTAGTTTCATTCAGACTATTGTGGCAGAAGAACAAGCTTAGTCTCTTGGCTTAGCTATGGATGCCCAGATGGCTCAGCTGGCAGATATAGGAATAATAGTAATATTAGTAATAATAATAATAATATGAATAATACTTTATTGTTTATGATTATTTAAAAACCTTCACAATATAAAACAGCAAGAACAAATAGGCATGGCGGAATTCTTGCAAGTAAATCAGTAGAATTCAAGCATTTAAAACAATGGCACAGTTAAAAGCACTTACTGCAGTTACCGCTTTTGTCAACAACATATATATATATATATATATATATATGCAGAACACTCCTTTGGAAAAGAAGCAGAGGCCACGTCGGGGGAGACAGGAAACACCTTTATTGAAGCTGTTGACTCATGTGTGGCGAATGCATTTCGGCATTATTTAGCCTTCATCAGCGCCCAGAGTCTATGAGCAGGGTGTGGCAAAATTGAAAGTTTATAGAATGTCCTGCTGCACACCGATTGGTTCGCCTCCGACCCCACCTCCCAAGTGGTCGAACTACTACACCTGAAGCTAGGTAACTGCAGCGCAACTACAGGTTCCAGAATGCAGCGCTTCAATGAGGTGAGTGATGCGGGGGGATCAGAAGCATGTTGCGGCAAGGATTCAACAATTTTTGCTGCCACCAGTGTCCTGTTTGTCGCTCCTAGCAAAGTGTCCCCTCTGGTCCCCTGAACCGCACAACCTCCGAAGAAAGGGAAGGAAAATGACGGGGGCTCGTCCGGAAATCCAACTTGCCCGTCGTGGTGCACAAGTGCCTCCAACACCGCTAAGTCCTTGCGTCTTGCTTCGAGGGTGAGCCTGGCAAAATTCAGTAACCTGAAGAGAGATGGCGCCGAAGCGGTTACCAGTAGAGTCCAGGCCAGCTTGAAGTGCGGGGACCCCTGAAACGCGATACTGGCAATCGCGTAAAATATGCAGAACACTCCTTTGGAAAAGAAGCAGAGGCCACGTCGGGGGAGACAGGAAACACCTTTATTGAAGCTGTTGACTCAATGTGTGGCGAATGCATTTCGGCATTATTTAGCCTTCATCAGCGCCCAGAGTCTATGAGCAGGGTGTGGCAAAATTGAAAGTTTATAGAATGTCCTGCTGCACACCGATTGGTTCGCCTCCGACCCCACCTCCCAAGTGGTCGAACTACTACACCTGAAGCTAGGTAACTGCAGCGCAACTACAGGTTCCAGAATGCAGCGCTTCAATGAGGTGAGTGATGCGGGGGGATCAGAAGCATGTTGCGGCAAGGATTCAACAATTTTTGCTGCCACAAGTGTCCTGTTTGTCGCTCCTAGCAAAGTGTCCCCTCTGGTCCCCTGAACCGCACAACCTCCGAAGAAAGGGAAGGAAAATGACGGGGGCTCGTCCGGAAATCCAACTTGCCCGTCGTGGTGCACAAGTGCCTCCAACACCGCTAAGTCCTTGCGTCTTGCTTCGAGGGTGAGCCTGGCAAAATTCAGTAACCTGAAGAGAGATGGCGCCGAAGCGGTTACCAGTAGAGTCCAGGCCAGCTTGAAGTGCGGGGACCCCTGAAACGCGATACTGGCAATCGCGTAAAATATGCAGAACACTCCTTTGGAAAAGAAGCAGAGGCCACGTCGGGGGAGACAGGAAACACCTTTATTGAAGCTGTTGACTCATGTGTGGCGAATGCATTTCGGCATTATTTAGCCTTCATCAGCGCCCAGAGTCTATGAGCAGGGTGTGGCAAAATTGAAAGTTTATAGAATGTCCTGCTGCACACCGATTGGTTCGCCTCCGACCCCACCTCCCAAGTGGTCGAACTACTACACCTGAAGCTAGGTAACTGCAGCGCAACTACAGGTTCCAGAATGCAGCGCTTCAATGAGGTGAGTGATGCGGGGGATCAGAAGCATGTTGCGGCAAGGATTCAACAATTTTTGCTGCCACCAGTGTCCTGTTTGTCGCTCCTAGCAAAGTGTCCCCTCTGGTCCCCTGAACCGCACAACCTCCGAAGAAAGGGAAGGAAAATGACGGGGGCTCGTCCGGAAATCCAACTTGCCCGTCGTGGTGCACAAGTGCCTCCAACACCGCTAAGTCCTTGCGTCTTGCTTCGAGGGTGAGCCTGGCAAAATTCAGTTACCTGAAGAGAGATGGCGCCGAAGCGGTTACCAGTAGAGTCCAGGCCAGCTTGAAGTGCGGGGACCCCTGAAACGCGATACTGGCAATCGCGTAAAATATGCAGAACACTCCTTTGGAAAAGAAGCAGAGGCCACGTCGGGGGAGACAGGAAACACCTTTATTGAAGCTGTTGACTCATGTGTGGCGAATGCATTTCGGCATTATTTAGCCTTCATCAGCGCCCAGAGTCTATGAGCAGGGTGTGGCAAAATTGAAAGTTTATAGAATGTCCTGCTGCACACCGATTGGTTCGCCTCCGACCCCACCTCCCAAGTGGTCGAACTACTACACCTGAAGCTAGGTAACTGCAGCGCAACTACAGGTTCCAGAATGCAGCGCTTCAATGAGGTGAGTGATGCGGGGGGATCAGAAGCATGTTGCGGCAAGGATTCAACAATTTTTGCTGCCACCAGTGTCCTGTTTGTCGCTCCTAGCAAAGTGTCCCCTCTGGTCCCCTGAACCGCACAACCTCCGAAGAAAGGGAAGGAAAATGACGGGGGCTCGTCCGGAAATCCAACTTGCCCGTCGTGGTGCACAAGTGCCTCCAACACCGCTAAGTCCTTGCGTCTTGCTTCGAGGGTGAGCCTGGCAAAATTCAGTAACCTGAAGAGAGACGGCGCCGAAGCGGTTACCAGTAGAGTCCAGGCCAGCTTGAAGTGCGGGGACCCCTGGAACGTGATACGGGCAATCGCGTAAAATATGCAGAACACTCCTTTGGAAAAGAAGCAGAGGCCACGTCGGGGGAGACAGGAAACACCTTTATTGAAGCTGTTGACTCATGTGTGGCGAATGCATTTCGGCATTATTTAGCCTTCATCAGCGCCCAGAGTCTATGAGCAGGGTGTGGCAAAATTGAAAGTTTATAGAATGTCCTGCTGCACACCGATTGGTTCGCCTCCGACCCCACCTCCCAAGTGGTCGAACTACTACACCTGAAGCTAGGTAACTGCAGCGCAACTACAGGTTCCAGAATGCAGCGCTTCAATGAGGTGAGTGATGCGGGGGGATCAGAAGCATGTTGCGGCAAGGATTCAACAATTTTTGCTGCCACCAGTGTCCTGTTTGTCGCTCCTAGCAAAGTGTCCCCTCTGGTCCCCTGAACCGCTCAACCTCCGAAGAAAGGGAAGGAAAATGACGGGGGCTCGTCCGGAAATCCAACTTGCCCGTCGTGGTGCACAAGTGCCTCCAACACCGCTAAGTCCTTGCGTCTTGCTTCGAGGGTGAGCCTGGCAAAATTCAGTAACCTGAAGAGAGATGGCGCCGAAGCGGTTACCAGTAGAGTCCAGGCCAGCTAGAAGTGCGGGGACCCCTGAAACGCGATACTGGCAATCGCGTAAAATATGCAGAACACTCCTTTGGAAAAGAAGCAGAGGCCACGTCGGGGGAGACAGGAAACACCTTTATTGAAGCTGTTGACTCATGTGTGGCGAATGCATTTCGGCATTATTTAGCCTTCATCAGCGCCCAGAGTCTATGAGCAGGGTGTGGCAAAATTGAAAGTTTATAGAATGTCCTGCTGCACACCGATTGGTTCGCCTCCGACCCCTCCTCCCAAGTGGTCGAACTACTACACCTGAAGCTAGGTAACTGCAGCGCAACTACAGGTTCCAGAATGCAGCGCTTCAATGAGGTGAGTGATGCGGGGGGATCAGAAGCATGTTGCGGCAAGGATTCAACAATTTTTGCTGCCACCAGTGTCCTGTTTGTCGCTCCTAGCAAAGTGTCCCCTCTGGTCCCCTGAACCGCACAACCTCCGAAGAAAGGGAAGGAAAATGATGGGGGCTCGTCCGGAAATCCAACTTGCCCGTCGTGGTGCACAAGTGCCTCCAACACCGCTAAGTCCTTGCGTCTTGCTTCGAGGGTGAGCCTGGCAAAATTCAGTAACCTGAAGAGAGATGGCGCCGAAGCGGTTACCAGTAGAGTCCAGGCCAGCTTGAAGTGCGGGGACCCCTGAAACGCGATACTGGCAATCGCGTAAAATATGCAGAACACTCCTTTGGAAAAGAAGCAGAGGCCACGTCGGGGGAGACAGGAAACACCTTTATTGAAGCTGTTGACTCATGTGTGGCGAATGCATTTCGGCCTTATTTAGCCTTCATCAGCGCCCAGAGTCTATGAGCAGGGTGTGGCAAAATTGAAAGTTTATAGAATGTCCTGCTGCACACCGATTGGTTCGCCTCCGACCCCACCTCCCAAGTGGTCGAACTACTACACCTGAAGCTAGGTAACTGCAGCGCAACTACAGGTTCCAGAATGCAGCGCTTCAATGAGGTGAGTGATGCGGGGGGATATATACATTTACATGTTTACGACTTTGGAAGAATGCACAGAGAATAGATAAAGTTCAAGTACAGTGATGTAGCAGGCCTACTTTAGCACATTCTTCAATTATAGATAAGAGCAGCAGCACAAAATGTCAATAAAGGGCAGGTGCTTTTAAAAAACAGATTATACCGGAATCAGCTATAAAGGAAGTGAGCTAAGATTGCACCTGATCAGAATTGTTACCACATTAGTTAATTGTTAGATAGATGAAACAAATTATTCCTACGGTACAGCAGCAGAAGTTTCAATAAAATGTAAGTGCAATAAGCGTCTGATTTTGCTAATATCAGCTATAAAAACAGACAAGCTAGAATTACCTTTGAAAAGCAGGATTGATAAAGTGCAAGTCCTAGAGACGGGGCCACTGCGGATGTCGAGGTGTTACTTCGGATTTCATTCTGCCAGATCTGCTGTAATATGCTCCTAATTACCAGGAAAGCAGCTGCCTTTGATTACAGGAAAACAGTCCTCATGGCAGACACCCTCGAGTTTGTAGTGATCTAAAAACTCATCTGGTGTCGTTGTTGTTTTTACACGCAGCTGGTCACCTATAACAGTTAAGTCAGGGTGATTTCCCGAAAACAACAATTTAAACCCTCTACTGGCTGAATATTTTGGCTGCAGTGGTGACAAACCTGGTCAACAAGCTATTCAAGACTGTGTTGTCAGGATTTAGAGAGGCAATGATGGCCTGCCGACAGATGCAAACTCCCAGTTTGTTCCATTCTTTTCGTAGATTAGACCTGTGTGCATTCAGCGGAGCTGGGCAAAGGCATATTACTGCTCAAATGATTCCTCACAGTTACCACAGCCCCTGCAGGATGAATTCTCACTTGGACGATGCCAACAGGGTAGGTGTTTAAGGAAAGGCCACTCCCCTAACTAAAGGGCCATGAATCTTATCTTCCAGTGAAAGGCGTATGTGCAGGGAAAATCTGATGCTGTGGTTGCTGGCTGATACCCGGTAATGATTGACCAGGCATATCTGTGTTTGGAGAGCTGTGCCGTGTCCGAGTGAAATGACCAGAAGCAAATGCACTTTCTTATGCTCATTTTGAAACATTGTTAGGTTGGATTAATGTCCCAGAGGTCCTACGCTTCCAGGAGCTGCAAGCAGTGATCTAGAAACCAATGGTGTGATTGACCTGGCTGACTATGGCTAATTTCGGACTATAGCAATGCCGCCTGGTTACCAGCCCTGGCAACTTATTGCACAGGTTAAGATAGGCACCGGTCTCTGCCACCCATTGGTCTGAAAAGTCAAATTTGAGTCTAACCTGGGCAGAGATAATCAAAATGCTATCATCTCTTCAGGAGGACAAAAAGGTCCACCCTTTAGATCAGGCCACCTCCTAGTATCAGCCAACGTTCTTTAGCACAGTGAGTTGATCATGTATGGTACCGTCTCCTTGTCCCTTCTGATAATTCTTGAAGGCTACCACATGCCCTCAAATCCACAAGGTATCTTAAGACAGCAGTGTTTAATCCCTTTCCAATAGAGTTCAATCAATTTGCAGACATCAGTTTAGGTCTGCCATGGGGGAGTGCAACAGGCCCCAACATCAGTGAGAAACTCGAACTATGTGCTTACAGTGACATTTGTGTATTTGGCACCATTACCTTTAACTCTCCATGAATGTGTTTTGTGAACCCAAGCAATTTTTATGCATCTGTGTCAGTCACACTTTGTGTGCTGTATTGCAGCCATTCCATTAGAGCAAACAAAGGTTGCTTTAATTTTGTCCGATCTGAATGTTAATGCCGCCACATGGTCCATTCCTTTAGTTGTTCAGGATGAACTAGTGCTACGTAAACTGGCTATCCTTAAAGAACAGATAAAAAACTTTTTTCTAGCAACACATTTGTGCTGCCAATGGACACTGAGATTCTCAACATTAAACAAGGAACTCTTGACCTTTTCATGTACCTGTTTAAAAGAGGTTAGTTGTGGAGGTGAAGTGGCCGGAGGAGGAGAAAGAGCATCACTCTTTCGCAATGGTTTACATGGCGATGCGAAGGACCTCTGATCACAGGTGATAGATCCAAAAGAGAATTGGTCTGGCCTAATCAATCTGGTGGTTAAGTTATATCATCATTTTTCAGAGAAACAACATGAAAAATTCAGTAATGGAGAAGCAAAGGTGATCACAATGAAAGAGAAGAAATCCAACTATATATGACAAATAAATCTTCTGGGAAACTGATGCAGATAGGTGGCATCCGTGGACTTTTTTTTCAAAGCAAGGCAAAAAGAAGCATCAGAAGTGAACTTTATGTGGGTATTGCTAAAAGGGGCGAGGGTCCAACATCTAAATCCCAAAACTGGGACAGCAGTTGGTAAATACTGCAATGAACTGTCTGGCCTGGTAGTAATGGGGTCATTTTTCTGGGCATATCTTCTTTCATGGATCCCAATACATTGGGTAACATTTTACATCAGAATAAAAGTAACTTACTATTTATGGTTCATTCCTGTCCTCTAATTGCGCTGGTGCACAATGTGCCTACGTCAGACACCCTAGCGCCATGGTGCAAGTGTGCTAGAATTGTAGGCACAATTGTGTTTCCGTAGGAAGGGACACCTTTCTGCACAAAAACAATCCTCGGAGGCATTTTCCTCTCTGTAAGTGCACTACAGAATGTGGAAACAACAAAAATAAATAAATATATTTCTCCTCGTTGCAACTCTCCTGGGACGGCGTAGCATTTTGATGCATTCCCAGGTTTACCCGAATCCGCAAATCTGAGAATGTGCCAAAATCCATGGGTGGTGGATGCAAGGGAATACCCAGGCTCCACTCATGGAATGCCTTCCCAGGGCAAAGTAATGCAAGGCAGTGACTTGCACTGCCTTGCGTTACTCCAGATTTCCCAAGCAATGCAGGGCCATGTAAGGTGGCCTTGTGTTGTTGGTGAATCTGACTGAGGGATTGCGTTGCCCTTTTGACACCCTCCGTGACGCAAGGGCAACACAATCCCTTGATAAATCTGGCCCAAAGTATTCTGTGATCGCACTTCTGGTATGACCAATCCATCCTTTTCCAGTAGTTCTTTCAGCCATCGATTGGCTCTCCGGGTTCTCTGATACCTCAACAGAAATCTGTCAATAGCAGAATTCAATCAAGATATATTGGCAGGCGATGCCAGACTTTCATTAGTGCAAGAGACTTAGAGATTAGAACCACATAGTTAAGCTTAATAACTTCTTACATATTGCATAAGATTTCAGTGCCCAAATATGTTGTTGACAGAGTCAACCGTGGGGCTTGAACTGTGATAGGATAGTCTAATATAATGTGTGTTTTATTCCTATTCAGTTTGTAGTCAGATACTTTACCAAAATCAAGTGCTTCCTGTTTAATAATGGAGATATCTAAAATCGTGTTGGCCAAAGATATCACAACATCATCAGCATAAGTGGTTATATGCAACTTACTCCCATTAATCTCTAAAGGTGATAGAGAGCCATTATTAAAATTCCGAAATACATATGTTCCCAAATAGACTAAAAGGGTAACAGTGAAAATGGGCAACCCTGACGGGTACCCTATTTAAACTTAATTGCCTCTTATGCTTCTACACTTTTAAAAGCCTTGCTTTAGGATGTCGATATAGGCAGTGGACATGGTTCATATATTGCAAGCAAAACTCAACTCCATCGTAGTCATAACAGCTCAAAGATTGGTCCATGAGACCCCTTGAAACTCCTTCTTGGTGTCATGGAGACTCATACCAGCCAATTTATGTAGGTTATTAGCTGCATCAAAAGCAGCAATTGCAATATTAGTATGTATGGTGGAGTCTCTACCAGGAAAAAAAGCTTGATGTTGCATGCTACCAAGTTTATTGGTAATGAATACAAACCTGGTAGCTAAGATGTTAGAGTACATTTTACCATCAGCTTTTATCCTCGCCCGGTGGGAGGTTTCCCTTTTTTGAAAAATAACTGCAGTATTGACTGACTCCCATGATGTCAATATATCTTGCCCTTGATCAAAATTCTGAATAATTAATAGGAATAGAGGAGCCTGTATATCAGAAAAACGTTTATGAAACCCAGAAGTAACCCCGCTTGTCAGGCTGCTTTGCCGGAGGAGATTGATAAGATCCCATCTTTAATTTAACAAGAGTAGTTTCTTCTTCAAGCATACCAGTTTATCATCTAGGTAAGCTTGGAATCGGGACGGATCCTAAATATTCAGAAATGTATGTCGTCAATGACATCTACCGCACCGTACAGGTACTGATAAAATTAGTTGCATTTTTCGAGAAGAAGAATGAGTGACCTTCTGATCTTGATTGTGCTTAATATAGTCTATACAATTTCGGTTTTGTCTCTCTTTGATTTTATTTGGCAACATATTTCCAATCGATTCACCATACTCTAAGTACTTCCCCTTCTTGCGCACGAACACTGCAGCAGCGTTTTCTATTAGTGTATGCCCAATCTTACTTCGACATTCAACCATGTGAATAAACGCAGTTCCTTTCAGATGGATCTTTAGATAGAGTTGCTGCTGCATGTGTGCTTTTAGGCCTTCATAATTCTGTAAGAAACCATGCTTCAGTATTACCTATTTCCTCTTTCGGTTGTCCACATATTTGATGACCGTAATCCCTCTAATTTATGTTTAAGGGCATCCCACACCTTAGCAATATGGGCAGAGTACAAATTATTCTCAATAAATTTTACCAAATGTATATGCATCATATGCTTATATTCTTTGTCAACTAAAATACATCATTCATATGCCCATTGGGTCGATTTGTGCCCAGTCTGATTATATTTTAGGGAAACGATAATGGGGTTATGATCAAATATTAGCTTCGGCCCGAACTCACTTTCTATATTGTGGATCAAACAGGGCCTTGAGACCCTCACGGGTCAGTACAAATCCCTGATTGATTGATTGATTGATTGTGATACAAGAACAAAATCAAAAAGAGAGTAATGACTGTCAATCAATCAATAAGGGGTTGATAGAGCGCAGTACTCACTGGTGAGGGTCTCAAGGCGCTGGGGGGTATGCTACTCCTGCTCAGTCGAAAAGCAAGGTCTTAAGGTTTTCCCTGAAAACGTGCAGGTTCGGGGAGCGTCTGATGCTGACTGGGAGCTCGTTCCATGTCTTGACTGTGATGTAGGAGAAGGCCCTTCCTCCTGCTCTGCTTCTGTGGATGCAGGGGTCTCTGCTAGGGTGAGGTCGGCGGATCAGAGATTTATTTTGGGTGCGTGGAAACAGACTCTCTTGTTGAGGTACTTGGGTCCGATGTTGTGGAGGGATTTGTAGGTGTGGGTGGGAAGGTTGAAGGTTATCCTCTTCTCGACAGGGAGCCAGTGGAGTTCACAAAGGTGTTGAGTCATGTGTTCGTGCCGAGGGGTCCAGAGAATGAGTCTGGCTGCGGCGTTCCGGATGGTTTGGAGGTTGTGTAGAATAGTCTTATTGATACGGGCATAGAGGGCATTTCCGCAGTCCAGGCTGCTCGTAACGAGTGCTTTGGTGATGGTTTTTCTGTGCTTGGGGGGGATCCATTTGAAGGTCTTTCGGAGGAGTTAAAACTGGTAGAGGTGACGGCGTTGATCTGGCGGGTCATGGTGAGGGATGAGTCAAGGATGATGCCGAAGTTCCGAGCGTGGTCTGTCGGGGTGGGAGGTCTCCCTAGGGCGGAGGGCCACCATGTGTCATCCCATGTGGTGGTCAAGGGTCCCAGGATGAAGACCTCTGTTTTTTCTGTGTTGAGCTTCAGGCAGCTGTCCTTCATCCAGGCCGCGACGTCCCTCATTCCTTCCTGGAAGCTGAGCTTGGTGTATTTGGGATCCTTTGTGAGGGAGAGGATGAGCTGGGTGTCATCGGCGTAAGATACTATGTTGAGCCCATGATGTCTGACAATGGCGGCGACGGAGGCCATGTAGATGTTGAAGGGCGTGGGGCTGAGCAATAATCCCTGTGGTACTCCGCAGATTGATCTCAGTGGGTTCATAGATGAAAGGGGGGAGTATGATCCTCTGGGTTCTTCCGGAGAGAAAGGATAGGATCCAGTTGAGGGTGGTGATGGTCGACTGGTGGTCAGCAGAGGGGGAAGGGGTGGTGAACGGAATCTGTTCGCTGAAGTGGTCGTAGAGGGCCTTGATCTTCTGATGGAAGTAGGAGCTGAGCATGTTGCAGAGTTCCTGGGATGGTGTGATGTCCATGGTCTCGCTGGGGGTTTGGTGAATTGCTGTATGATGTGGAAGAGTTCTTTGGCGTTGGTTGCGTTGGTAGTAGATTTTGCTCTTGATGAAGATCTGTTTGGTGCCCCTTATGATCTGGTGGTGCTCCTTCAGGCAGGACGCTCCTGTGGTTGTTTAGGTCTCCTGTGCTTTTCAGGCTTCCCTATTTTTTCTCGAGGCGTTTGCAGGTGCGCCTGGCGACTTGGAGTTCGATTGTGAACCAGGCGGCCTTCATGGGACGTGGTTTGGCAGGGTGGTAGAAGGCGGCGATCTTGTTGAAGCATCTGGAGATCCATTGGTGAAGTTCCTTGGCTGCGGAGTTGACGTCAGTAGTGGTGATGGTGGGTCTAGGGGGAGGGTGGAGTTGAGGTGTTCCTCTTTGATTTTGCTCTAGTTCCTTCGTGGCGGGTGAGGGGCTGCTTTGGGTGCGGTGGTGGTGTTGAAGGTGAAATGTACGCAGTGGTGGTCGGTCCAGGGGGGCTGCGTGGTGTGACTGAAGTGGACATTTGACCCTCCTGCGAAGATAGGGTTGAGAGTGTGTCCTGCTCTTTGAATGGAGGTGTTGGCAAGCTGCCTCAGTCCGAGGTTGGAGAGGTTGTCGAGGAGGGCGGTATGGTCGGGGTCACTGTGGTTGTCGAGGTGGAAATTCAGTTCTCCGAGTAGGATGTAGTCCTTGGAGGTGATGGCATGGGGTTTAACGAGGTTGGTGATTGCTGTTGTGGCCAGGGTGCGAGGTCCCGGGGGTCTGTAGGCAAGGGTGCCAAGTAGCGTGGTCCTGGGGGAGGTCCGGATCTGGAAGTGGAGGTGTTCTGTGTTGGAATGGGGGGGTCACTCGTGCTGGAGGTGAATAGTCAGAGAGAGGTCTTGTGTGTGATAGCGAGTCCTCCTCCAGGGTGGTGAGGGCAGTCCTTCCTCTGGATCTTGTAACTTTCGGGGATTGCGGTGGCAATGTTGGGACCGGAGGTGGCATTGGTCCAAGTTTCTGTGAAGAAGGCGACGTCGGGCGCGAGGGTGTCGATTAAGTCCCAGATCTCTACAGTGTGTCAGTGGAGGGAGCGCACGTTGAGGAAGAATCACGTCAGGGCTTCGGTGGCGCAGGCATCCCATGAGCCTGGGACAGGCATGGGGTGCTGTAGATGGTGCAGGAACATTGGCAGTGTCTGCCAGAGAATTGTCCGTGGGTGGTGTTCGGTGAGGTGCTCCGGCAGTCTGGGTGTCTTCTAGGGTTGAGAGTGAGGAGGGTGGCCGCCTCATATCGGCGGGGCCCAGGGGAGTCAGGGTTCCTGGCGCTGGCACTGTGAATGTTTGAATAATAGGTATAGCCAGGTGTCCTGTTCTGAGTGTTCACCATGCATCTAGCAGAGTGTGAACACTCATCAGCACATAAATCGCTTGTCAAACCTTGATCATACGAGGCGTAGTACAAGTATTAGTCATATCAATATTATAATTGAAAACACAATTAAATTCTTCTCCTACAAGCGACATCCCTGACCAAGTCAAAAGTTCTTCCAGTATTGTGTTGAATATCAGGGGATCATCCTAATGAGGGCCATGGATCACACAGATGTTAAATTTGATTAAATCAACCTCAACCTGTGCTCCCTTGCATGTCGTCTAACATTTTGACAACTTTAAATCATGCCATGTGACTGACAAGAATAGCATCCCCTCTGATCGAGACTTGTTGAGTTGTTTTTACCCCCAGTCTGTAGCCTAATTGCCTTAATAAGCCACAGTCTTTATATTCAAGAAGTGCCTCGGCGAGACACACTATTTGAGACTTAACAATATTTATCATCTCTTTAACCAAGCGTCTCTTGACAGGGCTATTTAAACCTCTTACATTCCAACAAATAAGCTAAAAAAAACATTGTAGTTTCATACTAAGTTAAAACGCTGACCACCAAGCAAAACAATGTATGCAAACTCAAACCCCAAAATTATCGATCTCCATCTGCCCCAAAAATGTACACGATCTTCCATCCCTTGCCACACAGACTTGAAATGACCCTTTTTCTTTTTGTTTTTGGCCCACAGAACCCCCCAGCCACCACCACCCTGACCTCTCCACCCCACCCTACCCCCTCCCGACTGTCCCTGAGAGGCTCCACGCCTGTGGAAATCACCCTACCACTTGCCATCATGGAAGGATGTCCATGCCTCGCTCCTCCAGACCCAAGAAGAGACAACCACTGTGAACATTAAGTACAGAACCAGTTGTTAGAGGACCCTACTCACTTGAGAAAACAAATCCCCAACTAACATATCAATAAGGCTCTGAATAGGGAAATCATCTAATGCTTACTGCTGAGCCAGAAACCCAAGCTTGTCACTTTCAACCCCTACTATCCTGCATCTCTACTCTACTTTCACATACACTTCCACATATAATGCTTTAAGGAACACTGCCAGATGCCTTTTACTTTTAATCATATCCCAATCTTGTTCACTGAATTTCAGAAGGGCAATCAGTAGATCCGAGAGTCTCTTCAACCACAATGATCTTTTGCATCTGAGTGTCGGGGGGAACAAGTTTGTCCACCATATTTGGTTTTCCTTGACCATTATGTGAACAACTCTTTCGCCTTTGCTTCCTCTTTACACAAATATGAATTATCATAATGAATCACTTTGAATTGGGTTGGTTCCACAAACAAAAGCTGTGCACCAGTTCTCTTATTGGTGTAATTAGTTTTCTGAGATTCCATCTGCATTCAACGGTGGTATGACAGATGTCAGCCCGCACAAAGAATTTTACCAAGTTGACAGTAACAGGAGTAGCGGTTTTGGCTCTGGAATAGACCTCCTGCCGAAGAATATAATTACTGATATAGATCAAGATTCATCGTGGATCTTTAGAGTGAGATATTTTGAATTCCTCTGCCAAAGCAGAAATTGTTGAACCCGCTGGATCTGTGTGTCCCAATCTTAATCTGAGAGCTCAGTTTTTTAAAATAAGTGAACTACAAATCACTTTATATATCCTCCTTCACAATTCTCTTCAAGCCCCAAAATCAGTAAATGATTGCGGTGCTGTCTATTTTCCAAGTCCTCAATTTTTTCTTGCATGGCCCGTCAAGCAACCTCGTGTGTATTCACACACTCCAGTACATGAGTTGCTATTTCCTCAGTCTCTGCTTTCCTCTGTGGTCCAAGATTTGACCAGTATCCCGGGAAATTTGATATACAGCCTAATGCAAGAATATCACTTCTGATCTCAGAATATTGGTTTTGGGACTCGTGCTTGTGCTCCTGGATCAGTTGAAAAATATCTTTGATTGATGTCCCCTCAGTCACCTGAGCCGTAATAGAGAGAGTAATTGAAGGTGGCACTTCAGAATGGGGGTTTGGTGAACTCCAGCTATCGAACTTTCATTAAGCTCAGATCTGTCATCATGCCCCCATACCTGAACGCTACAAGTTGAATTTGAGTTGGCAAATCCCCTTGCCCATTACTGTGTCTTCACAACTGTAGGGGAAGCGGCAGACTGCCTACTATATTACCTGTGCCAATGTTCCCTGGCAGTCTTAGACCTTTCAAACACCAAGAGACTTACCCCCCACTTCTCCTTGTATCATGTTTTTTCTTGGCTTCTATCTTGAGGAGAACCACCTTAGTTATAGTGGTTAGAGTTTATGCTCAGGGTATCATGGGCAGCTAGCGCGGGAATAAGTCCAACCTGACCTTGCCCTTGGTCAGCAGTACCATGTGGATCAATCCTACCTGGACCTCTTGTATTTGCACTCCTGATTGACTGTAGAGTTTGAATTATTTTGTTCCATCTACCCCTGTATCTTGCTTTTCCCCCTCGATTCAAATAGTGCTTGGTGCTTGGTGAATGGAGCATCTCAGAGCTAACAACACCAAGGAAACTCTCCATTCCCTGTACAAGAGTCTCAATACCACCAACATTTTCTTACGTCACCCAAATTCCAAACAGAGCAAATAGGACAGGTAGTTCACTTAGGAGATGCTGTGCTTGCAGTGAAAGTGCATAAAAAACCTGCCGAAAAGGTACTGTTGAGTCTGCCAGAGTCCACTCACCATCCTCCACAGTGCCAATAGTGTAAGCTATTTGAACAATGTTATCTGCCCTGTCAGGGAGGTCGTCTCCCCCCGACAATCTTCCCTCCCTTTTCCTCCTTCTCTGAATGGCAAAGTCATGATAGCACCAGTGGTCATGGTGAGGTAAGGTGAATCCAAATTTTCCGATCCTAAGAAAGTTCATAGTGTACTTGAGAACATATAAATACTAAATAATAATGACAAATGGAATGTGAGATGGTTGCCCCCCATGCTGCAATAATAAGGGTAACAAATGTGAATGTAAAATGAATGACATACTGATGATAGATAGTGTCAGAGTGATGAAAAGCTACTTTCTGTAGTTGATACCACACAAATGTACATTTATGCGTCCATAATAATGCATGTTGGAAGCATCATCAGTAAGTTGTATAATTTGTATTTCCCGTTATTTGTATATGTTTTGTGAGTTTCAAAAAATGTGTGGATAAGATGTGCTGCATTCTATAGTGCTTTAAGAGACAGGAATGTTTAGGGGTCTGAATGTTTTAGTTTGACTGAGGAGATTACTGAACTGAAAAGGGTTGCAATGTTGGAGTCTGTGTCTGAGCTGGAAACGGTTGCACTATTGGGGTCTAATCTGTCGGACATACTCATAATTTCTTACAAAATAAATTAACTTGAGGAGTATTTGAGTTTGGCTTCCTTTATCCCAAGACTATAAAGGAAGTGCAAAGTTTACAAGGATTTGCTAATTTCTAACAAAGATTCAAAGTATAGTCGTCAACCATTGTAGCATGAGTCACCATACTGCTACACAAAGGCATTTACTTTGGCTGGTCTACTGATACCGAAAAGATCATTTAAACTATAATGCATGGGTAGCCAGCCTTAAACACCCATATCTAGCCTGTTCGTGTTTCGTTGAAGCTGATTCAGTAGGAGGGGTCTTGTCCCTAAAATACAGCAAAGGTAGCGGTGGTCTTGACAGTCACACCTACAATTCTATGAAGGGTTTCCTAATTATAGTAGTTGTTTACTACACACATTAGTAATTTATAAAGGTCCGGTGCCCCTCAAGGTAACGGTAACATCCCACCTCCACGGATGTTGGGTTGGCGACAGTTCCAAAGGACTCATCGTTAAATACTTATAACACTGGTTGTACCTTGGCACTCCAATATTTGATGTCAAAAGCATATGCTATTTGGGGGGGGGGGAGTTCCCAGTCTTGACCCGGTTAGGGTGCCCTGACTAATAAACTCGAATATGGACAGTGCTTCTATGTTTATGCAGTAGGAGAACATCAAACCATTACATTTGTTTTGTGATTTTAATATCTTGTTTTGAGTAAAATTCTTCTCAATACAAATGGCAACAAGTAATGCAGTGCATGGATTTTAAAGGACATTGATAAATACGCAGGTTTTTTCTGAGTCTTCCACTTTGGTCCCGAAGAATTGAAACAGGCAGCCGACACGT
Source organism: Lissotriton helveticus (assembly GCF_964261635.1). NCBI lineage: Eukaryota > Metazoa > Chordata > Amphibia > Caudata > Salamandridae > Lissotriton > Lissotriton helveticus. The sequence goes on along the minus strand of NC_136065.1, from coordinate 898,920,518 downwards.
GTTTCGTTACTAGATGTAACTTCATCAAGGCTTAAATATCCTGTCAATTGGAATCCTCAGTATGTTCGGATGAAGATTCCCTATATTTGAACGAGTTCATAGACCTGTTGTGTGGTAAGATTATTGTTTCTTGGCCACATATGATTGCCCTCAGTTAGGGTAGATACAGTTCTTTCAAAATATTCAGTTTCCCAATTGAAATTTGTTGTTCCCGTGTGGTTAAGAAAAAATTGTTACATAAAATGTTCCTGCGTGAGAAATCCTGTAAATTTGGTAGGATGTCTTTATCTTACTGCCTCACGAGATAGAACTATGATAAGTCCTATATGTTGAGCGCCGTACCTTTTACAATATCAAGCTTGTTATTGTCACTATGGGGCTGTGATATGTCCCGCGATTTGTGGCGCTCCCGCGCAAGGAGTAACTCGTGGGTATCTCACTCTGGTTTTTAACATATTTACAGGATGATGTGGATAACTTACCTAGTTTGTATCAGCCAATGGCGACTGGCCTAACATGATTATCTTTGGGGATGTTAATGAGTTAGGCTGCATGAATGTTAGCACTCTATCCAAGAACAATGAGTGTTCCAATCTCAGAGGTATTGAATGAAGTAATTTTATTTGAGAGCGGGATCTTATTATTATCCAAATACAGAATGTTTCAGTGACAACTTTGGTATCTACTTTCTTTGTGAGAGACTGTTCTTCTATCATTTAATATGTATTTATGACCCGATCAATGAACAATCTCATGATAAAGTGTAAAATCCATAATCTATTTTTTGGGGACTATAACTGATGAAGCAAAGCTTCGCATATTTTGCGGCTTGCCGAAGTCAAGAACCTTGTTTATGTGTAATAAGGTAACAAATGTATGTTTTACTAACGTTTATGTTAAGTTTGAACATAGATAGTGAAGCTTGCACATGTGTTTTACTAAAATGATTTACCCAAGTCACCTAAAATGGCCGCCGCTTGTATTTAGTTACTGCGCATGCGTCAGCCACACTCACGTGTCCTGACGCGTCTGCAGAAGTGGAGGGAAAGTTATGCGCATGCGTAATTCATAGCTGTGCTTATCATGTGGTACTGCTCGTGCCACTGCTCTTGTGACTGTGTCAATGTAGCTAACATTTTAATGCAATAGTTTTATTTCTTGATGATGAGTCAAAAGTACAAATCCTGTGGTGTATTTTCATAATGACATTATTATGTATTAATTTGTTTTTCGCTTACTTTTTATGTACCGCGGGAAATGGGGTTTGTCTGTGCCGAGAACCATTTTGGAGGTCCTTCTGCGCCTGCGCGACCTGCCAAGCCAGAGCAGACCTTGAATGATGGAACTCAGCCAGTTGGCAGTGATGAGCAAGATGCTCCTGAGAACGACCCGAAAACTCGGCTGAACCAATCACATGTGCTCACAGAGCAACAATGTTAAAGTTGCCATTGTATTTCTGCACCAGTTCTCATGAGAACCCCAATCTAGTTAGGCGGTACCCTATTATGCAAATGTAGGCTTGAAACTCTATGTCGTGATTGGTGTGCTACCCAAATCCTACCTTAGGACCAATCCAAATTGAAGGATTCTGACACTTTGCAACATTGGGGGGTGGTACACTGACCCCAAACTGTATATCTACCCTGGGTTCACCTAGTGAACCGTCCGACTTGTCTGGTTTAGCTGACCTGTCACTGACCCAACGCACTCAATAGGTGACTGAAGATACAGAGCGCTGCGAAGCACTCTGTCTGAATTTGACCATAGACTGAGGTTCTACTGAACCTTAAAGTGCTGGCAAGCACTTAGCTGGGAGTTCGCTGACCCAATCGGGGTCTTGATCGATAGCTGCAGAACGGGTGGAGCGCAGGCGTTGCTTCCGAACTGTGGGTTCCGGTCCTGTCCTGAAGAGGGTCCTGTCCTGAGGGTTTGCTGTCCTGTCCTGAGGGTCCTGTCCTGATTCCTATTCCGAGGGTATCCTGTCCTGTCCTGGGTGTCCATTCTGCACCTGCTGTCCTTTGAGGGGTATCCTTCCTTGAGGGTTTCCTGTCCTTAACTAACCCGTGGCCAGGGTTTGGTTTCCACACCTTTCTAGGTAAATATTGCTCTGAAAACTCTTTAAATCTTGCACCTTCTGAATTTCTGACTTTTGCTTTAATAAAGTTCATCATTGCATATGTTATATTTTCCATGCCTTTCCGCAACTATTGAAAGTCAATTACATGTTTCCATAAGGTTTTGTTCCTATGTCTTCTCACTGGTTAGAAATTATATTTTGCATTGCAGTCTGTAATTTTATGATATGGTCTAGAACTTCATTGCCTAGATTGTTCAAAGGCCCATTCACCTTAAGTGAAGCGTGTTACTCTTTATAGGCCCTCCCATAGTTATTCATGTATAAACTGTCCATGCTTAAACATTTCTGAGATTTTATAGTATTTTCCATCTGCATTTCATATTACATTTGAATGATTACCCTGTCATTATTTCTTTATGCCTATATAATTTACGTTATCTTGGTTATTGATTGCCTTATTTTACTGTACCTCATGCAAGGAAATATTGAATTTAGATAAACATTTTAAAACTTCCAGTTGTCCGTGGTCATTTAAACAGTATTTGAATGATATTGTTTGGATTTGCATTTTGCTGCCTTTCTTTTACAGCTAGCTCCCTGATTCATTGTGGTCATTAGGTACCCGCATCGGTGGATGGTAAGTCGGGTGCACTGAAAATTATTAGCAGGGAACACACACACATCAACCTGGTAGAGCTCGTGAAGTCACCCGATCGATGTATATGGTTGATTTAAAAGTATATGGGCCCTGAAGCCGGAAACGGCGAAAACTATTGGTCGGGTGGCCTCGCGCGCTCTACCAGTTTTCTGGTAGCTAGAGGATGGTTAGGGACTAGTTGAGAGTAAGGCAGGGATTAGTTGGACTAGTTGAGTCGGAAGCTGCTATTATACTGATGCTGCTAGAAGAGCGGCTGTTCTAAGAGACCTGATCATTCTCTTGTGAATACGCTGCAGAAACTCATGAATTTTTGCATTTTTATTATTCTTGTTCTTATATTGTTATATGTACTAATCCATGCATTTGTCAATCGTTTAGTTTCATGTTGTCCGAACTCCCCGGGGAATTGAAAGGGCAAGTGGTGAATAGAATCCATTGTCCTGAGGTCACAGGTTCGAGGAAAGTTAGGTGCAGGTTAGGATAACCGGGAAGCACTAACTAGGGTTTTCTGAATACATGTGTGAATAAATGACAGTAACGGGGTTCATTGGCAAAATTCCCAAAGTGGCGTAAACCTAGTAAGGGTCACATCGGAAGAGTAGCAGGTTCCTCGGAGCTAGCGTGAAAGCAGAGGGGTCCGCTGAGAAACCTTAAATTCGGAATATATCCCGGAAAGAAGTGGATGAGTTTAGGGGAATAACAGGTTCACCAATGCTAGAGTGAAGGGTAGGCGGAAGAGATCTGCCCGCAGCGAGTGAAAAGTAAATGGAAGTAGTTTACTTGCAGTAAAACAATTCTTTCTCTGTCCAGACACTTGAGCACTGTGGCGAATGTGTATTTGTTGTAAAATAACCAAGCACTGAGCACTTTAAAAGAAAGAAAGTTTCCGTTACCTTGTGAAGGGAGGGAGTCAGTCGCGAAGCGCTTCTGACGTCACTCTGTGCCGCGCTGGGATTGGTAGAAGCAGCGGGCGGGTAGCGGAGCTGGAATTGTAAAGGAGGGGTGAGCGCCGGAGCGTGGGAACTGTCTCACGAAGGGGCCGCGCACCCATTGGCGGAGCTTATTTAGTGTCGCGCACCCATTGGTTGCACGAATTTCTGAAGCGCGTTCTGATTGGAGGTAGTTTGTAAACAAAGTTTAGCGCAGAAGTCGTATGTGGCACTCGCAGACTACAGGAACTCGACCTGATCCAAGGCACCTAGGCTTTGAAAGGGATCAGTGGAAGACTAATAGATACGATATTATGTACGGAACAAAGAGAAAAATGTCCCTTATAAGTAAGGTGAAAAATTATTTTAAAACGGACAAACCGATTAAATCTAGGGAAGGTGTTCTTGTCCCATCGCCTAATACTCCTGCCTCATTCATGATGTTTGACAGAGGGTACAATACCTGTGTGTGGTTGGAGAATTGGGTGAAATACACAAAAGATGACGGAGTATTGGCTTTTCCGTTAGATGGTACTTTCAATGGTAGGATCCTATTTAATTTAAGGACTCGGATGAACGAATTGCATCCCAGACCGAGACTAACGCAGTATGAGGCATTAGAGGAATGGGAGATTGAGGCTTTTGAAAGAGAAAGACCCCGAATGGACAAGGGTTTGACCAAGTGGTACCCCAGGCAGAAACAGGAGTCCAGGGACAAAAGGATGAAACAGTGGAGGCAGAGCATGATTGTTGAGGGTCTGTTTCCCATGATGCCGGCATGTCATAACATTGGAGCGGGTGAGAAAAGTACTGAAAAATGTAAGCATTGGGGGGCCCTGGGGGAATCAGATGATGAACTAATAGATGACATCTGTACCAGAAGTCCGCCACCTTACAATGAGGGAACCCGACCTTCCAGTGTAGGAGATGTTCCCCGACGCCACTTCCTAAAGGAAGAAGACAGGTCCCTGGGACTGGGAGGGGGTGGTCAAGTATTGCCCTATCCTGAAAAACCCGAACCGACGGAAACAAGGGATATATATCCCAAAGTGCCCGCGAGCCAGGAAGAAAAATATTCACGTACGAAAATCTTTTTTCCCAGACCCTTGTATGAAAACGAAGAGAAACCATCGAATTCAGGACTGCCTTTTGTTCAACCTCCATATGGGGAAGAGCGCAGGTCCTTTAATACTGGAACTTTATTCCCGAAACCAAATTATGGGGGAGGACCAAGTGAAACGCATCCTACTGCCCCGAGTTTTACTCCTCCGTTGACCCCACAGATATTACATGACACAACTTTAAGAAGGGTACTAGTGGAAAGGGAGCAAGAGGCTCTAGCTAGACAAAGGACAGAAATAATTCAGAAAATTTCCCAGTTAAATACCAGTCCTGAGGCATTGACTATTCCAGTAACTATTGGACCGGTGGTCCCGATATACGGAAATGGTCAGGGAAATCCGATTACTCCAGTTATGACCCCAGTCATGGCAACCCCGAGACAGGAACCGATCATCATAGATGATCAGTCCAGTGAGTGCGAGTCTGAAGTTGCGTTCTTGGAATTGCCCAACAAACAGACTGGAAAGGGAATACAGCAGAGGCATAACCCTTTTAATACAAAAGAAATTAAATTAGAGACAGCAACAGGTACTAGGAATGTCTCTCTGGTAACTCCGGATGAAATTGAGAGTTGGAGTCGTGAATTAGAGAAACAGACTCCGCAAACAAAACCTTTAGACCTCTACAAGCTGAGGGTCGAAATAGAAGAATTAATGGCAGGAAATGTGGGGTTGGATCGATTGAATACCTACTCTGAAGAAGAGTTGTCGTTCATATGTAAAAGCTTTACAAGGAACACCAGAGTGCTCCACGAAAAACTGACCGAAACAGCAGTTAGTATGGGGGTAGATATCTCAAAATCCAAGCCCTTACAGAAACCGTACAGAGCAGACTTCTCAGACAAGGATATAGAACACCTGAATGTGGCAGGGAAGAAGTTGCAGATTAAAGAATTAATGGGGGTACTGCAGAAATGGGGAGATGTGGAAAGATGGAGAAGCAGGTGGGCGAAAAAGAGGGAAGAGGTTCGCTCCCGACAAGTGACTCCTGAGTTTGCTTTAAGGGAGGTAGAAAAACCTGAGCAGTTATGCCCCATGCGCGAAGTTCCAGGAGGGAAATATGTGCATGTCCCCTGGTCTAGGCAGGATATTGTGTCCTTCACGAACGATTTTCCAAAATTACGAGAGAAACCAGTTGACTGGTACAGGCAGGTGGAGAGGTTCGTGAAGGTACAGAAATGTCTGTGGAAAGACCTGGATGGGTTTTTCGACATTGTGGTTCCAGTAGATTTATGGACTCAGTGTAAAATAGCCATAGACTGGCCCAGTGAGGAGTACCCCAGAAACAAGGAAACTGGGGAGCCATCAAAGGATGTCATGCGAAAATATGAGCAGGTAATTCAGCATTTGAAAGAAAAGGTGCCCGCAAAAGAAACTGATTGGACAAAAATAGATAGAACAACTCAGGAAAGGGACGAGACAGTGCACTCCTTCTATGAGAGGTTATTGCAGGTATTTAAAACATACAGTGGTATTGATAACATCGATTTGAAGGACATGACGCACTTTATTTACAGGTTTGTAAATGGTTTAAGACCTGAAATTTGTCAGTGGATAAAAGATAATAAAATCTGTTGGCATACTAAGAAAATGGATGAGGTCCTGCGGTACGCTAAGTACTGCGAGGACGAGATGGCAGAGAAGAAAAAGGCCCTTAAGGAAAAGGTGATGTGGGCTCAGGTGAAGCTCGCAGAACAGCAGGAAAAACAATTGAGTAACATGGTTAAGAATGCTGAGAACAAAAGTCCTGGGGGAGGGGGTGGAGGAAAGCCCCGGCCCAAATTTAGCAGGGAAGAGGCTATGAAGAAATTTCCCTGCCATCAGTGCGGCGAAATTGGACACTGGCGAAACGAGTGTCCCCAATTAGTAGATGCTAATGAAAAAACTCCTGATTTAACTCCACAGACGCAGAAAGAAAGACCAAGAAAGACTCAACCCCAGGTAAAAACAGTCCAGGTGCCTCGAGCACCCAAGCAGGTATACAGGGGAAGACAGGCAGAAGATGAAGAGATAGAGGTTTGGGAAAGCGGGGAGAACAGAAATACAGCAACTTCGCAGTATCTGCTAAATGATACCTTCCTTTGTAATGATCAGGACTGACGGGGCCTGAGAGGGGAGGACGAGGAGTGCGTACTTGGCGCTTCCTTGCCGGTAGACCAGTCTGGACCATATATTGAAGGAAAGGTTGACGGAAATGATGTCACCTTTCTGTTGGACACTGGCGCTACCCGTTCTACTGTAAGAACAGTGGACGTTCCAAACCTACCCCTCTCGGGAGAAAATATCCAAGTAGTGGGTGTATCTAATCAATTGATTAGTACTCCTGTTACCGAACCAATGGAGATTTCAATTGGAAATTTTAAACAGATGCATAGATTTGTCGTCTGTGACACCAGTCCAGTGAATCTACTGGGTCGTGATTTGCTGTGCAAAATGAACTGTACCATCTTTTGCACACCAAAGGGTGTTGAAATACAGACCCCAGATGAAGATGGCATTTATAAACTATTGTTACTTAGACCTGACTCAGAAATTAAAAGATTGACCCTGCAGGACTTGCCCCAAGAACTCCAGGAAGCAGTAAAGCCAGAGGTGTGGGATTTCACTGGAAAAGATGTGGGGTTGATGAAAGATGTGGACCCCATACAGATAGCCATCAAGGACAATGCAGTATATCCTAACACTAGGCCCTACCGAATGAATGCTGAAGTGAAAGCAGGTGTCACTCTGGAAATTCAAAAATTATTAGAAGGAGACATCATACAGGAAGTAATGAGCAGCCCATGCAACTCACCGATTATGGGCATCAAGAAGCCTAGCGGCAAGTATAGGGTAGTGCAGGACCTGAGAAAGGTAAACAAAATTGTAGTTCCTTGCTGCCCTATTGTCCCGAACCCTGCAGTGATTCTGTACCAGATTCCTTGGGATGCTGAGTGGTTCACTGTGATTGATTTATGTCATGCATTCTTTTCGATACCCCTGCACCCCGACAGCAAATTTCTTTTCTCATTTGCCTTCGAGGGTCACGTGTATTGTTGGAACCGGGTCCCTCAAGGGTATACAGAGAGCCCCTCTATCTTTAATCAGATCTTGAAAAAATGTCTAGAGACTTTGATCTTACCTGGGAACTCTGTGTTAGTGCAGTACATAGACGACCTTCTACTGGCGTCTAAAAGTCATAGGGACTGTGTAGTTGACACCATTGCCCTCTTAAATCATCTGTGTGAGAAAGGGCATAAAGTGGCCCCTGACAAACTACAGTTCTGTGCGAAATCAGTGAAATATCTGGGACACCAGATAGAAAAGGGTGTCAGAAAAGTCACATCAGAGAGAGTGAGAATAATTCAAAAGATGCAGTTGCCCCGTACTCAAAAGGATGTCAGAATGTTCCTGGGTGTATTAGGGTACTGCAGGCAGTGGATTCTGGGATTTGCAGCCTTAGCCAGGCCTTTGATAAAAATGACCACGAGAGGAATGCCAGATATTGTAGAGTGGGACGATGAAAGCCTAATGGCTTTCACAAGACTGAAAAACTGTCTGTGTACAGCCCCTGCGTTGGGAATGCCAGATTATTCCAAAGAGTTTGCCCTATTCTGTGACACTCGCGATAATTGTGCATTGTCAGTCCTGACTCAAGAACATGGCACGACCAGAAGGCCTGTGGCCTATTTCTCTGCCACTTTGGACCCAGTAGCTGCTGGGTTACCAGGCTGTCTGAAAGCAGTAGCTGCTACCTGCGCAAGTTTGGAACAGAGTGAGTCCATTGTCATGGGACATCCTGTGACCGTGTATGTTTCACATGGAGTGGTAATTCTATTGACCAGAACTAAAACACAGTATCTCACCCCTAGTCGGCTGACTAAATACGAGAGGATTCTTGTGGGTGCAGCAAATGTAAGCATTGTTAGGTGCGGTATTCTGAACCCTGCCACTTTACTCCCCGACCCCTTGGAAATAGAAGGTGGGGATGATGATGAACATGATTGTATTGACCTGACAGAGTTCAGTACTAAACCACGCCCAGACATAAAAGAAGTGCCATTGCCTGAACATGATAAAGAACTATTTGTGGATGGTTCCTGTCTAAGACATGAACTCGGAAGCTTGAGTGCTGCTTATGCAGTAGTCTCTTTCACAAAAATTGAAGAAGCAGGTTACCTATATAACATCAAGTCTGCACAAGTAGCCGAATTAATAGCTATGATAAAAGCTTGCAAAATTGGGAAGGACTTACGCATAACAGTGTATACTGACAGTCAGTACTGTTATGGAGTTGTGCATGACTTTGGCCAATTGTGGCTGCAGAGGGAATTCATGACTTCCTCAGGTACTCCCATTCGGAAGGCAAAGGTTGTTCATGACCTTTTAGAGGCCATCCAGTTGCCCAAAGAACTGGCAGTGGTAAAATGTGCTGCTCATAAAAAGAGCATGGACAAAGTATCACTGGGAAACGATTATGCTGATCGAGTGGCCCAATGGTGTGCCAAAGATCGGTATATTGTAAATCCAAAACGGGGGGGGCCAGGAACCAGCTGCCAGCTTCAGGTGTTTGAAGAAGTGCCTACATGGGATGAAGTGAGAGAGTGGCAGGAATCGGCTCCTTGGCAAGAAAGAGAGAAATGGAAGGAGGATGGGTGTAGACCGAGGCGTGTGGATGGTGTGATTTTGGGCCCAACTGGTATGCCTGTGTTACCCCGACACTTGCTTGGCGCAATGGCAAGATTAATACACGAAGGATCACACATTGGTAGGGATGCCATGATTCTGGTATTTCAACAGACTTGGTACAGTAAAAAGTTCAGGAAGGTAGCAGAGTCCCTCTGCCAGAGGTGCCTGTCATGTCAACAGATGAACCCAGGCAAGAGGACAATGGTTGAACTGAGCAAGATTGGGAGATCAGGGGGTCCCTTTATAAAAATACAGATTGATTTCATCACCATGCCCCGTTGTGAAGGAAAGCGATATGTCCTTGTCATTGTTTGTGTATTTTCAAAATGGGTAGAAGCTTACCCTACTCCCAAAAGTGACGCACTGACAGTAGCGAAGTGTTTACTAAAAGAACTGATACCTAGATTCGGCATACCATACATTATTGAATCAGATAAGGGTGGACATTTCCAGAATGAGATACTGGCTGAATTATGTAAGGCCTTCGGAATAAGGGAAAAATTGCATTGTGCATACCACCCAGAGGCTTCTGGAATAGTGGAACAAGTAAATGGAACTATCAAAAACAGACTAGCAAAGCTGACAAATGCTACTGGCATGACCTGGGTGAAGGCCCTGCCCCTGGTCCTGATGGGACTGAGAAGTGTTCCTGACCGCAAGACAGGCCTAAGTCCCCATGAAATCATTATGGGAAGAGTGATGAGACAAGCATGGGTGCCAGGAAGCAAACTGTTGAATATTACTGATGATTTGGTGCTTGAATACTGCAGAAGATTGGGTGATCAAGTGCGTTCTATCTCTCGCCAGATTGGAGACGACGGCATCCTCAATCCAACGACTCCTCTCCACAGCTTGGTTCCAGGAGATTGGGTCAAAATAAAGAAGCACACTCGATCAAGCTGTCTGGCACCAAGGTGGGGAAAGAAACGCCAAGTAATCCTGGTAACAACCACTGCAGTGAAAGTCGCAGGTGTTCCCCAGTGGATCCACGCTGGACACACCCAGAAGGTATTACCAGACAGAGGATTTGAAGAAGAAGGGCAACCAGCAGAGGACCCTGAAGGAGACAGACCAGAAGCAACTGACAACGAGCAGCCCAGCACCAGTCAGGTTGCAGGAACAGCAGACGTTGGCCCAGGAGTAGTTGACTACGAACTGCCAAGAATCCAGCCTGCTGAAGAGGTCCAGGAAACTGAGCCAGGAGTAGCTGAAGACGAGCTGCCAAGCATATGGCCAGAAGAATGGATACCGATGATTGATCTGACCGAAGATCCTATCAGAACAAGAGAGCGACTTAGTGAAGGTAGAGAGTGGACTAGTCAGGAAAAGCAAGGCACAGGCGAAGAACCTCAGCCGCTTGAGATTCACATCAAAACTGAGGAAGGAGAAGGTCAGACAGGGACAGAGCAGGTGTTCGATACACCACCGCTAACACCTGATGCAGATAAAGGAGAGACTAGAAATGGAGTGATAGTTCGAGCAGAAGAAAATCAAGAGATCGAAGTGCTTGAACAGGATCAGAGAGGGTTAGAAGAACGGGTTCAGGAAACAGAAACAGAAACAAAGACAATCGAAAGCCAAAAACAAAATATTCCTGAACAAGGCCAGATTAGCAACCAGGCAGAAGAATTTGATGCTAGCCCTGGAACTAGCCAGATAGGGGAAATAGAAGAAGAAAGTGGAGAAGAATTACCACAAGATAAAGAGAACAAGAGAATAAGAGAAGAAAGTGAAGTCCAAGTACCGACTAAGAGACTAAAGAAAAGAAACAACCTTGAGCCTAGGTTTGTAAAAAGATTGAGACTAAGGATAAAGACAGTGGAAGAAAAACGTGCAGAAGCAAGAAGAAGTGCTCGGATAGCAGAGCAAGAAGAAGACTCTTCCAAAAGAAGGAGTGAACGAATAAAAAGACAAAACAAAAAGTACAAGTCTCCTGAATGGACACTGGTTTTGGAAGAACTTGAAGATCTTGATATAACTGACGTGAGCGACGGAGAGCCCGTCCCTGAGTACTCAGCTGAAGAAGAAGACGAACCACCGTGAATTTGCACAAATTAAGCTAGTTGTGTAAAGCCAAAAAGAGGGGTTCGAGAAACTCCTTCTGAGCCAAAATGTCTGATTCAACAGTGAATGGTAGACCTAGTTGCAGCCGTCTTAAGATGTGTTGCAAGGTGTGTATATGTAGTGTAGTAGTACTGATAGTTATCTGGATAGGATTAACAATTTTCATTCCCTTTGCTGTAAGTAAAGATACTAACATTGTCCCTACTGAAGTTGTAAATACTGACAGTGAGGAGCTAACAACACAGAATGTAGCACGACATGAAAGAGCCCTGAGACAAACAAAACAGAACTTAGAAGCATCAGATGAGGGAGGACTACATTATCATGGAGTTAAGAACAAGACACACTTAAATGTTTTCGCAAACTTATTAATACACTATGTAGAGACTATGGAAATTGAAGATTGCTATGTCTGCATGAAGCTACCTATTTCTGTGGCTGAAGGCGTGACATACCATCACCTGCCATTGACATATGGAATCTCCTGTAGCATTTTAGCTAGTTTATTTTACAAAAGGGGACCGTTACAGTATTATTACTCTAACAATGACGTGATCTTTTCTGAACTTCCTATACGTGGGAACTTGAATCCTGTACATACCAAAAGTGACACCATAAGATATATGGGAGACTACTTTCTGACTATAGGTAACATTGACATAGCAGACGCACACAGAGATAACTTGACCTGTTCTTTGCGTGAGCAGGAAAAGATGTTCCTGAACATGGCAGAGAAAAGAAGAATTAAAATTCAAAAGAAGGCTAATGACGAAAGTCAGAAAAAGCCAAAGTGGGCAGAGAACCTGGAAGGCACCTCATCTGGTGGAGCGGGTCCTGCTCTGTTGCTGGATTTTGAAAAGAAAGGCAAGCTATGTCTTCACCGCGAGAAGACTAGCTATTATAATAATGTTTTCATTGGTTCCAGTGAATGCGAACATAATTACAAGGTAATTGGAGGTTGGGGTTTCAAAAATGGGTCAGAGCCTGTGTTTCCTGGAATTTATTATATTTGTGGGGACAGGGCTTATTTCAAATTGCCGGATCACTGGTATGGAAGCTGCTACTTTGGCATTGTCTTCCCGAAAATATACCATGTGAATGGGAAAGCTGGAAGCAATGAAGATACTAATGGCTTAGTGCGTAGTAAAAGAGAAAGTATAGGTGAAATTATGGGTAGTATTTTCAGTGCACTGATACCTGGAGTGGGAGTGGTTCTGAACACTCACAGAATTTGCAAATTGTCTACTATAGTAGATGTACTGTCTACTGAAACAGCTCATGGATTTCTGCTGGTCAATACTGAAATGGTTGCGATCAGATCAATGGTTTTGCAGAATCGACTTGCTCTTGACACCTTATTAGCGAAAGAGGGCGGAGTCTGCCGGATGTTGAAGGCGCAACATTGTTGCACTTATATTCCGGATAAAAGTGTACAGATCAAAAGATATGTGAAAAACATTACTAATTTGGCAAAGGAACTCAAACCACTCGAGGTTGATAGTGCCTGGAAGAGACTGGTAGATGGTCTCTCAAATGTAGGTCATTGGCTTGCTAGCATAGGTAAAAGCTTATTGTTCAAAATTCTGATGCCAATGGGTATTATAGGTCTTATTATACTTTCCATTTTCTTATGCTGTAAATGCCGCAAGCGCACCAAAAAGCACGAGGTAAATGCAAGAGGAGTGAAACGAAGTGTGGATGAGATTGAATTAGAGGAAGTGAATGATCAGATATACAAAAAAGTGAAGACTTCTCACCCTGCTAAGACTGAGAGAGAAAAGTTAGAACGGTTGCTGGAAGAAATAGAACTTTATAAAGTGTGAGAGAAAGTTGGCATCTGGTTCCATTATAATTTGTGATGATAGTAAATATCATCAAAGAGGGGATTGATGAAGCAAAGCTTCGCATATTTTGCGGCTTGCCGAAGTCAAGAACCTCGTTTATGTGTAATAAGGTAACAAATGTATGTTTTACTAACGTTTATGTTAAGTTTGAACATAGATAGTGAAGCTTGCACATGTGTTTTACTAAAATGATTTACCCAAGTCACCTAAAATGGCCGCCGCTTGTATTTAGTTACTGCGCATGCGTCAGCCACACTCACGTGTCCTGACGCGTCTGCAGAAGTGGAGGGAAAGTTATGCGCATGCGTAATTCATAGCTGTGCTTATCATGTGGTACTGCTCGTGCCACTGCTCTTGTGACTGTGTCAATGTAGCTAACATTTTAATGCAATAGTTTTATTTCTTGATGATGAGTCAAAAGTACAAATCCTGTGGTGTATTTTCATAATGACATTATTATGTATTAATTTGTTTTTCGCTTACTTTTTATGTACCGCGGGAAATGGGGTTTGTCTGTGCCGAGAACCATTTTGGAGGTCCTTCTGCGCCTGCGCGACCTGCCAAGCCAGAGCAGACCTTGAATGATGGAACTCAGCCAGTTGGCAGTGATGAGCAAGATGCTCCTGAGAACGACCCGAAAACTCGGCTGAACCAATCACATGTGCTCACAGAGCAACAATGTTAAAGTTGCCATTGTATTTCTGCACCAGTTCTCATGAGAACCCCAATCTAGTTAGGCGGTACCCTATTATGCAAATGTAGGCTTGAAACTCTATGTCGTGATTGGTGTGCTACCCAAATCCTACCTTAGGACCAATCCAAATTGAAGGATTCTGACACTTTGCAACATTGGGGGGTGGTACACTGACCCCAAACTGTATATCTACCCTGGGTTCACCTAGTGAACCGTCCGACTTGTCTGGTTTAGCTGACCTGTCACTGACCCAACGCACTCAATAGGTGACTGAAGATACAGAGCGCTGCGAAGCACTCTGTCTGAATTTGACCATAGACTGAGGTTCTACTGAACCTTAAAGTGCTGGCAAGCACTTAGCTGGGAGTTCGCTGACCCAATCGGGGTCTTGATCGATAGCTGCAGAACGGGTGGAGCGCAGGCGTTGCTTCCGAACTGTGGGTTCCGGTCCTGTCCTGAAGAGGGTCCTGTCCTGAGGGTTTGCTGTCCTGTCCTGAGGGTCCTGTCCTGATTCCTATTCCGAGGGTATCCTGTCCTGTCCTGGGTGTCCATTCTGCACCTGCTGTCCTTTGAGGGGTATCCTTCCTTGAGGGTTTCCTGTCCTTAACTAACCCGTGGCCAGGGTTTGGTTTCCACACCTTTCTAGGTAAATATTGCTCTGAAAACTCTTTAAATCTTGCACCTTCTGAATTTCTGACTTTTGCTTTAATAAAGTTCATCATTGCATATGTTATATTTTCCATGCCTTTCCGCAACTATTGAAAGTCAATTACATGTTTCCATAAGGTTTTGTTCCTATGTCTTCTCACTGGTTAGAAATTATATTTTGCATTGCAGTCTGTAATTTTATGATATGGTCTAGAACTTCATTGCCTAGATTGTTCAAAGGCCCATTCACCTTAAGTGAAGCGTGTTACTCTTTATAGGCCCTCCCATAGTTATTCATGTATAAACTGTCCATGCTTAAACATTTCTGAGATTTTATAGTATTTTCCATCTGCATTTCATATT
Organism: Lissotriton helveticus; assembly: GCF_964261635.1. Classification (NCBI taxonomy): domain Eukaryota; kingdom Metazoa; phylum Chordata; class Amphibia; order Caudata; family Salamandridae; genus Lissotriton; species Lissotriton helveticus. The sequence goes on along the minus strand of NC_136065.1, from coordinate 898,905,452 downwards.
ACATTTGAATGATTACCCTGTCATTATTTCTTTATGCCTATATAATTTACGTTATCTTGGTTATTGATTGCCTTATTTTACTGTACCTCATGCAAGGAAATATTGAATTTAGATAAACATTTTAAAACTTCCAGTTGTCCGTGGTCATTTAAACAGTATTTGAATGATATTGTTTGGATTTGCATTTTGCTGCCTTTCTTTTACAGCTAGCTCCCTGATTCATTGTGGTCATTAGGTACCCGCATCGGTGGATGGTAAGTCGGGTGCACTGAAAATTATTAGCAGGGAACACACACACATCAACCTGGTAGAGCTCGTGAAGTCACCCGATCGATGTATATGGTTGATTTAAAAGTATATGGGCCCTGAAGCCGGAAACGGCGAAAACTATTGGTCGGGTGGCCTCGCGCGCTCTACCATAACCACTTACAGTGTTTGCTATGCTGCCATTTTTGCATTTTGCTCATTGGGCTGGTTCTAGAATTAAACTCCACACCAACGATGGGGATCTGGGGGCATATTAGCAAGAACCTCGTTAAAATTATCGCCGTTTTAGCGGCAGTAAACTGCCGGTAAAACAGCGATAATGGGCTTGCTAATATGCGTTATAGAATTTCAATAGAAGCCCAGGTTAGACGTGCAGGACATCTAACCTGGGCTTCTATTGGAATTCTATAACGCATATTAGCAAGCCCATTATCGCCGTTTTACCGGCAGTTTCCTGCCGCTAAAACAGCGATAATTTTAACGAGGTTCTTGCTAATATACCCCTGGTTTGTTGTAGAAGTTGCCTAACCCAAGCTTGTTCTTAGAATCGATAATACTGTGTAATGCCAGTGTGTTTCCTACATGCCTTTCTGTCAGGGTTGCTGGCAGATTGATTGTGAGTGCATTTACAGAGCTGTGTACCGTGGCCAAAGTCCACTTAAGAGGCCCATTATACATTTTAATAAACAGACTCCTAAATGGTGTAATGCTGCCTTTTCCTCTGCTAACAGAAGACTGAGAAAACTCTTACTAGGGAACCATGTAATAAAGAGGAAGGGGTAGGCAGCAGGACCCTTTACAAGCAAGATATTATAGGAAAAAGGAGTTTAGACTAAATAACCTCTGTGCCCTCCTTGCTGCCAATAATGCCAAAAGTCTACAGAAATCCTGCCACACGGTGACCCGCATCAGAAGTAGGGACAGTGGGACTTATTTATGAGTGGCGTGAAATATGTGTCACAATGGACCTAATTACAAAGTGACTCATCAATGCAGATGCGCCACTTTGAAAAGCCCTACGCCACATTATACCTGTCTCAGGTAAAATGTATGTAGGGTGGGCGTCCCTTGCAAAAAGCCTCATAGAAGTGGCAGATTGAAGACTATGAGATTTCAGTGATCCACTTCTAGGACGCCTTTGCGTCAATATTTTATGCCTGCCTCACAGCAGGCGTAAGACTGACACAGGCCCTTTCACATGGGACTCAACTCTGCTAAGTCACACATTATGGCCTGTGGCTGTAAGAGTCTGCATACAGGTTCCCTAACTATTATTTCTAACAATCTGACCAAGGTTTCCAGCTTTCCCTGTTTAGGGGCTTATTTTGATGCCTCTGACTCCTGGCATTCTAGCATCAAACCACAAACAAGAAATGTAGGCAGCCCATAGAAGCTCTTTTTAACTTGACCCCTGTGGTAGGAGTTAAACCCATTTCTGTGTTTTTGGAGGTCTATAAAAGTCAATGGGGCTTAGCTTATGTACAAGCCCCTTGCGCTGCCGCTACGTCCCTTTTTCCCACATTAAAAGTGATGCACCGGCGATGCAAGGGACTTGTAAATAAGCCCCAATGTGTGTTTGTAGCCACCCATGGATCTGGTGTATGGGGATATGCCCAAGCTCAGTGCATCCACATTGAGGAGAACCAATTAATGTCTGCGACTTTTATTTCAGCCACTCAGTTGTCCCTATTTTATTTGTCATGAAGAACGTGGGCTAATGTTTACAGAATACATGATCCAACTCTCGCCATTGATGATATGACTGTCTCTCTGAGCCAATCCCTATGCGTCTTTTACTCAGCAAGTTATAAGGGATTGCCTTAGATGCGATTTGGGGTTGAACATCCCATGGTTATTTTATGACAAACGTTGTTGGGTCAACATGGATAGGCCGTTCCTCTTTCCAGACCCAAACTCTATAATTAAACAAGACAAGTAATGGTTAAAGTGTACTTTCTTAGAAAGCAAGATTGTCAAGAGAGATAAAAGCGAGCTTGTTATGCCCACCAATAGACAATATCTGAATCTGCAAACAACCCAGGGCATTGAATCGTTGTTATTGTATACACCTGGCTAGTAGGAGAGGAGATTATTGTTTAGAATCTGAAGAGACTCTTTACATGCATTATTATGTTTTGTGCTGGGCAGTTCGATGGTGTACGTCTAATGCACCTGGATTGATCCAAATCACACCTACCCACTCAGCATGTGGGTGAAGATTTTAGAGGAGGTTACAAATTCGTGAATGATCATTAGAAAGTAGTATCTATTGGGAGGAATTCTTTGGGATCGATCCAACATGGCACTCATTTCAGCGTGATGGATTAAACCCAGATCAGTTGACTGGGGGTGAGTGTTTGATTTGCTCAAACGCTCCGTCCATCATCCCCTTTTGTTTCACTCATTTCAGCGTGGCCAACTTCTGTCCCAGTACCCAGGCCATTACGCTACTAATAGATTTCAAAAGCTGATTTTACTGGTGGGCATCTTTTTCTTCAACCTTTGGGCTCTCTGTGGTAAATCTGTGTAGTAGACTATGAATTGAACCTCTTCGTTCCCGCTAAGTATATGTTATATGTGCATAAGAGTACTTGGTACATGGGACATGGGATTCTCATATTGGGGTGCCTTTCGTATGAATAAAGCCTTAAGGGTAAGGGAAATGCCATCTGTTCACAGGGCTGGGCATAAGTGGACACATTTTGCACAACCAATGTTCTCCTTTTGTCTTGAAGAAGGTTTGCATGCCCATGTAAAGAAAGGAGGGAACCAGAGGCTGAATCCATGCTTGCATTCCTTTAAGGTGTTAGGGCTAAATCCCTAGCACTATGGAGAATCCCTACACTGAGCTCTACTGAGAAGAACTGTGTTGTTCTTGTGTGCTGAAAACATGACTTGCCCAGCCAGGGCTTGTTCGTACTACCGTAAAATACCAGTACTGCCTAGTTAGCCCGTTAGGTAGGCGGTCTACCCTAGCCGACTACTTGATGAAGATTGCAAGCATGAAGCCAACCATGCATGAGACGCCCTTTGAGGCAACTCCTCATCATTCTGAGCCCCTACACCTCTCAACCATGAGACCGATGTGTTACTCTGCAATCAGACCTCTCTGATGTCATGTTATGTTATACATACTTACAGTATTTATACCAAAAAGGGGTAACCCTGTGTCCCTCAGAACCTGGGCATGTATGGTTAAAGTCAAAAGTGGTTCCGTCGGGTCAATCAATTGCTTTTACGTGAAGGCTAGGTTAGCTCATAACAGAAAGTAACAAATTTTAAGAAAAAACAAATTATAAGAACAAACAAATTTTATAAGAGAAAACCTCTCTGACAACAAATAAAATTCAAAGTATTTTTATGAAAAAACAAAGTCACATTAAAATACCGGAATTACTTCATTCCACTTCAATTCCAATTATAAGTGAAGAAGTGACTATTGGTGAACAAAGTGAATAGTGCAACAATTTCAGTGACACTTATTTACAAATATATACAAAATTATACATGGGAAAAAGGGCAAGGGGAAATATTTTGGCGGTCAGAGTTCTGAATTAATATTCCAAGGAGACAGATGGTGACTGTGACTGTTCCCGGAGGGTTCTTGACCAATATTATGCGTCGACGTTTCGATCCTAGTGTGCCCCGATTGGTGGTCACGCGGATCTTTATCAAGACAAGAGAGGGGGAGATACCAGGGGAAGGGGGGGGGTTGGGTGTTGTTATTTGTATTGAATTCCGGATACACAGGAGGCAGCAGTCACACGCTGTGCATAGGCCAATCGGTCAATCTCATATGGGGAACCGCTTTCACATAGAGCCGTGTGAAAGCGGTTCCCCATATGAGATTGACCGATTGGCCTATGCACAGCGTGTGACTGCTGCCTCCTGTGTATCCGGAATTCAATACAAATAACAACACCCAACCCCCCCCCTTCCCCTGGTATCTCCCCCTCTCTTGTCTTGATAAAGATCCGCGTGACCACCAATCGGGGCACACTAGGATCGAAACGTCGACGCATAATATTGGTCAAGAACCCTCCGGGAACAGTCACAGTCACCATCTGTCTCCTTGGAATATTAATTCAGAACTCTGACCGCCAAAATATTTCCCCTTGCCCTTTTTCCCATGTATAATTTTGTATATATTTGTAAATAAGTGTCACTGAAATTGTTGCACTATTCACTTTGTTCACCAATAGTCACTTCTTCACTTATAATTGGAATTGAAGTGGAATGAAGTAATTCCGGTATTTTAATGTGACTTTGTTTTTTCATAAAAATACTTTGAATTTTATTTGTTGTCAGAGAGGTTTTCTCTTATAAAATTTGTTTGTTCTTATAATTTGTTTTTTCTTAAAATTTGTTACTTTCTGTTATGAGCTAACCTAGCCTTCACGTAAAAGCAATTGATTGACCCGACGGAACCACTTTTGACTTTAACCATACATACTTACAGAGCACTCAAATTCCCATGATGCAACCTTTCACCATTATGAATTCCTGTGCCTTGAAGACGTACAGCCCAAGTGTGAACCTGCGAATGCAGCCTATTCGGTGGCCTGTCAACACTATGAACTCACTTCACCCGACCCCAGCTATACTTGAGAGTCGGCACCCTCTATGCACTGACTGCAAGCTGCAAAGTAGGCATTGTCTCTCCTGCACCTCCATGGCCATCACTGTGCACTCTGCAACTGCGACTTCCGGCTCGACCTCCTTAAACAGCGTGAGCACCTGAACACTCTCGTCCATTAAGATAGATCTGGCAAAACCCGGCATGAAGCCACAGATGTTAGACATCAGTACACTGATGCTTTTTCCTTTTGGCTAACCGCAGGTTACATTCCTGTGTAATTTGATTGTATTATTATTATTATTATTATTATTGTTGTTGTTAGTAATAGTAGTAATAGTAGTGGTATATTTATTATTATTTAGGACTCTTGGTCCCAAGCAAAGTTCAAGGGGGCAATGTAAGACCAAAACTGGTTCAGGCATTGCGCCAATTGGTGCCAAACTATATGTGTGAAAAATTGCACTCCCAATAGCAAGCGGACCCTTCATTTTCAGTAGGTAAATAGCTCAGTTTTGCCCCTCAACATGGAACAAAACGTCCTTTACCCTCTCTTCCAAGCCCCTTACATTCACCAGGGCTCATTGCAATGGTTTTGTGCAAGAAGTGTTACACACATTTAGAACATGTCTTCAATCCTGTGAACAAATCTAGGGCCATATTATCAAGAAAGGGCGATACATTATTGCCGCTTTTATCGGCAGGAAACTGCCGCTAAAGCGGCGATAAAGGGTTTGATAATATGCCCCTGTGAATTCCCATAGAAGCCCTGGTTCTGGTGTTCACCTGGGCTTCTATGGGAATTCACAAGGCCAGATTATCAAGCCCATTATCGCAGATTTAGCAGCAGTTTCCTGCCGATAAAAGCGGCGATAATGTATCGCCCTTTCTTGATAATATGGCCCCTACTTCTGTATTCTATGGACCTGGGACCCTTCTCGAAGCCTTTTATAATGTCTTAAATAAAATAGTAATGTAAAGGAGCCAATGACTATAAGTGCGTATACTGTTGCTGATGTTATGTGCGGTGTGCTCTTTAATGAACAGGTGATCACAAAAAGAATCCCATAGTATTTAAAAAATTGTCGCAAATAAAAACGTGTGTGGCAAGATATACATGACACATACATTATGGAATCGAGAGCTCACATTTTAATGATATTTTCCTGTTCTAGGAGACCAACAAGATGGTCAATGATGTTATAAATAATATCGACGCTAATCTATATGATGATTCTACACTTAAGTTAATTTTTGACCACTGAGCATCTTGGTGACGTCATGTTTGATGACATCAGAAACATTTTTTGGGAAAGTGCGATTTAAAGTTGGGTGTATCCTCACAACTTTCCCAGTCTTAAGTAAAACACCAGCCTATATGAATTACTTGAATAAAAATATGCCCGAGCGGATGGAATACTTTACCTTTAAGTGCTTTTAAACTGATTCTCAGAAAACAGAAGTGCAACAAGAAGTTATTTACCACACATCACAGAGTGCTGTCGAGCGAACTGAAATTAGAGAGTCGCTGTGAACAGGTGTAACCAACCTGAAAACCACAACGGAGGTGACATCCCAGAATTCAGTTCTGAAACCCTAAAAATATACACGAGTTAGTCATTAATCAATGAGTGCCGTTGCTAAGATAAATTGAACGTGAAAAGTCTTGTTTCTCTGTAAATCAGAATGTGTGAGTTGTATTCCTTATACAAAAACCCATTAGAGAACTTTTGTATATAAATAGGCTTTCGGTATTGAAAGGCTGCACAGAGAATTAACCAGGCTGAACCTTGCATAATCAGTGTGCCCAGGCTTTAATGACATTGGCAGATCACAGAGGTCGACTTACATGAGATGGCACAGAATCCCAAGACGCTGTTATATGCCTATTTCACTGTATGAATAATAAATATAGTTCTAGGAATGTGGACTAACGGTTTAGAAGCTTTTATTAAGGTGAGCAAAGAAAGGAACACAACATTTCAAAAGAAACCTCTGAAAGTATTTCAGTTCTTTTTGAGTGGAAATATTTTTGGATTTTTTTTGTATTCAGAAGTCAAGCCATGTGAAGCAGACTAAAGCAGAACATTTAACTGCTGAGAAATTCAGCTGTAAGAAGACAATGGGATCATAAGACTCGAACATCATTCATCTGTTGTTAGAAGTCGCAAATTGCACCGCGGACTCACCTTTGGCTACCCTTGTGCTAACAAAAGGACCTCTGGCTCAGCCATTGAAAGAGTGGTATTAGGGAAGAGGAAGCAGGCCGCTTTAGATAGAGCGTTCACTTTGTGCCTTCACTAGTTCTTCCACAGCAAAGAGTAGGGAGTGAGGCATAATTGGTGAAAATTGCAACCCCTTTCCATTAGTTATTCAGCTGCGGTCCGTGCAGGTAACAGCTGTGAGGCGGTGGGGCGTGGTAAAGGGGAATTTAAGGGACAGAGGGAAAATTAAATAAATAATTAATTTTCCTTCTGCATCGTCCCTCGAAACCGCTGTTACCTGCACGTATCGCGGCTGATCAATTTGCCTTTCAAAAGCCTCCTGTTTGTTGCTAACAAGATAGAGAAGGGGCATTGGCTGAGAGCGTTTTCTCTCTCCGTTACACCACCAGAAGGTGAAAAAGGGAAGAGAAGCCCACAATGGACGTCGTTCACTGCCTGAGGGGATTGTGTGACAGGCATTAATGAAAGAGAAGGCTTCGTAGCGACAGAATCAAACCATACTTATAAGGGGCCACTTTGCTTACAGAATCAAATCATACTGGGATAAGGGGTCAATGCACCTAGTATAGAATCAAAGGGCCATATTTATCAATAATGTACACAACGCAGCAAGTCACCTACCTTGCTGTGTTGCACTGGATGAAATGGAGAGGGCAGGAACGTGCCATATTTAACATTATAAGCGCATGCCTGCTTGCTGCCTGCACTGGTGCACAAACTGCTGCCTAGCACCAATGCAGGCACCCTTGCACCTGATTTGTAGGCAGGATTGTTTTTGTACACAAGGGGCAACTTCCTGCACAAAAACAATACTAGAGGGTCCATTAGGATGGCGGGCGGATTGCCCCGCCAGGCTGGCGGGGGCAATCCGCCCGCCATCCTTCCCTGTATTACCCCGCCATATTACGATGGCGGAGGGGACCGCAGCTGTGGGAAACACCGCCCGCCTGTTTTCACCCCCCGGTCGCCTTGCAGCCGGGGCGGAAAAGGGATAACATGGTGGCGGTGTCTATCAGACACCGCCAGCCATATTATAATGGTCTTTTTTCATTGCCTTTCCGTAAAGGCAGGCGGACTTCACTCTGGGGGCCCCCTGCGGGCCCCCAGAGTGAAGCACATTAGGGGGTGCACACAGGGGGTACCTATGGTACCCCCCTGCATTTGCATGATGAAAGCAGCAGGCACCGCTGATGCATTCTCAGGTCTACCAGTGTTGGCAAATCTGCAAATGTGTCAGAATGCATGGGAGGATGCATGAGAACTACAATGCTCCACCCCTGACGTGCCTCCTTGCTGCAGAGTAACACAAGGCAACACAAGGCAGTGATTTGCTCTGCCTTGCATTATTCTGAACATCTCAAGTCATAACAGAGCCGTGGCTGGGTAAATCTCATTTAAGGTTTGTGTTGCCTTTGCAACCCTTTGAGTGGCGCAACAGTGATGCAAAACCTTGATAATTATGGGCCGAAGCATAAAGGCATAAGGAAAAAAATTACCTACAGAATCTTCAAAACTTTGTGTATCAGGCCCAATGGGCCTCAACATGAAAAGATGAGCAGTGTAATGATGATCTTCCATCTAAATTTAATTACAAAAAATATCATGCTACTATAATATTGTGAGAAAAATATTGTGGATGAATATATCGACAAGGTAAGAATAAATAGGAAGGTTGAGTTTAGTGAACTTGACAAATATATATATATATATTTACATGTCAAATAAATCTACAATTGCCTAAACACGAGCGTGTGTCGTGAGGATGGGATTCCTTTACAAGCAAATTCCTGCCACAGTGGCCACGCCCACTGTGGCAGGACTGTGCAATATTAAAGTGCCGACTTTGCCGCTTTCCTCTGTTTCCACATTAGCCACTGAGGAAGGGATCTTCAAGTCCTGAAACGCGTCTGGCTTATGTTGCTGTGTGCTCTTTCCAAACCCTGTTGGCAAGCTGCAATTAAAAGAAACGGACAAACCATTCATGTGTGGTGGCCTCTTTTCGTGGGGCACTCTCAGTTGTGTATATATATATATATATATATATATATATATATATATATATATATATATATATATATATATATATATATATATATATATGTATATATATATATATATGTGTGTGTGTGTCTGTGTGTGTGTGTGTGTATATCTTGAAGATCGGTAGATGTGAAGTTAAAAGTAGTAAATCTATACTTACCTATATGCACTAATTTTTTCAGTATTTTGGTAGCCGATATTTTGCCTACGAAGTTATAGTAGTGTTATATTTTTTAAACACTATTTTTATTTACGTAAAACTCTATTTAAAATAGGTAAAAATCAGCTCTGCAATCAGTTTTGTCTCAATTACGTCCCCATCCCCCTTTATATGTAATACTCCTGCTATATAAACATTTCTTCTAACGTTTCTTAAAATAACATAAATTATATAGATAGGGCTATAATTAGGTTTAAATAATGTTTAAAGGAATCTTTAAACTAACTGTTAAACTTAAACAATGGAGCATCACAAGGCAAATATCCATAAAATTAACACAGTACTAAAATCAACATTAGAGAAAAACAAAATGCGGGTAAAGTACAATGTTTGTTCCCACCAACAACTTTCCAAATGCACTGCAATGTCGTCCAACCTAATTTAGAGACACCATGTCCTGAACTGACCCTGCCTTATTAATTACTTTTGCTAATTATGGAAATTGTTTTCCAGTTGTTTTTTAAGTCATTAGGAACAAATTATACTGCACTGGCAATTTTGTTTTTAAATCTACTCTAAGAACCACCGTTGTCATTATAATTATGCAAGAAAATGTGCAATAGGCCCAGTTTCGACTGTCTGCACCCACAGAATAAGCTAAAATCCTTGGGTCTTTCAACCATTTTTTCTCCTAAGCAGGTAGAATCACACACTGTTCACTGCTTCGCATCATGGCATTTTAAATGCCTCTCCCATATGGCAGACAAGGACTGCAATTTTTGATTCAGCAGATGCTCACTTTGGTTTATTGTCGTAAAGTAAATAGATCGTGTTGTTCTTGACAAGCAGGACTGTGTGTTGTTAGGGGCTTAATGCCCCCCCCCCAACCCAGCCTGTGAGCGATGGCAATTGTACAGCACTGAAAAGGAATGCCAGCTGTAACTCACAAAGAAAAACTAATGCAGACAGCAGCACTTCGCCCTCCATACTCACACAAAAATATAATATATAACGCACAACGATGGCATTGAGGAAGGTAGAATTTATGCTAAAGAAGAACAGACAACAGTGCACACCCAAGTGCATGCAATTCCCACATACGAAGCAGGCACAATACTTACAGAAGCAGCACAGAAAACATCATACACATAGAAACCTAATACTGGAGAAAGAAACCCCAGATTAGCACACAGAATAGATGCCCAGCATCACGTTGCGATAAGCAGTGTTTACATACAGGCAGCAATCCAGCATCAGAGCACTAACCATTACACACAGAATAAGCACAACTCATGCATCAGCACAGCAAGTACACCACTCTCCACAGTAAGGAAAATTATTTTGTTCACAATTGAATATTAAGGGACCGATTACGATGTCGTTCGGAAAGGCTCATGATGGGATTTGGTATTGCAGAATCAGATTCAGAAACCTTGCTTCCGAACGATTGGTACACTTTTTCCAATGACCAATTACGATGCCTTTAAGCCGTTCGGGTAGTCCGAATTGGTCCCGAAAGGCATTCGGACCCGAATCATACAGCTCTATTGACACAGTTTCCGAACGAGCGATTACGATGACCGATTCGGACAGCCATTCTGATTCGGTCTCCCTGATATGAAACGGCTGTCGGAATCTGTCTTTGGGGGCCCGTTGCGGGACCCCCTTCATGCGGAGGCATCTGATTGGGGCCCGTGGGGATAACTAAGGTACCCCTCTTCGCAACCATGCACAATGTGGCAGGCACTATGGGGTGCCCGCCACAGGGTGCGAGGTTTTCCCAAACCATCCCTTTTTTTAATGGGAGCCTGTGTTCTGGTTCAGAACACAGGCTCCCATTGAAGTCAATGCAAGTCCGACCGGATGATGTTGAGAAGCATTGTAATCAAACAGTCAGACTCGCACAAGCCGATTAGTTCAGAAACAAATTAGAGATTGATTAATTCTGAACAGTTTCCGAACGACATTGTAATCGGCCTCTAAGTCTCAAAGACACATGGATAACTGTGCATAGAAGCCTTTCACACAAACACACACACATGCACACAGTCACAGATTATATGCAAGTAAAGCAGGCACACCTACAATGCAACACTAAGGGAACACTCCACCAAATTTAGATTTACTGCCTCAGTGGGAAACTGTGGGCCCAAGTGACCCAGAACACAGTATGCAAAAGTTCGCAGGGGTGTTGTTTCTGGTAGCTTTTGTTTGTCATGCACTTGGTCTTGAATCTGATGTGGAGTAGGGTGGGGAGCCATTGTCGTTACATCAGTGTTGGGAAGATGTAGACGAAAGGTATGACACATCTGAACAGATCTGCTGCAGGGCCTAGGATGCTGTTCAGCATGGATAATGACAATGTGGCGTTGGGGAGCCTGAGAAGGTACTAAGACTTTGACTGTTGTTCCGAAGTCCTCTTAGTGTTAGGCAGCCAATGAACATTGTGAGCTGAGTAGATTTTAAGGTACAGTTGTGTGCCTTTCAGCATATTGTATAAATACCATTGGCAATTTCAGTTGATGAAAATTAATGCTGCTGCTGCTCTTCAGTATGCTCCATATGGTTTTGAGGTAGAGGCTGGAGTTGATGGGGACCAGGATTGAATTCCGAGGGATTTCATCCAAGACAGGGAGTTTCAACAACCTTAAAGATTCTTTCTGGACACATTGGTAAACCATATTTGGACTATGGCACAGAGGCCGATATATCTTCCCAGGATGTATATTTTCATTGTATAGTATAAAAAAAGGGGTTATTTTTATAGAAAGTTAGGACAATGGCTCTGACTGAATGAATGGCAGCAGTCTTTATGTACTGTAAGAGGTTGTTCTTTCTGATCTGATCGGGTAGTTGAATAGAGACTGCTTTGTAATTCTTTGTCTGATGAAATGAAGGTGGACGGTGGAGCGGTAGTCATCAGAGTCCAAAGTGAACTTTTTAGTGAGAATAAGGTTGTGACTCTGTTTTAGAGTTCCTCAAAAGGGTATTTCATAAAGAGAAGTGTTGACAATATTCAGGGAACAAGAGGAAAAAAGCCATCTCTGTTGAGATTCACATTGAAAGATGTAGTATGGTGTCTTCTGAGGTGTTGGCCTTCAGAGAGTTGAAGTTGTTGGTACATTCACTGTGTAAGAGGAGGAAAACATCTGCCCAAACGGGTCTGAATAATGAGGAATTGTAAGCAGTATTGTTGTCTGTTTGGTGTTGGCAATGTAGGTTTGGAATTGGTTTGTCTTCTCATTTTAGAATTGATTGTCAGTGTTGTTTTCTTCACTCATTGCGGGAGTAGTTAGATCTGAGGGGGTAATGATATGGCACTTAACTGTCTCAAACAGAGATTTTCCATTGTTATTGTGGTTAATGGAAATCATGTTGATTGCTATCTTTGACACAGGAGGTACTCTGATTGCACACAGGAGGAGGAGCCACGTACCTCAGGGATTTGCTGTGCTGCCGTGCTGCCGTGCTGCAGCTCCGCTCCGCCGCTGTTTCCCGATGGCTGCTGTTTCTTTCCTTGCCCCTGCTCTCGGACTGGTTACTGCCGCTGCCACCACATCTCCGCCGCACTGCCACCGCATTGCCGCCGCACCACCTCTGCTGTTCCGTGGTTGGTGTTGCCTGGTGTTGGCTGCCTCTGGGGAGCTCCTGCTGTGTGCGACATGCGGAGTGTTGTAGCAGACACACTGGGAGTAGGAGAGAGTGCTGCCGCGGGTCGCCACGGAGTGCCTGTGTGCACCGGAGCATGCGAGCCGCGGATTGTCTCCTCTGGCGCGGCGGAGGCGGAGGTGGGGTCCAGAGCGTCTCTTTGTGGGGCAGGAGACAGGAGACAGGAGCCACAGAGGTTTCTTGAATGCGGCGGGAAAGCCAGAAAAGCTACAGATCTACCATGAATTTCAGGTTACTTGCAAAACACGGCCTGGAGCCCAAAAAAATCTTCGTTTAAATATAAGCTGCAGGTCACCTCAAAGTGACAGTGCTTCCTCAGGAGTTGGTTTGGGCACATTTCTGGCTGCTCTGGAAGAGGACCAGAGAGGACCAGTGTGAGCGGCGGAGCTCCCTTTACCTGTCTGTCTTGAACCCAGATGAGTTGAGAGGTACAGGGGAGAAGGCAAGGGAGAGGGGGCAAGTCACAGTCAAGTCACAGTCCCCAGTTAATTTTGGAAGAAAACAGGTTATATTGGAATACATGGACAAACTGTGATAACTTTGATAACTTTGAAGTCCATTGAACCCGCATACATCTCTCACCCTGTTTACCAAACTGTGGTAGGAGCATTCCTGGCATAAGTTTAATACTTGCTTAGGATAAATATTCTGAGCGTGCTGTCTTGTAGGGTGCTATCAGTTTGGTCTCCCTGTGGGGGTGTCGATTATTACTTTTTGATCTTGTAAACGCTCTCAAAAAAAAAAAATGCATTCAGGAAAGGAAAGGCCGATTGGTCCTCCAGCACGAAGGCCACGTAAATCTCAAGCACCAAATATATTTAAAAAAGCCAAAGTACAACCTAAGGAATTGAAACAGACGCTTATATCACCAATTGCAAAGATGTTTGAAAAATGCGTAAAAATCCCACTAAAAGACCCAACGGGGGTTATAATGTCAATACAAAGTGACCCAGAAATAAGAAACTTACAGACACCTATCAAGCCCATTAGTAACCAGAAGGCAATGATCAGAAAATTTGGGCAAAATCAAGATTTTGAAGAAAAAATAATTAATGGAGACATCGAGTTCAATATACCAGCGAAGTCAATAAATCAAACACCTACACAAGCTACTAACCATGAGTTAATGTGTATAAGGGATCTAAACATAGGGAATATTGCGGAGCGTACAAAAACTGAGATTTCATACGAAGAACTGACCATGAAACCTGGAATAGTAACAATACCATTTAGGTTACCTCTAGAGGTCAACGTTGAAATAAGGAAAATACTGCTCAAAGTTTGGTTTGGACAACTGATAACCATAATATATCAAAGACAAAAATACGGATAACTCTTTTCAGGAAAGTCAACCCCTGACACAGTGTTTCGCTCTACTTAGAGCTCTTCAGAGAAGTATAGCTTTGTCCAGACACAAAGGAGCACCCAGTGTAAGTCAAAACTAAACCCATTCAGGCATAGAGTGACGCATAAATTATGCAAAAAGAAGGAGGGAACTCTGGGTAGTGCTCAAGTTGAGGTGGAAAACAGCTCCTGTTAGAGCACTCTCAACACCAGCGACACTCTAGATCTGCTCACCTCAAATGTCTGTTTTTCTATCAAAGTCTTTAAGCATAGGATTAACACAGTGCTAGCCACTCCAAGATAGAAAAGGACAAAGTCTTTTGCCATTTCTACAGCAAAGCCTTTAAGCATAAGACTAGCACAGTGCTGTCCTTGCCGAGCTGTTAAATGACAAAAGCTATCCATCACTCCAGGCACAGTATTACAGCTTTGAATTAGTAAAATACCAACTCAAGCCAACCTGAAATGAGTAAAAGCAACCCCTGACACAGTGTTTCTCTCTAATTAGAGCTCTTCAGAGAGGTATAGCTTTGTCCAGACTCAAGGGAGCACCCAGTATAAGTCAATACAAAACCCTTTCAGGCATAGAGTGACGCATAAATTATGCAAAAAGAAGGAGAGAACTCTGGGTAGTTCTCAAATTTAGGTGGAAAGCAGCTCCTGTTAGAGCACTCCCAACACCAGCGACACTCTAGATCTGCTCACCTCAAATGTCTGTTTTTCTATCAAAGTCTTTAAGCATAGTATTAGCACAGTGCTATCCATGCTGAGATAGAATAGGACAAAGGGCCCGATGTAGGTAGCCAAATACCGGTCGGTAACGGCCAAAATTCGGTAATTTCGGCCTTTACCGACCGGTATAAGAGCATCGAGATGTATGTGACCAAAAATGGATTGAATCGGTAAATACCAGTCGGTAAAACACCGAATCGGTATTACACGATTCGGAATTTACCGAATTCATATTTTCCGAATCGGAAAATAAGAAATGGTAATTGTCCAAATTAGAAAATACTGAATTCATATTTACCGAGTCGGTAAATAAGAAATGGTAAAAATGGCCTGTTGAGATGTAGCAAATCCCCAAAATACCGAATACCATGAAATTCGGTATTTAAGAGTCGGTATTTACCATGGATTGAAAACAGGTGGAAACCAGGAACAGGATATATAAGAAGGCCCCAAAATGCAACAGTGCAACCACTATGGCGGCTTTCTACGTTATTGCAAGACGGCTACGGATACAGGCAACAGGAGAGAGGGTCTGGCTAAGGGAGGAGCAGGTGTATAGGCAGAGGATCACCCTCTTCCAACTGACTGAAGCTGAGATCCTGCAAAGGTACCGACTCCACCCCAGAACCATCCTGGACTTGATCAGGGACCTCCACTCATATCTGGAACACCCAACCCCAAGAGCACACGCCATCCCACCCCATGTGCAGGTGCTGTGCTGCCTACACCTTCTTGCCTCTGGGAGCTACCAGCACGTGATAGCCACAGTAGGTGGGGTGTCCCAGAGCTGCCTGTCATGGTTTTTCAGACAATTTCTTGACGCCATGATGCAGAGAATGGAACACTACATTAAGTTCCCTGACACACCTGCAGAACTAGCAAGGACGAAACCCGATTTCTCTCAACTTGGACCGTTTCCCGCACATCATAGGCTGTATCGATAGGACGTACATCCCACTATGCCCACCTGCAGCAACTGAACACATATACAGAAACCGGAAGTCCACACATTCTATCAACGTGCAGGTGATCTGTAATGCTGGCAACATAATTACGGACATTGTAGCCAAATATCCAGGGAGTACCCACGACTCCTACATATTCCAGAACAGTGCGATATACAGACGCCTTGTGGCTGGTGATTTTGGTGATGGATACCTGCTGGGTAAGTATGTGTGAGACACCCTGATAGTCCATGCAGAAGGAGCAATCATGAGTATGTGACTAATCAAAAAATCATTTTCCACCCAGGTGACAGTGCATATGCCCTGCGGTCATTTGTGCTCACCCCCTACCTGAACCCATCCACCAGGAGCGAAAGGCGTTATAACGTGGCACACAGAACAACACGTTGCGTGGTGGAACGCACTTTTGGACTGCTAAAAAGTAGATTTAGGTGCCTCCATAAGATGGTGGTGCACGGCAATACACGCCAATTATCTGTTGCAAGATTATTGCGACCTGCGCCATGCTGCACAATCTTGCCACCAAGGAGGGCACAGAGATTGAACTAACATATCATGAGGACATAGATGATGGGACAGGACAAGCCGATCACAATGCAGCAGGAGCAGCACCAGCAACATATGGTAGACTGCGACGCACAGAAATCACCAACAGATACTTTTAATAGAGTGATGACACTCAGGCATGTTCATGTCTTGAAACACTCCCTTTAATATGCACTACTGCACTATTCAAGACCACATAAATCAAATTAAATGCACTTTGCACACTGGGTGGCCAAAGTTCACTTCACTGTGACCTGTCCTGTGTTCATTATGATTTCTCAATGTTTGCGCTTACGCATGATGTTGTGGGAGCCACAGGGCTGGGGGTCAACCTGCGCAGTGGTGCCGGTGTCATCTGCATGGAGTCTGCTGCTCCGACGAATGTCCTGTACAAGCGTGCTGGATCCACTCCTGCTTGTGGACTCCTCTGGGTCCCCAACACACGTGTTGCCAGCAGTGGCTGTCTGCTGTGTCAGCAGTACCTCCATAGCGGAGGTCACCCTCCCCATCCCCCTGGTCAAGTCACTGCAGCAGTGTACAATGTCTGTCTGCATGTTCACAGACCGGCGGCATAGCAGTGTGGTTGAAGTTGCCAGACGGTTAATTGACTGATTCAGCTGCTTGACCTCGCGCCTATAACTGCGCCTTTCTTGGTGGTCACTCTCCAGCCTGTCACAGAGGGAACCCATGCGCATACCCATGTCCCTCACCCCCTCTGCCATGGACTCCATTCCGTTGCCCATGGACTCCATTCCTTTGCCCATGGACTCCATTCCCTTTGCCATGGCATATATCCCCCGATCTATGTCTGACATCCTGCTGTTCAGGATGCGCACCTGTCTGTGCACTGCCATGATCCCTTTGGCCTGCATGCGCTGGACCTTAACCATAGTGGCTTCCAGACCAGCAAAGACCCCTGCACATTCTGCCCCTCGTCCTGCTCACGTGCCCTACGGCCACGGTCACTTGCACGGTCAGATCCCATTGACCCCTGTTGCCCTGCGTCACCAGCCAGTGGTGGAGTGCTAGGTCTGGGAGCCTCCACCACTTCCTCATCAGAGCTTTCCAGGATCCTTAATGGTGGTACGTCCTGCCTCCTTGGCCTCACATGCACAGAGGACCCTGAGCTTGGTGTTGTGGCATCTGCAGGTGCTGCCTGAGTCTGTGTCTCAAACAGCAGGGGCAACAGTGGCTGTGTAGTGGTGTCTTGCTCCATTGCTGTAGGTGCGTGCGTTGTGGTAGTGTCCTCGGGGACAGTGCTAGGTCCTGCTGTGTCTGTGGGCTTCTCCCTCGCAGCCGTTGTTGGTGCACTTGACTCCCCTCCCTGCGCTGCTCTGCGCGATGACTCTCCTGTAGGCAGACATGGACAATGATCAGCTGTGTGTTTTCATCACACAAATTCCTAATACACATTTTCATATGCCTCAACTGGTTGTGTATGGGGAGTGTGGCATGGCATGCAGTGTTCGGTGTTGGCTGCTTTGATGTATGTACCTATGACTACGACTACCATGATGCATTGCTGATGACTACTGTCATGTGTGCTGGATTGTGAGTGAGTCACCCACATTGGGGAAGGGGCCAGGGAATGGGTGGGGTACATGTCCCTGCATCTTACCTTTCTTTCTTGCAGCTCTGGCTGAGCTATCTGCATCTCCAATCCCGTGTATGCTCTCCGGCTCCATGGTGGATTCCACAAGCTGTTCCAGTTCAGTGAGGCTTGGTGCACGGCTCTTCCCCCCACCTGTGGCTGCAGATTCTTTCCTCTGGGTGGCAAGCTTCTTTTTGGTGGTGATCCTCAGATCATACCACCTTTTCTTCATGTCATCTATTTCGCGGTGTGTCACTCCTAGGGCATTGACTTTGCTCTGGATTGCCAGCCAGGTGTACCTCTTTACAGACTCTGCTACTTGCAGGGACTGTCTCCCAAAAAGCTGACTGTAATGCAACACAACCTCCTCCACCAGCACCTGGAGCTCAGTTGTGCGGAATTGCAGCTTCCTCTTTCTGTCACCTCCATCCTTTTGGGCCTCCTGGGACTCCATGGTGTTGCTATGTTGGAGTCAGTGCAGCCTGCTACTCTGTCTCCCCTCCAGCTCTCGCTACAGTTCTGTTGCTCTGCACCTGCATGGGTGTGGCCACCTCCAGGTACTGGGGTGTGGTACTTGCATCTGATTGGTTTATTTCTCAGATGCTTTGTTGTGGGGTGTGGTGGGTGTCCCTGATTGGTTCACTGGCTCACATGTCATGTATTCGAATTTTCGAGATCGTATTTTACCGATTCGGTAAACACCGATTCGGTAAATACCGATTCGGTAATCTCCGAGTCGGTGTCTCCCATTCATTCCTATGGGACTGGAGGCCCATAGGGTTGAATGGATGTTACTGAATCGGAGATTACCGAATCGGTATTTACCGAGTGTGGATACCGAATGTTTCCGATTCGGTATTTTTTACCGATTAATTTCCTACATCTGGTTTTCCGGTTCATAAATACAGATTCGGTATGATTCGGTATTTACGAACCGGTAAAATATTTTTTTACCTACATCGGGCCCAAAGTCTTTAAGCATAAGACTAGCACAGTGCTGTCCTTGCCGAGCTCTTAAATGACAAAAGCTATCCATCACTCCAGGCACAGTATTACAGCTTTGAATTAGTAAAATACCAACTCAAGCCAACCTGAAATGAGTAAAAGCAACCTCTGACACAGTGCTTCGCTCTAATTAGAGCTCTTCAGAGAGGTATAGCTTTGTCCAGACACAAGGGAGCACCCAGTATAAGTAAAAAAAAACCATTTCAGGCATAGAGTGACACATAAATTATGCAAAAAGAAGGAGAGAACTCTGGGTAGTTCTCAAGTTTAGGTGGAAAGAAGCTCCTTTTAGAGCACTCTCAACACCAGCGACACTCTAGATCTGCTCACCTCAAATGTCTGTTTTTCTATCAAAGTCTTTAAGCGTAGGATTAGCACAGTGATATCCACGCGGAGATAGAAAAGGACAAAGTCTTTTGCCATTTCTACAGCAAATACTTTAAGCCTAGGACTAGTACAGTGCTGTCCTTGCCTATCTGTTAAATGATAAAAGCTATCCATCACTCCAGGCACAGTATTACTGCTTTGAATTAGTAAAATACCAACTCAAGCCAACCTGAAATGAGTGAAAGCAACCACTGACACAGTGTTGCCCTCTAATCAGAGCTCTTAAGAGGGGTATAGCTTTGTCCAGACACAAGTGAGCACCCAGTATAAGTCAAAACAAAACCCTTTCAGGCATAGAGTGATGCATAAATTATGCAAAAAGGAGAGAACTCTGGGTAGTTCTCAAGTTTAGGTGGAAAGAAGCTCCTGTTAGAGCACTCTCAACACCAGCGACACTCTAGATCTGCTCACCTCAATTGTTTGTTTTTCTATCAAAGTCTTTAAGCATAGGATTAGCACAGTGCTATCCACGCCGAGATAGAAAAGGACAAAGTCTTTTGCCTTTTCTACAGCAAAGTCTTTATGCGTAGGACTAGCACAGTGCTGTCCTTGCCGAGCTGTTAAATGACAAAAGCTATCCATCACTCCAGGCACAGTATTACAGCTTTGAATTAGTAAAATACCAACTCAAGCCAACCTGAAATGAGTAAAAGCAACCCCTGACACAGTGTTTAGCTCTAATTAGAGCTCTTCAGAGAGGTATAGCTTTGTCCAGACACAAGGGAGCACCCAGTATAAGTCAAAACAAAACCCATTCAGGCATGGAGTGACGCATAAATTATGCAAAAAGAAGGAGAAAACTCTGGGTAGTGCTCAAGTTTAGGTGGAACGATTCAGAAAAGGGGGTGGTGATGAACAGAGTGTCTGAATTAAGCAGACCACTCTTACCCAGTCCAAAGATCAGGGCTTGATCCATCACCGTTATTTAGCTCACTGCCCCATCCCAGCTCAGAACCTGGCTATATGCAAATTAGTCTGTCCCTGGCCCAGTGCATCATGGGAACAGGGCAGACCAAACTACCAAGCTAATTCTTCACCAGAAAGAAGACAAGCTTCCGGGGACCGGTTTCTGCCATTTCAGGCGTCGTCGGCCCGGCTTGCTTGAATCCTGATGGAGCAGTGAGCAAGGGACTCATGTCTGAGTATACCCTGCCACATCTATAGTGGCCAAAAACGATTCAGAAAAGGGGGTGGTGATGAACAGAGTGTCTGAATTAAGCAGACCACTCTTACCCAGTCCAAAGATCAGGGCTTGATCCATCACCGTTATTTAGCTCACTGCCCCATCCCAGCTCAGAACCTGGCTATATGCAAATTAGTCTGTCCCTGGCCCAGTGCATCATGGGAACAGGGCAGACCAAACTACCAAGCCAATTCTTCACCAGAAAGAAGACAAGCTTCCGGGGACTGGTTTCTGCCATTTCAGGCGTCGTCGGCCCGGCTTGCTTGAATCCTGATGGAGCAATGAGCAAGGGACTCATGTCTGAGTATACCCTGCCACACCTATAGTGGCCAAAAACGATTCAGAAAAGGGGGTGGTGATGAACAGAGTGTCTGAATTAAGCAGACCACTCTTACCCAGTCCAAAGATCAGGGCTTGATCCATCACCGTTATTTAGCTCACTGCCCCATCCCAGCTCAGAACCTGGCTATATGCAAATTAGTCTGTCCCTGGCCCAGTGCATCATGGGAACAGGGCAGACCAAACTACCAAGCCAATTCTTCACCAGAAAGAAGACAAGCTTCCGGGGACCGGTTTCTGCCATTTCAGGCGTCGTCGGCCCGGCTTGCTTGAATCCTGATGGAGCAGTGAGCAAGGGACTCATGTCTGAGTATACCCTGCCACACCTATAGTGGCCAAAAACGATTCAGAAAAGGGGGTGGTGATGAACAGAGTGTCTGAATTAAGCAGACCACTCTTACCCAGTCCAAAGATCAGGGCTTGATCCATCTCCGTTATTTAGCTCACTGCCCCATCCCAGCTCAGAACCTGGCTATATGCAAATTAGTCTGTCCCTGGCCCAGTGCATCATGGGAACAGGGCAGACCAAACTACCAAGCCAATTCTTCACCAGAAAGAAGACAAGCTTCCGGGGACCGGTTTCTGCCATTTCAGGCGTCGTCGGCCCGGCTTGCTTGAATCCTGATGGAGCAGTGAGCAAGGGACTCATGTCTGAGTATACCCTGCCACACCTATAGTGGCCAAAAACGATTCAGAAAAGGGGGTGGTGATGTACAGAGTGTCTGAATTAAGCAGACCACTCTTACCCAGTCCAAAGATCAGGGCTTGATCCATCACCGTTATTTAGCTCACTGCCCCATCCCAGCTCAGAACCTGGCTATATGCAAATTAGTCTGTCCCTGGCCCAGTGCATCATGGGAACAGGGCAGACCAAACTACCAAGCCAATTCTTCACCAGAAAGAAGACAAGCTTCCGGGGACCGGTTTCTGCCATTTCAGGCGTCGTCGGCCCGGCTTGCTTGAATCCTGATGGAGCAGTGAGCAAGGGACTCATGTCTGAGTATACCCTGCCACACCTATAGTGGCCAAAAACGATTCAGAAAAGGGGGTGGTGATGAACAGAGTGTCTGAATTAAGCAGACCACTCTCACCCAGTCCAAAGATCAGGGCTTGATCCATCACCGTTATTTAGCTCACTGCCCCATCCCAGCTCAGAACCTGGCTATATGCAAATTAGTCTGTCCCTGGCCCAGTGCATCATGGGAACAGGGCAGACCAAACTACCAAGCCAATTCTTCACCAGAAAGAAGACAAGCTTCCGGGGACCGGTTTCTGCCATTTCAGGCGTCGTCGGCCCGGCTTGCTTGAATCCTGATGGAGCAGTGAGCAAGGGACTCATGTCTGAGTATACCCTGCCACACCTATAGTGGCCAAAAACGATTCAGAAAAGGGGGTGGTGATGAACAGAGTGTCTGAATTAAGCAGACCACTCTTACCCAGTCCAAAGATCAGGGCTTGATCCATCACCGTTATTTAGCTCACTGCCCCATCCCAGCTCAGAACCTGGCTATATGCAAATTAGTCTGTCCCTGGCCCAGTGCATCATGGGAACAGGGCAGACCAAACTACCAAGCCAATTCTTCACCAGAAAGAAGACAAGCTTCCAGGGACCGGTTTCTGCCATTTCAGGCGTCGTCGGCCCGGCTTGCATGAATCCTGATGGAGCAGTGAGCAAGGGACTCATGTCTGAGTATACCCTGCCACACCTATAGTGGCCAAAAATGATTCAGAAAAGGGGGTGGTGATGAACAGAGTGTCTGAATTAAGCAGACCACTCTTACCCAGTCCAAAGATCAGGGCTTGATCCATCACCGTTATTTAGCTCACTGCCCCATCCCAGCTCAGAACCTGGCTATATGCAAATTAGTCTGTCCCTGGCCCAGTGCATCATGGGAACAGGGCAGACCAAACTACCAAGCCAATTCTTCACCAGAAAGAAGACAAGCTTCCGGGGACCGGTTTCTGCCATTTCAGGCGTCGTCGGCCCGGCTTGCTTGAATCCTGATGGAGCAGTGAGCAAGGGACTCATGTCTGAGTATACCCTGCCACACCTATAGTGGCCAAAAATGATTCAGAAAAGGGGGTGGTGATGAACAGAGTGTCTGAATTAAGCAGACCACTCTTACCCAGTCCAAAGATCAGGGCTTGATCCATCACCGTTATTTAGCTCACTGCCCCATCCCAGCTCAGAACCTGGCTATATGCAAATTAGTCTGTCCCTGGCCCAGTGCATCATGGGAACAGGGCAGACCAAACTACCAAGCCAATTCTTCACCAGAAAGAAGACAAACTTCCGGGGACCGGTTTCTGCCATTTCAGGCGTCGTCGGCCCGGCTTGCTTGAATCCTGATGGAGCAGTGAGCAAGGGACTCATGTCTGAGTATACCCTGCCACACCTATAGTGGCCAAAAACGATTCAGAAAAGGGGGTGGTGATGTAAATATTTTTGTCCACCCTAAGCGTGGAAGGGTATACTCAGATGTGAGTCCCTTGCTCATTGCACCATCAGGATTCAAGCAAGCCGGGCCGAAGACGGCTGAAATGCCAGAAACCGGTCCCCGGAAGCTTGTTTCCTTCCCAGTGTAAGAATTGGCTTTTGTAGTCTGGTCTGCCCTGTTCCCATGATGCACTGGGCCAGGGACAGACTAATTTGCATACAGCCAGGTTCTGAAACTGGGATGGTGCAATGAGCTAAAAAACGGTGTTGGATCTAGCCCTGATCTCTTGACTGGGTGAGAGTTTTCTGCTTAATTCAGAGACTCTGTCCATCACCACCCCTTGTTGTAAATATTTTTGTCCACCCTAAGCGTGGAAGGGTATACTCAGATGTGAGTCCCTTGCTCATTGCACCATCAGGATTCAAGCAAGCCGGGCCGAAGACGGCTGAAATGCCAGAAACCGGTCCCCGGAAGCTTGTTTCCTTCCCAGTGTAAGAATTGGCTTTTGTAGTCTGGTCTGCCCTGTTCCCATGATGCACTGGGCCAGGGACAGACTAATTTGCATACAGCCAGGTTCTGAAACTGGGATGGTGCAATGAGCTAAAAAACGGTGTTGGATCTAGCCCTGATCTCTTGACTGGGTGAGAGTCTTCTGCTTAATTCAGAGACTCTGTCCATCACCACCCCTTGTTGTAAATATTTGTGTCCACCCTAAGCGTGGAAGGGTATACTCAGATGTGAGTCCCTTGCTCATTGCACCATCAGGATTCAAGCAAGCCGGGCCGAAGACGGCTGAAATGCCAGAAACCGGTCCCCGGAAGCTTGTTTCCTTCCCAGTGTAAGAATTGGCTTTTGTAGTCTGGTCTGCCCTGTTCCCATGATGCACTGCGCCAGGGACAGACTAATTTGCATACAGCCAGGTTCTGAAACTGGGATGGTGCAATGAGCTAAAAAACGGTGTTGGATCTAGCCCTGATCTCTTGACTGGGTGAGAGTTTTCTGCTTAATTCAGAGACTCTGTCCATCACCACCCCTTGTTGTAAATATTTTTGTCCACCCTAAGCGTGGAAGGGTATACTCAGATGTGAGTCCCTTGCTCATTGCACCATCAGGATTCAAGCAAGCCGGGCCGAAGACGGCTGAAATGCCAGAAACCGGTCCCCGGAAGCTTGTTTCCTTCCCAGTGTAAGAATTGGCTTTTGTAGTCTGGTCTGCCCTGTTCCCATGATGCACTGGGCCAGGGACAGACTAATTTGCATACAGCCAGGTTCTGAAACTGGGATGGTGCAATGAGCTAAAAAACGGTGTTGGATCTAGCCCTGATCTCTTGACTGGGTGAGAGTTTTCTGCTTAATTC
The DNA here is from genome assembly GCF_964261635.1 of Lissotriton helveticus. Lineage (NCBI taxonomy): Eukaryota > Metazoa > Chordata > Amphibia > Caudata > Salamandridae > Lissotriton > Lissotriton helveticus. The sequence goes on along the minus strand of NC_136065.1, from coordinate 898,880,628 downwards.
AGAGACTCTGTCCATCACCACCCCTTGTTGTAAATATTTTTGTCCACCCTAAGCGTGGAAGGGTATACTCAGATGTGAGTCCCTTGCTCATTGCACCATCAGGATTCAAGCAAGCCGGGCCGAAGACGGCTGAAATGCCAGAAACCGGTCCCCGGAAGCTTGTTTCCTTCCCAGTGTAAGAATTGGCTTTTGTAGTCTGGTCTGCCCTGTTCCCATGATACACTGGGCCAGGGACAGACTAATTTGCATACAGCCAGGTTCTGAAACTGGGATGGTGCAATGAGCTAAAAAACGGTGTTGGATCTAGCCCTGATCTCTTGACTGGGTGAGAGTTTTCTGCTTAATTCAGAGACTCTGTCCATCACCACCCCTTGTTGTAGATATTTTTGTCCACCCTAAGCGTGGAAGGGTATACTCAGATGTGAGTCCCTTGCTCATTGCACCATCAGGATTCAAGCAAGCCGGGCCGAAGCCGGCTGAAATGCCAGAAACCGGTCCCCGGAAGCTTGTTTCCTTCCCAGTGTAAGAATTGGCTTTTGTAGTCTGGTCTGCCCTGTTCCCATGATGCACTGGGCCAGGGACAGACTAATTTGCATACAGCCAGGTTCTGAAACTGGGATGGTGCAATGAGCTAAAAAACGGTGTTGGATCTAGCCCTGATCTCTTGACTGGGTGAGAGTTTTCTGCTTAATTCAGAGACTCTGTCCATCACCACCCCTTGTTGTAAATATTTTTGTCCACCCTAAGCGTGGAAGGGTATACTCAGATGTGAGTCCCTTGCTCATTGCACCATCAGGATTCAAGCAAGCCGGGCCGAAGACGGCTGAAATGCCAGAAACCGGTCCCCGGAAGCTTGTTTCCTTCCCAGTGTAAGAATTGGCTTTTGTAGTCTGGTCTGCCCTGTTCCCATGATGCACTGGGCCAGGGACAGACTAATTTGCATACAGCCAGGTTCTGAAACTGGGATGGTGCAATGAGCTAAAAAACGGTGTTGGATCTAGCCCTGATCTCTTGACTGGGTGAGAGTTTTCTGCTTAATTCAGAGACTCTGTCCATCACCACCCCTTGTTGTAAATACAAGTTTAGGTGGAAAGCAGCTCCTGTTAGAACACTCTCAACACCAGCGACACTCTAGATCTGCTCACCTCAAATGTCTGTTTTTCTATCAACGTCTTTAAGCATAGGATTAGCACAGTGCTATCCACGCCGAGATAGAAAAGGACAAAGTCTTTTGCCATTTCTATATCAAAGTGTTAGAAAGTAGGTTATTTCTGTCCTCTTTCTGTGACCATGTTTACCTTATCACATGACCTACCTTTGTCCTGTAGCCGGTTAAAAGCAGGTTGTGCCATCCTATCATTGCTTGGTTTCTATCCTTGTCGGAGTTCTCCCAAGTTGTTGTGTTGGTTCCAGTCCGTGTTTGGGATCCGGTCATCCTGCTCTCCTGTTCTCACGGGCTTGTGAGCTCCGAGTGCTTTCTTGGACACTTTCCTCCTGTTCTTCTCTGCGTTTGGCGGTGCTCTATTGACAGGACTTTATTGGCTGAGAAGAGGTATTGTGTGCCTCTAGCCTGCTGCATCAGCGTTACCTCTCTTGCATAACGTTTCCCTATAACACGCGGCTGCGTGTTTCTTTTCCCTTTCCACTTCCTGGATATTTTTGACATTATCCACATCATTGTGTGTGGTTTGGGTGCAATTACGAGCTCGGTATTCTCAGCGGCGGTAGTGTTGTTCTCCCTGCCGTGAAGTGGCCACTTTTATGAGCATAGCTAGTGAATGCCTATGCTGGGCGGTTTTTATGTCAGCTTCAATGACTTTTTCCCCCTGATTTTTTCTTCGTTATGAGATGGGTTGAGATTCGTTTTGTTCTTTATCATCCAGTGGATTTCGGGCACCGCCAAGCTTAAAGATTTGAATGCTGAAGTGCACCACGCTGGGCTACGACAGCATCGAGTTCCGGTAAGGAGGTCAAGTGTGTGTTTTATGGGTTATACATGGTCATTGAAATGGGAATTTGATATTTTGTGTTCCTAGTCCATAATTACATTAGGACTAATAGTGTATTCCCTTTCTAGGTGCAGTTGCTGGTGTGGTGTCCTATTGTTTAAGAACGGTCCAATCCTTCATTTCCACTGGATCTTGTTTTTCCCTTTTTTCCCACCCTCTCCCAGTGTCCACGTGATTAGCACATTGTGAACATTCAGTGTGCATTATTTGGGTTTGGGTAGGGGATGGGGCTCATCCTCGTTCCTGCAGTGTATTGGACCAAGTGAAGTGGGGAATCCCGACAGAAAACCAAGCCCACTAATTAATATACACTGCCTGAGCGAGGATGGATGAGACATTGAATCCGACAGGTGGGGCCACTGGTGTTCCCACTTTGCAGGATTTAATGGGAGCAATAACGTCCTTACAATCACAGGTACAGGACCTGAGACAAGAGAATCTGGGGTTAAGACAGGAGTTGAGTTTAGTTAGGGCCAGAGATCAGTCTCAGGTTAGGGGTCAGGGTCCCGTTGTACAGCCCGCAACATTCCAGTACGAGAGAGGGTCTGGGCAGGGTGCTAGTGTTGGGGCTCCTATAGCAGTTACAGACACAACTCCGGTTCCCATGCCTTTGGCAGCCCCTGAACGTTTTTCAGGGGATAGCGAGAAGTACAGCACTTTTATAAACGAGTGCCATTTACATTTTATGTGTAGACCGAATGCCTTTCCTGACGACTCTGCAAAGGTTGCCTTCATTATATCGTACTTGGCTGGTACAGCTGCTTTGTGGGCCATCCCCCTTGTGGACAATGATGATCGGGTGCTCTATAATTATCCTGCTTTCAAAGAACTAATGAGAGGACTGTTCGCTAAACATGCGTTTATGCAGGCTAGCGATGCCGAGTTGTTAAAATTACGGCAGGGGAGACAGGATTTATTAACTTATAACTCCACTTTCAATCGGCTTGTGTCTGAAACTCATTGGCCAATGGCAAAAAGGACCTCCTTGTTTTACCAGGGTGTGTGCGAAGACTTAAAAGATATAGTGTCGCAAGTGGTAGATCCTCCAGATGACTGTGCAGCCTTTATAGATCTGGTGGTGAAATTTAACCATAGGTTGTCAGAGAGACGTGGGGAACGGAATCGTTTCCAGTCATCTTGGGGAGGGCTTGTCAAACTAGAAGTGAGGCATCCTGTGGAGCACAAGGCTGCTCCTGAACCTATGGAGATAGGGGGGGTAAGAGGTCCTTTGTCCAATGAGGAAAAGAGGAGAAGGAGAGAGGGTAATTTGTGTTTCTATTGTGGCCAAGGTGGCCATTACGCACGTGAGTGTCCTGTGAAACCTTCTAGTGCTACAGTGAGGAAGGAGGTAGCGTGCTTAGAACAATCAGGGGGACCAGTGATTGTTGACAATCCCCATATGGCTTATGAGGTGACAGGGGCTGTGGAGAGGGTTCATTGCTGCCTGTTTGTTGATTTCAAATAGCAACAGGGTAACAGTGTCTGTATTATTAGATTCTGGAGCGACTGGCAATTTTATAGACATTTCGTTGATTGAAAAGTTGTTGATTGCGTGTGTCTATAAAGAACAGCCTGAACCAGTACGGGCAATTGATGAAACGGAATTAAAATCTTGGTCATGTTTTGACTTGATTGATGCTCCTTCTTTTGGTGTGGTTTTGGGGGTACCGTGGCTACAAACGCACAATCCGAAGATAGATTGGGTACGGCGTACTGTAACCCTTGATTCTGCGCATTGCTATCAGGTGGCCACTGATTGGGTATCACCATTGACATGTGCAGTGGGAGAGGTTGTGATTGTACCTTCCCCTTATACTGCTTTTGGGGATGTGTTTGATGAAGGCCATGCTTATGGCCTTCCTCCTCATCGTACCTTTGATTGTAAAATGATCTTGTACCAGGTGCCACATTGCCTTGTAGCCACATTTATGCACTATCGGGGCCAGAGGAGCAGCATTTGAAGGAGTACCTTGATGATATGTTAGCTAAGGGGTTTATCCGTCCATCCTCATTGCCAGTGTCCTCAGCCATCTTTTTCATCCCTAAGAAGGAGGGTTCCTTGCGTGCGTGCGTGTGTGGATTATAGGGCCCTTAACAAGGTTACAGTGAAGAATAAGTATCCTCTCCCGTTAATCCCGGTGTTGTTAGATCAACTAAAGAAGGCTACTGTATTCACTAAGTTGGACCTACGAGGGGCGTACCACCTCATTAGAATACGCACAGGAGATGAATGGAAAACTGCTTTTAAAACTAAGGGGTCGATTACGATGGCGGACGGAAGGGCGACCGCCGGCCTGGAGTAGGCGGAAAATGCCTTTTTCCAGTCCGCCTGCCGCAGTCACTCCGTCTGCCATATTAGGATGGGAAACACTGTCAAAAGTCCGTGCGCGACGGAAGAGCACGCACCGCCGCGGATCTACACCCGACCCCGTGGCGGACGTACCCAATCCAGAGACACCGCCGTACGGAATGACGTCTCCGACCGTCCTCCAAATCACGATGGCGGAAAACACACATCAAATTGCTGCGGAAAAACAACCTGCATGAACACGGCGGATTCCCCACAGCGAAGATACAACACATTGCAGAGATACCCACCACAAGCAGCTCGCCGTCATGGACCCAGCGCTACACGCATTTCCGATACTCTTCGTGTTCCACCACCAGCAAGTCATGGACCATCATCGACGACGACGCAGGTACGCCAACCCACCAATTGCTGATGAAATGGGAGTACCTGCCAGGGCTGTGACGTTGGAAGGGGGAGTGTCATGTTTGAGAAAATACATTGACGATTGCACCAATATATCCACAATTCAAGTACACAACCAGGAATGACAACGACAAACCACTACACATAATTTTCTTGCTTTATTAAACATAATAGGGGTATAATCTCAGAGTATTCAAGAGCATGGGCACTGGGTACAACAGAGCAGGTACATCAGAGGCAGCACATGAGAGGGAAGAATGCAGTATCAGAACAGCAACAGGGTATTGTGCCCAACAGAGCAGGTACATCAGAGGCAGCATATGAGAGGGCAGAATGCAGTATCAGAACAGCAACAGGGCATTGTCCCCGACAGAGCAGGTACATCAGAGGCAGCATATGAGAGGGCAGAATGCAGTATCAGAACAGCAACAGGGCATTGTCCCCGACAGAGCAGGTACATCAGAGGCAGCATATGAGAGGGCAGAATGCAGTATCAGAACAGCAACAGGGAATTGTGGCCAACACAGCAGGTACATCAGAGGCAGCACATGAGAGGGCAGAATGCAGTATCAGAACAGCAACAGGGCATTGTGGCCAACAGAGCACGTACATCAGAGGCAGCATATGAGAGGGCAGAATGCAGTATCAGAACAGCAACAGGGCATTGTGGCCAACAGAGCAGGTACATCAGAGGCAGCACATGAGAGGGGCTAAGTGCATCAACAGTCCATTGCACAGAACAGGTACATCAGAGGCAGCACATGAGAGGGGTTAAGTGCATCAACAGTCCATTGCACAGAACAGGTACATCACTGGCAACACATGTACGTGGGTCAAGCGACCCGTCCCAAGGACATTAATAATGCAAGGGTGTTTACATTAGTCAATCTACACACAAAGTAAAATGACATGTGAGTGAAGGTAACTAAACCTCACACCACAGAATCTGGTGGACTGCTTGAACTACTCGCCTCGGACACACTTCCAGCACCAGAAACAGGAGTGTGAGACACAGCCACAGATCTACTGACTGACACATGAGCCATAGACCCAGACACACTGCCAGCATCAGAAACAGGAGTGTGAGACACAGCCAAAGATCTACTGACTGACACATGAGCCATAGACCCAGACACACTGCCAGCACCAGAAACAGGAGTGTGAGACACAGCCACAGATCCACTGACTGACACGTGAGCCATAGACCCAGACACACTGCCAGCACCAGAAACAGGAGTGTGAGACACAGCCACAGATCTACTGACTGACACGTGAGCTATAGACCCAGACACACTGCCAGCACCAGAAACAGGAGTGTGAGACACAGCCACAGCTGTAGTGACTGACACATGATCCATAGACCCAGACACACTGCCAGCACCAGAAACAGGAGTGTGAGACACAGCCACAGATCTACTGACTGACACATGAGCCATAGACCCAGACACACCGCCAGCACCAGAAACAGGAGTGTGAGACACAGCCACAGATCTACTGACTGACACATGAGCCATAGACCCAGACACACTGCCAGGACATGTCCCTGTACAGTGACCAACAAATACCATGCCTGCATCAGACACATGAGAGTGGCGGACACACACAGTGCCAGTACCTGAAACAGGAGAGGGCACAACTGACACAGTGCTACTACATGATGCATGACAGCGAACAATAGACACAGCGCCACTATCAGACACATGAGAGTGAACTGCAGCTGACCCACTAGGACCACTGAAATGATGAGCCACAGGGCTGTATGGGCCAGGAGGCAGGGTGGCTCTGGGAGCTAGGGACAGCTGTACTGGAGCGACATTGGGGTGGTCAGTTCTCACTGGTGTGTGTCTCTGTTTCTTTGTGAAATGTAGGGGCACCCCGGACATGACAGGACTGGTAAGTGGAGTGGCATCATCAGACATCAAAGGTGGATCATGTGCTTGTGGTGGTCTGCTCTCTGGGGACGTGCTGTACCCTGCCTGTCATTTGCTGTGGGCCTGCCTTCTGCCCTCTGCATCATGTGTAATGGGGGATGCAACAACAGTGTACTCCTTCCTCTGCTTCTGCGGGGCGTGGATGGGAGTAGAGGTATGGGGGGACTCCACCGCTGACACATGTGTTTTACGTTCCTTCAACAACATCAGCCTCAGTGCAGCCAGGGGTGATGTATGCCTGTCCTTGATGGAGCTCGTGTCCATGGGAGAACCCTTGGCCCTGGGATGTGCCTTGGACGTAGGAGGTGTCCTGTCTCTGGAATGTTCCTGATCCCTGGGCGGTGCCCTGTCCCTGGGTGCAGACTTGTCCATTGTAGTGTCCCTCTCCTTTGAAGCGACCTTGCCCTTGTGAGTGTCCCTGCTCTTGGGAGGTGCCCTTTCCTTTGAAGCGTCCTTGTCCTTGGGAGTGTCCCTGCTCTTGGGAGGTGCCCTTTCCTTTGAAGCGTCCTTGTCCTTGGGAGTGTCCCTGCTCTTGGGAGGTGCCCTTTCCTTTGAAGCGTCCTTGTCCTTGGGAGTGTCCCTGCTCTTGAGAGGTGTCCTTTCCTTTGAAGCGTCCTTGGCCTTGGGAGTGTCCCTGCTCTTGGAATGTGCCCTTTCCATTGTAGTGTCCTTGTCCTTGGGAGTATCACTGCTCTTGGTAGGTGCCCTTTCCTTTGAAGCGTCCTTGTCCTTGGGAGTGTCCCTGCTCTTGGGAGGTGCCCTTTCCTTTGTAGTGTCCTTGTCCTTGGGATTGTAGTGGCCTTCAGCGAGTACAGAACGCTGCGGCTAGGGCAATTGTGGGTCTCCCCCGCTTCTGTTCTGTTTGTAGTACTCTGAAAGCTCTACATTGGCTGCCAGTCAGAGCCAGAGTTCAATTCAAAGTACTCTGTTTAGCTTTTAAGATCTTAAAGGGCACAGCTCCTCAAACTCTGATGGACCTTCTGACCTGGTACGTCCCTACTCGGCACCTGAGATCTATGGGCCAAGCTCTCACCATTGTCCCTAGATACAAGCTGTGCCGCGTTGGTGGCCGGTCTTTTCGGGTCAAAGCGGACGAACTGTGGAACTCCCTTCCGGTGGGGATTCGGTTGTCGGAGGATCTTCTGTCCTTTCGTAGGGCGATCAAAACTTTCTTATTTTAAATTCATCTTGACATTTCTTAGCTGTTGTGTTTCCTGTGGTTGTTGCGTGGTACCTTGCCGTGCGCCGGGACGCCCCTTAGCTGGGGCAGCTGTGCGCAGTACAAATCCGCGTAACATAACATAACATAACATAACATAACATAACATAACATTGTCCCTGGACTTGGGAGGTACCCTTGCCTGAAGAGTACCTTTTGTGGGGGATGCCTGTGTAGCATGTGAAGCCATTTCCCCCAACACCCCTTGAGGATCCTGTGTGTCAACTCCAGTGTAGCTCACGTCGTCTTCGGTAAAGGATTTCCCAGTCCTAGGGGATGGTGTCTGTGCCCTCCGTGCCCTGCCTTGCTGCCTGTGGCTGCTTCTAGTGAAATAACCAGAAAATGAGGCCTGGTCTGAAAATTCACTCTCCCCTGAGACATCAAGTGGTGTGGATGGTGGAACAGAAGTAGCACCCTGTCTATGCGACTGTACAATGGCTGAAGACACAGTGTTTGTCATGTTGGTCTGCCCTACACACAGCTGTCGCAGCAGATCTACTGCCTCAGCACCAAGTGCACTTTGGGTCACAGGGGCAGGCTCTGCGGTGCCTGCACCGAAGGCAACTCTGCTCCCCCTACTCTGGCAAGCACGAGCAGTACATGTTGCAGTGGGTGGCAGTGTGGGCCCTGTGTGCTGTGTCCCGACTGAAGGTGTCGATTGCCCACTCCCTGTCTGTGACAACAGTGCTGACTCACCAACACTGACTGAAGATGAGGACGATGGTGTTTCCACTTGTGAGTCCTCTGGTACGGTACTGTCCCCCTCTCCGTGGCTGCCCTCTTCAGTGTCTGTCTGCGTGTGTGTGATTTCGGATCCGGATTCATTGCCACCACTCATCTCCGTAGTCTGTGAGTCCGTGCCCTCTGCCAAAGCTGAAAGAGAGAGAAAAGAGTTTTACCTAAGTGCCACACTCACGTATTGAAGGTTACAAAATCACAACTTTCCTTCCAGTCGATTAACATGTATCACCCATCCTGCACACGACCCACCCCTACCAGACATCCTCATATCAAAGAACCGGTGTTGGCTGTGAAACATGTACATAATACAAACAGGGCAAGTGCATGCAGACCAGCACACATGTCATGCCATGGAACCACAGACCTCAAGGGCATGTCCCGGAACCCTCAAATACAAAGCAAGTGGTATGTCCACCTGGCGGACATGGAGGCTACCGCTCACTTCGCTAATGGCACCTACATGCAATTGCAGCAAAACAAACGCACCACGGATGTCACTACTGTGTATGAGCACAAATACATGCATGCACTCACAAGTCTCACACACATACAGTCTGCTTACCGCTAGTTTGCTGTTGATCCCCTCCCAGCTGGGCGGACAGGTCAGAATGCGTCACAGCAATGGTACGGTGCATTAGAGGGGTCATGGTGTGTCGGGCCAGACGGGTTGATCTTGGAATCATCCCCAGTGTCATCTCGGCAACATTCTTGCTCAGCCTGGATATGTCATCTCAGCACTTGTGGCAGTGTGTGTGTCGTCTCTTGCACACCCCCACTGCCCATACATCACGTGCTATGGTCCTCCACACGGCCTTGCGAAGGTGCAACTTCACCTACCATGATGGGAGACAAGAGGGAAACGTCAGTGGACCGTTTGACATTCACAAACATTGTAGAAACACGTATCTTCATGCAGCCATGCTCAGTACAACACATGTGAAGGTCCCTTAGCACACCGCCAAGCTTGCAGAAGCCAGGAGTCAGTGACCACTAAGCATGAGCGCAAAATCCGCTCCGATCGCGGATTTTGCGGATTTTCGGTAAATTCGCGGTCCGCGAACTCTCGCGAATTTACCGAAAATCCGCAATCCGCGATCGGAGCGGATTTTGCGGCCAAAAGTTCAAGCGAGCCTAATTTACGATGGCGCCGGCAAGCTGCCAGCGCCATCCTCAAATAGTTACTTAATTAGCTTCAACAGGAAGCTCTAATAGATAAGATACAGCAGGGGCTCGAGCGCCTGCTTTATTTTATCAGTTGGAGCTTCCTGTTGAAGCTAATTAAGTAACTTTTGCAGGATGGCGCTGGCAGCTTGCCGGCGCCATCGTAAATTATTTAAACGGTGGTGTCTTCTTGAATAAATATGAAGGGCAGGGTTCATTCGGGCACGACGGTCCTGGCACAAAAAATAAACCTCAACAGGAAACACTTGCAGATATCAATAAAGCATGTGCCCTAGTTGAAGCTTAAATTCAGTGACTCATTCATCAGCCCAAAAACAATCGTGAGCGTTGTGGGGGCTGGGCAGGTGTGCCTTCTTCCCAAATATACCATCGAAAATCCGCTGTGATGCTGGCCAGAGGCATTTGCATCTTTGACTTTCACGAGCGCAATCCCCGTGCTGTTCCTGTGACCAGGAGCTTCTGTCTCTTAATCTGCTGCTCTGATCGGTCTCTGACCTTTTATACACACAAGAGGCATGTGCGCTCGCATGGAAGCCCCGTCCGTTTGGCCCCGCCCACACACTCGAGGAAGCCCCGCCCCCAAATCCGCCGATCCGCATAATCCGCGGATTTTGCGGATCCACGATCCGTGAATCCGCAAATTCGTGAATCGTGGATCCGCAAAATCCGCCCATGCTTAGTGACCACCTCATGCCCACCAACATGTTCCCCACTGCACTTACCACCTGTCCGGGGGCACCGTAGAGCCGGTCATAGTGGCTGAGCACTCCGTCCACAAGGACTTCCAGCTCCGCTGCGGTGAAGGGACGAGACCGGGTCTCTCGCACTCCCTGCATGGCAACGTTCACGACTGTGGCAGTACAGAAGCAGTTGTTGGATATCTCAGTAGCAGCAGGTCGAGGTGATGGTCGCAGGCAGCAGTTGTTGGATAGCTCAGCAGCAGCAGGTCGAGGTGATGGTCGCAGGCAGCAGTTGTTGGATAGCTCAGCAGCAGCAGGTCGAGGTGATGGTCGCAGGCAGCAGTTGTTGGATAGCTCAGCAGCAGTAGATCGAGGTGAAGGTCCCAGGCAGCAGTGGCTGAAAGCAGTGAATGTGTGCTGCCAAAATTCATACATATATAGGGCCCAGAGCTCATATCAGTGGCACACGTCTGCAGCTATTGGTTTTCCCGGAATGCCTCATTCAAAAAGAGCCAATGAGTGGCCCTAGTGTGGCGGTGCATGGCTTCCGCTATATTTGAATGCACATACGCGCCCCGCGTTACCTATTTCCATTGGCTACATGTGCACGGACCGTCACGGTCACAGATCTGCAACTGCATGTGCGCGCTTCCGCCACGGTGCATCATTTGAACAAAATTAAAGCCTGGCGTCGCTATGGCGGTGCACGCATTCCGCGTGGGCGGTGCAGGCTAACACATACTTTTGAATATGCAATTCTAAATGTCAGTTGATACCCCCCTTACAGTCACATTGCAGCACCCACCGCAGACCGCCGGTCCTGGCCAGTCACCCACTGCCGGTCCAGGCCAGTCACCCACCGCCGGGTGGTGGCCGGTCACCCACCGCCGAGTGGTAGCCGGTCACCAACCGCCGGTCCAGGCCAGTCACCCACCGCCGGTCCAGGCCAGTCACCCACCGCCAGTTCAGGCCAGTCACCCACCGCCAGTCCAGGCCAGTCACTCACCGCCGGTCCAGGCCAGTCACCCACCGCCGGGTGATGGCTGGTCATCCACCGCCGGTCTAGGCCAGTCACCCACCGCCGGTTGGTGGCCGGTCACCCACCGCCGGGTGGTGGCCAGTCACCCACTGCCGGGTGGTGGCCGGTCATCCACCGCCAGTCCAGGCCAGTCACCCACCGCCGGGTGGTGGCCGGTCACCCACCGCCAGTCTAGGCCAGTCACCCACTGCTGGTCCAGGCCAGTCACCCACCGCCGGTCCAGGCCAGTCACCCACCGCCGGGTGGTGGCCGGTCACCCATCGCCAGTCCAGGTCAGTCACCCACCGCCGGGTGGTGGCCGATCACCCACCGCCGGGTGATGGCTGGTCATCCACCGCCAGTCCAGGCCAGTCACCCACTGCCGGGTGGTGGCCGGTCACCCACCGCCGGGTGGTGGCCGGTCACCCACCGCCGGGTGTTGGCCAGTCACCCACTGCCGGGTGGTGGCCGGTCACCCACCGCCGGTCCAGGCCAGTCACCCACCGCCGGGTGGTGGCTGGTCACCCACCGCCAGTCTAGGCCAGTCACCCACTGCCGGTCCAGGCCAGTCACCCACCGCCGGTCCAGGCCAGTCACCCACCGCCGGGTGGTGGCCGGTCACCCACCGCCGGTCCAGGCCAGTCACCCACCGCCGGGTGGTGGCCGATCACCCACCTCCGGGTGGTGGCCGGTCACCCACCGCTGGTCCAGGCGAGTCACCCACTGCCAGGTGGTGGCCAGTCACCCACCGCCAGCACCCGTTGGTGTGTGACCGGCCAAAACCCGGCGGTGGGTGACTGGCCAGGACCAGCGGTCTGCGTTGAGTGCTGCAATGTGACTGTTAGGGGGGTATCAACTGCCATTTCGGATTGCATATTCAAAAGTATGTGTTAGCCTGTACCATACACGCGGAATGCGTGCACCGCCATAGCGACGCCACTGAGTGTTCATTTTCAAATGATGCACCGTTGCGGTAGTCCGCACATGCGTTATGAGGGTTGTGACCATGATGGTACTTGTCCATACATTATATGTCATGCACAATATCATGAACAACGATCATCTTCTGTGTAGGTGGAAGGCGTCCACACATGGCATATGTACACACACTGCATATCTCCGCACACATGTAATGTTCATAGTTGTACATGTGTGTCAGGACATGTACAGAATGCTGCAACAATTATGATGTAAAGTCAATGGCCCGTGGCCACGTGTGTATTTCATATCCACTTTTTTTCAAGTGTGGTCATACTATTGACCTTGCCAGTGGTTAACTATGGCCATTGATGTGCACCCAAGTTGCAACCCATGTGCATGGCGACGTGTTGACGTCTTGGTTTTGCGTACACACGTTTAAATTTATACACATCTACACAGTACATCAAGGGTGTCAAACCACGTTCAGAAGCTGTTGTGAGTGTGTGGTTTGTGTGTGCAAGTAACAATGATGGGGATAGACATGCATTATGTGTATGCGTATGTGTGTTGCCTGTTGTGTGCCCATGCATGTCATGTGAGGATGCCCAGCATTGAAGGTGGGGTCATTGGTGCATGAAGACAAGGAGGGTGTGTTCCATGATCGTATTGTGTGTGCACGTGCATGTGTGTCTGAGGTGAAGCTTGTCCACATTTGGATCCTCAGTCATGTGTTGTTGGCAGTTCTTTAGACATGTGTGCACATTACATTGGACATGTTTGCATACATGATGTTGTTTGTGGCTGAACATTGTTTTTGTAGTTATCTGTATTCCATGAAATATTGGTCACGTCACACATATGATCATTGTCGGCAACATGTCTTATTTGTATTGTGTTGGTCAACATCAATCAATCAATCAATCAGGTCATTTATATAGCGCACTACTCACCCGTAGGGTCTCAAGGCGCTGGGTGGGGGGGGGGTGCCGTTACTGCTCGAACAGCCAGGTCTTGAGCTTCTTCCTGAAGGAGAGGTGGTCTTGGGTCAGGCGCAGTTCGGTCGGGAGTGAGTTCCAGGTCTTGGCGGCCAGGTAGGAGAAGGACCTTCCTCCTGCTGTCGCTCTTCGGATGCGGGGGACGGCGGCGAGGGCGTGGTTGGTTGATCTGAGGAGGCGCTTGGGAGTGTAGAAGTTGATCCGGTTGTTGAGGTAGCTAGGGCCTTGGTCGTGTAGGGCTTTGTGCGAGTGGGTGAGGAGACGGAAGGTGATTCTCTTGTTGATCGGGAGCCAGTGTAGATCTCTCAGGTGTCCGGAGATGTGGCTGCGTCGGGGAATGTCGAGGATGAGTCTGGCCGAGGCGTTCTGGATCCGCTGCAGTCTCTTCTGGAGCTTGGCGGTGGTTCCGGCGTAGAGGGCGTTGCCGTAGTCCAGTCGGCTGGTGACGAGGGCCTGGGTGACCGTCTGCCTCGTCTCGGTGGGGATCCACCGGAAGATCTTACGTAGCATGCGCAGGATGTTGAAGCAGGACGAGGAGACGGCGTTTACTTGTCTGGTCATGGAGAGGGAGGAGTCCAGGATGAAGCCCAGGTTGCGTGCGTGGTCCGTCGGTTTGGGTGCGGTGCCCAGGGCGGGGGGCCACCAGGAGTCGTCCCAGGCGGAGGGCGAGGAGCCCAGGATGAGGACCTCCGTCTTGTCCGAGTTCAGTTTCAGGCGGCTGGTCGTCATCCATTCGGCTACATCTCTCATCCCTTCGTGCAGGTTGGCTCTGGCGGTGGCGGGGTCGTTGGTCAGGGAGAGGATCAGCTGGGTGTCGTCGGCGTAGGAGATTATGTTGAGGTTGTGTTGGCGTGCGATGGCCGCGAGGGGGCTCATGTAGACGTTGAAGAGGGTGGGGCTCAGTGAGGATCCTTGAGGGACGCCGCAGATGACTTTGGTGGCCTCTGACTTGTACGGTGGTAGGCGGACTCTCTGGGTTCTTCCGTCGAGGAAGGAGGTGATCCATTCCAGTGCCTTGTCCTGGATTCCGATGTTGCCGAGGCGCTGTACTAGGGTGCGGTGGCAGACAGTGTCGAAAGCCGCGGAGAGGTCCAGGAGGATGAGGGCCGCTGTTTCTCCGTTGTCCATCAGAGTTCGAATGTGATAGTGTGGAACAGCTTTGCGTTGTTGGTCAATTGACATCTGCTCCCATCTACTCCCACACAGGAGGGCTCCAAATGTGCATCGACCATACACTGTGCTGGAGGACATGGTTGACGCTATTTTCCTTGATTGTGAGTAACTACCTCTTGTGCAGCTAGACAATGCGTGATGTATGTTTGCTGGTGGAGTGTGGATGTGGTGTGTCTATGCTGCCTGTTCTGGTATGTTCTGTTTGCAAATGTGTGTGGTAGATGTTGTACATGCAATGCTCCCTGATGTGTGTCCTGTGATCCACTTAATTGGTGATGAGTGTGGTTTGTGGGATGTTGCAGTACAGTATGTTGTGATGGGTGTGAATCACTTTCCTGACCTGTGTTTGTTGTTCTCTCATTATCCCTAGGTCACTCCCACAGAGGCATGATTCTTATGAACATTGATCCCTGCACCTGGTAACGTAAAATTCTAAGACAATCGTGTGATTAAGACATGGAGGCCACACATCATTGAGTGTTTACGTGATGTTTATTACCAGGTTGTGGATTGATGTTGGTGCATATTTACAAGGAAGTGTTGGGGGGGAAGTGAGAGTTGAAGGTCATGGCAGATGAAATCACCGTCGGGACATTGTGTGATGTCCAGCTAGTCCAACAGACGTGTGCCAATGCTTGGCATTGTGTGGCAGGATAGTTGGCAGGGTGAATGGCAGGCTCAAGCAAGGGTGAAGTCATTGGTGGCCCCTCTTAGAGCGGGTAGATGGGACATTTCCACTGCTCTCACCGGGATCCAGCCTCAGACGGCCCCTCCGTCTTGGAGCCGAGGCTGAGACAGCTGTGGGGGCAGGTTGGTCAGGGGCCACCTCCCTGTCCGTTGGCTCAGGTGTGGGTGGCGGTGGTGTTGGTGACCGCTCCCGCTGTGCACTTGGGTGAGGGGGTGGTGGTGTGGCGCAGGATAACCATTCCCTCCACAGAGCAGTTGCTGGCCCATGAGGTCCACAATTTGGCCTATGCGTGTATCAATGGACCGCAACAGATGACTGTTCTCCTGTGAGTCTTGGTGGGCCCGATCGGACTGTGCCTGCGACCGCTCATAGGAGGCATGGACTCTGGCGATGGCTTCCAGGGTTTCTGCGCCAGGATGGGGTGGGTGTCCTTCCCCGCCTCGCCGGACAACTGCACTCCTGGTTGTGAGGTGTGCCCTCACCTGAGTCCTCTCACGTCCACTCTCTCTGCTTGCCTGGGATGTCGATGGCCCATCATCGGGCGATGGGTCAGGCAGGGTGGCACAGGCAGGAGTGGTGGTGGTGGTGGTGGTGGAGGTGGTGGTGGTGGTGGCTGCAGAGCTCACAATGGCTCACATAGCTCACAATGGCAGGTGTTGGTGTAGTGACACAGGCCAAGGTGGTGGAGGCAGGGATGTCCTGGGAGCCTGATGGCCCTGGGTGTCTGCTTGGGCCCGCATCGTCCTCTGCACCCGAGCTGGCAATGGGATCGTCCCCAGAGAGTCCGTGCTGTGAGGGGGCCACCGGTGCTGGTGGTTGCTGCTTTCGCCAGTCAAGTTGCGATCACCTGAGGGACAAGATTTTCATGATCAATGCTGTGCACATGACATCTTTTTGGTACCAACATTACAAATCACTAACCTCTCACACCCACCACCCACCACCACCCTCCCTGTGGACATGGGGGCCTGTTGGGAGTTGTAGTGCTGGTCTAACACACACCCCACCCACCTCTCACACACCCACCACCACCCTCCCTCTAGACATGGGGGCCTGTTGGGAGTTGTAGTGCTGGTCTAACACACACCCCACCCACCACCACCCTCCCTGTGGACATGGGGGCCTGTTGGGAGTTGTAGTGCTGGTCTCTCACATATACCACCCACCTCTCTCACACACCCCACACACCTCTCTCACATACCCCACCCACCACCACCCTCCCTGTAGACATGGGGGCCTGTTGGGAGTTGTAGTGCTGGTCTAACACACACCCCACCCACCTCTCACACACCCACCACCACACTCCCTGTAGACATGGGGGCCTGTTGGGAGTTGTAGTGCTGGTCTAACACATACCCCACCCACCACCACCCACCCTGTGGACATGGGGGCCTGTTGGGAGTTGTAGTGCTGGTCTCTAAAACACCCCACCCACCTCTATCACACCCACCACCACCCTCCCTGTAGACATGGGGGCCTGTTGGGAGTTGTAGTGTTGGTCTAACACACACCCCACCCACCACCACCCTCCCTGTGGACATGGGGGCCTGTTGGGAGTTGTAGTGCTGGTCTCTAACACACCCCACCCACCTCTCTCACACCCCCACCCACCACCTTCCTCCCTGTAGACATGGGGGCCTGTTGTAAGTTGTAGTGCTGGTCTAACACACACCCCACCCACCTCTCACACACACACCACCACCCTCCCTGTAGACATGGGGGCCTGTTGGGAGTTGTAGTCCTGGTCTAACACACACCCCACCCACCACCACCATCCCTGTGGACATGAGGGCCTGTTGGGAGTTGTAGTGCTGGTCTCTCACATACACCACCCACCTCTCTCACACACCCCACCCACCTCTCTCACACACCCCACCCACCACCACCCTCCCTGTAGACATGGGGGCCTGTTGGCAGTTGTAGTGCTGGTCTAACACACACCCCACCCACCTCTCACCCACCCACCACCACCCTCCCTGTAGACATGGGGGCCTGTTGGGAGTTGTAGTGCTGATCTAACACACACCACACCCACCACCACCCTCCCTGTGGACATGGGGGCCTGTTGGGAGTTGCAGTGCTGGTCTCTAACACACCCCACCCACCTCTCTAACACCCCCACCACCCTCCCTGTAGACATGGGTACCTGTTGGGAGTTGTAGTGCTGGTCGAACACACACCCCACCAACCACCACCCTCCCGGTGGACATGGGGGCTTGTTGGGAGTTATAGTGCGGGCTGCTTTGACAACATGCAAGGCTGGAAACGTAGGAGGGAACATTTGTGTTTGGTCATGGTGGGTGCATTTGAGGCCAGGACTTCACATTTGGGTGACTATGTGGCCCACATGCATGGATTGGAGCCTGGGAGATGTGTCTTGTCAGTTGTGCAAGGCAGACCATGTCAGTGTGATAGTGGTGATTGGTTTGTACTTACCAGCCTCTAGTCCCTCCTCGATTCCTTCCAGGCTCTCAGGGTGCAGTATGCCCAGCACCTTCTCCTCCCATTCTGCACATGGTATGGGCTCCGGGGGAGTGCCGCCGCCAGTGTGGTGTGCCCGCAGGTGATTCTTTTTTCTTTTTTTTTCTCACCCCCCACCCCGCACCCCTGCGAAAGACTAAAAAGCCCCATAAACTTGCAGTGTGCCTGTCGTCCTACCACCCAACTAGTCTACGAAAAGAAACCCAGAAGGAGAAGGACTCACTCCCCCCCCACCCACCCCCAAAAGGACCAAATACTTGCAAACTATAACGTCACGGCATTAGCCACAGCTGAAAGTCAACTATAGGGGAGCGGGAACAGATACCGGTCCCTATTCTTGTTCCCGCAGGTGACCTTCCGCACGGTCCGATTGACCAAAACCCTCGGGATGTTCTTGATCCATAGGTAGCGAGTCCAGCCAGTCACTCACAACCCCAGGATGGTCAAAGAAAAAGGTTTGTTCTTTATGCACCACACGTAGGCGAGCCGGGAAGAGCATAGCATACTTCATGGATCTGTCTCTCAGCCGCTTCCTAACCCCTTGAAACCCCAGTCTCTGTTTCTGGACCTGTTGGGTAAAGTCCGGATAAAAGCTGACCGTGGAGTTCTCGAAGGCGATGGGACCAGATTGTCTCGATGCCTGCAGGATAGCGTCTCTGTCCCGGAAATTAAAAATCCTCGCAATGATGGGACGTGGGTTAGCACCTAGTTTAGGCGTGCCGCCAGGGATCCTATGTGCACGCTCGACAGCAAAAAACTTGCTAGGACCCTTGGGAGCCAGATGGTTCAGCACTAGGTCTTCCACCAAGAGGTCCGTCGAGGTAGCCTCCGATTTTTCCGGCACACCAATCAGGCGAACGTTATTTCGTCTGGCACGGCTCTCAAAATCCTCCAGCCGCCCGGAGAAATAGTCATTAGCTTTCCGCAGATTCCCGACCTCAGTTTGCAAATCAGAGACATCGGTAACAAGGCTGGAAGTCTTGATATCAAGGGATTTGACCTTTTCATTCGTTTTTGCCAGGTCCGCCCTGATCAAATTGACATCTATGGCGACCGTATCCAACTTGAGGGACAAGGCCTCATATTGTTGTCCCAGCGTAGCCTTCATTCCCGAAATGGCGCCCATGACGTCTCGTAACGAGAGTTCCTCTTCAATCGAGGGGTCCTCCTGAGCCACGGTCGAAGGTTTAGATATTGCACCAGGTGATCCTTTAGTAAGGGTGTACCTGTCCATGATATTCGATTGTGCAGCGCCACCTCGGACACCCGGCTTGGTTTTGCGCTTCTCAACCTCTGGCCTGGTGGCCATCTTAGGTCCCGGACCCAGGAGGGCCGCCTGGTGTCGAGTAAAAATGGTTACTGTGGAGGCATCTGCGGCACCAAGGAGGGTAGAGCAGACGACTTTCTCCAAGCCCAAAGCCACAATAGTCCTGCGTCAAACGTTGAAAGGCGAGTAAGGGCAATCAAGCTCAGCCGCGTAACAGGCAAAGTCAATCAGGTCTCCGGACAAGAATCGAAACCGAAAGTGACTGCCGAGCTCAGACGAATTCAGGAAGCCATTGTTATTCGATTACTGGCCGGCTGGCAGAGATAACATAGCCCGGGGCACCACCATGAGCGGGCCCGAGAAATTCAAAGGTCCGTAGCTCCGGTCCCCAAAGTCCAAAACAATTTTCGAGAACGGATAAATGATCAGCAGGGTTTCGCCATGAGCAACCCGTCGTACAAAGCAGGATAAGATACAGGATAAACGGTGGAGGTGGCGAGGGTCCGGGAGCCCTGTGCTCACGCGACCATCTTGGGTGCGCGCGAAGCTCCTCCTCCCCGCAGGTGATTCTTTGCCCTGATGCCTTTCACCCTTGTCTTGAGGTTGTGCCACCGCCTCTGGATCTCGTGTTTGGTGCGTGGCACGGTCCCTGACGCATTCACTCTGGTCAATATCCTGTCCCACATGTTGTTTTTGGTTGCCACGGTGGTCTGCTGGACTAGGTTGCCGAAGAGATGTGGTTCGACACGGATGATTTCATCCACCATGACCTTCAACTCACTGTCAGTGAACTTGGGATTTTTCTTTGGTGCCATGATGTGTGATGTGCAAGGTGTTGGTGAGGTGGGGTGGGATGTGCAGGTGTGTGGTGTGTAGAGATGGTGTGGTGGGTGTTTGTGTGGTGGGTGTGTTTGTGTGCAGGTTGTATGTGTGTTTTTGTGTGTCTGCTGTTCGTGGTATTCAGCCTCTTGCTTGCAGCTATGCTGTGATGCAAAGGATTGTGGTTGTGGGAGGGATCCATTTTATACTCTGTGTGGTGGTTGTGTCCCAATGGTTGTTGCCAGTCAGGTGTTCTGTGGGTGTGTTGACTTGTGTACATTTTTTGGTGCTTGGGGGGTGTCATTGTGGCGTGTAGTTGCTGTGGGTGGGTGTTTCAGGTGGGTGGGTGTCCTGTTTAGTGTGTTTTTTATTTACTTCCGTCAGCCATTTTGTAATCGGTTTGACGGAAGGGATGGTGTTCGTGTGGTCTGTCCGCAGTCATGCTCCGTTTGTCGATGCATTGTTTCTGCTGCGGTCGAGGAAGGAGATGAGTTCCGTTGGACTGGCGCCGTTATCCTAATCGCGAGGCCGGAGCATCCGCAAGTATTGCGGCGGCTGGGCCTGTTCCCGCGGTCATGTTCATCCGCGGCGGAGGGTGTTTCTTTAGTACCGTCCGCTTCCGGCGGTCTTTGGTGTGCTCCGTCCGCCACGGACGGTGTTTGCTGTGATCCGTCCGCCGCAGTCGGAGTTTCTTGACATTATTATCCTAATCGCACCGGCGGTTTATCCGCGGAGCGGTCGGGAGTATTTTTGCCGCATCCATGGCGGACGGAACCCGTTTCCGTCCGCCATCCTAATAGGCCCCTAAGTTTGGTTTGTTTGAGTACTGCGTTATGCCTTTTGGTTTGTGTAATGCTCCGGCAGCTTTTCAGTTTTTTATTAATGAAGTTTTGAGAGAGTATTTGGATATTAGCGTTATCGTTTATATCGATGACATTTTGATATTCTTGGAAACCAGTGATGAACATGAGTCACATGTGACCCAGGTGTTGCAAAAGTTAAAAGATCACCAGTTGTATGTGAAACTGGAGAAATGTCAGTTCCATTCCTCTAGGGTGGAGTTCTTGGCTTCATTGTTTCTGCAGGTGGGATCCAGATGGATCCGAAAAAGATTGAATCCATTGTTACATGGCCGATACCATCTATTGTTAAGAATATTCAGGTCCTTTTGGGTTTTGCCAATTTTTATAGGCGGTTTATCTTACACTTCTCTGACATAGTAGCACCCATGACATCATTATTGAAAAAAGGGGTCCCTTTTGTCTGGTCAACTGAAGCACAAGCCACCTTTCAGCAATTGATTGGTATGTTTACATCTGCACCAGTGTTGGTGCATCCTGAACCTGCCCTGCCATTCTTTGTTGAGACAGATGCATCATTATCTGCGGTAGGAGGGGTATTGTCACAGAGAGACATTGAGACCGGATTCATGTACCCAATAGCTTTCTTCTCAAAGACATTGTTGCCAGCTGAACGCAATTACACAGTAGCGGAAAGGGAGTTGATGGCAATTAAGCTGTCATTTGAGGAATGGAGGCATTACCTATGGGGGGCCCGGCATCCTATAACTATTTATACCGACCATAAGAACCTGGAGTTCTTTCGCTCAGCTGGAGCTTTGACCCCTCGACAGATGCGGTGGGTTCTCTTTTTCAACTAATATGATTTTGTTATTACTTATAGACCCGCAGCTCAGCAAGTCAAATCGTATGCCTTATCTCGCATTCATGTAGATCCAAAGGACGCTGGGCCTGCTAGGGACATAAGACCTATGATTGATGGTGGAAGGATAATAGGGGTTGCTTCTGCAGATGAATCCACATCTTCTGTGAAGAACAGGTTGAGCCAAGTTGACTTGGTTCCTTGGTTAGCACAACCTCATTTTCTGGTCCAGGATGGGTTGTTATACTATGAAGGCTGGTTGTTCATACCTCCCGAGTTAAGGGAATCGGTGCTGCGGTGGTGTCATTCGTCTTCTTTGGTGGCACATACTGGAATACAGAAAACTAAGGAAGTATGTTTACGATGGTTTCTAATTAGAGCTCTTCAGAGAAGTATAGCTTTGTCCAGACACAAAGGAGCACCCAGTGTAAGTCAAAACAAAACCCATTCAGGCATAGAGTGATGCATAAATTATGCAAAAAGAAGGAGAGAAATCTGGGTAGTGCTCATGTTTAGGTGAAAAGCAGCTCCTGTTACAGCACTCTCAACATCAGCGACACTCTAGATCTGCTCACCTCAAATGTCTGTTTTTCTATCAAAGTCTTTAAGCATAGGATTAGCACAGTGCTATCCACGCAGAGATAGGAAAGGACAAAGTCTTCTGCCATTTCTACAGCAAAGTCTTTAAGCATAGGACTAGAACAGTGCTGTCCTTGCCGAGCTGTTAAATGACAAAAGCTATCCATCACTCCAGGCACAGTATTACAGCTTTGAATTAGTAAAAGACCAACTCAAGCCAACCTGAAATGAGTATAAGCAACCCTTAACACAGTGTTTCGCTCTAATTAGAGCTCTTCAGAGGGGTATAGTTTTGTCCAGACACAAGGGAGCACCCAGTATAAGTCAAAACAAAACCCTTTCAAGCATAGAGTGACGCATAAATTATGCAAAAAGATGGAGAGAACTCTGGGTAGTTCTCAAGTTTAGGTGGAAAGCAGCTCCTGTTAGAGCACTCTCAACACCAGCGACACTCTAGATCTGCTCACCTCAAATGTCTGTTTTTCTATCAAAGTCTTTAAGCATAGGATTAGCACAGTGCTATCCATGCCGAGATAGAAAAGGACAAAGTCTTTTTCCTTTTCTACAGCAAAGTCTTTAAGCATAGGACTAGCACAGTGCTGTCCTTGCTGAGCTGTTAAATGACAAAAGCTATCCATCACTCCAGGCACAGTATTACAGCTTTAAATTAGTAAAATACCAACTCAAGCCAACCTGAAATGAGTAAAAGCAACCCCTGACACAGTGTTTCACTCTAATTAGAGCTCTTCATCGAGGTATAGCTTTGTCCAGACACAAGGGAGCACCCAGTATAAGTCAAAATATATATATATATATAGGAAGGACCTCCTGGATGCAGTGAAGGGGAAGGACAGGACACTAATTAAACTTTCTAGAGCCAGGTATAAATGGACCACCTAAGAGGAAAAAAACCCTGGGAATTAGAGAGGTGGGAAACTCTCAGGATTGCCCTTAACAATAAAGATCTGAAAACCTTCAAGGCAATAGTAAGCACGGGCGATAGGGGAGGGAGATCGGCCATTGAGCCCAACATAGCGCCTGAAGCTTGGGAGACCCACTTTGGGTAATTGTATGCCTTAGGGTATGGCAGCTCTGTTAATGCCACTACCCCTAGTATGATAGTAGAGGTCCACTTGGTGGGGTTCCTGGAGATCACTATGACCGAAGTGGGAAATGCCAATAATAAGTTACACCGCAATAAACGCCAGGTCTAGATAAATTACCGGAGGACCTCTTCTGGGAAGAACCCAAAATATGGGTACCATATTTGTGTGACCTATTTAATGCCGTCCTGAAGGGTTTGGATCCCCCGATACCTGGCATGGGGTGGAGATAGTTCCCATATTTAAAAAAGGTTGTCCTCCTTTACCCTCTAACTACAGGCCGATTAATTTAATCAACATCATCCAAAAACTTCTCGGCCAGGTGCTTTTGGACCGCCTCCGGGCTGGTTGGAAGAAGAACAAATACTAAGACCCTACAAGGCCGGCTTCAGATCGAACATGTCAACCGTAGTCCAAATATTTAGGTTACAATTACTTTTCTGGAAAACGGTGACTATAGAGGGTGGCAGCCTCTACCTTATATTTGTTGATCTGAAGTCTGCTTTCGATCTTGTCCCTCGGGAGAAAGTTTGGATGGTGCTGAGTGATCTTGGAATTCCTCCATACCTTCTCAAAGTTATAGAGAGGCTCCACCTGGGAAATTTTGCCCAAGTACGTTTTGGAAAATATGGGGAACTTACTTCCTGTTTCCCGATTCAAAAGGGGATCCGGCAGGGATGTGTTTTAGCCCCTACCTTATTTTGTCTTTTTATTGAGGGTCTTGTTGACCACCTTATAAACATAAAGGACACTGATGCTCCCAAGTTAGTATTGGGGAGGGTGCCTGCGCTGATGTTTGCTGACAACACCCTGTTACCTTCAAAAACATTAATGGGTATCCAGCGCACTCTTGATGGCTTTGTCAATTTTTGTAAGTTGCGAGGGCTGGAGATCAACTTAACTAAACTAAATACATGGGGGGTCATTAGGATGGCGGACGGACTTTGCCCACCCGCCATCCTCACGGGGATTGGGACCGCCCGCCATAAGGGCGGGGGTCCCGTGGGGGGTATTAGGATGTGCCCGCCACAGTGGCAGGCACATCCTGCATTGTTCGCATTGTGGCGGGCGGTGCTCTCAGCACCGCCCGCCACAATGCCAACAATGCATTATTTTCATTTTCATAGACAAAGCGGCAGACACTGTGTGGTGCCTGCCTGCAAATGCAGGGGGGTACCACCCCCTGTATGCACCCCCACCTCTCCTTCACTCTGGGGGCCTGCAGGGGGCCCCCCAGAGTGAAGACCGCATGCCTTTCCGGGGCGGCACCGCCGCCGTGGAAAGTCATCTAAAGCAGCCCATCATAATATGGCTGGTGGTGTCTATTAGACACTGCCACCATATTAAACCTTTTTCGCCCCGGTCGACTTGCGACCGGGGCGGAAAAGCGGCGGACGTTCTTTCCGTCCGTCGCGGTCCCCACCGCCATCCTAATATGGCCGGGGGAATATAGGGGCGGATGGTGGGCGGATTGCCCCCGCCAGACTGATGGTGGCTACCGTCAGCCTGGTGGGGGCAATCCGCCCGCCATCCTACTGTGCCCCATGGTCTTCAATCCCCCCCATGACGAGGCCAAACCCTTCTCCGAATGGTACTCCTCTTGAAAGAGTAAAGATATTTGACTATCTGGGAGTAACCCTGTCAAAGCATATTGAATGGGGGCCCCAGCTGGCCAAAGCAAGACTCAGGCTAACCCAGACAGTGGGTGGTATAATGAAAACGTACAGAAGCTCAGTGTTTAAACCAGCCGCCCCTGTGGTGGAAATCTACAAAGCACACACAAGGGGTGCCACGCAATATGAGGTGGAGTTGTAGGGGCATTGTTCTACAACCAACCTAACGAAGGCCGATAAGACCTTTATGCGGCAGCTTGTTGCCCTACCTCATAGTACCCCCCTTATTCCCCACCGTATGGACATGGGCATCAGGCCCCTTGATGAAGAGATTGCCCTGAGACCTTTAACATTCTGGAGGAGGCTATGGGTTACCCCAGAGTTGTCCGTCTATAGGGTTGAGTTAAATGAGCTCCTGACCATCCATATCACCAAGAAAATTGCTTGGCTTTGGCACATAAGGGATCTTGCCTTTAAGTTAGGCAAGTCGGGCCTCTGGAGAACTCCCAAACTATTATGTGCTATGATTTCCAGGTTATAATTAGTTAAATGCTACAGACAATTTAATTTAATGTCCTTAGAAGAAAGTGCCACATGTGGTTGTCTGACAGCCGAGTTTTTGTTAGTTAAAAACACATACAGCAAGGAACATTTTCTGGATTTTATTCAACCCCCACTGGCCAGAAACTTGTATATGCAATTTAGATCAGGGACCCTCCCATTATTCGCAATTACCAGCAAATGGCTTAAAGATCAAAAGGGGGATTGTCCTGCATGTAATTATAAGGAGGAGTCTGAAATACACGTCCTGTTCCTCTGCCCAGCCTATTGGTTGCCACGCAATCGATGGTTAATCCAACTTTGTAAGAACCTGGGCTTTGAGCGCTGTGCAGAGGCCTACACAGTTTTAAAGTATGACACCCATCCACCAATAGTCTTTGCTGTATCCCAATTTTTAAATTACATGTGGTACATCCAACGAGCTATCTTAAAGTAGAACCTTTGGGGAAGTAGAAATGCACTGAAATTAGACAGGTTTATCAGTAGTATCCATGTTTTGGGTTTATTGTTTTAGTCCCATAGTTTTTGATTTGTAATAATTTTAGAGCGCAGCCCTCCTTTAGTTAGCTGCTTTTATCTTCTTTTAATGGGCTGAAGATTGTATCACAAAGCTTTTTGCTTCTCTAGGAGATTTTTAATTCTTGTGTGTCCAGCGGATTACCATTGTTCCAATATATGAATTTGAGAAATAGAAATGTTTTAAATTCAAATGTACATTATCTGTTTTACTGCTACCTGTACTTTGATGGCCCCAGTGGCCGAAATGAAGTTATTGAACGAAAAAAAAAATATATATATATATGTATACTGCTACTAATAACATAAAATCTATTTGAAAAAAAACATTGTAATATAAATTAAAACATTAAACTATTTAAAAATCTTTAAACTGAAATGTCCCACTGGGGGGAAAGTGTTGGATAGTGGAGGGGTAACAATGACTATTGAGTGCAACAGTAGGGAAAGTGTTGGATAGCCGAGGGATAAAAAATACTAGTTCCACTCCAGTGAGTGCAAAAGTCGGGAAAATGTTGGCTAGCGGAAGGATAACATTTACTACTCCCACTCCAGTGACTACAACAGTAGGTAAAGTGTTGGATAGCGGAGGGGTAAAAATTACTAATACCACTCCAATGAGTTCAACAGTAGGGAAAGTGCTGGATAGCGGAGGGTTAAAAATTACTATTCCCACTCTAGTCAGTACAACAGTACGGAAAGTGTTGCAGAGCGAAGGGACTATTCTCATTCCAGTCAGTTCAAAATTAAAAACAAACAAAATATCATCAACAATTTTTTTTTTAAAGTAAATAAAAATAATATAGTTACATGTTAAAAATGAGAATACAATCATAGTCAATATATATCACAAATACCTACAAATGTTATATTAAACAAAATAAGAAAATTCAAACAAATAAATATTTTTATTTAGGATTTATTTATTAAAAAAACATTCATTATTACATACATTTAGTCTATTTACTTCCTGCCCTATAACAAACCACAACTCACAAACCAAATCGAAATAAAATGTATTTGCATAATTATCATAATTAATGATCAATTAAACTAATATTATCAATTAAAGAACAAATTAAAACACATAAAATGTAATTACCTTCCAACCCTTTACACCTATAATCCCACAACCCACACCTAAAATTAAACTGTGAAAAAATGAATTACAAAATTAAAAAACTTTTACAATCAAATAACTAATAGTTTTTAACAAGCTAATTATAATGTAAGTAAAAATAATTTACGCCCCACCCTTCAAGCCTATAAACCCAAAACCCACACACAAAACAAGAAATTAAACAAATACACTAATTAATTCATTATTATTAATTAATAAATATTAGTTATCAACTCATCATTAATTTATTAAAAATAAATTATTTCCAACCTTTTACCCCTACAAACCCCACAACCCGCACCTAAAATTAATTACAAAATTACGGTAATTGTCAATAAATTAACAACTAATTATTAATAATTAAAAATAAATTACTTCCCACCATTTACCCCTATAAACCCCATAATCTGCACCTAAAATGAATTACACAATTACCATAATTAATATATTAATATTAATTACCAACTAATTATGAATTAATTAAAAATAAATTATTTCCCACCCTTTACCCCTGTAAGCCCCACAAACTGCACCTAAAATGAATGAACAATTACCATAATTAATTGTCAACTAATTAATTAATATTAAATAGCAACAAATTATGAACTAATTATAAATACATTTATTCTCACCCTTTACCCCATTAAGCCATACCTACAATTTTTTACACATTTGCCATAATTAATTGTCAATTAATTAATTAACATTATTTAACTAATTATTAATTAATTTAAAATAAATGACTTCCCACCCTTTACCCCTATAAACCCACAACCTGCATCTAAAATTTACCAAACCAATTCAAAAACACAATTAGCATTATAAAATCTCATTTAAAAAAAATTAATAAATAAATATATTCATTGATTTATTATAATTAAATTACGTCCCACCCTATTCCCTTATAAACCCACAACTCGATACAGAACTAAAACACGCAAAATGCAATTAAAATAAAATTAATAACTACTAAAAATGTAACACATATATTCAAATCAAATCAAAATAAGCTTTATTCGATTTAACCAAGTAAACCATAAAAGCACAGTACATAAAATAAGCATCATGTCTTACACAACCGTTAACACACTAGGTCTAAAAATACAATTGTAATAAAGAATTAAAAGGTTAAAAATAAAAAATTACATTGATTTCCTGCTTCTGATCACGCTCTTCATTTATTTAGACAAATGACTAGTAAGTACTTCATATTCTAAAAGTTGTAATTTAAAAAAAGCAGGGCAACATTGTCTCAAGCCTAGCTCCTTTGGCAAAATACTTCTTTTTCGTAATAAAGTGTAACATTTACAAAAGAACAAAATATGTATGGTGGACTGGGTCGACGTGTTATCGCATGGACAGGGACAAAAAACTCGGGACCAATCATTCATGTTTGGGAACGATTTCAATCTGTAAAATTTGCCTAGGTGAAAATGGGTCAACAACATCCTATCCTAGCCTCTCTTTACATATGCTAAATAGGTTTGCACCCCTGGCTGTATTAACACCAATTGGTTCTTTCTAAAAGATGGTTTAATTATGTCAGTATAGAATCTAATAGACTCAAGTAGATCCATGCAAGCAATCTTTAGAGATTTCCTTGAGAATTAAGTAATACTGTCAGGGTTGAAAAAATATTCTGGGCAACCCAGTCAGCCATAACGTTTTTAACATATTTAAGCCATGGGATGCAAGACAACCATTGTAACTTAAGGCGGTAATTTAGTACATCATGAATAAAACTGGTGAAGGTACTAGATCATAACGTGTGCCATAGTAGGACCGGCTGTATTCTGATTACGTTTAATATATACTTTTTCTTTTTTTTGGTCTTTTTTTTGGTCTTTTTTATTTTATTGAGATGATTCAAGTATTTAAATTAGTTACATTACATACATTATTGCATATATCAATTCATTAGACAGTCATTATACAATACAATAAGAATAAATATTCAGAAGGATATTAAAATCTGGGTACTTAAACAGGGGGGGGTAATAAGACAAAATTAGAAGAGAACAGAATATACATATGAACCAGACCATCTTATAAATTATTTTCATCTTATCAATGTCTAGATTTCCTCCATTTTCTAACTGGAGCCCAGATATTCTTACCAAATTCACATGTTTCCCTCCCCTTAAGCTCATAAAGGCATTCTTCAATGTTATGCATTCCCAAAAACCCTGAGAGCCATTGTTGGAAGGTGGGTGGATAAGGATCTTTCCATCCCGCTGAAATTAAAAGGCGTAATATAGCTACAGAGATGAAGACAAGAGCTTCCGCACCACCATCTGTCTTCATCTTCCCATCGATGCCCACTAAAACCACCGTTGGGGATAGAAAGATGTTTTGTTCTAGCAACCCCTCTAAAAATAGATGTATCTCTTTAATGATTGGTGTCAAGCTCGGGCAATTATAAAACATATGGAGTAAATCTGCCGGTCCCGTGTTACACATAGGGCATCTATCATAATCTCTCACTCCCCAGGCAAAAAGCTTTGACGGAGTAAAATACAGGTTAAAAAGGGTCTTATAATGTTGAGCCCTTAGGTTTGAGGAGCGAAATATCTTTTTATTTAATACTAAGGCGAGATCAAGGTCAATATCTGGGTCCCCTAATTTGTGAGCTAAAGTGGTTTCGATCTTATCCATGTCATCATCTAACTCCTGCAGAAGGTTACAATAGCAAATTTTAATTTTACTTCCTCCATTTTTCATATATTCGACTAATGTATGGCTCGCCAGAGAAGATAGCCTAGGCCTAAGTGATCTGATTGTTTGGGCCAATTGTGCATAAAGTAACCATTGACTAGAAGGGAACCCAAATTTATGTTGCAATGTGTTAAAATCAATAATCTCGTCACCTAATACAACAAACCCCTAGACACTTAATTCCCTTCTCCCTCCAAAAACGGCTATTACTATTTTGGCCAAGATGCGCAAAGGTATTAGATTTCCATATATCTATATTTGAATGAATTTTTGGGATCTTTAAATATTTCCCCACAGATTTCCAGATTCCCCATACAGCCATCAAAATCTTGTATCTGGATCTCTTATAAAATCTCCTTTCAACCTCACGCATCAACAATCCCACTGCCTTCCTACCAACTAAGAGCTCGTAGATTGTGGGGATTGTTTGAATATCCGGTGGAGGTTCAACTATTCCATCATCCTGTTTAAACAATATATTCATTTGAACTAACAAACATGTCCAATGATATAACCTAATATTGGGCAAGGCCAGGCCACCCCTCACAAGTGGTAGAGACAAGCGTGCCATCGACCTTCTGACTCTCCAATACTGCCAGATGAATCGGATAAATGTTCCTTCAATCTTCCTAATTGTCCCCTCCTCCAGCAACAGTGGTATAGAGCGGAAGAGGTAGAGCAACTTAGGGAACATGGTCATTTTAATAACATTTACCCTACCGATCAATGACAGATGTAGCACATCAATCCTCCTAAGCTCCCTCTCAATTGACTCCAAGTGGGTAGTAATTGTCCGAAATAATCTTGTTGACATTGGCATTTACCCTTACCCCTAGGTATACTGCTGAGTCCACATATCTATGATCTAGTTTAATGATGTTATTTGTGCAGATGATCTGTGTCTTTCCCTCGTTTAAGCGGTATCCTGACTGTGCACCAAAATCCTTAGCCAGTTGACTAATCTCCACCATTGCTCATTGGGGGGCAGTTGTAATGATTGCCAAATCGTCGGCATATGCCAACATTTTGGTAGTAAAGCTATTGAGTTTCACCGGGATGATCTGTTCGGACATCAGTATTTTTTGGATCAGGGGGTCTATATACAGTGAAAATAGTATCGGGGAGCATGGGCAACCTTGTCGGTGTTACGGCGGGGCTAGGAATAGGAAGGAGACGTGTCCTGGTAGTAGAAGATGTTATTTTAGCATACAGGTCATCTGTACAGGTTTTTCATGTGGCGCCCTTTCTGGGGGATCGGCTCCTTTCCTGACGGGTCTTTCGAAGCACTCCCTCCTGCCTTCCTCCGGACGGGGCTCCTCCTCCTACTGCTGGGCTCTGGAGGCTCCGTAGTGCTCGCCCTCGCCGGCCGCCGAGAATGGAAAGAGAAGAAAGGACAAGTAAATGCATCCGACTGCCAAGAACGGTATTTGAGGGGGGAAGGGGGTTGTGAGGGACGTGGGGGGAACACACGGTGCTCTGATACCTAGACTCGTGAGTGTGCAGTTATAGTGCCAGATCAAACAGGGGAAACAGGTGGTCTCTACGACCATTAAACTAAGTAAGTTGTCGGCCTTTTCGCCTCCACCACCCCAGGAACCGTTCACGTACCTCGGCTAGCCGTACCCCTCCTGGCGTACGGCTGGGCGGCTCGTGGGGTTGGCCTCCAGGCTTTGTTGATCCCGTCTCTTCTCTCCCGGCGCTCTCTGCTGTGGTCTCCGCTCTCTTTAGTTCTTGATCCGCCGACTCCGGTATCTGCCGCCTTGGTTCCGGGTTCTCTGTTTCCGCAATGTTCTCCTCGCTCAACCACCTCTCGCCTCCGATCCACTCCTCTTCCAGCAACCACCTCTCTCCTCCTCTCCAGTCCGTCTCGCTGCTTCCCGCCTCTCCGCTCTCCTGCACTCTGTCTGCTCCTCCGGTGTAGTAACACACCTGTGGACTGTCGGTGCCTCCTTTTACCTGCTCACGAGGCTCCTCCTCCATCAGGGTCTCAGTCCACTTAAAGGGCCCCCATCCGTCCTCCTCATCTTCGTCGCAACTATACTTTTCAAGTGCCGACCATCCAGGATTTTGGGGAGGCTGTGGAGACAAGAGGGGGGGGTCGGACATCATTAAAGGGGGTCCCTCTTCCCGGCGTGACCCCGTACCCGGGTTACACACCATCCCCCCTGAACACTTCCGTTCGGGAAGTGGATTCCGTGATAAAAAGTCAGCCCCCGTATTGTCGACCCCCTTTTTGTGGCGCACGCTAAAGGCATAGGGCTGCAGAGCCAGAAACCACCTCATGACCCTAGCATTGTTCGACTTGTTGCGGGCCATCCAGAGAAGGGGCGCATGGTCCGTGTAGAGCGAGAACTGACGACCCTCCAGGTAATAAGACAGTTTCTCCACGGCCCACCTTATGGCCAGACATTCCTTTTCGACGGTCGGATACTTCAGTTCCCTCGGGAACAACTTCCTGCTGATGAACAGAATCGGGTGGTCACATCCGTCGTCACCCACTTGAGAGAGTACGGCCCCAATACCATAGTCCGAGGCATCTGTATGTAAGGAAAAGGGCCGTGCAAAATCCGGGGAGGTGAGAATAGGGGTGGAGGTGATTGTCCTTTTTAGGGAGGCGAACGCCTCCAACATGGACGGAGTTGGCGTCCGTAAGTCTGACTGTTTGACCTTGGTCTGTAGGGCGTCCGTTAGGGGGGCAGCCAACTGGGCAAAGTCCGGAATAAAACGCCTGTAATAACCAATGAGGCCTAAAAACGCTCTGAGTTCCTTTTTTGTGCTCGGGAAGGGGGTCTCTGCTATGGCCCTCACTTTCTCCACTTGGGGCTCGATCCGGCTGTGGCCTAGCACATATCCCAAGTACTTCACTTTTTGGAATCCGATTCGTGATTTTTTTACGTTTACTTTCAACCCGGCATGGGTGAGTGTCTCGAACAATGTATGCAGGTGTTTTATATGAGTGTCCCAGTCAGGGCTGAAGACGACTATATCATCAAGATATGCAGAGGTGAAAGTCGAGAGATCCTTCAGTACAAGGTTCATCAACCTTTGGAAGGTGGCAGGGGCCCCATGTAGGCCAAAGGGAAGAACGGTGAATTCGTACCTTCCAGAGTCAGTGGTGAACGCGGTTTTATGCCGATCCTCCTCTTTCAGGGGGACCTGCCAGTAGCCTTTGGTAAGGCCGATCGTACTTATGTATTGGGCTTCTCCGAGTTTCTCTATGAGTTCGTCTATCCGTGGGATGGGGTAAGCATCAAAAGTGGAAATGTCATTCAGTGCTCGGAAGTCCATACAGAACCTTCTCGTTCCATCAGGTTTTGGTATTAACACTATGGGGCTTGAACATTCACTGTGTGAATGCCTGATCACCCCGAGTTTTAGCATTTCTTCCACTTCTTGTTGTATCCCGGTCCTTCTGGCCTCCGGGATCCGATATGGTTTGATTTTTACCGTTTTTCCCGGTATCGTATGGATATGGTGCTCTGCCAGACTAGTCTTTCCTGGGATATCTGAGAACACCTTGGCATGTTGATGTAGGGTTTTCCCCAGCTGCTGTTTCTCTTGTGCTGTCAATTCTTCGTTGACCACTAAATCGGAAAGGGTAGTAGGGGGGTCAGGCCGGTTCGGTTCCGTAAGATGAATCTCCGCTGGCGGTCTGCCTAGCCATTTTTTTAGTATGTTGATGTGATATACCTGCGTATTTCGGGGACGTATTTTCAGTCTGTAGCTAGTGTTTCCGATTGTTTCTACGACTTCGTAGGGGCCACTCCATTCCGCTTTAAACTTCTGAGTCGAAGAAGGCAACAGAACCAGAGCCCAATCACCTACGGAGAGTCTTCGCCATTTTTTTCCTTTGTTGTATATCGCTTTTTGTCTTTTTTGGCTTTTCTCCAGGTTGGCAAAAGCGAGGTCTCTTAATTTTCCCAGTTTGGACCTAAGGTGTCTGGCATACTCCAGTGTGTTCGTTACCTCCTCTGGAGTTTCCCTCTCCCAGGCTTCCTTGGTCATGTCCAATAGGGACCTTGGCTGCCGCCCATATAGCAGTTCAAAAGAGGAGAATCCTAGGCTGCTTTGTTTTTGGCCCCTAATGACGTATAGAGCCAGGGGAAGTATCTGATCCCACTCCGCACCGTTTACTTCTAACATTTTTCGCAGGGTGGTCTTCAATGTGCGGTTGTACCGCTCCACCAGGCCATCGGTTTGGGGATGGTATACGGCCGTCCGGATTTGATGGATGTGTAGGAGGGCACACACTTCTCTCATGAGGCGGGACACAAAGGGGGTACCTTGATCGGTTAGTATTTCTTTTGGGAAGCCGACTCGGGAAAACAATTCCAGCATTTTGTCTGCTACATTCTTGGTTGTGGTCGCTGTCAAAGGGAAGGCCTCGGGAAATCGTGTGGAGTAGTCGACCATGACTAACACGTATTGATGTCCTTTTTTTGTCTTGGGGAGAGGCCCTATGAGGTCCATCCCTACTCTTTCGAACGGGACTCCGATAATCGGAAGAGGTTGTAGGGGCACGGCGGGCGGTCTGGTCATATTCCGTTTCTGACACACATCGCATTCCTGGCAATACACCATAGTGTCTTTATATATTCCAGGCCAGTAGAAGCATTTTAGCAGATTCTGCGTCGTTTTCTCTGCTCCTGTATGTCCCGCCACTAAATGGGAGTGAGAATAGAACAACACTTGTTCACGAAAGGATACTGGTACCAGTAGTTGTTCGGGGTCGTTTACCTTCCCCTGTCTGTACAGAAGGTCGTTTTTTATGAAGAAGCGGGGATACCTTATGGGGTTTAGGTTCTGAGTTTGGTGGGCCGTTTCCCAGGCGTTAAACAATGTAGCATCATTTGCTTGGGCGAATTGAAAACTTCTGTCCAATATCCAGGGATCCGGGGAGGCTAAAGCTGGCACAGACGTCCTTTTCTGAGAGGCACATCTTGACCCCTTCTCGGGGGTAAGGCTGGATTTGAACATGTCCAAAAAAGCTGGGTTGTCTGTCCCAATAATCAGGTCTTCCGGCAGGGAGGCTAGGACCCCCACCTTGACTCGGAACGGGGTACCTGTTTGTGGAATCAGGGGGATTACAGCCACTGGGTACTGCTTCACGTCCCCATGAACACACCTGATATAAACTTTCTCTCTGGGAAGGATCTGATGGTGTAGCACGTGGTGGGCCTGGACCACGGACTGACGACATCCTGAGTCTAGCAGTGCTTTTACTGGGTTGCCATTGATCCCCATACTCACTCTATATGCCCGTCCCATCTCAGCCGAGTATAAGACGGTTCTGGGTAGATATCCAACCTCCATGGGCTCTTCTTCCTGTTTCCGTCGAGGACAATGTCGGGCTATGTGTCCCCAGGTCCCACATTCAAAACACTGCGGCCCGCTATGTGGTAGAGGCTCCGGTTTCCAAGTCCATGGTTTAGACACCTCCTGTATTTTTATGGGTTTCTTCTCCGTTTTGTATGGTTGTTTCTGTCTGTCTGTTTCCCCTACCATCGGGGGTCTTTGAGGGGCTCTGGAAAAGGTGTTGGCCATTTCGACGGCCTGGAGGGTGGTTAAGTTGTGATGTTGCTTTAACCACCTTTGTGTCGAGAAGGGGAGCGCCTCAAGGAACTGCTCTAGATAAATCCGGTCCATAATTTCTTCTTTTGTACTTTCGTTGGGTTTTAGCCATTTGTCCGCGGCCATTTTCAGGCGGACAAACAATGTCTTTGGGGTCTCCCCTGGTACACCCCTCTCCTTCCTGAACCGAATCCGGTATGCCTCTTTGTCCAGGCCTAGATGGTCCAAGATGATTTTTTTATATCAGCGTATGAAGGGTCTCCTCGGGGGTTTGCCACCTGGTAGGCGGCCTGGGCCTCCCCCACCAGTAACGGAGCCAGGAAGAAGGGCCATTTCACAACGGGCCATCCACAGGCCCGAGCAGCCCTCTCGAAATTAAGGAGGAAGGCGTCGGGATCTTCCCCGGGCTGATACTTTTGTAGAGACACCCCTCCAATAGCATGTGGTATCCCGCCCACCGCCACTGAACCTGTTGATACTGGGGGGTCCAGGGTGCGGGTTGCGACGGCAGCTTTTATTATTTCTCTATCCGCCTCTGCCGCGTGGAACTGCTGCTCGGCAATCTTTTTCAATCGTTCTTGACCTTGTACCAGGGCTTTCACTAATTCCTCCATCTTTGGTTGACAGACGGTGGTTGTGCCCGCATTCTCCACCACTGTTACGGCGGGGCTAGGAATAGGAAGGAGACGTGTCCTGGTAGTAGAAGATTTTATTTTAGCATACAGGTCATCTGTACAGGTTTTTCTTGTGGCGCCCTTTCTGGGGGATCGGCTCCTTTCCTGACGGGTCTTTCGAAGCACTCCCTCCTCCTTCCTCCGGACGGGGCTCCTCCTCCTACTGCTGGGCTCTGGAGGCTCCGTAGTGCTCGCCCTCGCCGGCCGCCGAGAAGGAAAAGAGAAGAAAGGACAAGTAAATGCTTCGGACTGCCAAGAACGGTATTTGAGGGGGGAAGGGGGTTGTGAGGGACGTGGGGGGAACACACGGTGCTCTGATACCTAGACTCGTGAGTGTGCAGTTATAGTGCCAGATCAAACAGGGGAAACAGGTGGTCTCTACGACCGTTAAACTAAGTAAGTTGTCGGCCTTTTCGCCTCCACCACCCCAGGAACCGTTCACGTACCTCGGCTAGCCATACCCCTCCTGGCGTACGGCTGGGCGGCTCGTGGGGTTGGCCTCCAGGCTTTGCTGATCCCGTCTCTTCTCTCCCGGCGCTCTCTGCTGTGGTCTCCGCTCTCTTTAGTTCTTGATCCGCCGACTCCGGTATCTGCCGCCTTGGTTCCGGGTTCTCTGTTTCCGCAATGTTCTCCTCGCTCAAACACCTCTCGCCTCCGATCCACTCCTCTTCCAGCAACCACCTCTCTCCTCCTCTCCAGTCCGTCTTGCTGCTTCCCGCCTCTCCGCTCTCCTGCACTCTGTCCGCTCCTCCGGTGTAGTAACACACCTGTGGACTGTCGGTGCCTCCTTTTACCTGCTCACGAGGCTCCTCCTCCATCAGGGTCTCAGTCCACTTAAAGGGCCCCCATCCGTCCTCCTCATCTTCGTCGCAACTATACTTTTCAAGTGCCGACCATCCAGGATTTTGGGGAGGCTGTGGAGACAAGAGGGGGGGGGTCGGACATCATTAAAGGGGGTCCCTCTTCCCGGCGTGACCCCGTACCCGGGTTACAGTCGGGTACCTCTTTTGATTATTATTTTGTCAGAACTTTGCCCCATGACCATAACCCTTGCAACCGGATCGCTGTACATAGCCTTAATTGCCTTCAAGCTCTTCTTACCAAACCCCCTACCTACCAAGATCCCCCATAAGCACTCCCATGTCACACGATTGAATGCTTTCTCAGCATCTAGAAGGATCATGGCCATATCCTCACCCCTGGCAGCATAGGCATCGAACAGAGCTATAGCTCGTCTTATATGATCTGTAGTGTCACGACCTGGCACAAACCCATGCTGCCAGGGAGAGACCAACCGACCTATAATCCTTCCCAACCTTATCGCCCATATCTTAGAGTATAGTTTTGTATCAGAATTGATAAGGGAGATCGGACGATAGGAGCCTGGATTATTTTTAGGTTTTCCTTTTTTGTGAAATACGACAATGTTTGTCTCTTTCCACGTTTCGGGGATTAGCCCTGAACACACTATCCCATTAAATAAATCCAGAAAAATTAGGGCAATTTCTTCCTCTAGACACTTATACAACTCCAGTGGGATGCCGTCGGGTCCAGCTGCTTTACCAGCAGCTAGTTCCTGAAGCGCTGTCTTTACCTCCATTAGAGTCAAGTCAGATTGCAATATCTCCCTGCTCTTTCATCAAATTTTGGGCCATCATCTTTCAGGTTTTGATTCTGTGCCATCCCGCCACCCTCTTCATCATATAGTTTTTGGTAGAAGGTCTGAAAAACTTCCAGGATCTCCTCAGGTTCAGTATAGTCAATCCCATTTTCCTGTAAGCATTGGATGATATTTTTGGATCTCTCCTGCCTGATCCGCAGTGCTAACACTCTTCCTGCTTGTTCCCCTGTTTCATACCTATTCGCTCTTGAGGACTGGTACTCTCTGGATTCCTTCTGTGTAACAAGCCCCTGGAGATCCGCTTTATTAGTATTAATTCTATTTAAGCTTGCCTGCCCATCGATCTGCTGCCCTATATCTTTAATATGCTGAGTTTCTGCTAGGCCCAAGTTTCTAATCATAGTTTCGACTCTCTCCCTATCCTCCTTCCTCAATCTGGCCGAGCAGTTTATTGTCTCCCCCCTTATAGCCACCTTAAATCTATCCCAGACTGTGTTACGTGATGCACTATACCTGTTCATCTCATAAAATTCCTTTGCCCATTGTCTTATATGACTCACAAACCTATCATCAGCAAGAAGCTTTCTTTCGAAAGACCACCTAGTTTGTCGCCTTCCTGCGTTATCTGCCACACATGTTAGAACCAGCGGGTTGTGGTCAGAGATATATTTGGGCATTTTTGTTATATTCACTTTACTCAGCTTATTGGATGAGAGAAAGAAATAGCCCAGTTTCGAGTATTTTTGATGCGGGAAAGAAAAATAGGTAAAGCCCAAATCCGTAGGGTGTTTCACATTCCATACATCCTCAAGTCCGTGTGATCTCAAAAGTGAGGTAAGTGCTCTATATACTTTTGGCTTATATCCTGTGTAGCTGGCTGCCCTATTCCATTCCACCGAGATATTCATATCCCCACAGAATATGATAGGGGTTGGCCAATCTACCAATTCTTCTTCTAGAATATCAAAGACTTCCGGGTCGTCAAAATTTGAGCCATAGACTGTACACAAAGTATAACCCAGGGTCAGTTCTACTATTGCCCATCTTACTGAACTATCTGCCTTTACTCTCATCGCCCCACCTAGATTTTGTTTGGCTAAAATGGCCACACCTCTGACCGTTGAGGTTTGTGAAGAACAGACCAATGTCTCATAGCCCCTGATGTATAAAAGATTTCTATTGACCCAGGGCTAGTGTGTCTCCTGCAAGCAAAGGATGTCCGAGTTGTTGTGTCTTGCAAAATGACTAACTCTCTGACGCTTCCTCCAATCATTTAACCCAGCAACATTGATGGAGCAAATTTTAATGAGTGCCATGATCTAGTATAGGCCTTTTTCTGAAAGTATGGCTGACAAAATCTAAATGCATTAGCAAAAATTACTGATATTCTCCTACTGAAACAAAAACTTTTCAAATACTGATACATCTCATTTTTCAATTTTCTCCCCCTCCCCCCACCTCCTCCCTTCCCACCATTCTCCCCCCATCCCCTCCCCCGATCCACCCCACCACCCCCCCCCCACCACCACCCATCACCCACACACCCACTCAATTAAGGCGCTCAGACCTGGTCTGTGCACATGATGAAGAGTCGATTGAAGCGATGGAGAAAAATTTTAAACAATCCATTCAAAAGACCTGCCCTGGATAATAAAAAACTGTTACATAATGTCTATAAGCCTTATGATAGCCATCCCGGTTGACCGCACCACACTTCATATAACTATGATGCCTGATAGAGGTGGCAGGAAAAAATAGTGTATAAACCCTGTTGCCCTGTTGTCCAACTGACTATTAGGGTATTGTCACTATCCTGGATAACTTAATTTTATAGAGCTCATACTGCTGCCCCTAGAGAGTCCAGATATTCTTTGGCTTTCACCTCTGACATAAAATACAGTGTTCTGCCAGCATTAATTATTTTTAATTGCGCTGGATTGATCAAGTAAGCCTGCATGTTTTTGGCCTGAAAAGAAAGGATCAGCTGCCTCAATCTCCACCGTCTCTCGACTGTTATATGGCAAAAGTCTGGCCTAATGAAAAATGAAATCTCTCCAACTATTTTCCTCGCGTCTGGCCTTGCTTTTTCCGATATTGCTTGCCTTAATAGGAAATTGCCCAAATATATTAATATTGCTCTGGGCTTGTCCGTATCCTTTGCATGCTTTTTTGGTTTAAACGGAGTACGGTGTACTCGCTGAATTTCCTCGGCCCAATTCCAGCCAGGGAGATCCACAAAGGCTTTCTCAAAAAGTTCAATGACGAAGGCTCTTATGTCCAGCCCTTCCATCCCCTCCTGTACCCCTAAGACCCGAAGGTTATTCTGCCTTTGCCGGTTCTCCAAATCTTCCAGCTTCCATTGTATATCCGTTATCTGGGCACTTTGGGCATCAACCTTAGTAATGGCTGCCGTTGATTCCGCCTCAGTCGAGACCACTCTTTCCTCTAGATCTGTAACTCGATCGCCTAGGTTAACACACACTTTGGACAGCTTCCTTATTGCCCCTTGCATTTTCCTGACAGCCGCTTGTGCCTTACGACTGTCCTGGCGGGTCTCTTCTCTGTGAGCCAGGATCTCCTTATGTATCACCTCTAAAAGTGACATCTGTGCTGCCTCTCCGTGTGGACTACCCAGTAAGTGGGAATGAGAGTCTGAAGAGTGGTCCCAACTAAGCTTTTGGGTCTTAACCCCGACAGGAGGTCTAGCTGAGGATATATGGGGGTCATGTCCAACTTCTGGTTCACTTTCGGTGTCCAGGTTACTTCCTCCTTGTACTGAGCTGTCATCTTCTGACCACTCACCGCCTTCTGAGACAGAGAAAAAACATTCGCTGGGGGGTTATCTATATCACTTGGCATATCTTGTTCAGGATTGCCCCCTGTATTAACCATGTTTGCCATAATGTCCACAGCGTTCTCTTGGGCCATTACAGTTTTCTGTTCCATTGCCTCATCCAATTTACATCCTGCCCCTCCCTGATCCTCCGTAGACTCCTTCATTGAGTCTTTGTCATTGTCATTGGCTGTTATTACATTAGCCCCCACTGAGCTGCTGGGAAACTTTGTGTTTATTTCAGGGGGAAAAGGGGGTGAGACCCCCCCCCCATCCTCCACAGTTCCTTCCTGCTCTTGCTCTTTATCAATGACTACTGCGCTGCTTTTGAGGTACTTGTCTTTGCCTATTTTAGCAAACATATCAGTTATTGGGGTAGTTGCAGGTTTAACTTTGGTTGATTGCTGAGTTTTTCTTACCGGCGGTGTCTGCTTCGCCTGTCGACTATCCCCTTCCTCTGACTCCACTGTGGCATCGACAGCAGCAGCTGCTTTCCTCTTTGCGGCTGCTGCCGCTTTTGCCGCTG
Organism: Lissotriton helveticus; assembly: GCF_964261635.1. Taxonomy (NCBI): domain Eukaryota; kingdom Metazoa; phylum Chordata; class Amphibia; order Caudata; family Salamandridae; genus Lissotriton; species Lissotriton helveticus. The sequence continues at coordinate 898,839,697 of NC_136065.1, read as the reverse complement.
TATTCTGTTTAGGCGCCATGGTTCTCTTCGTGTTTTTAATCCTGTTGACAGCGCAAATACTGCTGCTCCCTCTTACTATCGGGATCTCCTTTCTCCGTTGGTGCCGTGGATTGCGTGACAGCGCACTCCTCTCTCCTGTGGAGGCTTCTTCCTTCCCTGGTTCCGATGCAGGAGTAGCCTGGCCTTTTCGCACCGCACAGGCTCTCCCCCTCGCCGCTCTAGCCACTCGCGTAAGCTCCCGCAGCAAGCGTCCAATGGGCCCGCGACAGGTGATGGGCAGGAACATTCGTCGTCCCTCGCGAGCCTGAGCAGCCGATCTCAGCCGATCTCGCCGACTCCTACTACCTCTCACCAGCAAGCCAGACTCGAACGGCTCCGTGAAATAATGCAATACAATGTCCAGACTCCAGAACAAGATGCGGGCAAACTACAGGTGAGACTCCATTGTCCCTCCCGGTTTCTAAGCTTGTATGTGTGTTGCCGCAATGCGGTATCCTTCAGCGTCTTCCATTAACCAGGTTTAACCGCTCCTCTCCACCGCTTCCATCACTCACGACCGTTCTACACGGCCGCCATCTTGCCTCTCGGGTGGACTGTTCCAAGCTGGATTCTGTGCCGATCTACGTTTAATATATACCGCAATCCAAGCTCCTCGTGGCAAATGTATGTAGCTGTGCTATTGGGGACCGGTAGCAGATATCTCAAGAAAACATTCTCGACTAGCTGTTTGGATTGTACATCCACGAGGCCCCAAATTCCAGCTCCATACATGGCCTTTGAGACGCATTTGACTTTCATATATTATTATCAGATCAGTGATAGGTCGTTTCCCCAATTTTTTTTCAAAATTCACCAGTGCTGCTGTAGCTTCTGCAAATAACAATTTTCTTGATGTTACGGTATTTGCCCAGTATTCCCTTTTTTCCAAAACAATTACCAAATATGAAAAGAAGTTGGCAAATTTGACCTTTTTATTGTTAATAAAGATATCTCTGCATTTTACACTGTTGTTTCCACATTTCATGACGTATGTTTTAGTGATGTTTATGCGGAGATCTAAATTTGATATGAAAGTTACGAATCTAGAAGCAACTCGCTGCAGTCCTATTTGTGTACGTATGATAATGCTGGAATTGGTCGGTTGCCAATAAGTGGAAAGTCCTGACATTCTCTAGTCAATGCTGTACCTAATCCATTTATATACAATGTAAGAAGAAAGGGTGTTAGCACGCACCCCTGCCTTACCCCCTTCCTGACAGAAAATTGTAACTGCACTCTCCTGAACTACCATATCGAACACTAGCCAGGGCTCTTGATATAGTTGCCTTAAAAAGTTTAAAAGTTGGGTTTCCACACCCAAAACCTCTAAGATGTTCCAAAGTTTATGGTGGCTAACACATTTGAATGCCGAACTAAGGTCGACGAATGCCAGGAAAAGGTTCCCACATTTAGCTTGTGTGTATTTTTCCCAGCTTAGATTTAAATTTAGGTCTTGTTCAATGGTGCCTAATCCTTGACGGAATCCATATTGCAGTTCCCTACTTACATCTATGTCCTCAGCCCATGTCTGCAATCTATTTAGTATGATTCGCCCAGCCACATTCACAAATGAATCCAGAAGTGAAATTGGTCTTTAGCTTACAGGATCGTTACGATCACCCATTTTCAAAATAGGGACAAGAATTGACTCTTACCATGAATGGATAAAGCCTTGCTTAAAGCAGGCTTTTCAAACAGATGTTAATAGTGGGCTCCAGAGCAGAGGATTAGACTTATATAAGTCCATGGGCACACCGTTGGGGCCCGGTGCTTTACCTCTCACACTTGCTTTATTTGCGAGTATGACTTCCTCCACTGTGAAATCAATATCAGTTGGGCAAAGATTCGTTGGGTGAGTCCCCAGATCATGACAGGAAGTTGCAGGTGTTGGCTTGAGAAGTGGGTCACCCATTGATCCTCAACGATGCTTATCTCAATGGTCGGTTGGTTTTTGGGACCAGAAAAGGGGCATTCACAGCTTTCCAAAAGCCTATGTTGTCTTTTAATTCGGGGGCTTCTTGTAGAGCCCACCATGCTTCTGATCTAATATCCTCCTTATGATCTTTAAGAGCATTTCTATATGCTTTTATGGCCATCTTGATTTCAGACTGGTCTCTCGTTGGTTTGTGTAAAGCATTTTTCAATGCTGCATGGGTTTTGGAGCAGTTAGTATCAAATTAGCCTAGTTTGTTAGTACGAGTTTTTTTATGTTCTACTAGTAAGTTCCTCTTTATCACCGATGATATGTTCAAGAAGGAATTAAAGATATGGGTATCAGCTGCAGTCTCGTCAAGACAAACTGCGAATTCAGATGCTTGTGGGCTGAGAGTGTCTTAGTAAATGGTAATGGGTCCGTTTCGGACCACCTAATTGTGTATCCCTTATGTTTATTAAGTGCGATGTCCTGTTCTAAATGTTCAGACTGATCTTTTATGTTAACCACGTTAGACGGAAAATCTATAGTGACACTAATAGGAAAGTGGTCACTATAAACAACAGTATGAGTTGTAATATAATGTATTCTATTTGTGTACCTTTTGGATATCAGTACATAATCAATAAGAGAATGTATCCATCACCTATTAAAAGTGCAGCTAAATGGTATTGGGGCGAACATAGTTTGTTAGCAAAACCCGTATCAGCGGACAACTTGATGGTATTTAGTAGGTCTTCAATGGGGGGTTCGGCCAGGTGGGGCCACTGCACCCACAAGCCGTGCCAAACCTCGTTTGAATGCTTCCGTGAGCTGGGCACCCCCACCTCCCCTACCGGGTGCCAAGTCACAGCCCCCAAACCCAGTGCATCAATCGAGCGATCTGTGTAGTAAGAGCTGCAACCCAGGACTCTTCTACTGGCAATATCGAGCACAGCACCTTAGGCCCAATCAGATCCACATCACACCGCACATGTATGTCCAGTGGGAGAAAGGCACATTCATGTCACATCGCACCACAAATCAAGCAGATTGCCGAGGGCCCAAGGAAGGGGGGCAGCAGTGTTCTACTGCACAGTTTAAGTCAGTACATGGGTCCCACAGAGAGCAATGGCTTTACATAAAGGATCAGTGCAAATCTCTCAGCTCCACACTTCCAGGCCACGGTATTTGCCACTCTGAAACGGGCACAACACTGGGGCCCTAACCTTATCAGTCACTTCAGGGAAGTTCCTGCAAGTCAGCCCAGGCCAACGGGCCCAGGAGCCCACAGCGTCTACTGCTGTCCCTCGCCTGTGGTCCACTATGACCGCCGAGAAACACCAGCCGCAGTCAGGTGCACCCCAGGTCAACTACAGATCTCAGGCTTCTAGGCCCATACGGCCTCAATACACGCATCCCGACTTACCGCTGAGGGTAAGTGTATGGGGCAGGTGCAGGCCCTCGCCCTCGAGCCCCTGCTCCACAGCAGCCACCGCACAGCCCAGAGCAGTGGCCCTCACCTTCGATCCACCCAATGCGGCCGGGGCCAGAATAGGCAGCACTCACTCTGGCCTCTCACAGTAGGGTGACCAACTGGCATAGGTGCAAATTCAGGACAGTGAGTGTAAAAATTCAGGACAACGGATCAAAATTCAGGACAAAAATTCAGGTTAGCAGGTCAAAATTCAAGACAGAAATTTAGGACAAAATGTACGTTTTCAGACACATCAGAGAAGGTCGTACAATAGTGTATAAGTAAGTAAATAGATAACCAACATAAATACATATCTAAATAAGTTTATATTAAGTTGAGACAATCGTGCACCTCACTGTTTTGGTATGTGCACAGCCTTGAGCAACTGTGCAGCTCTTTTTGTGGTATTTCATATGATATTTTGTTTACAGTTTGGGGTTTCTTTGAAATGTTGTCCCACCCACACTGCAGGGGATGCAGAGACCTTCAGCCTTCATTACGCCCCTTCACCAAAGACCTCCCTCTGCACAGATTCCCTCACTATCCACCTCCCATGGTGCCCCTCATCACTATATAGACCCTCGCTCATGTGTATGTCATTTATTTTACAGTGCTGCTCCGCCCAATGTAGGGTGTTGAGCGCTGCAGCTCACACACTTATTGTTCAGAGACAATGACTCATATAGGTATGTAAATAAGTGCATTGGAAATGTTACTTAAGGCAAGGAGGGCTACAAGGTGTAGGAGACACAAGGCATCCATACTGTTAGGTACTATATGCAGGGCCACTGGAATTATGCAGCAGGGAGGGCTGAATTATGCTGCAGGGTTGATTAAATTATTTTTTCAAGAAAAGGGAATTTATTTAGTGTAATGCTGCAAATGTTGTCATAGTATTACCATATTATTTTCTAATTTGTGCACATTATAACACTTTCTCGTCATAGGTTGCACCTCATTAGTACCCGTATAACACCCAAATATAGTAATATGCAAAGGAAGGTGACCAGTCAACCTTTACAAAGGGCCTTTGCAAAACATCACTGCCCTTTTCGTTATTTTTTAACCATTTGAGGTAGCAACTGTTTTTAAATTAGAATCTTCAGATATATTCAGCTAATGCTGGATTATGTGGCAAATGTGGCAAATCCATCCATCATGTGAAAACTGCTGAAGCCGCACAATTGCACAATTCCAGTGACCCGAAATACAAACTGAGGATATAACACATAACATAGTGGTGGGGTTTGTCTTTCCAATTATAATACAAATAAATACTTCACTCTGCATGTTATACCTCTATGCTTCTTTACGATGAGTCAAAACCTGGATTAGTGAAACCTCAGATCTCTCAAAGAGATACATTAATCACCGGACTTAAAAAGACATTTTTGTTATGGCCCAAAAATTGCAATAGTGCAAAGCACTCAGAAGTATTTGCCTTTCATCCTGTCGGATATTTCAAAATGTAGCTTAGTTCTCCAGCACAGCTCTTCCACAAAAGCAGCATGCAGTGCCCTAGGCCTAAGCAGAGGACGGCACGCCATGCGCTGTAAATACACAAGGGCCCATTGCAAGGGAGTAGCCAGAAAAATAAAATACCCACACTTTATATGGCACTAAATAAAGGAGCAAAGTGAGCTATCCTGGTCTTTCATTTTGAAGTCTGTGAAAATTGTTCCCCTGATAAATGTTTGCAAAAATAATGCAAAATTATGCTTTTTACAGAAGGATAGAAACTTGGTCAAAAAGTGCATTTACCTATATTGGCATTTGTTTTTTATTCTTTCCATCTTTAAATTTTCTTTCTTTCCTTATGTCCTTCTTTGTATCCACCTTTGTCATCTACTTTGTTCTTTGCATCCTCCATTTATTTTCTTTCTATCTTTCTGTCTGTGCATCCTTTCATTTAGTCTTAGTCTCTCTCTATTCTTTAAATTCAAATTTAATTTTCATTTCATATTTCCATATTCCACATTAACATTAATTTGTGTTCCATTTTTCCATTTGATCATCCTCTTGTCCTTCCTTCCATTGTTAAATCTAAATCTTTCTCTTTCTTTCCAGCGTTCTTTCAGTATTTGCATTCTATTCTTCCTTCGCTTTCTCCCTCTATTTGCCCTGTGTTTTTTTTTTACTTACCATTATCATAATTTTCTTTCTGTCGCCGCTTTTGGCTACTTCGGCACCCCCTGCCCCTCTGCGCCCCTCACCTCCCACACGCTCATGTTGTGTTACAGTGATTATTCTAGCCTTATTTACTTGTTTTTTATTCTGCCCTGTGCTGATCTGCGAGTCACAGATCAAAGGAAGGGCCATGAAACACTTTTCTGACACCCTCCCCACGACCCCCTCCAAGCCCGTGCTTCACTACACCTTTGGCCCATTGTCATTCTTTAGTACATAATCGGTAACATCAGAATGACAATGGGCCCGTACAAAGACTTAGCGAGGTCGGGGAGGGGCTGCTGCTGCTGCCTCAGAGAAGTGCGAGCTGGCACAGCCTGCTGCCATCCCCAAAATTACGGACAAAAGGCGTCCGTGAAAGAAATGCTCATGGACAACGGACAAGGGGCCCAAATAACGGGCAGTCCGTGAAATTTACAGACCTTTGGTCACCCTATCTCACAGCATGGTCCGACCCGACCGCCGAATCCCCGGCTGCACACAGCAGCTTCAGGTCTCACGCAATCAGCAGTGGTGGGGTGCCTCCCAGCCAGACTATCAGCAGACCTCCAGGCCCGGAATTATGCAGGATACAGACTGGCCCCCACACTGTGACCCGATCTGGTCACCGAGGACTCGACCACCCCAGTCCTGCGACATCGATCGTGCTTCACTGGGTGCAGATCCCGACGGTCGAGCTGGCGCCGGGAAGGCAGTCAGTGCGGTCCGTATCTGTCAGCCAGCTGCGCCGCCGGGCCTCTGCCATCAAATCTCGGCAATACGACCCCAGGAACCCGCCAACAGCTGCAGTGTAGTATCACCAAGCATCAACATATCCTGAGAAAGAAGGATGGATACGTAAATAGTAGGATAATTGGCAGATTAATTTCAGGCTTAGGAAGCCTCGCTAGAGCACGCCCACCATGTTGGACGGCCAAGCCACGCTCCAAGTAGGCGACATTTTAATCTTTCAGGAGGGATGTAAACTTGTATGGCATAGGCTCAGAAAACCCAGTCTCCAGAACTTAACTGCCAACTACCCTCAGTTGACAACCAGAAAATCCCAAACCCTAAAACCCATCAAGAAGCCTAAAGAAGGAGCCAAAGGTACATTTATTAACGTCAACGTTAACATATCTAGCACAGTTGTACGAATGTATTGTCCTTCTCGACCTAGTTGCACCTTGCTCTGCCCTTGAGACCACATTTATGGCTATCTTGCTCACTGACAGAAGGTCAGACCCAGTTCTAAAAGTACTCTAAAACGGATCACTGACATAATATCGAATACACAAATATAGAATTACCAAAATATCGAAGAAAAAATATAGAATGCAAAAATATCGAATTCCTATCTACAAACAGGTAAGTACAAAAATATTGAATCAAAAATATCGGTTTAAAAAATATAGTTAGTCAAAATATCGAATTTTTTTAAATGTCTTAAAAGTAATTTAAAATTAATGAAATAATCAATATAATTAACTAAAACATACTTAAAAATACTTAAACAACCTTACAATTATTACATAATTAATTTAAGTTATAAAATAACCATACAATTTTATTTTTTAATACATATATATATAATATAATATTAATAAAAAAAATACAATATTTTTACCGTAGGATAACGGGAGAGTAACATTTACTATTACCACTCCAGTGGGTACAACTGTAGGGAAAACGTTGGATAGCGTAGGCGTAAAAATTACTATTCCCACTCCAGAGAGTGTAACAGTAGGGAAAGCGTTGGATAGCGCGGGGGTAAACATTACTATTCCCACTCCAGAGAGTGCAACAGTAGGGAAAGCGTTGGATAGCGGGAGGGTAAACATTACTATTCCCACTCCAGAGAGTGCAACAATGGGGAAAGCGTTGGATAGCGTAGGGGTAAAAATTACTATTCCCACTCCAGTGAGTCCAACAGTAAGGAAAGCATTGGACAGCGGGAGGGTAAAAATTACTATTCCCACTCCAGTGAGTGCAACAGTAGGGAAAGCTTTGGATAGCGGGAGGGTATAAATTACTATTCCCACTCCAGTGAGTGCAACAGTAGAAAAAGCGTTGGATAGCGTAGTTGTAAAAGTTACTATTCCCACTCCAGAGAGTACAACAGTAGGGAAAGAGTTGGATAGAGTAGGGGTAAAAATTACTATTCCCACGCCAGTGAGTGCAACAGTAGGGAAAGCATTGGATAGCGGGAGGGTAAAAATTACTATTGCCACTCCAGAGAGTGCAACAGTAGGCAAAGCGTTGGATAGCGGGAGGTTAAAAATTACTATTCCCACTCCAGTGAGTGCAACAGTAGGGAAAGCGTTGGATAGCGGGAGGGTAAAAATTACTATTCCCACTCCAGTGAGAGCAACAGTAGAGAAAGCGTTGGATAGCGTAAAGGTAAAAATTACTATTCCCCCTCTAGTGAATTTAACAGTAGGGAAAGTAATGATTTAATATATTAATAAAAATAAATTAAATATTAATACCAAGAAAACATTAATTAAAATGTATTGCCAATTTAATATTATGTAATAATTAATCAATTATAAATACAAATACATATTAGTTATTAAAATTAATTACCTATTCATAATTAATTAATGACTAATTAATTTTCAATAACAAAAACTAATTAATAATAAAAGTGAATGCTGGTTATTAAAATTAATTAACTATTCATAATTAATTAACAGCTAATACATTTTCAATAACAACTAATTAATAATAAAAATGTATACCAATTAATAATTAATTAACAGTAAATTAATTATCAATACACAAACATTATTTTTAAGATGTAATTAATTACAATTAAATTACTTCCCACCCTATTCCCCTATAAACTCACAATCCGCTACAGAAAATAAATTATTACAATTATCGTAATTATCAATTAATAACTTAATACAAATTAATTACCAATTAATAAAAAGTAATTACCAATTAACAATTAATTAACAATAAATAAAAAATCAATACCAATAAATAAATACAAATTATATACTTAATTACAATCAAATTACTTCCCACCCTATTCCCCTATAAACCCATAACCCACTACAGAAAATAAATTAATACAATTAACATAATTATCAATTAATCAATTAATAAAAATGAATTACCAATTAAAAATTAATTAACAATTAATTCAAAATGAATACCCATAAATAAATAAAAATATTTAATTAATTACAATTAAATTACTTCCCACCCTATTCCCTATAAACCCACAATCCGCTACAGACCTAAAACGCAAAATTAAATTTAAAATGATTAGTAATTTCTAAAAATTAATATTTAATTTAATATAATTAAATTACTTCCCACCCTATTCCCCTATAAACCCACAACCCGCTACAGAATTAAATTGCGTAAAAATTAAATGACATAAAATTCATTACTTAAAATAAATTACAAAAATAATATACACTTTTCACACATATACTAACATACAAAACACTTAAAAAAATTCGATATCATTACATTAAAAATTTGATATATTTTAAAACCTATAGTATGTACTTCGATATTTTGACTTTCTATATTTTAAAAAATCGATATTATATTACTTACCTTCAATTCGATATTTTTAACCAGTATATTCTGTCCATTCGATATTTTGTCCATTCTATATTTTGATTTTGATATTTTGGTAATTCTATATTTTGAATTTGATATTTTGTGTAGTTACCCTCTAAAACATAGGGCGGAGTCCCTGTACTTATCCTCCAAATGTCTTTGATCTAAGGGACACTTCAAAAGAAACCTTACAAGTGTACAACACTCCCTTCCAATCCCAGTCCTAGCTCCAGACGTACTTTAGGGGGTAATAAAGCTCGTTGTGTGAGGCAGGACACAGTCTATACAAATGAAAGCTCCCCCCTCCTCCCTCTCTCCCAGCCGAGGAAGACTATGCAGATGATGCCTCTCTTGTCTCACCCAGCCTTTGCTGTATGGTGGCTCTCTGGAAAGTATGCATAAACTGTAGCTATCAACCAGACCCAGGCGTGGATTGTAGTCAGGCTGCAAAGCACATAGAGGTATAAGCACAGAGAAATGTTCACTTTCTAAAAGTATATCAGAGGTTACGAGATGCACTCCTGTTTTATTCCATACTTAATGTTCCCACTTTAACAATGTTTGTTTGTTCCAAAACTCCTTTTGGCGTGCAAGCTTGCTCCGCGCCTGTCCACTTGCGCTGCAATGAAAACGCATACACGAAAGAGGGGCCACCTTGAGACCCCATCAAGCAGCACAGCCTCATATGAATAAAATAAATAGATTTTCTATATACACTTTTTACTCTCCATATTTTACTCTGTTCCTTTTCTTTGTTCTTGCTTTACTCTGTCATCACTTTATTCCACTCATTCTTAGTTCATCAACAACACAGGAGAATTACGTGTTTCCACAAATCCCGATTTTATTTGAAAACCCAATGCATTTCAGGATGAACCTTTCATCAGGGATATCTGCAATACAAACACATAAATATACAATGGCAATCTTTTCAATAATAGTGCTGTTTCACAAAACATATCCTTTAATCAATCAAAAATAGTGAAATTATACTAAAACCATTACATTGCCACTATTACTCGTTTAAAAGAGTTTCAAGCCATCATTCCATTATCCAAAACTAATTTCATGCCTCCATATTTACCACTTTCTAAATGTCACATTTCTAAAATCGATATACAAAATCCACCTGCAACAGTAAGCATGATTTTTCACTACCATTATAAACATACCAAACATGGCAGCACTGCTCCTTTCAGATCAAGAATTACTTTTAAATATTTGGATTTCCCAATGCTAGCCTATGAGAGGAGTAGGCCTCACAGTAGTCAGAAACAAAATAGGGTGTTGGTTTTTACTAGGGCATGCCACACAATAAAGGCACGTATCCTACCTTTTATGTACACAGCACCCTGCTAGTAGGCAGGGCTACCAAGGGCCTAACTTAGTGGTGACCTATATGGAGTTTAAGGCTTGGCAGTAGTTTTAAATGGCAAGTCGTTGTGACAGCAAACTGTGCATGCAGGCCCTGTGGTTTCAGGCCTGGGACGCATTTGAAAGGCTATTTCTGTTGGTGGTGCAACCTGCTATGCAGGCCCATCAGTAGCATTTTATTACAGACCCTCGGAATATGGGATACCACTGTACAAGCAACTTACTGGTAAATTAAATATGTCAAACAGATGTAAGCCAATCCTACCATGTTTAAAGGGAGAATGCACTTGCCCTTAGCATGGTGTCGCAGTGGTAAAGTGCCCAGAGTCTAAAGCCAGCAAAAAGAGGGTCAGAAAAATTGGAGGAAGAAGAAAAAACATTTTGGGATAATCCCTGCAAAAAGGTCCAGGTCCAACAACCTTGGAATGTTTTTTCACATTACTCACTTCAACGGTGTTATGTCCAATGTTTGCTATATCTCATGTATACTTACTGTAGGAAAGTAGGATCTGCTTCTTATGGTTACCCCCACTTTTTGCTTCATGTGATACAGTTTTTGACTAGTCTGACTGGGATCCTGCTAATCAGGACCCCAGTCTATATGCTTTCTCCTTAATCTGTTCTGTTATGTACCTAGGTACACTCCAGATTGGATACTGGGGTACCCTTGACAGTCCCTAGTATATGGTAATCATGTACCCAGGGCATAGGTACCCCAGAGGCCTCCCATGGGCTGAAGCATGTATTATGCCACCCATTAGGGGTCATGCTAAATGGAACCTACAGGCCTGCCATTGTAGTGTGTGTAAGCTGAGCATGCACCACTTACTTAAGATATGGGTTGACTATATCTAAGGGTCACTACACTTAAAACCTATAAGTCACCCCTATTGCAGTCCTTGACAATCCTGAAGGAAGGGTGCTTGGTACTAAGTGAGAGGGTGCCACTGCATGAACAGGGCACCCCTGCAGCCTTCAGAGTCCTGCGTGGGTTGTTAGAGCAGTAAGACATTTAGGACATATAGAGTGGCATTATGGAGTGGAGTAGTGTGGCTCACTGGTTAGAGGCGGCAGACCTGAGAGCAGAAGTCAGCCCGCGACCACGGTTCGATTCCCGACGCGGCAGGGTCGTGGACCATGGTCAGCGGACTTGATAATTCTCGCTTCGGTGCTTACTCTAATCAGGGGTTCCACTCGGCAACTCTGGGCACTAGCTTGCCTAATCTCCACAATGGCCCCACCAATTCCGGGGATGCCTGGCTCCACCTTGGGGACTCCCAGCAAGGGACCATCCCACAGGGAAAGCCAGGACGGGTTCCCCAGAGTTATACAGCGCCGGGACGCCCCGTTGCTGGGGCAGCTGTGCGCTTTACAAATATACTACATTTACATTTACATTTACATTATGCGATCGTATCATGACCAACAACTAAAACGGCTGAAAGTAACCCTATCGAACATTGTGGAATCATACCTCGGTGTGGGAGGTATGATTACACCTCTTAGAAACCAGCTTTGTGAGGTCCCTGGTGTTTCCGGTACCAGCCTTCTAGTCCCAGGCAGCTCAAAATGGTTGCTGCCGCCCAGAGACACATTTCTGCCCTCCTGCTGCTGAGCCAAACTCGAGCAGGGGAAGGAAGAACAATAGACATCCTGTCATAGGGCGGTGTGACCACTTCTCAGACAGGATTTAGTGTATTAGGCCTGAGTGGGTACGCTTGCCAGTGACCGAAAGTCTGCATGAGGGGCACATTTGGTGTCCCTGTGCATTGTCCAGTTCAAACCTGTCCCGGGTGCCATTGACTCCTGCTCTGGCGTGAAACTGGACAAAGGACATGGGAGTAACCTTCCCACTTTCCACACCCATCCCTGGGAGGGTCCCCTGAATCTGACCAACCCTCTCCCGTGGGTACAAAAGGGCTTACCTGGCTGCAGGATCCTAGATTTAAATTGGACAAGATTCTGAAACAGAAACCACTGAACTTTGACTATCCCCTGGCCAGCCTGTTCCAGGGGACCTGAGCTAGGTTTACAGGTGAAAGACACCTCCACAACAATATGTGACTTTAAAGAGGTGTACTTTCCCCCCACCCCCGGGACAAGATATGAATGCCTACATCTGACTCAATGTATTCTACATTTTGAGAGGACCCACGCACGGTCAGTCCTCTGTGCATACATAGCACTCCTAAGCGTAAAATGCTTTTCACATGGTCATTTTTTACCACTCACTTTTTTCACATTACCCACTTTGTTTAAATTATCGAGGTCCTGAAGAAAGCCCTAATATTTTTTCTAACGGGCTGAAACATGTTGACCACCTGAGGATAATAAACAGCTACACATAGTATCTGTAGCCCATTATCCACTCTCTTGTCTTTTAACCTTACCCCAGATCACCAGGAATAAAGTAACAGGTAGAAATCTGGAGGTATTTTTATAGATTCTTTTCACCCACTTCATCACATTCACTTACACCTTAAACCTGCTTCACTGTAAACAGGTTTTGTAGCACAGCTGGGTAGCATTCAACCCGGCTGGGACCCGATGATGAACCATGACACCAACCAGGTTGGTGTGTGAGGGTTTTCTTAACATACCTTTGAGGTGCCAGACACTCTAGTGTCAGACAGTCATTTTTTCTTGGCTGTCTTCTTTGGTTACAAAACACCGCGTACTTTTGCAAGTGCATATGCTTATTGGCGTTTCCAAAACAAGTGCACTGGCTCCATGTTGCCCCAACCTCTGGCACTACATCCTACAAATAATTCTGGCCTCCTCACACCGAGTGCTCTGTGGGCTGCTGCTTTGTGAAACTGCTTGAGGTCCCCTTGTCACTCCTGTGCCTTCTGCCTGTGGGTCCTCTTGAGAGTCAACACTGCTTTTCTTGGGATCTATTGGTGGATACAGGGCTGCCCTGAATCTCTGGGGAGTCTTCTGGACCTTGCTGGTCCGAAACGTAACCTTCCCTGACCTTCTGCATGGGTTACCGCTGCCAAGGCTTCTTGGTGCTCCAGCTGGACACGAACCCCTCAGCCCTCGACATCCTTCATGGGACAGTTCGCATCCAGCTCCTGGTCATTCTCAACATCTCCTGGTCCAAGTGACTGCAGAGTCAAGAACCCCCTCTACGCACCTGAAGAAGCCGACATCGGTAGGCATTCGTCTACCGAGCCCCTGGTCACTCCTGGGTAACCCAGACTCTGTCCCCTCTGGTCTTAGTTAATCTTAATCATGAATCCACCTTTGGATTCCAACTGACAATTTTTTTCTTCCCAGCAGTGGCTCTTCTCTGAAGTACTCCATAGAGATCTACTGCGGTTTCCGACCCTACTACAGACCTATGCTCCTGACTTCCATGGGATAGGTAACTCTGGCACTACAGTATCTATGGGTGGGGTGGCTCTCCAACCTCCTAAGGTCCACAGGGTTTCTTCGAAGTCCACTTAGAAGGGTCCTTAAACTTCAACACTGCAACCGCGATTCTCCCATAGAATTGTATGGCGCCCGCGGTTGTGTTTCCACACTGCACCCGTCCTCCGTGGAGTCCCTACTTACTCACCTTGGGTGGTTCCTTGGGGTCCCAGCGATTCTACATCCTCTAGACACTGTCTTGATTCGAGTCGTATTTCTTATACCACTCTTTTAGTATATGGTTTGGCCTCCCCCTGGAGCCCACTGTGTATTAGTGCTATTTACTATTGTTTCTGTGCTACTGTATTGTGTGCTTTGTGAGTATCTTCATGTAGAAGATACTGTGTCGTACTTAGAGTGTGTTATAATAATAAATACATATTTCTATTACTACTGTGTGGTTCTCCTTTCATTCAACCAACACTATAAGGTTGTATTCTGGTAAAACAAGCTGCTTAACATTCCTTCAAGACTAAGCCTGAAGGCTACTCTCCACAGCTACCACTTGGATGGCTTTCTAAGGTTATCTCTGACCTCTTAAATCACCATATGGGTTGTTTGGACTGGTACAGGGACAGCATATACCAGGCCAACTTCTCACACTTACTAACTATAATTTTCCATTTTGAGGACATCTCACCTGTTGGTGAAAGTTGTTGTGTGTAATTTAAACTTTTGTGTAAATGAAATGAAAATAAAATTTGTAAAGCGCTACAGTTGCCCTCAGGCGTCCAGGCGCTGTGACTAACAAAAATGCCCTCAGATGAACAGGAAGCTTCTGGCTACTGAAACAAAAAGGTTTTAAGCTGTTTTCGGAAACTGGTTAAGTTGGGGTTGCCTCTCATATGTAAAGGGAGGGTGTTCCACAATCTTGACACATTATAGAGAAGGAACGTCCTCCTGCTCTGGCTCTAAAGATTCTAGGAATCTTGGCCAGAGATGCAGACGCGGATCGAAGCACCTTGTTGGGCAGGTAAGGGGAAATCAGGGAAGAGTTGATTTCTGGGCCCATTTTCCAGAGAGCCTGGTGAGCAATACACAACGCTTTAAACTTAACTTAACTGACAGGCAGCCAGTGCAGTGCTCTTAGGCCAGCATTTATTGAAGTTCTTCGTGGGACTCCAAGTAGGGCACGAGCAGCACAATTTTGGGCGCGCTGAAGTTTTTATAGGGTGTAGTCCAGTGCTCCAAGATAAAGGGCATTATTAAAATCCAGGCGTGATTGGACGAGGCCCTGTATAATTATCTGCCTGGCCTCAAATGGAAGAAGGGAAAGGATTTTTTTGATCACCCTGAGGAGGCCTAAGCAGGTGGCCGCCACCTTGGTGGCCTGTGTATTGAAGCTCAGCGACTTATCTAGCCATACCCCCAGACTTTTGATGTTATCACTGGGGGCAGGGGCCACCCCCATGCTTACTGGCCATAGCAGCTCCAAAGTAGAGGGGGCCGCCGGACCCAGGAGCATGAGCTCGGTCTTGTCGTCGTTGAGCTTCAGGCATGAGCTCATCATCCAACTCCTCACCTCCTCCAGGCACGCTGTTAGATTGGGCGGCGATTGGAGGCCACTCTTCTGCACAAGGGAGACCACCAGCTGGGTGTAGTCCACGTAGGAAATGATGTCAATACCATGCGGACGAACAATCCCAGCCAGCGGCCTCATATATGCATTGAAGAGCGTAGGGCTCAATGATGAACCCTGAGGGACTCCACACCCCAGAGGCCTGCTCGATGAGACGAATGTGCCGTCAAAGACCTGGAAGGTTCTATCTGATAAAAAAGACTTGAACCAAACCAGGGCTTCTCCGGACACGCCTAGGTCGGCGAGACGGTTCATCAGAATTTTATGATATACCGTATCAAAAGCGGCACTCAGATCGAGTAGGATCACTGCCACTGACCCCCCCCCGATCCAAGATCCGTCTCGCCTCCTCAGTCACGGCCAATAGAGCAGTCTCTGTCCCATGTTTTGGGCGAAAGCCCGTCTGGGAAGCATCGAGGAGATGATTTTCCTCGAAGAACTTCGTCAAGATGATGTTAATGTGCTTCTCCAGGATCTTAGATGCCCATGGGAGCAGAGAAATCGGGCGGTAATTGCTAGAGTTAGCTGGGTCAAGGGCAGTTTTTTTAAGCAATGCCCGTACCATCGCATGCTTCCATGTCACAGGTACCACCCCGCTCAAAATGGAGGAGTTCAGCAATTCCATAAGAGTAGGGAAAATGGTTTTGCTAGCCAACCCCAGCGAGCCCGGAGGGGCAGGGTCACACGGTGAGCCAGATTTTATTTGTAGTGCTAAGGACTCCAAAGTTTCCAGATTCAACAATGGAAAAGAATCTAGCTTGCTATGAGAGGGAGTTACCATATCCAAGGCTGAGTCGGAGCGTTGAGTGGATGATTCAGTGGCTGGATCAGGAAAAGAGAGGTACATTTTATTAACTTTTTGAAAAAAGAAATCAACCAACTTGTTGCATTTAGAAGGAGAGTTACTATTTTCTGTGGCGGGCGGAGGGGGTTTTATCAGGGTCATTATAGTAGGCTGCTTGTGAGGTTTTTATTGCCAATTTATAGTTCCTAATAGCGTCCCTGTAGGTGGTTTTATCGCTAGGATAGGTCATACGCCATTTCCTTTCTAGTCTCTTAAAAGAGCGCTTTTTGTCCCTAAGGTCTTCTGTGTACCACGGCGCTGATTTACTCTGCCTCTTTGACCCAGATAGGTGTGAGGGAAGGACTAGATCAAGAGAGGTGGAGATCCAGTCGTTGTATTTATTATTATTTGCCATTGGGTCATGGGAGAGTGAAGGTCTAGAGTGAAGGTCTAGTGGTACTAAGGGCCTTCATCCAGTTATCTACAGAGAGTTTAGACCAATTTCGAGTTTTCCGAGATGTAAAGGAGGATAGAGGGGGTTTGCTTGTAGTCCAGGTGAAGGCTATCAGGAAGTGATCCGACCATGGTAGGCTACTAATAGTGCTCACTTTAAGTTGTTCGCAATTACTAAAGATCGGGTCTAAGAGATGACCTTTTTAATGCTTAGGAGAGGGAACTAGTTGCTCTAGTTGGATGGCGGCTAAACTTGACAACATCTCTAATGCTGTGGGGTCTGACAAGTTGTCAAAATGAACATTAAAATCTCAGAGTAAAGTGAAATTAGAGGGAGAGGTAACCAATTGGGAGACCACCGACAAAAGGGAGGTATCAAATTGTGCAATGGGTCCAGGAGAGCGATAGATAAGAATACCAGTGAAGCTGGTATTAGGAGAAAACTCAATCACAAAAGGGAAACTTTTGCAATCCTCAATCTCCTCCGTCAGGCAGCGGCAGACATAGCTCTCTTTATAAATGATCGCAAGGCCACCGCCTCTGCCCTGCGGTCTATCAACCCGCGCTATCTGGTAACCCGGGATAATGGCCTGTGCCAGATCCGGCTGAGAGTCTTGATTTAACCAAGTCTCGGTCAGAAAAATCACATCCGGTGTGTGTTCATCTAGGAGCAAGGAAATTTCTAAACGATGCTTAACTAGAGACCTGCAATTGAGCAGAAACATGGAGTAATCCTTTACCTCCGATCTGGCAGCGGTAGTGGTGATTAGCTCTGATTCACAGTGCGTGCAACGGCGAGGGATCTCCAGTGGATGCCTAGGGTGACCACATCTAGATGACGTAGGTGGGCGGAGCTGATGTAGAAGACTCGAGCTGTATACCAGCCTGTTTCCCATGAAACAACCAGGGGACGTGGCCCCTGGGCCCGGCCAGGCGCGGACGGGCGCAGACGGGCTTGCCTTTGGCGCGCCTTCGGCGCACTGCCGGCGCGCCCGCTGCGTGGACGGACGTTCATGTCCCTATATCCGGTGTGAGGAGGGCATGAAGCGGCCAGCAGCTGCAGCGCTACCCCTCCCTCACCCAAGATGGCCGAACCCCTTCTCCCCAAGCGCCAGGAAGTGGAAATGCGCGCTGGGACTCGGGTTCAAGGGGGCTGAAAGACGTGCCGGTAGTTATTAAAATAAACAGTACAGGCACAAAGTACACTTTACAATTCAATTTTTAAAATAGGCAGTATGTTAAAAAATTGTATCAGAGACAAAGCCCCCGGCTTCCGCCTCAGGGGAGAGACATTAGTGAAGTCAGCGCACAGCGCTGCTCACCGGATTAAGTAGTCAGGGAGGGCGGGAAGCGGCCAGCAGCTGCAGCGCTACCCCTCCCTCACCCAAGATGGCCGAACCCCTTCTCCCCAAGCGCCAGGAAGTGGAAATGCGCGCTGGGACTCGGGTTTGAGGGGGCTGAAAGACATGCCGGTAGTTATTAAAATCAACAGTACAGGCACAAAGTACAATTTACAATTCAATTTTTAAAATAGGCAGTATGTTAAAAAATTGTATCAGAGACAAAGCCCCCGGCTTCCGCCTCAGGGGAGAGACATTAGTGAAGTCCTAGTGAAATCATTGCAAAGCCACAGAAAGGAATCATTATTACATTCGTTTCCTTTTAGATTGCTTTAGATATTAGCTACAAACCTTTTACGTGTAAAAAACAGAGGGGCAGATTTATGTTGGGAATACGCCATGTTTGCGTCACGCAACTGGGGCGTAAACGTGGCGCATCCCTACGACCCATTTACAACGTGACGCATCTAGGCAGATGCGTCACGTTGCAAAGCCCTGCGCCACTTGTGGGCGTTCCGGCGCAGGGTGGGCGTTCCGGGGCAGGTGCGCCTCGCAAAAGTGGCTGAGTGAAATCTATAAGATTTCACTCAGTCACTTTCAGGCCAATGCTGCGTCAAAACCCTGCGCCTGCTTGAAGCAGGCATAGGTCTTGACGCAGCATTGTAAAGATGGGGCACCCCCGAGCCTTGCTTGAGCTGCGTCGCGCTTGCGACGCAACTCCAGCAATGCGCCACCTTTACGTCACAGATGCATCACGCATCTGTGCCGTTTTTGCCCCATGGTGCGCCACATTGTAAATGCGGCGCACCATGGGTGGCGGAGCAGCGGCGCAAAATAACTGGGGCATCCCTGGGGATGCGCCAGTTATCATAAATCTGCCCCAATGTTTTACAATTTTACCCAATGGGTCCAACTGCAAGACCACATAGTTCCCACAACTGCAGCTGAGTCAGGCTCCATTCTACCCCAGGATCAAGTCTCCATGGAGTACTCTTCTGGATGAGTAGGTGCTGGCTCACCTGGTCAGCTTGGGTGCACCGCTCAAGTGAGCCCCATTCAGCCCAGGGGCGTAACGAAAGTTGAGGGGGCCCCCCTGCAAAGCACATGGAGGCCCCCCCCCAGGGGCCCACCATGCCCCCCCCCCCGGCGGCGCGGCACACCACGTACCACTTTGCCATACCACCCAGAAATCTAGCATGGTGAGGTGGACTGCATCATAGCGGGTCCTTCAGGTCTAGCTGGAAGCGTGAGAGAGGTGCCCACCGTCTAAACCAGTGATACTCAAAGTACGCCCCATGGGGCGCTTGAGGACCTCTTGACCTATTGTAATACTGAGCTTGGCTCGCGTTACCACTTTGACGTGGGTTTGGCTCGTGAGTGTGACTCGCGTCTATATCACGAGCCAAAGCCTGGGGCTAGTATTGTTTCCTTTTGAAATGTATAACCACGAGCCACGGCCCGTGCATACTGTGTTGTGTTTCAAACTACTTCCCTCGTGCATGGACGCCTGAGTCTTTCCGTTTGCCATTGTAACCACCGGCTTCACGGAGACCAGACGTTCATGACGGGTGGAGTTATCATTCTGAAGAATAAACTTCACTTACCGAATACCACTGCTTATTCTTCATTTACCACATATTTTGGCGACGATCGGGAGACTCCACCCCACCCACGCTGATCTTTTTCCTGATTCAGCACCTCGTCAATTAGTGAAAATTTCATTGGTCGGATGAAGCTATCGCTTTCCCAATCAGCGGAGTTGCTTTCCTAAACGTCTTCTACCAGCAACTCTTATTGGGCGGTTTCAATCCCCTTCAACACGACCAACCTCATTGGATATCCCTTCGTGCAACTTTATTGAGGTATCGTGTGAAGGCTGCTTACAAGACACGATGACAAGGTACTGTTTGGTTTAAAAATATTTCTTGGATTGAGCACACCTCCAACGATACGCACGTTGTAATTGAAAACATTGCGTGTCACTCCAGCGACACGCACGCTTTCGACTTACAACGCTTTTGTTATTTAAACAATTGCTTTTAAACATTTACGCGTGTCATCTTCAACGATACGCACGTTATTGTTGGACCTACATTTAACCATTGCGTGTCATAATTGGAACTGCATTTAACCATTACGTGTCATTTCAGCGTATCGCTGCAGCGATACGCACGCTTTTCATTTTGAATTAGCATATTTACAATGTTATAGAATTAGCATATTTACAACGTTATAGACGAGTTTGGAACCTTAAACTCCTTGTTTAAATCACATATACTCATTTTAAAACTGAATACTTTGGTAGTATTAAGTTTACTGTGATTTTAATATTTATTAACCTTTTACTTCTGCATTGACTTCAAACATGGCTAATAACCAGTGGCATCAGATTACCCAACCCCCACCTTTCCTGGACAAACCAGGCACTCCAGACATAATTTGGTCTGAGTGGTTCGGGTTGTTTGAGAACCATTTAGTTGCTATTGATGCCGCTGATTATTCTGACAAAAGAAAGTTCGCTATCCTCTTTGGTTGTTTGGGACAAGCTGGTCAACGAATCTTCAAAAGTATTGTTCCTATAGCACCTCCCATTACACAAGATGAGAGTGGGGATAATCCTTGGAATATATACATTGAAGCCATCGCAAGATTAAAAAAACAATTTTGTGATGAACCTAACATTATGCTAGAGAGGCACAATTTCTATGCCAGAAAACAAAAGGAGAATGAGAAGGTAGAAGAATACATCGCTGCACTCAGAGTATTAGCAATTACTTGCAATTTCGAACCGTCTCCTGATAAATTTATTAGAGACCAGTTCGTATTTAATTGCGCTTCAAGGAAGATTAAGCAGAGAATTCTGGGGTGCAAGAATCCATCTTTAACCGAAGTCATAGACCTTGCTCTTAGCATTGAACGTTCTACCCTAACCAGCAAAGTTGTGATGGATCAACCAAAACAAGGAGTCAATGCTATAGACTGTTATGACTCTGATGAAGGAGAAACTCTGTGTGCCATTTCTAATAAAAACAGAGTTCAATACAGTAAATTTACCCAAAAGAAAAAAACATTCTTTTGTTATAGGTGCGGATCAAAAGACCATATTGGAAACGCTCCGAATTGTCCTGCACTCAAGAAGCGGTGTTCTATTTGTAAAAAAATTGGACACTTTCAAGGGGTTTGCAGATTCGCGAAGAAACCCCCCAATGTTAATATGGTAGACTTTGATGCATGTTCTGAATCTTTTAAGAACATTGTTGTAACTCTTGATTCTAATGGTGATATTGATTCCATTAAGGGTCCTCTATGTACAGCTATTATTGATAATGTTCACCTTCAAGTCATGGCAGATTCAGGCTCCCCATATACTATTCTTAGAGATTCAACCTTTTATGAAAAATGGGACAAAAGAATTGAATTGATTGAATCTGATGTTAATCCACTTGCATTTGGTGAGAAGAATATTAACATGCTTGGGTATTTCGAAGGATTGGTCCAATGTCTGGGGAGGGAGACCGTCACTAAAATTTATGTAGCAGAAAAAGGTAAAGACATCGTGGGCTGGAAAGATTTAGCCAGGATGGGCCTTTATTTAGTTCCCGGTGATGAGAATCCCATCAAAGTTGGGAAATTACCTACTGTTAAAACTGATTTACCCATTGCTGTAGTTGATAATCATAATACAGAGGTACAAGAAATTATATCAGAATTTAAACCGGTGTTCAAAGAAATGGTAGGGAGTGTTAAAGGATTTGAACACAAGATTAGACTGATACCCGGAGCTCAACCGATAACACATAAAGTTAGAGCAGTTCCACTGAGCGTCAGGTCAGAGTTAAAAATAATGTTGGATGATTTGTGTAAACAAGGTATCATTTCTCCCATCAATTCTTCACAATGGGTCGCACCAATTGTAGTCGCCCGTAAAAAGACAGGTGAAATCAGATTATGTGCGGATTTACGCTCATTAAATAAGAACATTATTGTTGACTGTCACCCAATTCCAAGAATCCACGAGCTTCTGGCTAACATAGGCGACGCTAAATGGTTTTCATTGATCGACCTGAGGTCAGCGTACCATCAGGTGCCTTTGGCGAAGGAATCCCAAGAACTTACTTCTTTTATCACTCCATTCGGAGCTTTCAAATTCCTTCGCCTCCCTTTTGGTTTAGCGTCTGCTGGAAGCGTTTTCCAGAAGCTGATGGATGTGTTGTTCCAAGGGATGGCAGGTGTACAGGCATACCTGGATGATATCTTGATATTTGCCAAAACGTTAAACGAACATAACATTATCCTCAGAAATGTACTTTCAATTTTGATGTCTAGAAATATGACGGTTCACTCAAATAAATGCAAATTTGCAGTTAACAAGATTGATTATCTAGGACATACAGTTTCTGACCAAGGTATCACTCCCAAGTTTTCAGTCATTAGAGCCATTGAGGATGCAAAGCCCCCTCCTGATAAAGACGCCTTACGTTCCTTCCTTGGACTAGCAGAATATTATGCAAGGTTTGTCCAGTCATACTCACAACTAGTTGAACCTTTAAGGAAACTTTTGAGGAAAGGGTCTAGTTTTGTTTGGACTCAGGAGTTAGACAAGGTTTTTTGTGAGATCAAGAAGTTGATTATTTCTGCAAAAGCCATACATGCTTTCAGGGAGGATGCCATCTCCGTTATCACTGTAGATGCAAGTATTACGGGTCTAGGGGCAGTGCTTACACAGAAGGTTAATGGTCAGGAGCAAACGGTGGCGTTTGCGTCTAGGGCACTTAAAGAATTCGAACAGAGGTATAGTACTATCGAGAGGGAAGCCCTGGCTTGCGCATGGGCGGTCCACAAATTTAAAATGTACATTTGGGGTAGGAGATTCGAGTTGGTCACGGACCACAAGCCATTAATTTACATCTTTAATAAATCCAATTCAGCATCCATGTCAGCACGACTGATGAGATTAGTCTCAAAGTTACAAGAGTTCAACTTTTCGGTTAAGCATATTGTTGGTGGAAAGAATTTTCGGGCTGATTGCCTATCTAGAATGGCTATGGACAAGGATGATGAGGAGGATTTTCTTGTGGAGGATGTCGAATGTGTAACCTTTGTGGATGCAGTGGATGAAATTAGTGATGTGATTTCCGAGAGGGATTGGAAAGAAGCCACTACCTTAGACAATGTGTTGTTAAAAGTTATCGAATTTACCACCCGTTGTTGGCCTGAACCTAGAAGTTTGAGCGGCGATCTACGTAGTTTTGCTCAAATTTCTGAGGAACTGTCGGTTGAGAACGACATAGTACGAAGGGGTGAGAAATTTGTCCCTCCTTTTAAATTGAGAGAGTCTATTATTAATAAGGCCCACCAAGGGCATTTGGGGACAACTAAAACCTCCATGCGCATTAAACAACATTATTGGTGGCCCTCAATAGATGTCCAGGTTAAAAATTTGATTGACTCTTGCCCGGAGTGTTTATTATCCGACAAACATTGGCGCACATTGAAAGTCCCTCTTCATCCGACGGTTTTTCCTAACTCTCCCTGGAAGAAAGTTGGAATAGATTTTTCAGGGCCATATTCCATTCTCCAACAAGAGAATAAGTACATTATTCTTTTGGTGGATTATTTTTCAAAGTGGATGTACTTTGATTTTGTTAAATCTCCTGATTCAGATTCCACCATAACCTTTCTCAAGAAAGTGTTTGATTTAGAGGGATCTCCCAAGTTTATCGTCACAGATAACGGGACTCATTTTGTCTCGGATAAAATGTGCAAATTTTTGGAAAAATTGGACATTAAACAACTCAAAGTCTCCCTTTATTCTCCAGCTTCGAATGGTCTTGTCGAGAGGGGGAATAAAGTGATCAAAGAGGGTGTCCAAACGGCGATTTCTTGCGGTTACAGTGTAGATGAGTTCGTAAAACAAAAAGTTTGACACTATAATACCTCCCCTCATTGCGTAACTGGGGTCTCCCCATTTTCCTTACTAAGAGGTAGAGAGAATCGTTCTGTTTTATTTCCTTCCTGGTTGCACCAGGACTCTGCCGGTAAAACTATTGATTTGGATTCTGTCAAGAAATCTGTTCTAGAAAAACAGTGTCAAATGAAATTACAGTTTGATGGTACCTCTGATGGTAAATTGGTGGACCTGCTGGCAGGAGACTGGGTTTTAATCAAGAACCCAGGTAGAGTGATTAAAGGACGTTCAAAAATTTTTGCACCCGTTCAGGTAATTAAAGTGAGTAAAGGAGCAGCCTTTCTGGGAAAAAAGGGTTGGTGGAACAAACGCCAGTTAGTGAAAGTCTCTGATCACCAAGCAGAAATTATCAAAAACAGGAAGCATGATGGTAAATCTGATAATTTGGATTGGAGTTTTTGGATGGATGCGCCTTCTGTTTCTGGTGTCCCTAATCATTCTTACTCACAAACCCCTCATTCTTCGGGGCAGCTTCCTAGGGAGGGTTCACTGGATCCTCCAAACGTTGTCATTAACCAAGATGCCCCTATTCACATGAAAGTTTCTTCTTTCGGCAGACACATCAGGGCTCCTGAGAGATATAACGAATTCATTAAATTCTAGACTTTTGTCTACTTGTATTTAAGCCCATTTTAATTTCCTGTGTTTTCTCTTTTGTTTTTTGTTATAAGGGGGAAGGTGG
Organism: Lissotriton helveticus; assembly: GCF_964261635.1. Classification (NCBI taxonomy): domain Eukaryota; kingdom Metazoa; phylum Chordata; class Amphibia; order Caudata; family Salamandridae; genus Lissotriton; species Lissotriton helveticus. Next base: position 898,814,930 of record NC_136065.1, on the reverse strand, counting down.
TGTAATACTGAGCTTGGCTCACGTTACCACTTTGACGTGGGTTTGGCTCGTGAGTGTGACTCGCGTCTATATCACGAGCCAAAGCCTGGGGCTAGTATTGTTTCCTTTTGAAATGTATAACCACGAGCCACGGCCCGTGCATACTTTGTTGTGTTTCAAACTACTTCCCTCGTGCATGGACGCCTGAGTCTTTCCGTTTGCCATTGTAACCACCGGCTTCACGGAGACCAGACGTTCATGACGGGTGGAGTTATCATTCTGAAGAATAAACTTCACTTACCGAATACCACTGCTTATTCTTCATTTACCACACCTATACATGCGCCCCCGTGTTGAACGCTGTTTAGTTGCTGAGCACTAATATTCAGAAAAAGTTAAATAAACAAGCAAGCATTTATTAACCTGAAAATAAATGCTTGCCCGTTTATTTAACATTTTTTTTAGACCTCCTTACCCAATCCCTGACCCACCCAGACCCCCTACCACCCACATGTTGGCATCAGTGCGGCCCTCAGTCACACCACAGACCATACTTTGTGGCCTTTGGGCAAATGTATGCGAGTACCCATGGTCTACACTCTTGGAAAGGTTGCGCCACGTTAAGGCCACTGTTTGCTGCTGCCTTACCTCAGAAACGACTCGCTCGAACGCACCAGGCTGCAACAAATAGCTTGAAAAGCAAAATATCATCCTTTTTCCGGGGCACTGAAAATCCTTGAACTGAATCTAAATTATTATCCCCTAAAGATGTTCGCCACTGATGGGCTTTCTCCACTTTAGCTAATCCAAGTTGTTAGTTTTAATGTCATGCACGGGAATTTGACGTTTCTGTTTCACTTTGAGCCGCTCTGTTTTGCACTTATAAACATCGCAATCACTGACTAGTGTACACAGTGTGACTGCGTGTTAGCTTTTTAATGGCCATCATAAATACACAACATATTTTAAAAGGAATTGACAGCGTGGGCAGCCTTTGTATATCGTTGTAAAACCTTGTGGAACTTCGCAGGAGATAAGGATCCGAAGTAAAGTGGCGTTTTCAGGTAATCTAATGTCATATTTCTATGAAACAATAAACATGGCTGAATGAGCAGAAGTGAAGTAACCTGTGACGCATTTTGCCCAACCGCGCTTACCTGAAGTGTCTGGTAAAGTACAGGTCAATGTTCAAGAAAGGTTCAGAAATCTGAATATAACCCTTATTACACAAGTCACAACAAAGCCTTCGCGTACGTCGAGGCTAACTGGAACTTACTGCCCAGCGTAAAAGCAAAACAACCCTGCCTAAAGGTTAAGAAACAAAAAACAATCCCACAACTTCCCTTACTGGACATTTTTTAACAGCAGATATCTAAGGGGGGAAGCTAATCGTTTAATGTCATCACCAGCCAGAAGCTTTCATTAGGCCCCTATAATGCTTTTGGCCACTTGTGCTCTCTTGCTGTCCTGACAGCCCCCCACCCCCACCTACATCATATTACCTTATCCAGGCCTGGCCCTGGCCTGCAGCAGCTCAGTTAGGCGCGAGCGGTGAGGGCTGCCGCAGAAGGCAGGGGCCGGCTGAGGGCAGCGCAACTCGCAAGCCAGCAGCAGGGGGGCCGAGTAATTTAAATAATTTATAATATGGCTAATTAAGGCCCCGCCGGTAACGGACTTCTTTGTAAAGTCCTGACGTCCTGAGCCTGGTAGGAGCGTGGCCCCTGATGCTTGCCACGGCCACGCCTTACTCTAACGCGCATCCTGGTGAGCTCAGCCTCATTGCGCATTGTGTTCATCACAAGTCAAGACAATTCTAATCACGGCATTCGTCACCAGCCGTGCCCCTGCCCCATAACGCGCATACGCGTCGGAGGAGTAAACAAGTGAGCGCCGCGCCCGTGCGCACCCACCCTGTCCCGCCGCCATTATAAGTCTGCATTTTTGCATATGTTGTATCACTATCACTTACTGTCACTGTCAACTGTAACAGCTGAGCCGCCTTCAGATCGTGATGAACGACGCGGCCAGGCTGATTTTTAGGAAACCTCGGAGATCGCATGCCTCCCCGCTATTGCGCGAACTCCATTGGCTTCCGGTCAAACAGAGGGTTCTGTTTAAAGGGCTTTGCATTACGCATAAAGCCCTGTACGGGAAAGCGCCAGGTTACATCAAAGCTCGTCTGGCCTTATACAAACCCGGCAGACAGCTGCGCTCTACAGATGCCTCTCTGTTAGTTCAACCGCGCTACAAACTATCCACCCTTGGGGGCCGCGCCTTTTCAAACATCTTTCCAGCTGTCTGGAACAGCCTACCCATGGAATTGCGCAAGGAACCTAACTTGCTGCCGTTTCGAAAGAAACTAAAAACAGTGCTCTTTCAGCAAGCATGGGGTGTGCTGTAAATCTTGACTATTGGCGGTGGAATTTGTGTGGCACTATGTACCTGGAAAGCGCTTAGAGACCCCGGGGTGATTATGCGCTATATAAATTAAATAAATAAATAAATAAATAAACTGAAGTTACTGAATATTTTACCGAAAGTTAATGGAGGTTTAAAACTTTTTGCAACAGCCAGGCACGGGCCGGCTGTTGACAGCGAAAGCGAATGAGATGAGTTATGGACGACGGCACGGTGCGACTACGGGCCCCCGAGACTACCCAGTGCGAGACTCGAAATGGAGTTTGGACGGTTGGTGGCGGTGCGGGACAGCGGGGACCCCGGCCGGGGCCCCCTGCGCTGTTATAAATGTTATGGTGCGTCGTGCGTAAGAGGGCGGTGGGCCCCTGCCGTGGCCCCCGGCACCAGTCCTCAAGAGCCTCAGGAGCCCCAGCGGGGTCCACTGCCAGTGCCCACACCATTATATTATAAGTGCCTCATGGGCGGGCCCCGGCCGGGGTCCCCAGCACCAATTTATTTTTTCAGAGCCTATGTTGAGGCTGTGAGCCGTTGCGCGCCACCACATGACCATCAGTGCGCACACGCACAGGCCCAGCGCACCATGGAATCACTCACTAATGTAATCAAGGGAGGGCCCGACCCCGGGGCCTCCTGGAGCGCGGGGCCCCCCCGCAACGCGGGGCCTGCGGAGGCCTGTGCTACACCCCTGACTCAGCCCTCAGGTACACCTCCCACCCCAGCTGAGACAACACCACAGCAAATTGTTGCCTCCACATCCTGTGTGCCAAGCACCAGCACCACCATCCTGTGCCCCCCAAGTCCTGACTGGCATTCAGCCATCACCCACTACCATCTAGCCGTGACCCAGTGGGAGTGGGCACACATGCTCAGGGGCAGGGTGTAAGGGGGCTAGTGTACATGGGAGGGAAACTGTGGGCTAGGTCAGTGAGGCCACTGGGACCACTATCACAAAAGCCACCATCAACCGCTTCTTGGGGCCAGCCAAGAGTCCCAAGACATGATGGGCCAGCTCATAACCAAACTCAGGGAGATGAAGCAGCTGCAAAGGGAGCACAATCTCCAGATGGAGCAACACAACTCCAATTTGGTCTCCCTGATTGGGGTGCGGCAAGACATCCTCACCCATGTGTACAGGGCTTTCCCTGCACCATGTACCCCTTCTTGTGGCCCAACCCCATCTTCCTCCAGCACAAGTACATCTGCGGCAGCCACAGAAAGAGAGGGCATTCCACAATAGGAATGCTGTGGATGCCACCCCTGCTGCTGCTGGGGGAGGAGACATCCCTCCAACCTATCAGCAGTAGACCAGGCAAGACCTCCACCACCAGTCAGAAATGCTGCACCTAATTTCCTCCAGTGTGTGCTTAACATTCATTCTGTGGACTATTCATGGACACATAAACTGATGCCAGGTGTATACTTGGACATTGGACTTCATACAAATCTGGTTCCACAATGACAGTTTCATCAACCATGACTGAAAAATCCATATTCTGTTTGGTTATTTCTTTTCACCCTCTTTCATTTGTTTTGGTTTTGGTCAATAAATCCCTAAAATACCAACATCAAAGACTGTTGTTGTATTACTTTTCTCAATTTGTTGTCAATTTACTTACTAACATACATTTTGAAATGTCAACCAATGCAATGTTTGTCTATTGCAACATGATTTCCCTGTAGGGTATGTGCCACACTTATGTCAGAAATGACATAAAAAAACACAGATCAATCACCAGTGTTTTATTGTACTGTAACAAAGATGTTCTTGTCACAGTGTTCTAAAAACATTACAACACATGCATAACTCACACATCCAGTGACATTTGCACATCTACAGTTCCAGACCTTAGCACCATGGAAGAAAGGGAGACATATTAAAACAGTCAGATACAATTGGCAAACTATCATTGATTAAAATCAACAGCTGGAGCCGGAGTTACTGTCTCACAATATGGATCCCATGACTAATACACCAATAAACAACAACATGGATGTAGTCTATTTTGTGTCCAGCGGATGATTCAAATACAGTGTTCCAGTATCTGGTGGAATGTCACAGCCAAGTTGCAGTGGTGTGCCATGAGAAATTTGTGTTATAGTGATAAGACATCAAGAGCTGCATACACTTTACACACAATGAGAATTTAGCCAATGTAATGGGAGATTGGCATTATTTGCCACCACCACCACATGGGGTTTGAGCTAATGATGGCATACATCTTGCCTTAATACCAACACACGACAGAGAACAAGTCCTATGGAGTCCTCAAATCTTCCATTCAATCAATGTGCAAGTTGTCTTGGTACACGATTTGTACACCCAAAGTCTGTGCATGTGTGTTCCAGAATCAACCCGTGTTCCCATTGTACTTTGAAACAGCACTATATACCAGCAAGCCTAAAACAGATCAAAACAAAAAGATTACTAATCAAACCTAAGAGACTAGACACATTACGAAGTCAAATTTTGGAGAACACAGTTTCACAAAACATTCAGAGATAAACAATGAAACTGTACACAGTAGTCAATATGTAAAAACTTGGGTCAACAAACACCTTGGGTCTGTATTCCCCTGAGCTTACCTTCCTAACAAATGAACACCACATACTTCTCTCATCATCACATGAATAGTTGGTGTAACTGTGAAAGTGTGTAAATGTACAGATATACTTACAGTCATGAGAAATGGTCAATGACATCTTGACGTAAGTCAACTCATTCCTCATTACCACTTTCATCTTCATTTGGCATGTTGGGATCCTCATCAGGTGGCTCTTCATGGTCTCCATCCACGGGGATACAAGGGATGTTCAGTCACACATAGAACATGTAAACAAACTAGCCACCATTTTGAGTGATGGTTACACTCCTAACAGTCACAAACACAAATACACCTTTGGAAGTGATTGGAGCTTGATATTGCCGTCAGGACATATGGGAACAGATGGCCACCAAAGGAAGTTGAGTGCATAGTGGGCGGTGAGCTTCACGACGGGTACAGCCATAGGCTAACATTGGTGAAACAACATACGAAGGCCAATGGATATGTCCGTCTCGATTGACAACCACGTTCGTCGCGTATGTGTACATAGTGGTTAGAAAAAGACCTCACTTGCCTCCTGACACTGCTGTCATTAATACTTCCTCCACTTTGGCTGCTGTTGCTGTCATTGGAGACAAAGGATGCCTGGCAAGACAGGTGACAGGACCCGTGCCTTCTCATCAAAGAAGCTGATGTGCTGGCTGAGGAGGTCCTGTCCCTGTATAGGCAGCTCTGTGGCTCACCAGAGGAGCAAGTACATTTCTGAAATACCAATGTGAATCTGTCTAGCTGCCTGTTTTCCTTTTACACAGCCCAGCCTACAATGTCCCTTTGAGTTCCAAAGTGAAGTGTAGGGATTGCTGTTACGTTTCACATATTGTCGTCCTGACATAGGACAATGATGGTTAGTGGGTAGTTCTGAACACAAACAGGATCTAGCTGTAATTGTTTAACCCTCTTCATTTTGGAATCAAGGACAGGAAAATGGATCAATCTTGGCCTGTGAATTTAATCATTTATCTTACCATCTCATTCCTGAATGAACTACAAATAAATGCTGAGTAGCAGTCAAATGTACCTCAAAGCAGTGCGCCTGAAGGACAATCTAATTAATTTCACAAAAGTCCGCAAGTGCAGGGGTCACCAGATCCCAGCCAGTCAGGATCCTAAGGAGAACACTAAAATCCACAAGAGGTTTAAAATGCTGACGGATACCCTTGGGAGTGCCTTTAGATTGTATCATCTGGCCAGTGGGCAATCTCAATGAACTTTCACTGATCCCACTATAACCAATCAGCTTTGGAACGCCCAAGAGACACTAACAAATAGGGGTTCACGTAGACAGAATGACAGTGATGGTCAATTCAGTTCAATGTTAAAATGTATTGACTGTCATTCTTTAATGCATAAATATGTTTCTTTAAAGTACATTCAAGTTTAGTGCTTCAGCATACTGATTTTTTTATTTGTGTCATAGTTCAGTTCTGAGCAGCCTTATCTAGGGCTGTGGGCTAAATCATATATTTGGGAAATATTTAAATGGACCCTTTTTATGACATATTGGAATTGTACCATAAACGTTGAAATGTTAATGAAAAATATGTGATTAAATTTACGGGCCAAGATTAATTAATTTTTTTGTCCTTGATTCCAAAAAGAAGAGGGTTAACGCATTAAAGCTAGATCCTGTTTGTGTTCAGAATGATTAGTGGCCCAATCTAGCTGGGTAGGGGCCCAACCCCTTGGTACATTAATTAGTGAGTAGTTAGCACTCTGCAGTGTTGAATACATAACACCATTAATATGTATATTGTGTAATAAGTCCTAGATGCCATTTTGTGTGTATATAGAGATCTATGCATTTTTATGATTGATATATGTGTGAGACATTGCCAAATATCATCATGGTCAATGTGAAACAAATGTTATACTCTTTACAACTGGAGATATGTACGTGCTCTGTAAGGTAGTAAAGATAAATGGTGATAGCTATGTGTATACTCCTACAAACCACTCATCCCAGAGCAGGCCTCTCCATTTTGAAATTTGAGAGCTACCAGTAGCTCCCAGACCCCTTTAGAGTACCACACTGCCTTGAGGTGATTTATTGGATGGGCACAAGGTGACTCTTTAAATGTAAGAGTAGAAGCAAGGTGATGTTCATGTGACATTCAGATCATCAGGTTGCAGACAGCAAATCCTGACATTGAGCAGTGCTCATTCAGCATAATGGGCCAGGCTGGGGCTTAGTCCAAGGGTCATACAACTAAAACACTGAGGCACAACTTTCCAGAACATAACATCTTTGCATCTACAATTGTGAGGTGTGCCTGACATTGGCCTCTAAATCCATTTAAATGTACAACAGTTGAAAAGGAGAGTTACCTGACTTCTTGAGTTAAGACTTTCTCTTTTGACTCACATGTCAAATAATGAAGTTTTCACACTGCAGGTCCCTCCCTAACCCACAGTGGCCACTATTTATTGTGATATGATTATGAATGTTTCTTCTTCAGTAGTTATCAATCTTCATCACTGACCAGAAGTACGCCTCATCACAGACTATGTAGGGGTCTCTGGGTTAGATGATGCTACAGGTCTATATTTATGTGTATAGACCATGATATTGGATAAAATGGCCAACAGATTAAGACAAAAGTGGGTATGAGGATTTTGGTTTTGGCCAGCATGTGACATTACTCATGTTGTATGCTATCTCATGAGTTATGGCACTGATATCTGTAGAAAATGTAAGTGACAACAATACAGACAAACAAAAAAATCACATCTCAAATGTTTTTCTTTCCTATTTCTTTATCCATACAGGTCAACGCCCATCAGAAGTGTAACATGTGGAAGGCCATCACCAGGAAAGTGCAAACCCTTGGTGTCTATAAGTGGCATAGCGTCCATTGCCGCAAGAGATGGGAGGACCTAAGAAGCTGAACCCAGAAGATCACACTGATCCCCCTAATGGCCTGCATACTTGCGCTGGCCTATCCGGCGTCTGATGGGCAGTTGAGGACCCAACAGCAGCCACAAGGGGGTAAGTTCTGTTCAGAGTTTCACATGTTACATCACCCATTTTATGTTACAGCTAGGATGTTTTGCACCCACATTAAGGATAGCTCATGTTGAAAGTTTTGTACAAGGTGTATGATAATGTGATTTGACTATTGTTTTTGGTTCAGGATCCCACATTATTCCTGTCCACAACCAATGGCCTGTTCTGAGCAGACACAGGTCTACCTCAAGTCCACATGTACCTCAAGTTGTTTGATGTCATGGGGGACAGTTGTGTGAAATAGGCCACTAGTCTTTATTGTGTCAGGTGTGATGGTCCTTCACAAATGTGGATGATGCAATGGTAGCCCTATTACATGTGATGGTTGTATGTCATGACAACGCGTGGTATTACCACGCGCGCCATTACAATGCGGGGATTACAACGAAAGTCGTTACAACGACTTTCGCTGGAGGGCGCTGGATAGTGGAATAGTTTAATTTTCTATTCTAACTCCAGTCCACGTTGACAGTAGGGAAGGTGTTGGATAGAAAATTAAACTATTCCCTATCCAACAGCGCCTTCCAGCGAAAGTCGTTGTAATGACTTTTGTTGTAATCCCCGTGTTGTAATGGCATCGCGTGGTAATCCCCGCATTGTCATGGCTGTTCCCCCATGTGACATACCATACTGGGCACTTATGATGCAGTGGATGTACCAGTGGAGCATAGAATTGTATTGAAGGCAGTAATCCGGTCTGCTCGGCCACTAAGCCACGCCGTGAAAACTCTTTCAGTTGAAATATAAAAAAAAACAAAAACATTTTAACCAATTTTATTCTCCCTAATTCGAATTTGCCAAGCCTCATTTTTTACCACTGCTTTACCTGCACACTGCCGCTTTGCAACTTGCACTTTCACTGCTGCTAGGCGGCTCGGAGGGGAGTTGCTCAGCCCTATTCCTGACAGCGGTGCCCGTATGTAAGAGCGGACCCGCCTCCTCACAGGTCAGCGTTCTAGTGGTTGGAGCTTATAGGGGGATAATGAGGGAATGCTGACACAACTGCACAGCATAGCTTTGTATTGAAGGCAGGAATCCGGTCTGCTCTGCCTCTAAGCCGCGCCATGCAAACTCTTTCAATTGAAATATTTTTGAAAAAGCATTTTAACGAATTTTAATCTCCCTAATTTGAATTTGTCAAGCCTCATTTTATACCGCTGCTTTATCTGCATACTGTCGCTTTGCACCTTGTACTTTCGCCGCTGCTAGGCACCCGGTGGGGAGTTGCTCATCCCTATTCCTGACCGTGGTGCCCATATGTAAGAGAGGGCCCACCTAATCACAGGTGAGCAGTCTAGTGGTTAGAGCTTCTAGGGGGATAAAGAGGGAATGCCGAAGGCAAGCCCGTCTGCGCCCGGAATGCACCATGCGCCAGGAACCCTGCCCGTTTTTTCTAATATAACTTACACCAGGGAACTGCTCCTACCCTTAAACCACAGTAGGTGTGACAACACGCAATTTTGACTAAATGAGGAGCATTATAATGTCAATTCGTGCCCCCACTGTATGTTTGCACTTTCAAACAGCAGCCTCTTAACTACTCGCCAGGCCCCTGGCTCCTTTGCAATCATGGGTCTGCTAACTGACTTGGCCAGAAGAGGTAAGAACCCGATCTTCGCGAGTACCCCTCCTTTCCCACCCTTCCCAGTGGTTACTCATACTTCACAACTCAAAGATGGTGTACTCAGCGCCATCTTATTTAATGCCAGGTCAGCAATGAAACACAGATATGAACTAGAATGCCTACTCCAAACCACTAATCCTATCGTAGTGTTTCTTACAGAAACATGGGCCACGGACTTGTTGGAACCAGACTGGGTAGCTGCACTCCCACCTGACTACTCGCTCGCTAGCCTGCCCAGAACTGGCCAAATGGGGGTGGGATTGCTTTCATATGGAGGTCCGAGTTTAAAGTAGCTTTCGATCCTGTGTCACTGCCAGGAGCGGAAGCAATGACGTTCAACATCAAAATCAGGAACATACTTACCTTTCCTGGGCTGCTCCTTTACCGACAACCCGGACACAAGTGCCCGTTCTCCTAAGCTCTTCAATCACTACTGGAATCATGTCTGGACTCCCCCATGTTTACCATAAATGGAGATTTTAACTTCCATTTAGAACGGAGTGATGATGCCTGTGCCTCGGTTGCTGTTAGACACCCTTGAAGCCTTTGGTCTTACTCAGATAGTCTTAAAACCTACTTACAAGTCTAAACATACTTTGTACAGGATCTTTACCAATAACCCATCTATTAGTATCAATAGGATCCTGCCACTTACCTGTTCTGACCATATGGCTATTTTCTTTAACCTACCGGTTGGGCACAACAACCATCTGTTGCTACCCCCACCACTGCCAACCAAAACACAGTCCTGGCGCAACATAAGAGCAGAGGAGCTAGCAGTCCTATTGGACAACAGCATGCCCACCCTGAGGGCCGACCCGAACTCTGCGGCAGACAGCTATGACAATTGGCTCAGGTCTGCCATAGAGCAACTGGCCCCAGCAAAACCAGTCAAACAACGTAGGTCTAAACCTACTGCCCTTTGGTACAACCTCGAGTTGAAAACTCTTAAAGCAACTTGTAGAAGTCTGGAACGAATATGGAGGGTGGCTACAGTACACTGGCCAAAAAGAGCTATAATCAAGCACTCACTAGCTACAAAACAGCTATCATCAACACCAAAAAGAACTTCTATACCAATCAAATTGAGAGGGCTAAATATTCTGCTAGAGAACTCTTTAAGGCGATCAATGTACTATCCAAACACCAACAGGGCGATGCTTTCGCTCTGCATCAAGTGATGTACGACAAAATTGCAACGTTTTTTCAGTCGAAGGTCCTAACAATATACCAAGAATTAGAGAGCCTGAATTCAGGGCCTTCCTCCCTGTAAGCCCCGCCTGCAGATGAAGTATCTTCTGCATCATGTATCCTGACTAGTTTTTCGCCCCTGACCATCAACATGGTAAACTGCTTACTAGTTTCGATTAAATCTGCCCCCCCACAGTCCCCTGCCCACCAGATATTATCCATGGTGTCTCAAACACAGTCAGTATGCTGCTTGCTCCCCTTCTGAACACCGCCATTGGGACTGGGGTCTTCCCGACCTCCTGGAAAAAGGCATGTGTAAGGCCTATCCTAAAGAAACCCTCTCTGGATCCTCTTGATGTGACCAACTATCGCCCGATCTCCTGTCTGCCTCTTGCAGCCAAGGTTCTGGAAAAAGCTCTTACACCTAACCCAACATGGTTTCCGGTCAGTCCACTCCAGAGAATCGGTACTTATTTTGGCCACTGAAGAAATACGTTGGCTGATTAATGGAGGCGGTAGGGCTATTCTGATCCTACTGGAGCTATCAGCCGCATTTGACACTGTTAACCACACTGTTCTCATGCGACGGCTGAAGGCAGTAGATATTGGAGACACTGCCATTGCCCTTCTCACCTCTTTCCACTCTGACAGAGAGCAAAGGGTTTGTTGAGACATTTTGGAATCTGGCAAGTTTTACCTGCCAGGTGGAGTGCTACAGGGGTCAGCACTCTCCCCAACGTTGTTTAACATTTATGTCTCCCGCTAGCTAAACTGATCAGGGACCATGGCTTTTCACTTGTATCATACGCAGACAATACTCAAATTACCATCTCTGTCTCATCAACGGAAGATCCAATTGCAGACAGATTCTATAGCTGTCTTGGCAATATTATGACCCGGATGCACAAGAACTACATAAAACTGAACGCCAACAAAACAGAGGTCATGGAATTTGGAAATGGACATCCCTGTTGAACCCAGTCATGGTGGCCTGCAGAGGCAGGAGCATGCCCTGTTCCAGCCACCAAAGTCAGGAACCTGGGAATCTTGTGTGATGCCCAGCTTAATTTCTCAGGGCAAATAAACCAACTGATCTCTGCCTGTTACTTCCTTCTAAAACTACTCCGAAAAATCCTGCCCTTTTTACCCATGGAGTTGAGGTAAACAGTTGTGGTAGCCCTCATTATTTCCCACCTAGACTAATGTAAACCTCTGTATCTAGGTGTAAATAAATGTCAGTTGTCCAAACTTCAATCCTTGCAGAATGCGGCGGCATGTACCCTTCTCAATATTCCAAAATAGAGCCCCATCTCGGATGCCATCAGAAACTTGCATTAGCTCCCAGTTGAGCAGCGAATTCAGTTCAAGGCATTATGCCTTGCTCATAAAGCCATGCATGGAGGGGTAGCCAATGACTTTCGCAAATTGTTCCAGTTGCATGCCCCCTGCCAGATGTTAAGATCAGCTAATAAAGCTGTGCTCTCTGTGCCCAGAGCCAGAAGGACCAGATGGGGAGGCAGATACCTCTTTTCTGGCATCGAAGCTCTGGGATGACTTTCACTAAATATCAGGTTACTATCTTCCAGGTCTCAGTTCAGGAGACAGATTAAAACTTGGCTCTTCCCTCACAAACAGTGATCGAGATCTACCTGACTTTCCGTACTTTCTTGCCCTCAGCGCCAAGACGCCTCGGCATTCATGTGCTTTATAAGACTTTACTTACTTACTTACCAAACCTCACATAGTTCATTTGGGATTTTACAAACACAATTTTTGAATCAACACATATCCCAAAAGGTGTTTGGCATCAGAAATACAATTTTATAAATGTTTAGAGTGTAAGATTAGCATGAGGTCTCACTTCTTCACAAATGTATGTGTCATCCAGTCTGTTGTATGACAAATAATGGTGCTAGGTATCCAATTATTGTGGTAACACAGATAGGAAAGTGTACACGTTGGTGACCGAGTAACACATGCCCTAAATCATTTCACTATGTCCTTTTTCATGTCCATATGATGAAGTAATGTTGAGATAAATGGCTTACTTGCAATGATTGTGACAGATGGGATTGCCCATTACATATGTGTAGGTGCATTACCGAGCCAACTCTTGGATGGTCTGACTGGTGCCACCACACTGTGTGCTTACTTTGGGTGGGGGCGCCGTGTCTGCAAGTATATTACGTTTTAAAAGCACCTGCTTGCACTATCCTAGCCTCCAGCAACTTTCAGGCAACAATAAAAATGCCAAGATAACTCCTGTGATTAATGTTCTTCCTGGAGATAGATCAGAGTTTTTTATATTGAACATTTTGACTTATCATAAGGTAGTGCAGAGGGTTCATATGCCTGCTGTAAAGAATGGGAACCAGGCAGATCACAAAGTGCATATAATATAAACAGGTCAGTGGGTTACTGCTTTTGTCAGAGAGATCTTTTTATTACTTGCATTTTGTAAGTTAAAATCCTAATATAGAACAGTGAGCTCTTAACTACTATCAAAGAGTTCCGTGTAAATTGCAAGGTATAGATTAGAGAGTTATGATTTCCCCCACATTTTTCATTATTCTAATGTTGCAAAAAAGGGTTCATTTGGGTAGAAGTCAATTCCTATTATGAATGAGAATCCCCAACCATGGTGATAAGTTTTAAATTCTGAGTTTATACTTCTCTAGACAAAGCACTCTTAAACTATACTGCTTGTCAGTTTGGATGACATGTGACTCCTACACCTTGTAGTTCTCTCTCTATGTAACATTTCATGTACACTGATTTACACATGTCTGATTGATTGTCTCTGTGTAATGTGTGTGTGATGTATAGTGCTCTGACACCCTACACTGGTACAAGCAGCGCTATAAAAGTAATTAAATGCAACCGAGAGAGCGTGCTTATGGAGAACTGAGGAGCACTGTTAAAGGGTGGTAGTGAGGGAATCTTTGACGGAGGTGGTCATTAGTGGGGCCAACAAACATTGTTGCACCGGGGGCCACGAGCACTAAAGTCGGCTCTTCTGCATTCAGTCAGGTGAACTGTACCTCAGGATAAACTCATGACTCATTAATCAACTGTTGACATGCATCAAGTAAGATCTTGCTGATTCAGATTTATTTGCGAGTGTTTGAGGTAAGTATTACCTAGTGAATGCTGTATGTAAGCAAGTACTGCAATGATCCTGAACATTTAGAACCACGGTGCAAGCCACCATATGTAGTGGAATTATTTCACTTAGACACAACAAATTTCTGTAGACTATGGGCATTTAGGAGTTAAATCTGATAATGTATTTTGCTATGTACTGAGGTGGATTGGGAAGGTTACTAGGGCTATGTTAGTGAATTTGCTGTATGAGTCATTTATCAATCACCCCCAATATTTGTTTCTTACTGTCTTCAACATCCTAGGTATGTATATGGTATGTGGTACATTTCTCAGGTAATTCAGTACCGATTTCATTGTCAAATCTGACAGCAGGCTTATACTTTATTGTTTTGGAGTGAGTGTTCTACATTGTTCAATTCACATAAAGCTTTCAGTTTATGCAACTATTGGTGCAACATTGCTGTATTTGATGACTCCCATTTATTCATATTTCACATTTGGAAAATGTACTGTATGCAGACTTGAAGGCCCTGTGGAGACATTGTACTATGGGATTTTCTTTAGGTATCCTTTTTAGAGACATCAGTCCACTATACTGAATTAGAAAGGCCATGGTAGGGGTACCGCTGTTCCAGGAAATACTTAATGATGGGGTAGACGCAAGTTCTTATATAAGTTAGGAGCTATTTGAGGTTGTGACAACACTATGGCCAAATGTTTTCAGAATATGTTACATACATGCATGGCCTCGTGATAATGGTGATTCCAAGATTGGGAGACTTGAATCATGTGAAATCTGGAAATGTTTTGTGCTCACCGGTCAAGATCAGTTGTGTTTACACAGATTCAATTAACCTATTGTATGTGTCATTTCAGCATCATCTGAGGCAAGCAAAGGAGTAAGGGCTGACCACAGTGGGGAAGCAACTGGCCACATTGGTTCCGGTCCTGACACAATGGAGACCAAGGGACACAGTAGCCCAGAGGGTTAAAAAAAGTGCTACCGAGTATGCAAGTTCCACAATTTCATTCTCTGGCGTATCCTCCAGTGGACTTTCCCTAGTGGTGGCGGATTCACCAAGGACTCTGACAACATCATCCTTCTCCACCACCCTCAGTCCCATCTCTACCCTCCCTGTTGCTCCCCACTCAGTTGACTGGGCCCGAAGCCCTAACAGGGCTGCTATCTCCTTCGCTCAAAGCACCATCCCCTGCCCCTGTCACCCTGTCTACGCTGAGTGAGAAGGCTATTGACCTCCTGAGGAACATCTTTGTAGGTCAAACTGCAATACTGAATGCCATTCTGCAACAGATGGTGGTTTATCTGGAAGGCGTTCATAGTGCAATGTGTGGCCTACAGAGGTGCTTTCAGGTTCTGGTCTCCTCCCTCAACACCACATCCCTCCCACCCAACCATGTGACCATCACCCTGCCTTCCTCATCCCAATTCCCAATCCTGTACCAATCACATGCAAACATTTGCAGGCACCCAGTCATACAGACACTAGCACAATACAGGCACAAAAACCCCACAAGAGACACATGAGCACCTTCAAACATACGGACAAAGACACCACCACACCCACAGTTACTACTACAGCAACCATCACATCCACAGATTCTACCACACCCACATTCAGTTTCCCACACTGTGAGAAGCTGGCCTGGTATATGATGTCAACTAACGTAAGTGGGCACCTTGTGGGTCCTGACAACCCTAATGGTGATTTAGGAGGTCTCAGACAACCTTAGAAAGCTATCCATGTTGTAGTTGTGGAGAGCTTCAGGCTTAGTCTTGAAGGAGTGTAAAGCAGCTTGTTTTACCAGAATGCAATCGTATAGTATAGATTAAATGAAAAAGTATTTATAAAGATATGTATTTATTATATAACACTATCTAGTACGTTACAGTAACTCCCACACAGATAGACACAAAGCACACAATACCTTAGCAAAGAAATCTCAATAAATAGCATTAATAAACAATGGGCCCCGGGGGAACCAAGCCATATACTAAGAAAGTGGTATAAGAACCATGACTCGAGTCAAGACAATGTCGAGAGGATGTAGAGTCTTCTGGGGACCCACAGAACCACCCATGGTAAGTAGATAGGGACCCCAGGGAGAATTTTAGAGATTATGGACCCTTCCCAGTGGATCCTGAAGAAACCCTGTGGAAGACAGAAGACTGGAGAGCCACCCAACCCATGACTACCATGGTACCCAAGTTACCTATCCCAGGGAAAACGGGTGCATAGGTGGAAGTGGCAGCGGAAACTTCTGTTGAATCCAATGAAAGACTTCAGGAAAGTGCTGCTGCTGGAGGAGGAGAAAGTGTCTGGAGGAATCCAAACGTGGGTTCTTGAAGAGGAGTACCTGAAAGCAGAGGGGACAGAGTCTATGTCACTCAGGGGTGACCAGGAGACTTGGAAGATGAATGCCCTCCGATGTCAGGTGCTTCAGGAGAGATGTCGATGACCTTGACCCTGTAGCTGTGGGGTCCAGGTGATGCTGAGGACAACCAGGAGCCAAATACACGCTGACCCATAAAGGGTGTCGAGAGCTGAGGGATCGGTGTCTGGCAGGAGCACCAACAAGGCTTGGCAAAGACAACCCACACAGGAAGTCAAGAATGTACACTGTGAGGACCAGGAAGGTCCAGGAGACTCACCACAAGCAGGGGAGTCAGAGCTTGCCCCCCAGGGGAGCCTGAAGAAAACAAAAGGGACCCTCAAGTGAAACCACAGGCCGGAGGCACTGGAGTCGCAGGAAGACCTCAAGCAGCACACCAAAAGTTGCAACCCACAATGCACACAATGCGGTATGGCTGAAGATTCTGGTAACTGGAGGTGGTCGAGGTTGGGGCTACTTGGAGCCCAAAGATCTTCTTGCAAAGATGACAACAAGCCTTTGCAACTGCAAAGGGGATGGAGTACCAAGGGGTTCAGTTATTGCAACCCCCACTAGGTCTACTGGCCTCAAACTTGGTGAGAGGGTAGAACAGACCTCAGGAGCTGTGGAAAACCACCACCTGGCTTGCAGAGCCCATGGAGCCCGGCGGAGTCCTGGATCTGCAGACCGGTTGACTAAATTGCGGTGCCTGCGCATGCAGGGGAATGACTCCTTCACTACAAGGGAGATAACTTTGTTTGTCCTTGATGCTTCAAAGGTCTTGGAAGGTTCCTGTATGATGCACAGATGATGCAGCAGACTGGAAGTCAGGCCCAAATAAAGTCCAGAGTGCCCAGTCAGTAGAAGTGCAATGGTGTCTGATATGAATCTCATCCCTCGACAAATCTAGGGACCTACACCCAGGTAAGCCCTTAAGTACCCTAGGGAAAGGGTTGGGAAGATTCAGGGGACCCTCCCAGGGGAGGGTCTGGCCAGGGGGGAGGTTACTCCCATTTACTTTGTCCTGTTTCTTGCCAGAGCAGGAGCCAACGGCTTACATGACTGGTTTGAACTGGACTATGCACAGGTATACCAATTGTGCCCCTCAGGCAGACTTTCAGGCATTGGCAAGCGCACCCACCCAACCCTGATATACTAAATGCTGTCTGCGAGGTTGTCACACCTCCCTGTGACAATATGCCTATTGTTCTGCCTTCCCCTGCTCGAGCTTGACTCAGGAGCAGGAGGGCAGAAATGCGTCTCTGGTCATCAGCAGCCATTTTGTGCTGTTCGGGACTAGAAGGCTGGAAGCAGGAGCACTGAGAGCCTAACGGAGGCTCTTCCAGTGCTTGGAATCATAGCTAACACACCCTTTATGGTGTGGGGGTATGATTTCAACATGTTTGATATCAAACATGATAGGATTTGTTGCTGCCATTTTCGAGATGGTCATTGCGCGATTACATGGTGCCCCTCTAAATAGTACATGGCTGCTTTCCTGACAACACGGGAGAATGGACTCCGTAGGCCTCAGGGTTGTCATGCTTATCCAGGGGCACACTCTCACTTAGAACCAAGAACCCTGCCTTCAGGATTGTAAAGGCCTCAAATTGGGGTAACTTATAGGTCTTAAGTGCAGTGACCCTTAGATAAAGTAAACCTACATCATTAGAGAGTGGTGCATGCACCAACTTATACAGGCTGCAATGGCAGACCTGTAGTTCCATTTTGAATGGTCTCTCATGGGTGGCATAATACATACTGCAGCCCATGGGAGACCTCTGGAGTACCTATGCCCTGGGTACATGGGTACCATATACTAGGGACTGACAAGGGTACCTCAGTATCCAATCTGCGATGTACCTAAGTACCGAACACAACAATTTAGGGCGAAAGCATATAGACTGGGGTCCTGATTAGCAGGATCACAGTCAGACTACTTAAAAACAGCTTCACATCAAGCAAAAAGTGGGGGTAACCATAGGAAGCATATCCTACTTTCCTACACACACACCATCATATCCACAGATGACACCGAAACCACCATACCCACAGTCACAACAACCATCACATCCACAAAAAGTTTACAAGTTTTACAAGTTGTATTGTATTATGATTTGGGACTCAGAAGAGTTCCAAATAAAATAGAAAATATACGTCCAAAATCAGCATAACCCTCCTATAAAAGAGGAATGTTTAAAATTTTTATGAAACAAAATTCATCATAGCATATAAAAACAGAGAAAAGGCATATGCACAAGAGACCATTTCAAGGGTCTTTCAAATGCCAAGTAAGTTGATTTGTAACAAATAAGATTACCACCATTGAATACCTAGAGGACTTTGGTTGAACTTTTATGATAATGACAGAAATGTATATTTCCAATACTATAGTGAGAAATTAAAAAATAAAAAACCTAATATAAAAGTAGAGATTTGACAAATCAAGACACAGTAAGCAATAACCAGCGGCATAATGAAAGTGCCACGGTATTAAAAAACAAAAAAGAAAAAAACTTCATACTAAAAACAGGGTTATACAATTCAAGGTGAAGTACACCTTAGCTTGCAAATTAAAAATGCATAGAGATTAAAACTCATAATAAAACACAGATTTACAATTTTAGAATACAGTACTCGATAACTAGCAGTAATGTTAGTTGAAAAAGTGCAAGTGCTCAGAAGCATACCTAATAAACCAATACTGTTCTAAAATATATTTAAGAATTGTTTAAAAAAGCAAAAAACTTTTAAGCCGACTAGTTTAGACGGTGGAGCCAACAGACAGTTACAGGCCTCTTCTGCTGTGGTTCTTTAGTAAAAAATGTCTTAAGTATCTACGACGTAAAGGTTGTAATGTTGGACAAACGAATAAGACATGATTTAAGCCTTGTACACTGGAATTGCATAAATGACAAAGTCTATCCTGTCTAGCAAGGCCCTTCCAAGCTCCTGTTACAATTCTTAAAGGGAGTAAATTCAGCCTAAGCAGCAAAATAACTCTACGTACTCCATGTTGTAAATTCCATAAAACATTAGGTTGAGGTTTTTTGTAGATTCTGCTCCCTGCTATACAGTCATTTTTACTATTCTTCGTGCACAATACAATATCTCTTTTACAAGATACCCCGTAGATTTTTTTTTAATTCTGATTTTTAGAGCATGTTTACAAAGCACCGCCACACTGTCCATCTCGAGGCCGAACAGTTTTATGACTTTTTGAAGATTCCTAAAAAGAGCACTTTTTCCTTTCATGATGACAAACATTTCCTAGAACAATGCTACCCGTAAAGCATTCTCAGAGCTATTTGCTAGTGCATTGCTCCATCTTAAGCACGCAGCCATAGAGAGCACATACGTGGAGAGTAGACCAAATTCTAGCCGAATTACTGTGATAGGAGCAGCGAAATTCAAATAACAGATTTGACGCCAAATTCATCCCTCTACTTTTTCAAATGTATCCTACTCTTGTGCATCTCTTTTGCAGGCATAGCTCACTGCAATTGGTCTCTTTATTTTATAAACTGATAACATCCACAGACTCCACCACATTCACAGTCATCAGCCACACCCCATAACACCCACACCACTCACATATACAGACACAACATCCTTAGAGTACACACCTAGGAAACAGAGGCGCACCCAATCATACACCTAGGGCACAAGACACAACCACTCTTTCCAGACAAACACCAGACCTACAGGCAAGTGTACCATCAACAGACACATGCACATCATAAACAGGCAGTCCCTCTACCTCCAAAACCCCACTCCTTCCCACACAGCCTCCTAGGTTCCCCATTGAGTATCCCCATTTTTCCCTTGCCATAACACCTACCATCCTTACAAAACAGCAATCTACCCCTCCAACACTCTATCCCACTCAGCTAGCATCCCACTT
Organism: Lissotriton helveticus; assembly: GCF_964261635.1. Taxonomy (NCBI): domain Eukaryota; kingdom Metazoa; phylum Chordata; class Amphibia; order Caudata; family Salamandridae; genus Lissotriton; species Lissotriton helveticus. The sequence continues at coordinate 898,794,711 of NC_136065.1, read as the reverse complement.
CATCCCTGAAAAAGGCCTATCCACCCCTTCCACTTCCGAGGCCCACACTCCCAAACACAAATCCACCCCTTCTACTTCCATAACCCTAACCTCCCTACCAAATGCAAATCCGCCCTCTCCTCTTCCACAATCCCCCTCCCAAATTCAAACCCTGCCCTTCCATTTCCAAGACCCCCCTACTCCCAAATTCAAGTATACTCCTCCAAACTCCAACCCCCCCTCCCATGTAGGATATGTGGGGTGCCTGCTCTGCCCACTGTATGCACTGTATACTTAATGAAGAGGTTCCCTTTAGCAGTAATATAGGAGGCAAGCTTTGTGGCACGGTTCTAAAGTGCACAGGACTTTAAATGCAGCATTTTGGACTCCGATTTGCCATAATTTATGCTGAAAGAGTTATCTTATTTGGTGTAATAAATCTTAGTCCTGGTATTTATTTCATTTAGAAAATGTTTGATTCCTAGCAATGACATATATAAGACATATGTGTCTTTAACATGATGTCAGGTAATCCAGACTATATATTTGGATGCTTACTTTGCTAGGTGCATTCACTGGTTGCCATTGTAGGTGATGGTAATGTGCATTTAGGTGCAGGCATTCATTATAGTGATGGGCATATGCACCATCAAATAGATGTTTCAACTTGATTTTATGATATTGTCATACAGGAGTTTTTGTTTCCTATTGATTACTGATAGTAGTGTGTGTATATATGCATTGCCCCATGTGGACTAATGTGACACATTTAATTGCATGCAATACAGGACGTACACTACACAAGGACACATGTTGAGGTGCTGACTGTGTAGAATGGTTAAGATTTGAGACTGGCATTCCTTTTCCTGAGAATTGTTGAGGTGAGGCTTCCACCTTGTCCATTGCATTGTTTTTTGTTGTTGTTTTTTTTATTGTCCTCATATCCACCATGGTAGAAGAAAGCCATCTAGAAACAAGCCCAAGAACTGCTGTCTCAGTATACTACTGGATGGGATCATACCAAGAAGGGGAGTGGCCGAAATCCCACAGCTGTTGATGGCTGAGTCTCGTGTTTGGCTACTACTAGGAAAACCCTCAGCTTGTCCTATACCGGGCTTGACCGGTTATCTACAGGATCAAAGGCTGAATCATGGGCACCATAGTAGTGTAATCATTGGACCCGGGGGAAAAAAAAACCCGGATCTTTATTGTGCCCAAACCAGCATGTGCCAAAAAGCTCTTTTATTCTTATTTCCCAATCTAGCTAGATCCATTCTGGCCGTCTGTAGGATAGATGCCAGCCAGTCCCCATGTGAGGGGGGTAGAGGGTCCTTCCATCTTCTGCAAATCTCTCTCCTTGCCAAGAGAATAGTGTAGAAGGCAAGACTTCTTGCTGCTCCTTGTGCACCTGTCAGGATTCCAAAAATTACTGAAGACAAATCGATGGTAACTGGGAAACCCAATGATGTTGTAAGGGTCTTCCCTATTGCTTCCCAAAATGTAGCGAGACGAGGGCATTCAAAAAACATGTGAGTGTCTGGTGCTGCCTGGAATCCACACTTAGGACATGCCACTGGGTTGCCTAAAGAAAATTTAGATAATCTTTGGGGAGAAAAATATGCTCTATGTAGGGTAAATAAGTGATTCCTACGGAGCCATGAGGGTTTTACTAAATTTTTAGGAGGTCAAAAGAGGATGACCAAAGGTTTAGTGGATCCTGTCCCACAATCAAGGTTCCCCACAGATGGACTGGTAATTTAAATTCGCCGTCTGATTCCTCAAGCAGGAAATTATACCATTTTGAGACCTCCTTTTTTATGGGACCAGTATTCACCAAGATCGTTATCATTTGACTGTACCCTCCAAGAGAGAATCTACTTCTTTTTAAGGGTTTAGAGTTATAGGCCTGTGTCCAACTAGTCATTTGTAGATATTTAAACCTCAATATTGTTGACCCTGTCCTGTTCTGGAGATACTCCCACGAAAGTAAATCTCCCTCATGGAAGAGATCTCCCCAAACTTTAAGGCCAGCCTCTTTCAAAGGTATGGCTAGCGTGTCTTCTAACCACGGACTTCGATACAGCAGACCAACTGTCCGACGAAAAGCCTCACCCACGCCGAATTTAGCCAAGGCCCCCGACAGGTAAACCCAATTGACCCTGTCAAAGGCCTTGGTCGCGTCCAGCGCGAGGACAGACAGGGGCAGGTTCTGTGAAACCGCTGTATCAATTGCCCCTATTAGCTCGTACGTCAGTTCATACAATTGTCGGCCTTTTACAAATCCCTTTTGGTCTGAGTGTAATACTGATGGAGCTACCTTGGCCGGTCTGGAGGCCAATACTGTGGTAAAGATCTTGCAGTCCATGTTTAAAATTGAAATTGGCCTGTATGATTCGCAAGCGTCTTTAGGCTTTCCGGGTTTCAGGATAAGCGTGATTGATGCATTGTCCCATGATGCCGGCGGGCAATAACCTTCCAGGAGGATTTGATTAAACATCTTGGTAAGAAAGGGAACTGTCTCAACTTCTAAGATTTTATATATTTCTGCAGGAAGGCCGTCAGGCCCTGCCGCTTTACCCTTCTTACTTCTGTTTATAGCGATCCTTACTTCTCCTTCAGTTATAGCGCTATCCAGAAAAAAAGATTGTTCGTTCGTTAATCTAGGTAGATCTATTTGCGATAACCAATCCGTGACCTCCTCGGGGCGAGTTGCAATTTCTTCCCTATAGATGCTTTCAAAGAAATCTTTAAAGGCCTTCCTTATTTCAGCATCTGATGTTAAAGATTTGTTCCCCACATTAATGTTAGCTACATTGTTTCGGGTCTGATCTGTTTTGGTTTTCCAGGCAAGCATTTTGCCTGCCCCTTCACTGTATTCAAAATGAGCCAGCTTGGTTGCCTGCCATCTCTTCTGCAATCTAAGATCTAATACTGTTCTAAGGTTAGTCTTCAGAGATGCCATTTCCTTTCTTTGTGTATCAATGATGGATTCATCTGCCCCTCTACTAGTATCCAGGATATTTTGAAGGGTAACTATACTTTCTTCAATTGAAGTGATTTGCTCTCTGTACTGCTTCCTTTTATATGAGACCGTCTTTGTTATAACCCCCCTCAAAAAAGCTTTAAATGAATCCCAGATAATCCTAGTGGACGCAGAGTTATTGTTATCCAAAAAAAAGGTATGTGCTTCAAGGTTGAGATGTACAGTGTCCTCAGATGAAGAGAGAAGTGAGCGATCGAAGGACCATCTTTGCAGCTCTCCCTCCTTTCCTTGTGCTAGATCCATTACCACTGCGGAATGATCTGAAAGGTGTATTGGGAGATATACAATGGATCTAACATACTCAACCAACCTCCGGCTAATTAAAATAAAGTCAATCCTTGACTGGTGTTTATACTTATAATTCCGAAAAGACACCCCTTGCTGATTCCCAGACTTCTCTCTCCATATATCCAGGTATCCATATGTTTTCATTATCGATTGTAGTAAAACCCTAGATTTTGACAAAACTAAGGATCTGCTATTGGGGGATTTATCCAAGATCGGGTCCAGTACCACATTGAAATTGCCCGCTAAAATAGTTGGTTCAGGGAAAGACAGCAACTGTGAAAACATGGACTCGAGTGTAGATGGATCGTCCTGGTTCGGCCCGTAATAGCCCAAAATTGTAATTTGTGATCCCGCGATCACCACGGATGCGATGGCCCATCTGCCACCCGAGTCCACCTGTTGAGATATTAATCTGGCTTTGGCCCCTTTTTTTAAAATTATGGAGACACCTCTTGTATTTGACGTCTGAGTAGTAGAAACTGTAAAATCAATCCATCTGTTTTTCTTAGTCAAATCAGCCATTTCTGAATATGTGAGATGCGTCTCCTGGAGTATAATGACCTGCGCATCGATATCCCGCAGGTATTGTAAGATTTTATTTGCCCTAGGTTTGGTGCACTGGCCATTGATATTCCAGGAGAAGTATTTTATATTAACCAACTTTGTCATAACTGTTCATAAATAACAGAGTTACAATCATATCCTGGAAATGGAACCCCATTTTACCAAAAAGCTTTCCATAAGATTTCAACATGACTTGGCTTACTGAGGACTTTTTACCGAATTTTTCACCCCCCAATACCTTCCCTAGCAAGTGCCCCGCCCTATCCCTCCTCCCCACCCTTGGAAAACCCTTGCGATATCTAACCGGAACAATGTCCGGTTGATAGCGCCCCTCCGCGAGCTCCCGAGAAGAACGCCAACCTCAAAGTGTAAGGAAAAAGAAAAAAAAAAAAAAGCAAAACAATACCTTATTAATAGCTAATCATATCAGTCTCCTTTCTACCTTTTTGGGTTTTTTAGGAATTACTTGTCTAAATTATATTTATATTTTTTCCCTTTTTCTTCTCTTTTTTTTTTTTAATTAATTTATTTATTTATTTATTTATATATTTTTCCCTTTCCTCTCCTTCTTTCCATTTTTTCTAGTTAGAGACTATTAGATCAGAATAAGAATAAGAGATCATAAAAGTTAAAGACTTTTACTAATTAGATTATTCAGCTAATGATTAAGTTTTACTTTTACTTCCCATCTGCATCAAGAGATCATCTGCTGCCTGGACTGATCTAATGTTAGTCATCTTATTGTTGTACATGATTTTCATTGCCGCCGGGAATACAAGTTGAGCTGTAGCTCCCAGTGCTCTAAAGGCCTCAAGGCGCCTCCCAAACTCCCACTGTTTCTCCAGAGTGATTCTTGAGAGATCTGATCTTATTGTGAAAAAAAAACCCTTTCCAGGCAAGGATTTATGCTTAAGTGCCAAGTTCAAGATTTTCTCCTTTAGGACGTATGTGTGAAAGTTAACCAAGATCTTACGCGGTTTAACTCTCTGAGCGTTAAGTTTAAAGGGATCTCTGTGTACTCTCTGGATATCGGTAACAAGCTCCTCCGATGTATAGTCTAAGTTCAAGGATTCTTTGAGCAATATTGCTATGTATTGCTTTATGTCTGACCCCTCAGAGCCCTCTGGTACATTCAAAATGCGAAGGTTCCCCCTCCTCGCGTTGTTTTCTAAAGACTCCAATCTATCGGAGAGTGCTTGTTCCTCCCTAGTAAGCCTCTGAATGTCCAATTTTGCCTGGTCTAAATGAACCAATAGTGACGATGTTGTCTCTTCAAGAACTCCAGTTCTAATTGTGAGCCCATCAATTTTGTTGTCCAGGGATTCGCAATAGCTTCTTATTTCTGCTTGGTTAGCTGATGACTCCGCAAATCCCTTCCTTATTTCCATCGTGAGGGCTGAGAACATATTTAGAATAGACGCTGAAGTAATATCGTCATTAGGTATTGATAGAGTTTGATCCATATGAAATACAGCCGGGCATTCAATCTGATCAATAAGATCTCCTCCACAGGCCATTGCTGTTTCACCAGATCCACTAACAGGAATTGTAGTGAGAACCTGGAAATCTGAGACAGAGACTCCTGGAGCTGTGTTCAGTAAAGCACCCCGCTTTGAGACCGACTGGCCGGAAAGAACCTGTGAAATAATCTCCTTTTCTTTAGCTGGCTGGGAAGGTTGAAGAGGTTGATTTTTCCCCCCCTCCTGAATCGCACATAGAATCTTCACGTTCAATGACCCCCTCTTCAATGGCTTCATGCTCTGGTTCTATTTCAGGAAGAGAGGAGGCCATATTGTGGTCTTCTGGTAAAGGAGAGGGCTCCAGTTCTATTTCGGATAGTGTTGTTTGGTCCCCTGAAAGGTGTAATATCTGGGGGATGGCCTTGAAATAGAATCTTAGAGATGGCGTGATTTTAGAGCCTTTCTCTATCTCTGATAGCTGTATTTTAGTTTTAGCTTTAGATTTAGATTTGGCGGTATACTTAGTACCTCTAGTTTTAATCTCTGTGTTAAGGTAGGAGGATGATTTTTTTCCTTCCACTGCTGTGATTTGATCCGACCCTCTACTATCCAAATCTAGAGTAAGACCCTTTCGCTCTTGCACCTGAGCTTGCTTCTTCCGTCCTCTTTTGCCGTAGCTTTTGGCGCGAGTCTTACTACGGGAAGATGGCACCCCTCCTACAGATTCAGGGGGGGGTATTGACCGGTTTACTCTTTCCTGACCTGAGGATGCAGCAGGCAAAACTTTCTTCAGAAAATCTTCCGTTTCTTCTGTGTCTTTTTCTGTATTATCAAGTCTTTCCTGGGGGATTAAATCGACTGGGGGAGCTCGAGATATACCGGGCGAAGAGACAGCTTGATAGGGAAGCCCCAGGCCCCTCAACAGTCTCCCTCTCCTCAGCTCCAGCGCGGCTGCCCAGAGAGGCAATTGTGGTGATTTACTACCTTCTGGCCCGACCCCTGGATAAGATCGTGTAGGTTGTAAGGACTTTGATGCTCAGAGTTAGGGAACCTCCGAATATAAAAACTGTGCAGGCCCCCGCTTTTAACTTTGACTATGGAGCTAGTAGGGCTGGTTTTTCTGAAAGCGGCGTCACCCCAGCAGCAAAATATCTGCTCACTTTGCTCTAACTGTGGGGGGTGACAAAGAGGGAACGGCTGACACCCACCTCCGCCTTGCTCATGCAAACCGAGCCCACCGTACCTGACAGGAGAGGCTAGGAAACCACTCAATCAATCAATCAATCAATCATGGCATTTATATAGCGCACTACTCACCCGGAGGGTCTCAAGGCGCTAGGGGAGGGGGGTCCGCTACTGCTCGAACAGCCAGGTCTTGAGTTGCTTCCTGAAGGCGAGGTGGTCCTGGGTCAGGCGGAGGTGGGTCGGGAGGGAGTTCCAAGTCTTGGCGGCGAGGTAGGAGAAGGACCGTCCTCCAGTGGTGGCTCTTCAGATGCGGGGGACGGCGGCGAGGGCGTGGCTGGTCGATCGAAGCTGGCGTTTGGGAGCGTAGAAGTTGAGGCGGCTGTTGAGGTATCCTGGGCCTTGGTTGTGTAGGGCTTTGTGTGCGTGGGTGAGGAGACGCTCTGCCCTGCTGTCTAGAGCGCACTCCTCGATCACCGCTGCAGCTCCGGAGAAACAGAGAAAGCGGACTGCTTGAGCGGTTAGGTCAGAAGCTGGGCGGCTCCACTGCATCGCCGAGGAGCAAACAAACAGCTATTTCCCGAATCCAAAAAACTCCAACAAGCCTGAAAGGCATAGGATAGATGCCGCCAACGCTCACCTTGTTTCTAGGTACATCGCGCAAAAAGTTTTCTTACGAATTCTTGTATTTGCAGCGTTTTCCCGGGGAGCCGGTCACGGAGCACTAAGACATCTTAACCGGCGGCCGCCATGTTTTCCCCCCCATTGCATTGTTTTTTACGTGTATTTACATTACCATTTTAGTTTAATGTGCCAATTTACATAATTTCTGTGAACACACCTATGTAGTGACTTTTAGCTTTACGGTTTAATCATACATTGTGGTCATACAGGTGTATTACTTTACATGTCATAAAAGTCAACATTACTGACATCGTCACAACACATTAGTATGCTAATGCTTGTGTCTGTGATTTAAAAATGCACAAATTATTTGCAAATGTGACCAACCAAATCAGACGGGACCAGGTAATGGTGGTGCTTTACTTGTGTTCCGGCAACAATGGGCATGATTTTGTTAGTGTTGAAGCAGCAGCGGCATGGCTTGTAGGATCAGGTCCTTGGCGGTACAGGAAATGTAAAGGTGAGTGAAGGTGAGCTTAGGCCTTATATGCATTGTTTTCTGCCGACTCAGGTGTAGAAGTTTTACCGCCGCAGTTGTCTTGGTGGGAAAGCACATTGTGATTGGCCGGGCGCAGAAAATGGCTAGGCTCCCGCCATCACCTCTTTTCCCTGAGACGCCATCATGGTGGGTGAGCATCACTGGCAGAGCTGGCGGGAGCCAGGTGATCTTTCAGAGGACAAATCACACATATCTAAATAGGGCGGGCCTGCTAGGCGGACGGGAAATCCGCCGCCAGAGTGGGACCGTCACACCCAAGAAGAAAATCAGGGCCCATGGTATTCGGCAAGCTAGGCATTTGGTAGAATTGGCACCGACCCCTAAGAAAAAAGTGGTGCCTCTCCACTTTTTTTGTTTTTTAACTCAAGAACTGAAAGCGACGAGTTTGGAATGATTGGTGATCGGTCAATAATCACTTACCAGGCCATAAAGGTCCATCCTTTAGGTTGTCCATGTGGATATTACTATTACATCAGTACAAACATCCTCGAAAGGGCTAAATTTAAAGCATATTTAGACAGAGGTTTAATACAAAATGATGCCCTCCCTTTGCAGTGATAAGCGGCCACTGACGTTCCTATATCGCACAAATATTCATTGGTTTTGGGTCATGAGGCCAAGGGTTGAGGCCCCGTGGAGGGTAGGGGTGCAGGGGCCTGTGTTAGACCCCTTTGCTCATAACATATCAGTAATTTTTCTTTTTTGCTTCTTTAACATCTGTGCTTTCACGTAAGTAAACACGTTATTATAATGGAGTACCTTAAGATTCACTTCACATTATTTACACATAATTATTTGTAATAACTGTGATTTCCAGTGACGTGGTTCTGCGATTGAAATCATGAATCACTTCACGTTCTTCCGTCGACACAGCCCACGCAGTAAGCGCTGCTGTTTACAATTTGTGCTTCTGTCCGCTGGGTGACTTTCAAAACCGGAGGCTTATATTTTAAAACGCTCCCATTCTATCATGAAATCCGGTAGGCAGTCCGGGGGCTGTTTTGATTCATAATCCTTCTAAGTGTTTGTGTAATTAAATCCTGCGTTTTAAAGGAGACAAGAACAGTAACTGCTTCAGCTTTTTAAAGGCACACATCATTTATTTAGGTGAACGTCACTTTAAGTGGCTCTTATTTGAATATAAATGCAACTTGTGCTCCTCCCGAATGTCTTATGAAAAGATGTGTGCTATGGCACCTCGTATAAATGCAATGGAAACATGCCCCTGTTTATTTCTAAATGTCACCATGTTCATAGACGTTTGCTCCTCGTTGCTTACGCGCAGATGTAGAAAGGCTCAATATAACATTTTGGTGGTGAAGTGATGACATCATAATGCGTCTTCCAGCCTAGCCTGGGTGTCAGCTGTCAACGCATGTGAAACAAACTGAGATGGATAAGGCGGTGATATATGTGGGTTATCTATGGGATATGGTACACTATAAGGATATTGCATGTCACAGAGGAGTTCCATGATCATATAAAATAACACTAGGAAAAAACAGGGTTTATGCCCAAATTACCCTCCTGTACATGAGCAATATACACCAGAAGATGTGGATAAACAAGAAAAAGTACAGAGGGATCAATTCAATATTTATTTTCATACAGGGATAAGCGAATAACCCTGATGTTTTCAAAACAATTTTAAGAGACAATTACATTCACAAATTACAGTAACATATATACGTATCAAAAGACAAGGTGGGGCACAAAAAGAAATGTCAACAAAAGACTATACAATAATGAAACACCCTGGTTTGCATTCATCTCTATATACAATACAATATACAATATATATATATATATACATCACATATACAATATCTACAGAACATATACAGAACATATATACCCTAAAACAAATATAAGACAGTGTAACTGTGTGCACTCTTACGTCAAAGTGCTACACTTCTAGGAAGTCCTAAATAGTGCCAGAGGTATGTTACTCCTTACTGATTATTTATAAGGCGCTTATATTGGAGTGTAAACCAATTTAAACTTAAAGGCGGACTCCTTCATATAGTGTTGACGCAGTCGCGGTCGCGTTTCAGCCACTCGTTTCTATGGGCTTCGTCAGGACAATGGCATACACAGTCCCTCGTTGTACAGGGACATACGAATCTGGGTACTCAATCCAGGGGTACCTCAGGGGATAAACAACCATTTCGTGCCCACTTCGTAATTCCTTAAATGATTCAAGTGGTTGCTCCTAGCTTGCAAACAATCATGTGTCACTCTTCTCTTTCCAGAACAGGGAATCCAGATTATATATTCGGTCCTCTCCTCACACGGTTTTAAAGCAAGCCGCCATAACGTGCTATATAAAAGAACACAGCTGAAAATCAAGTTCCTTTATAAGGTAATGGAACTCACAGGTGGTTTGCAATATCCTTATCATTCATGGAAGGGGTTTTGTTTATACCTTATTATACATGGCCACACATTCACCTTTCCCACAAACCCCTTAAATCCTTGGTGAAAGAGAGAGCATGATTTCAAACATGAAGACTAAAAATAGAATCTCAAGTGCAAAATTAAACAAATCAACATTATGGTAGATATTTGCTGCAAAAATATATTAGAACCAGTTTAGTACAAGTCAGTTTTAAAAAAAATTGTCCAGCAGGAATATGCATAGTTTAACTTTTCTATAAATATCTAAGGAGTGCATAACAGCCAGAAAAACAGAGCACAAGACAGAAAAGCAATGTTTTGTTTTTGTGTTTAAACAGCTGCTTTAATTCTGCTCCCTGATCAGACCTGCCTTTGCCCTGAGCTGCTGGTTCTGGCAGCCGGCATTGTGACATCAGAACTCAACTGTAATAAGTTGCTACATTTGTGTTCTGCTGTCATTTATTTATCATAAGTAAGTGGCTGAGTCACAAGTGTCCTATATAAAGAAATCAGAGGTGGTTTTTATATAGGGATTGCAGAATCCCATGTGTTATACGTGTGAAAGGGGCATTCCTGTCTAACATTATAAGAATATTGCAAATCACCAAGGAGTTTCATGGCCATATAGAGGAACAAGGCCGAAGTTCCTGATAAAGTCACGGAACTCCATGCTGTAGATATTTTTTTCCTTATAATACATTCACATCATCATCCTTTCTACAAATCACATAAAACATCGGCATCTTACTTGTTCATGTTTATTGCAAATATCAACAATAAAATCTGAATCTTTATTGCAAATTAAAACACACCAAAAAGCAGTTAGCATTTTCTAAAAAAAAGATATTAGAATATATATAATGTAAATGCCATTAAAAAATGCTAGAGCACATATTGTAATATGAAGATATTCTATTTGTGCAGTAATGGTTTATAGTTTGGAAACAAAAAACTTTTGCCATAAATAGCTCACTTCTACTCGCTCTTTTGAAAAAAAGGTAAGCATAAGAGTAGAAGAAAAACAGTTCTCACATTTCTTGTTTAAACTGCAGCTGAAATTGTGTTCTGTGACCTCCCTTTCACCTTGGCTCCAGGCTCTGGCAGAAGGCATTGTGACATCAGATCTCAACTGTAAAAGCTTATTACAGTTGAGAAGCTACCTCATGTCTTTCATTTACAGAAGTCGCACGTAATAAGGAAATTGGAGGTTGGCTATGATATACAGGTTGCAGGATTCCATGTTTTATAGTAAGTTCTGGCTTGATGCATAAGTGAGAGAGGGCGATGAGGAAACACAAATATCACATTTGAGTAGAAAAGGCAACAGAGCAAAAGGTGTAACAGAGTAATATTGCATTCAATATAAACGTGTGAATACATTCCTTAAATAGCTTTGTGGTATCATAGATGACTATTCAACATGCCGTATGTAGGGAATCAGCAAGGAAAATGGAATGGAGGACCTGCAAGTTGTATGCAATTAGGAACCTTGTCTTTCCTTAAGATACAATGAAAACCTTGAAGTCCATTAATAGTTGAATTTACATCATTTTAGTTGGGTGCTATTTTCCTATCAAACCTCTTAGAGATGTAAATAAGCCCTGCATAAATGTACTAGATACACCATCAGAGGCTCAGCTAAGAGACATGGTAATGATCACACATAAGCAATGTTGAGAGAGTGACAATCAATCAAGTTGCTATAAATGCAACCCATAACTATAATTATGGGCCCTGAGCAGAAGATCCGTTGCAATGGATAACTGACTAGAAAGAAATAGAGGGGCCAGGGTGTGACAGAGTGTGCAGATTTATGGGATAGTAGCAATATAAAACTTGACAGTCAGTAAATAAGGATATTTGTTAACTTTTAGACCCTGGCCTGGATTTACAGGTCGAAAGTCAGATGAAGACCAATAACAGAAACCTTTGACTGGCAAATTCTCTATACTGGAACTTGGGGGCATATGTATTAAAACATAGTTTTGCGAGTCCTTAATAGCAATTTTTTGTGAATCACTATTAAGGACTCGCAAAATGGAATGTATGTAGGAATCGCAATAATAATTGTGATTCCTGAATATTCCTTAATTGCGACTCGCAAATTGCAAATCGCAATTAAGGAATACCTTTTTATTCATTCCTATGGGCCTAGAGGCTCATAGGAATGAATGGGAAAACATTCACAATTTGCGAGTACCCATTTGGTACTCGCAAAATGCGAATGCAATTTCAAGGGTGCAAGGGTGTCAAAACGACACCCTGTTGCACCCCTGAAATATGTATGTGTGCACATGTGGCGCACATACATGCCCTTAGGGCATGTATGTGCGCCACATGGCACTTTAAAAATGCTAAAAAGTGCATTTTTCAAAGAAATTGCTAATTATCACCAACCTGAAGTTGGTGGTAATTTGTGATTTCTGAAGCCAAAATCGCACAACTTGGGTGCTTTCTACATTGCATCTAAGGAATCGCAATTTACGATTCCTTAAATGCATTCGCAAAATAGGGAATCACAAATTTTACGATTCCCTATTTTGCGAGGGCCTTTTTGGGTGATACATCCCAAAAGGCTTTTTCCCGTTCGCAAATGGGCCAATTCTGAGAATCGGCCCTGTTTGGGAACAGGAAATGGGCTTGATACATACGCCCCTTGAAGAGGGGACATCGAGTCAGGTTCCTCACAGCTGTCAAATGCTGTTTGAATAAAGCTGTTTTGAACAATTGAAAAAGTGATGTTATGTTACGTCATGTCATGTTATTGGTATGGCACAAGTACACCGAGATTTCTTGATGGCACAGGTACACCAAGTTGTTTTGGTGCTTTAGAAGATAAACCAACAACAGCAGTAATCAGATAAAAACTATAAACATGTTTATTAAGTTAATGAAGCCTAAGAAGTAGTTTGCAATTTCTTCCAAGAAACAAAAAGTGAAGAGAGCGAGCAAATACCTAAAGGAGGATTGTTCCTTTCTTTTGCTTTGCCCACGACAAGGCTCAGTTGCCAGGGGAGGTAATCTTAACCTTAGGAATGTCCAACAGCCAATGGAGGCAGAATTATCTGGATTTTGGAGGTCAGAAAGTGAGCAGACCCATGAATTACATGATTTGAATAGCACTCTCTTTCTTATGGGCAGGCAAAGCAGACTGAACAAATGTGGGAAATGTAGTCTCGATTGCAGGTGCCAGGCATCAAATGTGCTGTCATTGGAGGCTGGTGAATTTTGAAAGTGGTGGGCTAATATAAACAGTGAGAGTCTGGTCCCTCCAAAAGAGACTTGCAAAGCTGTAGTGTCGCCGTCTACAGAAAATGTGCAAAAATATGCACAAAAAAGCCATTTTGTAAATCCTTAAATAAACTGGGTAACCATCAGAGGTTTTACAGGTTCTACTGAAGAGGCACTTATAGAATATCCTAGTACTTGCGTTGTACACCAAGCAATCCTGTAATCCATGAGTTTTTGGGGGCAATTTACCTGTTGCTATAGTGAAAAAAGTCAATGAAATGAGATTATATTCACACAATTTCATTCAACAAGGGTTAAAATGCCGGATCACTGACATAATATCGACGTCACAAATATCGAGATACACAAATATCGAGTGAAAAATATCGAGTGACAAAATATCGACTCCCTATCTACAAACAGGTAAGTACCAAAATATCGACTCCAAAATATCGACTTACAAAAATATAGACTGTCAAAATATCGATTTTTTTAAATGTCTTAAAATTAAGTTAAAACTAATATAGTAATAAATATATTTAATATAAACTTAGAAGTAATTATTTTAAAAATTTAATTTGAATAAATAATTTCTATAATTAAAAACATTATATCACCAAAAATAATACATATATATATATATATATATATATATATATATATATATATATATATATATAACATATTATTAAATAAACATATATAACATTTTTAGCGTAGCATAGAAAATGGTTAAAATTTATTGTAACAACTATAGTGAGTTCAACATTAGCAAAAGTGTTGGATAGCGTAGAGGTAAAATTTACTATTCCCACTCCAGTGGGTGCAACAGTAGGGAAAGCGCTGGATAGCGTAGGGGTTAAAATTACTATTCCCACTCCAGGGATGTATGACGTTACAACGCATACTTTTACAACACCTACCATTCATCAAAACTTTTACAACACAAAAACTTTTACAACTCATACATTTACAACGCAAGATTTTACAACGCATATACCTTTACAACGCATACCATAACAACGTAAGTATTGGTAAGTATATAATATTTTTTTTAATATAAATTAATTTAAAATATTATAATATAATTTAATTTTATTTAATTTTATTTAATTAATGTAATTTAAATGTAATTTTACTTTATTTTTACAAAGTACCCCTGAACCCCAAAAACCCTAAACTGACCCTGAACCCTAAAAATACCCCTTTACCCAAAAACTGAAAACTGACCCTGAACCCTAAAAATACCCCTTTACCCAAAAACTGAAAACTGACCCTGAACCCTAAAAATACCCCTTTACCCCAAAAACTGAAAACTGACCCTGAACCGTAAAAATACCCCTTTACCCAAAAACTGAAAACTGACTCTGAACCCTACAAATACCCCTTTACCCAAAAACTGAAAACTGACCCTGAACCCTAAAAATACCCCTTTACCCGGGAAACTGAAAACTGACCCTGAACCCTAAAAATACCCCTTAACCCAAAAACTGAAAACTGACCCTGAACCCTAAAAATACCCCTTTACCCCAGAAACTGAAAACTGACCCTGAACCCTAAAAATACCCCTTAACCCAAAAACTGAAAACTGACCCTGAACCCTAAAAATACCCCTTTACCCAAAAACTGAAAACTGACCCTGAACCCTAAAAATACCCCTTTACCCCAGAAACTGAAAACTGACCCTGAACCCTAAAAATACCCCTTTACCCAAAAACTGAAAACTTACCATGAACTCTAAAAATAACCCTTTACCCAAAAACTGAAAACTGACCCTGAACCCTAAAAATACCCCTTTACCCAAAAACTGAAAACTGACCATGAACTCTAAAAATACCCCTTTACCCAAAAACTGAAAACTGACCCTGAACCCTAAAAATACCCCTTTACCCAAAAACTGAAAACTGACCCTGAACCCTAAAAATACCCCTTTACCCAAAAACCCAAACATATAACATTTTAAAAATAATTATATACTTAGCAATACTTACGTTGTAATGGTATGCGTTGTAAAGGTATCTGCGTTGTAAAAACATGCTTTGTAAATGTATGCGTTGTAAAAGTTTTTGCGTTGTAAAAGTTTTGTTGTAATGGTAGTGCATAGTAAAAGTTGCGTTGTAAACTTGCATACCCACTCCAGTGGGTGCAACAGTAGGGAAAGTGTTGTATAGCGTAGGGGTTAAAATTACTATTCCAACTTCAGAGAGTGCAATAATAGGGAAAGTAAATACTTCACAAATAGATATAAATAACATAAATAGTAATACCAATTACAAATAATTAAAATATTTTACTTGTGTATAAAAAATATTAAATATTTATTTATAAATACAAAATAAAATTATTTAATTATAAAAATTGCCTACTCATACTAATTATTTACCTATTAACAATAAATTAATTTACAATTTAAAAATTAATAAATTAATTTTAATTACCAATTATATTTTAATTATTTACCTATTAAAAATTAATTAACAATTAATTCAAAATACATACCAATAATTTAAATGACATATTTAATTAATGAGAATTAAATTATTTCCCACCCTATTCCCCTATAAACCCACAACCCGCTACAGAAAATAAATGAATGAAATTAACATATTTATCAATTAATCAATTAAAATTATTTACCAATCATATTTTTATTAATTACCAATTATTATTTAATTAACAATGTATTCCAAATAAATAAGAATAAATAAATTAACATATTTAATTAATTATAATTAAATTACTTCCCACCCTATTCCCCTATAAACCCACAACCCGCTACAGAAAATAAATTACTAAAATTAAAATATTTATCAATTAATCAATTATAATTAATTACCAATTATATTTTAATTAATTACCAATTAATAATTAATTAACAAATAATTCTAAATAAATATCAATAAATAAATTAACATATTTAATTAATTATAATAAAATTACTTCCCACCCTATTCCCCTATAAACCCACAACCCACTACAGAAAATAAATTACTGAAATTAAAATATTTATCAATTAATCAATTATAATTAATTACCAATTATATTTTAATTAATTACCAACTAATAATTAATTAACAATTAATTCTAAATAAATATCAATAAATAAATTAACATATTTAATTAATTAGAATTAAATTTCTTCCCACCCTATTCCCCTATAAACCCACAACCCGCTACAGAAAATAAATGAATGAAATTAACATATTTATCAATTAATCAATTAAAATTATTTACCAATCATATTTTTATTAATTACCAATTATTATTTAATTAACAATGTATTCCAAATAAATAAGAATAAATAAATTAACATATTTAATTAATTATAATTAAATTACTTCCCACCCTATTCCCCTATAAACCCACAACCCGCTACAGAAAATAAATTACTAAAATTAAAATATTTATCAATTAATCAATTATAATTAATTACCAATTAATTAATTACCAATTATATTTTAATTAATTACCAATTAATAATTAATTAACAATTATTTCTAAATAAATATCAATAAATAAATTAACATATTTAATTAATTATAATAAAATTACTTCCCACCCTATTCCCCTATAAACCCACAACCCGCTACAGAAAATAAATTACTAAAATTAAAATATTTATCAATTAATCAATTATAATTAATTACCAATTTTATTTTAATTAATTACCAATTAATAACTAATTAACAATTAATTCTAAATAAATATCAATAAATAAATTAACATATTTAATTAATGTAGTATACTTGTTAATTAGAATTAAATTACTTCCCACCCTATTCCCCTATAAACCCACAACCCACTACAGACTTATATTACACAAAAAATAAAAATTATTATTAACTTACCTTAAATTCGATATTTTTGTTGGCTATATTATGTCTAGTCGATATTATGTCCATTCTATATTTTTGATTCGATATTATGTCCATTCTATTCGATATTAATTTTCTCTAGTCAATATTTTTTTTGTCTATATTATGTCTAGTCGATATTATGTCCATTCTATATTTTTTACTCGATATTCTGTCCAATCGAAATAAAAGACTCGATATTATGACTGCACACCAAAATGCCAAAGGTTGCACAGGGAGGGAGATAATCCTAGTAGGCAATTTAGAATTCCCTTGTATAATTAAAAAATATATATACCACTCCTCCTGTTTTACCATCTTACCTTTCAAAGTAGATGATCAGTCTTCAAATATGACTAAAAACCTCTTTGAAAGACTCTGAAAGGGAAAATAAAAAAAGTAAACAGATTAAGTAAATTGGACTATTGTAACACTCTCTTATTAGGAGCTCCCAGCTTTTGATTAAAGAAGTTAGAAAGCATCCAGATAGTCATAGCAAAGCTAACACTAAACAGGCCCCAACACTCTTCTGCTACAAATGCCCTTAGAGATCTTCATTGTCTGCCTATTAAACGCTGTATTGTGCACAAGGCATTACACAATAAAGGACCAAGGGGCATATAATCAAGCAGGGCGTTAAAATTATTGCCGTTTTAGCGACAGAAAACTGCCGCTAAAGCGGCGATAATGGGCTTGATAATATGCCCTGGAGAATTCCAATGGAAGCCCATATTCACAGCAGAACTTGGGTTTCTATTTGAATTCACAAAGCCATATTATCAAGCCCATTATCACCGCTTTAGCAGCAGTCTTCTGCCGCTAAAACGGCGATAATTTTTAACGCCCTGCTTGATAATATGCCTCCTAAACCTTTACAAGCCAGACTAAATAATTACACCCCTGGCAGAACCCTCCGATCAGCTACATGTAACTATGTCCAAGAATATAGATTCAAAAAAGTCCAACAAGGAGGACATGCCTTTACCGCAAAAGCAGCTCAAATATGGAATAAACTGCCAGCCCCACTAAGATCTCAAACTGACATGCTGAAGTTGAGAAATTCTTTGAAAATCTGTCTCTTTCCTCACGAACAGTCAGGCTCAGCTCCTCAGATTCACCTCAGCCGATTCCCTCACATAGTGGTCTAGTTAGTGCCAGGATACCATTTTGGTCACAGTGTGCTTTACAAATACTTAATACATACATCACATAATCTCAAGCTTTAACCAGCGGAGCTACCCTCCTTAATGCAACGATTTTACTAAGTTGGAGAGAAGAACGGCTCATGTGGTAAAAAGCGGTTGGTGCACATCTTGCAGCATTGATCATTAAAATAACAATAAGCCACAAAACGTATTCTCAAACAAACAAGTTATGCAATAACCGGCTATAGGTGCCCCTCATTTAGCAAAAACTACAACAAAAAAGCCAATCTTATCTAGTTTGGAAAAGCACTCATACCTTTTTCAGTAACCATTAGCCTTTACATTTCTTATAACATCACAATCATCTCCAACTCAGTGCCTGTAATCATGCAAATATCCACCTTAAATGTGAGAATGGTGAATGTAGCAAGAGAAGAGTCACAAGCTTCATTACAAAAAGTAGATATACAGCAAGCAGCAGAAGCACAAGCTCCAGCTATGCACACACAGCAGATACAGCACATGCAGCACAATCTTGCATTGTACTCTAAACAGCTACAACAGAGGTAGAGTTAGAATCTTCCCTACAGAGGGGTTGGGTTCAGCAAAGGCAGAAGGGCATGCTTGAGGCACATATCGAATATGTTTACCATATGCACTGTACTGCAAGCTTCCTCATACACAAAGGGCATCATTACAATGCCAGTTGGACTCTCGTTCGACTGGCAACTTAGCGGAAGAAGGGCGTCCTGACAAGGAGTTTGCAGTCCCCTTGCCCTAATTACAATGCGACTGCCTTCACAGCGGTCAAAAAGTGTATATTTACAGCACAATACGCAATAGAAAATATACACTTTAAAGACACCCCTGCAACGTGTGGCTGGCACCATTCGATGTCTGCCACACTGTGAAGAGATGTTTAGGGGGCACCATGGGTGCCCCACAGGCCCCATAGTGTATGTCTAGGGGTAAAGGGGGGCCTTCTAGGGGCCCTCAATGTCACTTTCCACCTGCCTTATCATGGTGGGTGAACCACTATGAAAGGACAGAAAGTAAGTGACATTGTAATCCCTATGGTGGTGCCTGAGAAATCACCACCACTATTGTACGGATTACTGACCCTCCAAAGGTCCAACTGGCTCAAGAAGCCCGTCGGAAGGCGTTGAACTGTCCCTCCACTTCCTGCCTCTGACCGCACACATTGTAGTGTGTTGGTCGGACTGCAACAGCAGATGGCGGTCGTACCGCATCCGATGAACCATTAGATGTGCTCCAACAGCATTAGACTAACCCCCAAAATTTGGATTCATCAGAGGCAAATGTATAGTATTTGTCCCTCGTGGACAGGCAAAAACAGATTCATGAAAGCCAAAAGCAGAGGTAGTCTGACATGTCTCACACACAGGGAGGTACCATGAAGCAGCACAAGTTCAAGTTTTATTCACAGGGAACAATTGAGATACTCAAATACATAGAGAAGTTTTATGTATAAAGAGCAGGCATGGACTAACAGGCTACAGGTAGCAGTAAAATAAACATCTCTCACTTACAGTGGACAGGTTTGGGAAGTAGCATTACAGATGCAGATTCTACCACAAGTGAACCTCTGATGGAGGAGGGTCCATGTGTAGCTTACCAATAGAGAAAGATAATGCATCTTTGATATTCATTATTCTTTAGGTCAGGTCAATCAGTGACTTAGCTTTCTATTCGAGCTCTGGGTTAGCTGCTTTCAGGACCCATACAGTTGTGTTTTTGTTTACTAAGGCCTCTGTATTCTTAGCAATGGATCTGATCTTAAACCTGCAAATGCAGCAGTATATACAAGAGGAGGAGCATGATAAATAGTGAATTGGCCATCTGTGATCTTGGTCTATTATAGACATTTCCAATTACCATAGAGAAATTATACATTGTGATCATATTGCTCTGTATGCTTTAATCTCCCAGCATGTGTTGATTCTAATTTGTTATTCAGGTGACAAATAAGCATGGGTGTAAAATCCATTCCGTTTGCGGAATTTTCGGATTTTCTGCAATTTCGCGGTCCGCGAATCTCGCGAAATTGCAGAAAAATCAGCGAAATCGCGTTCGGGACGGATTTTCAAAAACTGAAGTACATGAAGCACTTACAGGGTTACAGCAGGTGCACAAGTTGAAGCTAATTTCTTTGTAACCATTTACAAAATGGTTACAAAGAAATTAACTTCAACTTGGGCACCTGCTGTAACCCTGTAAGTGCTTCCTGAGGCGCCTCGTTGTCTACTTGCAACTATTCTCTGACCCTGCTCCGACCCTCGAAGCAGGGTCAGAGAATAATTACAAGTATGGCACAATGCTCCAGGCTGTCCCAAAAATTAAACCACAACAGGAAGCACTTACCGATAAGGAAGCAGGTGCCGGACTTGAAGCTCAAATTCAGTAACACATTAACCAGCCCACGGTTGAGGCTGGGCAGGTGTGCTTTCTCCCCATAATCTACAGTGGTGAACCAAAGGGTGCTGTGATGAACCAGAAGGTGCAGTTGTGAACCAGAGGGTGCTGTGATGAACCGGAGGGTGGCAGTGGTGAACCAGAGGGTGCTGTGTGATGAACCAGAGGGTGGCAGTGATGAACCAGAGGGTGGCAGTGGTGAACCAGAGTGTGGCAGTGATGAACCATGGGGTGGCAGTGATGAACCAGAGGGTGCTGTGATGAACCAGAGGGTGGCAGCGATGAACAAGAGGGTGACAGTGATGAACCAGAGGGTGACAGTGTTAAACCAGAGGGTGACAGTGGTGATCCAGAGGGTGGCAGTGGTGAACCAGAGGGTGGCAGTGATGAACCAGAGGGTGGCAGTGGTGAACCAGAGGGTGCTGTGAGGAACCAGAGGGTGGCAGTGATGAACCAGAGGGTGACAGTGATGAACAAGAGGGTGCCAGTGGTGAACCAGAGGGTGGCAGTGATGAACCAGAGGGTGGCAGTGGTGAACCAGAGGGTGACAGTGATGAACCAGAGGGTGGCAGTGGTGAACCAGAGAGTGATAGTGATGAACCAGAGGGTGGCAGTGGTAAACCAGAGGGTGACAGTGATGAACCAGAGGGTGGCAGTGATGAACCGGAGAGTGGCAGTGGTGAACCAGAGGGTGCTGTGAGGAACCAGAGGGTGGCAGTGATGAACCAGAGGGTGACAGTGATGAACCAGAGGGTGGCAGTGGTGAACCAGAGGGTGCTGTGATGAACCAGAGGGTGGCAGTGATGAACCAGAGGGTGACAGTGATGAACCAGAGGGTGGCAGTGGTGAACCAGAGGGTGGCAGTGGTGAACCAGAGGGTGGCAGTGATGAACCAGAGGGTGGCAGTGGTGAACCAGAGGGTGGTGCTGCTAAACTGCCCGGTAGCCCAGTGAGTGTGAGCCCCCGCGCTGCTGAGCTGCCAGGGGTTGTGAGCCCACGCGCTACTGAACTGCCCCAGGGCCCAGTGGGTGTGAGTCCCCGTGCTGCTGAACTGCCCGGAGCCCTCTCAGTGTGAATATCATTTGTGCTCAATTGCCTGGGAGCCCTCTGGGTGTGAGCACACATTGTGCTAAGTGTCCCCCTGCCCCCAGTACATATACCCGTACCGCACAGCACCATAATGCTCTTGCACGATGAAGTCTGGTGCCTGGATGCTCCTGATCCGTGTAGGTGGTACCACCGTCTGGAGCAATCAAAATGTAAAGTCATAACTTGCTACACAGCACCAATAAACACCTGTCCCCCTTGGCACCGGTATGCGCATGTACCAGGCGTGGAGCACCCGCATGCCACTGCACCCTACTGCCCAGCGCCAGCATATGCCTATACGGGGCAGTTTAGTATGAGATGGGACATTGTTCAGCAGCAGCAGCTGCATGCGCCTGAACCCTCTGAGCAGGATCAGAATGGCTTTGTACCGACACGCGCAGCAGAGCTATCTTGGACATCTGAAGGATTCTGGGGTCCTGTGCCAAACGTATTTTTGCATCCATGAGTTTCCTGAACGCCATCCCCGTGTGACCAGGAGGCTGCTTTCTCCTCATCTGCTGCTCTGCTCGGTCTCTGACCCTTTATAAACAAGATGCATATGAACTCGCATAGAAGCCCCGCCCATTTGGCCCCATCCACCACACACTAGCGGTATGAAACATCTTCCCGCCCGTCCCCACTATAATGGCCAGCTCACTCAAGGGACCTCGGCGCCTTTTGGCCCGCTGGCAAAGTTACAGGCCCACGTGGTCACATATTTGTGCAAATGGCACAAAAATCCACGAGTTCGCGGGTAAATTCGCGAACTCGCTGACTTTTTTTGCAATTTGGCATGAATTCGCGGATCGCGAATTCGCAAATTTTGCCCATACTTAGTGACAACACATGCTTACAGTGTGAACAGACATGCTGAGAGTTCACTCCGAGAGAATATTTTGTAAAACATTTGTTGGGTCAAGTTATGCTGGAATATAGAATTTGGGTGTGAAAGCGTCGGTAGAATGCGAGGTAGAGAGAGCAGTTGTGACAGGGAGAAGAGTTATGGTGATGCGCTGGTGGTCGCTGGACCTTTAGTGATGAGAGAATAAATCTTCACCTGGAATCTTCTGTAGACCAGTGTTGTCTATTCATTGGCAATGAGCGGGAGAGACCACCAGTTTGCTCCCATCACGAGTAAGTGCTCTGATCCGGTATTCTCTCTGGGGCCTGTACCATCATCGCTGCACCATTCTGAGCCTTTGATTGAAGGTAGGGCTGCTCATCCAAAGAGGACTATTGTACCTCCTTGGAGAACTATCTTTGATTGGGGTCCTTATCATTGTTTTGGCTGCCATTTTGTACCCTGTTTTGGAATACCATTTTGGAGAGGGCTCTGTTAATTTTGATGCAATTTAAAGATATTTATTGGGCACATTGATTTGGGATTCATTTTAAACAGTGTGCACTGTATCTATTTTACTGTTTCCTGTTTGGATTCAACTCCCCACTACTTATTTTTACCATCTTATTCTGCTTGTTGCTTTGTGTCTTAATTGTGGATATGCATAGCATTGTGGCTACTCCTCCTTTTTTGGCTGTTCCTGGTCCTCCACCTTTGGATTGGTTATGCTGGAAAGATGCCTTTGATGTGTATCTCGATAATAAGAGGAAAGAAGCCTTTTTGTTATACAACTTGGGCCAATCTTGAAGACAAATAAGTCTTCAAGGGGCATCAGGAGATACTGTGAGCTCTGATGTCATAGATGATTAAGT
Organism: Lissotriton helveticus; assembly: GCF_964261635.1. Lineage (NCBI taxonomy): Eukaryota > Metazoa > Chordata > Amphibia > Caudata > Salamandridae > Lissotriton > Lissotriton helveticus. The sequence goes on along the minus strand of NC_136065.1, from coordinate 898,771,150 downwards.
GTCCATTATTAAAACATACGATAAAAGATTTTCTTCTTGCATAAATGTTGTGTTGGAGAGACATACATTTCTTTAACGGTCTCAAATGCATGGTGAATCCATTGATAACTTTGTATCGGCTCTTAGAACCATGGCTGTTACATGCAATTAGCATGACTTCAAGGATGAAATTATTCATGAATACCTAATTTAAAAAAACAATAACAACAAGATACAGGAACTGTTGTTATACATTGAGGACCTGACCTTGAGTGTGCCTTATCCTTTGCAAGAGCAGCTGAGAATTCATAAGCCTATTTTAGGGAAATATCTAAGCCTTAGAAATATGACTATTTCAAGGAAGTGTGTGCGCTTAAGGTTAGGGATGATCAGAAGGCTCTAATAAAGGATTCAGTGCTTAAGAGTAATATTCACCCATCTGAAAAACAAGACATGTCTAGGATTGATGATTGCATTGTATGCTTCAGATGTGACATCCATGCGCATGTTGTTTAGCGAAAGACATGTCCAATTTTTAAACAATTATGTTTCAAATGTAACAAGAAATGGCATTTTGATAGAGTGTGATGGAGCATGGTTTTCCATAAATAAACCTGCTCAGATTAAACCTCCCATTGTGTGAAAATCATTAACAAAGATTTCGAAATTAACCAAGAAAGCATTAATAACCTTTTATTTTGGAAAAGATGTAAGAAAGGTGCTGGAAAATGACAATTGGTTTATGTAGGCCACAAACGATTCCTGCACAAAAAAACAGCAAAGAAGGACCAAATGATGGTATTTTTATGAGTACATATGAATGAAAAAGTGTTTATTTAAGTAGTATTAAATACATAGAATAAAAGTTTAAAATGATTGCATTTATATTAGACTAATGAAAGATTGAAATGAAAAATAAAATGGAGCTTTTATTTTGAGCAAATAACTGAATCTGTTTATTTCTCCTAGAGAAAATTGCATGCTTTACAAAGAAGGCCTCAAAGCTGCCATTAGGGTTAATTTGCTTTTAAATGTAGAAATTCAGAAAAATGTCTTTTATTCTTCATTGATGACTATTCTGTTCTTTCTTGTCGATGGCTGCTACATATTCGGAATATCAGCAGAACGTCCTATGGTCCAAGGAAATATTTAGTTTTGTGGATAACTGTGCTAGTAAAATGTTACAACTTTTGTTTGAATGCGCATGTGTCAAGGAAGGAGAATATTTTGATTTCCTTTGCTGAAGGACGATGATGACAGCAAGAGTCTGAACCAAGAACTTTTGAGAGTGAAGAGTGACGGAAGTGGTGTGATTTAACCCCCCTCCATGCTTCTAGACCAATAAGGATAGAGAATTTCCTGGATATAAATACAAGAGTAGGGATGGACTTAACTTTAGGGTATAACTATTAGTGTTAGAATTCAAGTTTTTTGGTTGGGTCTGTACGAGACTTCTGTACGAGGCGTTCATGTGAGCTGTTTCTTTGAGATTCTTTGGCTGATGCTGCCTGAAACTGACTCCTAAACTTTGCTCCTCATACTTTTGAGAGGATTGCCCCAGCTTTCCCTTCTGGCCGGAGGGTTAGTTTTTCCAGCTATTGGCACGCTGTGCTATAGTTTTCTTAAGTTCGTATGAAATTTGTGTGTGCATCAATCTTGTTAAATGCACTTTTGTCTCTTACTCTATGCACTCAACTCATGCACCGTAAATGTGTTGTTATTGTGAATTACTGATTTTAGTTCTCTTGTGTGATGGTTCTAATTCAATGCTGTATCTGTGTTGACTATTTCAAATGCTTTTGAAGAAAATAGATAAAGCAAAGGAATATAGAAACACAGTCTGTCGTTAAGGATTTTTTGTAAATATTGAGATATATTTATATATAGTTGTATATAGAGTGGCTTGTATATTATTCCCTTTGTTCTAGGTCCTCATGAGGAGGATATTCATCTAAATCTTTTGCCAAATCCCTGTTAACTCTCCTGTCTGTAGGAGGACCTGATGTTGATATGGGCCAAAATTCTGTCTTATAAAATAAAGATTGTTTAGATTGATCACCGTGTGGTGTAAATATTACACACTCTGCCTCAGTTAGCCAAAACCCCCCTTTTCCGCTGTGCCACGCGCTATCATATCTGTCACAATACAGGTAAACCTACTGTGTGATTGGATGATGATTCAGGGAAAGTGTATAAGAATGATTGTGAAGGAGATCTTATAGTTACTGTTGAAGTGAATGAGGGGGGCAATGACAGTGATTTGTCATATGCAGTCACGGATGGAGAGACGTGTGGAAGTATTGGGTTGGTGAAACCATTCAAAAGGAAGCCTTCTTAATGCAATATTATGATGAACAGGATTGAAGTACGGAAGATGTTGGATTTGAGATTGTAGTTTACGTTGTTTTGTCTTGACATTTTTAAACACCTTTTATCACTGGCTCTAAGGGAGCCTAGTATCGAAGATTATGTGGATGGGGCAAGAGGATTGATATTTAAGGTCAATTTAAATCTATGTTAGTATTTAATGGAAAAAAAGCCTTGTGTGAAGTCTCTATAGCTAAGTAGGGATCAAACCTTTTAGGCTGCAATGACCAAGGTGAGTTAGACATAATTCTTGATCCCAACCAATCCTAAATGTTTGGTCTCCAAATCCAAATGTTTGTGTATGATTGTCATGGCTGAGAATTAGTGTATGAAGAAGTGTTCTTGGAAATTCGGTAGGTTTTAAACACAAAACAGTTAGAAAACTGGACTTCACCAGTTGCACACAAAGCCCATAAAATACCTTTGTCATTGAGAGCAGAAGAGGTGTTGCGCAGCAGCCAGGGTACCTGTCTCCGGACCACCGGGTTCACAGTTTGATCCCCGTTGCCGGAAGCAGGTTAACCCAGCACCATGTGACTCTGGGCAATTGCTTGCTTAATCTTCCCCAGGGCCCCCAGTGCCGGGACACCTATCCAGAGATAATGATTTATACAAACTGTGCGAGTTGGAGGTGATTGAGTTGATAGAAGGATCTGAGTGGTCGGCTCCAGTTATTTCACACAGGTAGGATGACACCATTCATTTATGTGTTTATCTGCATGATTTGAACCATACTATGTGGGTTGATAGAGAACCTCTGCCTAATTTAAATGAAATGTTATGTACACTTGAGAATGCTTCAGTTTTCACCACACTTGAAATGCCGGCTCTGCTGTCACCAGGTGGTTTGGAGGCCTGATTCTAGACACATAACATCTTTTGTTACTCCTGAAGGAGTTTTCTATTTCAATCTCATGCCTTTTGGGTTGCCATAAACCTCATCAGTTTTCCAAAGACTCATGAAAGAAATGCTCAGTGATTGTGAGGTTGTGAAGTATTTTCAGGATGGCATACTCATTTTTAGCCATTCTTTAGAACAGCATTGTTCTTCATATTTTAAAGACAAACAACAAGACACTTAGGCATGAAAAGAGCATGTTTGAACAAAATGGGGTTGATTACCTGGGTCATTTTACATCCAAAGATGGAGTAGTGCTGCCTCCTCACTTGTGGTGGTCGTAATTGGGAGCTGCAACTCTCACATGGAGCTGTTGGTACTGTGTGCTGCAGTATTTTGTATAATTGGAGCATTCTTAAAAGATTTTCAGGAAGTATAAGTTAACTTAAGTTGACAAAGTCTCATTGGAACCGTAATATTGAACAACAACAGAAGTATAGTACTCAATGAAAATATAGGGTAGAATTGTCTTTAGGAGTTTGATTTGCCAAAAGAAAGTATGTGCTACGTTGGAGAGCTGAGCCTGTAGGGAAACTGCTGAAACAACATACATGCCAAGGTTATTGAGAACTTTGCAGAGAAACTAGTGGTGGATTCATTACAACTAGCCAGCCAGCAGGGTTCCAATTGTTAATGAGGTTCTGTGGTGTTCTCCTCGTGAATGCCAGGATCCCAGATGAAGGGAAGAGACGTATTTATTATAGGCACCTCAGCCACTATCATCCATTATGCCTTCTAACTGTCATCTTCTCCCAACATTCCACATGTTACATCATTACACACCTCACATGGAATGTGGGTCCATTACAGTGTTCCATGTTCTTTACCACTATGACCAACACCCCATATCTCCCACCCATAATACAACAGCAAATCAAATAAGTTACAAACTAAGCAGAAACAAGGTGTAACTTTAGGAGCGTAGAACTAATACAAACTAACATTCTTATATTTACACCAAGGGCACTATTAAAGCACATGTTACATGTTTTAGGGAAATTGTAAGCATAGATGCACAATGCCTATAAAACAAGTAAACAACAGAGAACCAAAAATAAATACAAATCATTGCATGCTATAATTCTGCAAATATGATGATTTTTTTTAATTGATTCTTACACTCCTTCTTGCATCAGGCACAACCACTGATGGGCTGCTGGAATTGGGAATTTTGGTGAGTTTGGAAACCTCCTCCACCACCTCATCCCGATCTCCAGCAACACACCCTTCCTTATTAACCAGACTCTGATAAAGAACAGCTAACCTGTTTTCATTCCAAATGCCACCATCATGTGTTTTACAGCTTCGTTAAATATTTTGACAACCTCTAACCTCTTTGTAAACTTGGACCACTTAGTTCATCCTTTCACATTGACCACCACATTCCTTACTCTCTTTTGTTGATCATATCTCTCTATTCTTCTCATTTTAAGATATTCTTCTTCTTTACCTCTCCATGCAGTAGGGACATCACATACACAACATCTGCCTCAAAACATCCACCCTGGACACACTTTAGTAGATGGAGGTCTATTTTTAAACAGTTCAAAAGGGGATATGCCAGTGGTGCCATGCAGAGAAAATGCAATATACAGCAATCCTTTTTGACAATTCCAATTTCCAATCCAAACAATTCATTCTGGTTAGCTATATCCCTTCTTCTAATGTCGTTATCTCCCTTTCTACAGCATCATTGGTTGAGTGTGGTACTAAGCTGATGTCTCGTGCTCTTCCGCACACGCTTCAAAATATTTGTCTTGAACAAAACTGTACTCCATTATCAGTGTGAAGACAAAAGAGATAACTCTTATGTTTAAAAATGTTTTCAAGAAATCATATCACTGTTGCAGTTGAAATATCATTTTAACATGATACTTCTACCCATCTTTATAATGATCCATGAGCAATAAGACATATGGAGTGACATGTTCTCCTTGCTTGGTCCCAGAATATCTATAGTGACTGCTTTCCAGGGATATTATGGTACCTTCCTGCACACCATGGGAGTATTATGAGTTCCAACCCTTTATCATTAGCTGCACCTGGAACACACTCTCTGACCATGTATTCAACATTATGATCAAGTGCTGGCCACCAGAAATCTTGAGGAAATCTCCCTTTTGTTTTTCCAATCCCTGGATGTCCTTCAGGTACCAATTTTAATAACTTCTGTTGAAAACTCTGAGGTGGCATTAACCTCATTACCTTTAAAAGAAATCCATTGTCAATAGAACATTCTTGTCTTAGCTTCTACCAACTTCCCCCACACTTCTTCAACTCTCTTGCATTGTGTTTGTTTTTAGACAGTAAGCCAATCCCTCTTTTCAACTCTTCATCTCTCTCCAACTCCTGTACCCAGTCATTTTCTTTAGTGCTCCCTTGAGTGGTCTCACATACACTAACGACTTCACCACAGTATCTTCACCCAGTGGCGGCTGGTAAGGGATGGTGGCAGGGGTTGTGGGGGAAGGGTCAGAGATTAGGAAATAAAGAAAAAAGAAAACTTACCTGCTAGTCGCTTCTGCCAGCTGTCACCAGCCACCGCCGCTTCCGTGCAGGAACAGGAAGCACCCAGGCTTCCAGACTCCCCTAGCCAATCACGACGCTGGTGATAGCAGCATTGTGATTAGTCTGAGCGCCGTTTTTCGGCGCTCAGAGAGGGAGTGGGAGCCTGACATTGTTCTCACTGTAGGTGAGGCACCTAACACTCCCTGTCCCTCTGGTTCACAGATGCCCAGTCCCACCATGCCCTAACCTGGCGGCAACTGCAATACTAAAAATGAAATGATAATAATGTTCAGTTACTATCATTTTATTTTTGTCTTTGCATTGCTTTAAAGCTGTGGGGCGACGACCCTCTGCCTTAGTGGAGAAACCGCTGGTGTCTTCACTCTCTACCACATAGGAACTGCTCACATTTACTAGTTTTGATAAAAAATCAGCAAAGAAATTACCAGCTCCAGTGATACATTGTAAAACAGAATTTCTGTAGACTCACAATCCATGTTCAAATATGAGATGAAATATGAGATAAAAGCCCTAATGCATACATACTGTCACCAATGACTTGTGGTCTGTTTTAACTACAAATGTCATGCCCCATAAAATGGTTTAAATCTGTTGAGAGCACAAAAAAAAACAATACCTCCCTTTTAATAACAGAATAATTGCATTCAGCTTCTCTTAATGCTCTTGACACTCCTGCAATAAGCTTCTCATTGCCACGTTCCACTTGAATAAGAAGAGCCATCAATCCTTTGACAGTTGCATCACAGTCTACTCTTGTATCACATTTGGGATCAAATGGCTGTAATGTTGGAGCATTATTCAATTTCTCTTTGACACACTCAAAGTCTGCTGAACATTAATTTCCCCAGAGATTCAACCTGCTTCTTCTAACAATGTCCTCATATTGTGTGTGTTACCTGCAATATTCTTCACAAACTTGCTGTAGTATTCAACCATACCATGAAATTATGGCAATTCTTCTTTAGATTTAGGTTACTTCAATGAAATTATAGTCTCTACAAGCTCTTTGCATGAATGAATACCATCACCTGAGATATTATACCCGAAACAGCTCACCACATTCATTCCAAAAACACAGTTCTCAGCATTTAGAATTACACCTGCATCTTGTAACCTTTTGCGAACGTCCCAAACTCTCTCATCATATTCCATTGTTGATGAACACAAAAAAAAAAAATTCATCCTGGTAGCACTTGACCCCAGGAATGTCTCTCACAATCATCGACATAACCCTCTGAAACAAAGCTGCCGCTGATATTCAACCCAAAAGACATTCTCCTAAACCGAAATACCCTCATCAGCATAACAAAGGCTGTAATATCTTGTGATGTTATGTCAAGTTCAATCTGAAGATAAGCTGGTACTAAGTCTAGTTTTGTAAAACATTTGCCTTAGAAATTGTGGACATCATCTCATCAATATCCGGTAAGGGACATTTTTTTTCATTTATCTCTTTGTTGAGCGCATGCAGGTCAACACGAGGAGACTGTCCCCATTACCCTATTGTGAAATCACAATAGGAGTCAACCACTCAGTGGCTTCCACCGGTTCTGTTACTTCTGCTTCAATTATTTCGTTTCTTGGGAATTGCCTCCTGTACGTTTATTGGTATCCGTCTTACCTGCAGTACAACAGGTGTTGCATTCTTCTTCAGTTTTATTCTGTGTTTGTATCTAACTAATCTCCCACATTTACTTTGAAATAAACTTTTGAATGCTTTCATAAAGTTGTAGCCCTCTGACATGACTTCCTCAGCTTGGACCAGAGGATCTTTATTGGGATTTAAGGTTACACCTAATCTTCCTTAATGAACCCAACCCAGCAAGTAATCCGCTTCACAAGACACATAAACCTTCCTGTGGGTACTTTTGTTTTTCACCTCAATTTGTGCTTTGAAATATGCTATCATCTTTATTACTGATCCATCATACCCCCCAGGATCGATATCCATTTCTACCAGTTTTTTTCTTTCTGGAAAATATTTGCCAAAAGTGCACTTACTAGTTATAATAATCTGTGAACATGAGTTAATATTCATGGGAACATGAGCACCATCTTTTGCAACAACCTCAGTTGGATAACTATTGCTAACACGCTTCACCTCTAGGACTACTTCTTGACAAACATCATGAAAACATATTCTTAGGAAATTATTGCAAGTTTGGGACCAACCTGAACATGACCTATCATTTGCCTTGTGACTTTTAACACTATCAATGCTAAAGCAGTTCCCGCTTGGTGCTCATCCTTCTTAAATCCCATTGTTCATGACGAGCTCAGCTCATCATGAGCACACGAGCAGTGTACTGCATGACGAGCTGAGCTCGTCATGAGCATGGAAGGGGTACCTAAAACATGTTCCTGTGAACTTTACATCACCCTGCTTTGTCCCTTTAACTTCAAAGTCACCCTTCTTTTTAGAAATCTTCATTTTCCTCTCACGCTTCAGATGAGACATCCTTTACTATATTAGATCTTTTTTTCATGACTATGTTCCTTCCACACATTTTGTTACCAATAGTGCTTCTTCTAATAGAGGTTCGACCTTAATCCAGTGCTCATCTTGACTTTTGTCACTGTTGCATGGCAAAACAAATTGTTCTTTCCTCTACAGTTCCCCCAAATGTACAGGTTGAGCTAATTTCTAAAGACTGTTTGCATACTCTTCCACAGATTCATCTTTCTCTTGACTCCGGAATCTGATGTGATATATTTTGCGTATTGTACTCACTCTAGGTAAGTAATGCAAGTCAAGCTTGGCAAGAGCAATCTCATACTCATGTAAGTCTTTCATCTCAGTTTGAGATATCTCAGGTACATTTTCCAACACATCCTGCCCTTCAGCTCCAAGACAGTGTAATAAAAGGGCATGTTTCCTTTCCACACTGGGATCCATGCCACAAACACATGAACAATGTCCAAAGACCTTCTTCCATTTGCCCCATTTATATGTGGGTTCACCAAGTGAGGACAGGGAAAATGGTGGTGCAACGACATTTGGAATTTTTCACTCAATACTGTAGTAATGTACTATTGCGTGAGTGTGACTATTTCTTTTTCTTAGAGATTTTTTTATCCATTATATGTAGCCAACAGGTCTTAAACATTAAACCTATTCATGGATGCCAACATCAAGACTGTAACAGTTTTTCTGCCTATCAAAGATGGCAGCTACTTTAACCTCTAGAATCCTCTAAACAGAGACGATTCAGTCTTTCAATGCGTTGTTATGTCGTTCATGCACATACGGCCAACATGTGTGCACGCTCCCTAAACTAGGAAGGTAGAGTAGCAGATTGCAGTGACTGCACACACTTTAGTGTAATGCCTGCACACGCTCCACTGTGCGCACATCACAGATTCCCCTCCAGGCCGGTCGCCGAGTAATTGCCGCTGATGAATTACCAAGCATGCCCTATTCCACGTGCATCAGGAATTCTTCAGCTGGCTGAGCACCGATCTGGTGCTGCTATTAATTGTAATGCATGCGCTGTGGGAATATGGCGCGCAGGGTGCATACACTGAATCTGGACAAAAAGTGTGCACAGGCCTGGCTCACCAAACCAGGCCTGTGCTCACCAAACCCCTCCTTGCCTTCAACACCCACACGCTGGTACTCACAGCGGGATGTGGCTCAATCCAAGATGTTTCCGCTACCTCCGAAAGTATTTCAACTACTCCTGTGTCTTCCACTGTCAGGATTTAGCTCTTGTTTATTTCAACAAATCTTCAACTGAACTCCTAGAGCCACTGACTTTATGTCGTCAATAAGACATGATGAGGTGCCTGTAGTTTCTCCGTTCGCCTACTCATCGCCAAAATATGTTGTTCCCCTCCTGAATGAGAGGATCCCAGATGAAGGTACGAGACACATTTATTATAGGCACCTCATTGTGTACCTCATATGGAATGTGGGTGTATTGCAGCATTCCATGTTCTTTACCTCTGTGACCAATACCATAAGTTACTTGTGATGAGGAACTATGTTTTGACTGGGTTTAAAGGTTTGCAGCCATCCAATTTTGTGCAACCATCAGAAAAGTGGCTTGTTAGCAGGCATGGGGTAGAGGAGATGGTCTGAAGAGTAGCTAGACCTTTAACAGCTGTGTATAACCAGCATGAATGCAACTCTGCTTCTGTAGTATGCAGGAGGTGAGCCAGAAGGAACATATAGACATTCAATGAGAGTGGTGCGAGCACTGAGCCCTGTGAGACACCACATTTGATAGATCTGGCTTCAAATCTGTAACAGGGAAAAAGATGTCTGATGATGACTGCTAAGGAAATATTCCGCCCACTAGGTGGCCAGATCCTCTAAGCCAAAGCCTTTAACTCAATCCAAAAGTGAGTCATCAATGGTATCAAAGGCCATTGATTGGTCCAGAAGGATCAAAGCATCGGCTCCTATGTTATCAAGCAAATGCATACATTGTCCGACACTGAAGTCACAACCTACTCCAGGCTGTGGCCTGGTCTAAATGACATGTCGGCATGGGTGGTGAGGGTATTGGATTCAACATATTATCACAACCATACAAAAAGTAGTTTTTCCAAGATGTTAGGAAGATAGTGCAACAGTAAGATTGGGAGAAAGTTTCTGGAATCGTCCTCTGGTAAGAGTTCTTCTAGTTACTAGTCGGCAGTGTGATGTAGCCAAGGTTCAGTAAGGCAGCATAGTCTAAATTGTGTGTTTTAAACAAATCTGAAATCTAGAGTTCATGATTAGTGACAGTTGTTCCATTACGTATTTTTGGCTTTGATGTTAGTGCAAAATTGACATCTGCAGATGGCAATGTGCAGTGGGAAGAGACCTTATGTAGGGATTCAATGTTGTACAGGTTTTCCCATTTAAGTGAAGTAATGGTAGTTTTTGGGCGTGTGGTTAAGGAGAAGAAGGGATAATAGATCGTATGGATCAACATGAAATGTAGACCCTGACTGCTTACCAAAATCAGTGGGGAATAGCATAGCGATGTGCCCTGAGATTGGGCAGCATTATTGATGGCTGGTGGCAACTAGGCATGAACAGGCGCAGGCATTTTGCCTTTGCTGTGCTCCATTTTGCATGCTGCCCAGATTTACAGTATTGCCTCTAAATAGACGTAAAAAATGCAACACATTAGGTTTAGAGCGTAAAATGCAAAGGACCAAAAGTCCTCATCCAAGATGGCCGCTGGGCGAAAAGAAAAATACTGCACTGTTTTAGTAAACAAGTCCCTGACTGGCCTGAAATACCGTGAAGTAGATGGAAATAGCCAAACAACAAATATAAAGTGAGCACACCCCAGCAAAGATTCAGTGATGCAAACAACCACTGTATACACCCTGCAGAGATGTCACCTACTAATATATCTGAGGGGCTGTGAAAATGTTACAGAGCTAGGAGTAGAGGAGATACGTCTTGAATAAAGAAAAGAGAGGGAGTGTAAATGTAGAATAAAGAAGGGCTTTTTAGAGATATAAGGCTAATATTGCGTTTGTGCTGCTGTGTTAACAGCAGTATTGGTCTTGTATTTGGTTCATAATGCTAGGTATTGCCCCTTACAGTCCTGTGCACTCACCAGCTCCTCGGGCCATAGGTTTATGGAGCACAGTATGTAGCTTTATTGACTGGCTTAAAAGTCAATAAGGTTAAATCAATGATTGAACTGTAGTCAGCATGATTGATCAGCGCCTACTGAAAATTGGTACTGTTCTATATGTTTGATATCAAAGCCAGGTCCAGACTGTCCTTACCGGGTTTTGGACATTTCCCCTGGAGGCTGGAAGTGTGGGAAACAGTTTTGCAGCGGTGGGAGCCCATTTTGTTACTGGTGGCCGGTTTTGCAGCTGTGCTGTAATAACTTCTCCCAATAACAAAAGCAGCAAGCAAGCATTACAGTCTCCCCGAGCCTGGAAGTGCTTTGCCAGGGGCTGGTCCGAGAAAAATACCAGGGGCCTTATTTATGAAAAGTGACGCATCGCTGCGTGAAAACAGCGATGCGTCACTTTTCACTGCGCTCTCCCTGCGACATGATTGATGCGTCATATTTATAATATGACGCATCATGTAGCAAGGAGTTACAGATACGTCAGTATTTCTGACGTATCTGTAAACGCAAAAGTCACGCATTGCTGGGGTGTGTCACAAAAGTGACGCAACTCCAGCTATGCGTCCTTTCACATGGGGAAAGCCCCATGTGAAAGGGCTTGCGTCAGTCTTACGCCTGCTGTGAGGCAGGCGCAAGATTTTGACGCAACAGAGTCCTAAAAGTGATGCAGTGAAATCTCATAGATTTCACTGCGTCACTATTACGAGCCTTTTTGCGTGTGAACGCCCCCTTTGCATACATTATACCTGACGCAGGTATAATGTAGCGCAGGGGTTTACAAAGTGACGCATCTGCTTAGATGCGTCACTTTGTAAATAGTGCGCATCAGGAGGCAAGTTTTACGCCGCCGATGCGTCACATAAAGTGACGCATCGGAAGCGCAAAACTCACGCACAGTCTCATAAATGAGGCCCCAGGGTTGCTGTGGCCCGGGTTCCCAGTCCGTCTGTGGTCAAAGCACACAGCAGACGGGTGCCATCAGCATAACATCTTGAAAACTGTGGCTGCCAATGCGTTGACAGATGATAATGGATAATTCTCATAAATGTTACATTCTGCATTGATGTTCTTCCGAGGAATTAAAGATTAAAATAGTTGTGCGATTTTCCAGTTTAGGATGTAAATAGCTTTTGAAATTTTAACACCACTTGTTATTGTTTCGTGTAATTACCATAAAAACCTTTGCGTAGGCCTGAGGCAATGTAGCTCAGAAAATAATCAAGAAGATTACTTAATTAGAGGCAGGCTGTATCTATTGTGGTGTTAGAAAAGAGAAAGAGGAGTGAGGAATGAAAACAAAAGGAAAATAGAGAAGTGGGCTAAGTGGGGGTAAAAGGAAGAAAATATTCTGTAAAACAAGCATTTGCAATGCAATAGGTCTCACATTTGCAAGAGTTTAAGCAATTGGCATTGTAAATGACAATGCCTTTTATTAATCTGTTTAGAAAACTAACAATTAAAAAAAGGCATTGTCATTTATGATGCCAATAGCTTAAACTCTCGACCTCCACCTCAGAGGGGTGGAGGGGTGGGCAAGTGGGAGGGGTGAGATGGTGGTGGGTACGGCACGGGAGATCCAGGACATCGGGCAGTACGGAGTACTAGCCAATGGCGGCTGCTCACCTTTTTGTGCAAAATGTGTGCCTCACCCACTCCAGGCATGCAGTCACCATTGCCTAGTACTCCTATAAAAAGAAAAGATGGTGGCCACTATAGTTAAAGTAGACAGCCGTGACAAAGTAAATAAAGGAACGCGGCCACTATAGTCAAAGTGGACCGCTCTGGTAACGTAAAGAAAGAAAGGAGCACGGCCACTATTTAAAGCAGACCGCGCTGGCAAAGTAAACAAAGAAAGGAGAGCAGCGGCTATAGTTAAAGCGGACCGTGCTGCCTAAAAATGTAAATATGGGTTAAAAGGTGCAGGCTTGTTTTGTAAATATGATGCAGCCACCATTACGAAACATGCTGGTTTTGTAAATATGACGAGTCTGTCATTACTAGAAAAATATAATAGTGGGTGCCGTACTGTGTGACCAGAAAGCATGGCATGGGTGGAATAGGAGAAATCATTAAGAAAACAGTGCTCACAGATGGAATAAAATATACTGAATAACAACACAAGTAAAAGGTCCAGTCCCCATGGAAGGTTACAAATGTAGACAAGGCAGTATTACTAAGGAGAGACTACTAAGCCTATTCATGAATCAAAAGCAACCATTTAGAAAGGACAGTTACAGAAGCCAATTGAAAAGATGGGCGGAAAAGGGGTGTAGCTTCAAGTACATTTCTGAATACAGCATGCCTCGCAGACCAGCGCATGTTCTGCCCAGACTCAACCTAATGATGCGCATCAAAATACCTGTGTGCTGGACGTTGCGTGAGAGCAGATTGGCTGAAGTTTCCAACCCAGAGCTAACAGCAAACAAGATAAAGTGAGGTCTGGACAACACTGGGACTCTGGGAATGAACATGACTCTATCCTCCAGGTGTGAGAAAACAAGTATTTAATGATGTAAAATGTCTAATATCTTGCATAATCCCTCCAATGGAAAACAACCCCATAAAACTTCACATTCACAAGAAGACACTGCCAATTCCATGAGACAACACGAGACCAGATAAACTTTCTGGCTAAAGACAACATTTTGACAATGACTACTTGTTAGACTGGTACCAATGGCGTGGCTCTCCCTTCTATTTTTATGCTGTGCCTCTTATATTTTGCTGATTTTAGATGCTTTTGGGCACTGTGCCACAGCTATTCAGTGCCAATGTTCAAGTGCTCCCTGTGGTAAATTGATGTATGCATTAGTGACTCCATGATTGGCTTTTTTGGTTTACTTGTCAGACCCCAGTACAGTGCACTGCGTGTGCCCAGGCCTTGTAAATCAAATGCTGCTGGCGGGCTTGCAGCACTGATTGTGAAACCCACCAGAGCAGCTTGTAAAGTGTGTCTCAGGTCTGCCATTGCAGGGCTTGTGTGCAGTCTGGTACTGCCATGTTGACTGGACAAAGGCACCCACTTGCCAGTTCTTAAACCTTCCCTTTTCCACATATTAGTCACCCCTAAGGTAGGCACAAAGGCAGGGTGCATTGTAGGTTAAAGGTAGGACATGCCCTGATGTGTGTGGCATGTCCTGATAGTGAATTAGCGCCATTTTAGTTTTGCACTATTGCCAGGCTTCCTGTTCCCCATAGGCCAGAATGGGCAGTTTGATTATAACATTTTACAATCATAACTGACTCAGAGAACTAGGTAGGAATTCAAGTTTAGTATGCCTGAACCCAGAATGATAAAATACATCTTTTAGTGCAGTTGGTTTTAACATTCTGTGTTTGAAAATATCCCTTTCAGAAAGTAGGTATTTTCTTGCCTAACTGTCCAAGCGTACCTCTGCTAGATTGTGTATTCCTTGTCTGGTTTGTGAGTGGCAGGGGCTGGGGGATTCCAGGAGACAGGGTGAGTCAGCACAGGTCTGAATAGATCCATCTGCATGTAGAGTGGTGGGAGGGGAGCACCTAGGACCTGAATAGGGCTGTGCCAGCCTTCCACAATGCTGGCTCCACCTCCTGTGGTGTCTGATGTCCCTGGCCTATACTGTCAAAGGAAGAGAAGGAGTCCTGTAAACAAAGTGCTCCTGGACTGCACAGAACTGTTTTTTACTCGGCACAGACACTCTCTGCCTTCAGTGACAAAGGATTTTGGTGTATAAAAGAGGGGACCCAGACCCCAGAACTTTAGATCACTTCTGGGAATCAAGACGAACCTTTGCTGAGGAGAAGAACCCGGAAGCTGAAGGAGGAGACTGCCCCTGTGCTATGTGTTTGGGGGTTGTCCTGCAGTGGTTACTTCATTGCCAAAGAAAGAAGAAGAGGACTGAGTGTGGTTTTCATCAACTTGAAGAAGAATCTCCAAGGGCTTGAACTTGAGCTTGCCTCCTCCCTGAAGTCTCAGGGATACAAGACTTCACCAACCAGCTTCCCCCTGAATTCCCTTTCTGGGAATTGAACAGCCTGCTGTTGTGCTGGGCCTTCTGTGTGTTGCTGGGAGCTGGAAGCGCGACTACTGCGAGTCCTGTTAGCAAAGTGTTCCAGTACTGTACAGAACTGGTTTTTACTAGGCACAGACACTCTCTGCCTTCAGTGACAAAGGATTTTGGTGTATAAAAGAGGGGACCCAGTTCCCAGAACTTTAGCTCACTAGTGGGAATCAAGGCGAACCTCTGCTGAGGAGAAGAACAAGGAAGCTGATGGAGGAGACTACCCCTGTGCTGTGTGTTTGGGGGTTGGCCTGCAGTTGTTACTTCATTGCCAAAGAAAGGAGAAGAGGACTGAGTGTGTTTTTCATCAACTTGAAGAAGAATCTCCCGGGCTTGAATGGAGCTTGCCTCGTGCCTAAAGTCTCAGGGACACAAGACTTAACCAACCAGCTGCCCCTTGAAATCCCTTGCTGGGAATTGTACTGCCTGCTGTTGTGCTGGGCCTTCTGAGAGACTGCGTGTCGCTGGGAGCTGGAAGAGCGACGCAACATCAAGAAGTGTGTCACTGCCGCAGCAGCTGTTGTAGCATCGCTGAAGAAGCGAGCTGCCACTGCTCCTGTCACCATCGCATCGCCAAAGCACGGCGCATCACTGCAGAAGCGTGCCGCCGCCACTGAGGTCGCCATCGCATCACCGGAGAAGCGTGTCGCAGGGCCTGTCATGGCTACAAAGATAATCGAGTCGCCGTTGGGCGTGCACGCATCGCATAAACGTTGTCCCACCATAATCAAGATGCCATTTTGTCGCGTCGCACTGGAGAAGAGCATCGCATCGAGGTGCTATCTTGTCGCATCGTACTGGAAAGCAGTAAGAAACCGATGCATTATCTCCCCACACAGTAAGGAAGAGAGCATCAACTCCCCTGCGCAGCAGTAAGGAATGAAAATATCTACTCCCCTGAGTATAAGGAACCGACGCATCACCTACACTGCGACCCTTTTGTTTTCTTTGCGTTACGCAACCAAGGTACTTTGGGCCAGATGTAGGTAATTTCGATTTACCGACTCTTAAATACCGAATCGGTATTTAAGAGTCGGTAATTTGGAAGGAGGCAGATGCAGGTAAAAAATTACCGATTCTGTAAGAGTCGGTATTTACCGATTCTGTAAATACCGAATCTGTATTTCCTATTGATTCCTATGGGCCGTGAAGCCCATAGGAATCAATGGGAAATACAGATTTGGTATTTACAGAATCGGTAAATACCGAATCCTGGCAGGGGGAACGGGGTGTCACTTTGACACCCTGTAGCACCCCAAATGCAGGCTTGTGTGCCATGTGGCACACATACATGCCCTAAGGGCATGTCTGTGTTTCACAAGGCATAGGTGTACATGCACAGATGTGCATGTACACTGGAAATCGGTATTTTACCACCCAATAGGATTGGGTGGTAAAATAAGAAATCCTAAGGGCCTGTGGCACTGCAAACTGTGCCACCTACATATGGATTTACAGAATCGGTATATTTACCGATTCGGAAAAATACCAAAGTGGTAAATTTACCGAATCGGTAAATATACAGATTCTGTAAATTCCGACCCACCTACATCTCAAAAGCCAAATACCAGTCGGTAACGACCGAAATCGGCCGTTACCGACCGGTATTTGGCTACCTACATCTGGCCCTTAGAGAGTTAAGTGTCACATTTACAACTTGAGAGAACTGAGCTATTGTCTACCCTTTTAAAGTCTATTTTTCAGTACAGTATTGTGGATTTTTGTTGTTTGGTCTTGTGTTAAGTCTATATAAAAATACGTATTTTTATAATACAACCTGTGTGGTGTCCATCTGCAGTGTTGTCACAGTATTACTGTATGTGTTCACAAATGTTTTACACACTGCCTCTGAGATAAGCCTGCCTGTTCATGCCAAGCTACCAAGGAGGTGAGCAGGGGGATTTTAGGAGTGTAGCCACTAACTCTGACTAGTCGCAAGGGTCCCTATGTGGACAAAGGTACCTACCCCTGCCAACTAGACACCCCCAAATCAAACACTACTTGTAGGAGAGTAGGGTCTGTTTCCTATGGTTACCCCCACTTTTTGCTGTGAATTTCTGGTTTTTCGACTTTAGTGTGGCTGTGGACCTGCTAATCAGACCCACAGCCCAGCTGTTCTCTCTCTAAATTGATACCATGTACTTTAGGTACATACCCGATTGGTTACTGGGTCACCCTTGTGAGCCCCTGTATAGTGCACCCTAGGAACCCAGGGCATAGGTGCACCCTAGGCCTTCCAGGGGCTGCAGCATCTATTGTGCCTCCCCTGGTTTGCCTTCCAAACTGACACCACAGGTCTTTTCACACAGCCTGGGTAATTTGGAGTAATCACCCCTTACTTAGATATAGTATAACTATATCTATATACCTATATAGACACGGGAAACATCCTTTACAATGCAACTTTTACCACGCAGTGCCTTTACGACGCAACTTTTACAACGCAAACCATTACAACGCATTGCGCTGGGGGGCGCTCTAGGATAGGGAATAGATTTAATTTACTATCCAACACCTTCCCTAGTGTCCACGGGGACTGGAGTTGGAATAGTAAATTAAACTATTCACTATCCAGCACCCCAAAGCGCTATGCATTGTAAAGGCATGCGTTGTAAAAAACGCGTTGTAAAGGCATGCATGGTAAAAGCATGCGTTGTAATGTCATCCATCCTATAGACACATATACACCTATAAGCCATTCCTAAGACAGACCTCGACAATCCTGGAGGTAGAGTGCTTTGTTTTATATGAGAGGGTGCCCTAGCATGAGCTGAGTCCCTCTGCAACTTTCAGAACCATCTCCTTGTAGCTGTTCTATGATATAGCCATACCATATACTCTTAAGTGCATTATAATCCTCGCGGTTATTGCTAACTTTGGTTTGGCCTTATCAAAATATGTCGTGTAAGGTGTCAAACACTTTGGAATACTACTCCCCGCTAGTTCTGGCAGCAGGGGTAGCATTCCACCCTTCTAGAGGGAGAAGACATGTAGTTACTGCCGGTTAAAGTTAAACAGAGCCTCAGCATCACAAAATGGATGCTGCTGCCACAGACATGAGTCTGCCCTCCTGCTGCTGGATGAAACTCCGGCAGGGGAGGCCTGGACAATAGGTTTCCTGCCCAGGGAGGTGCTGGCACCTCCCCAGACAGGGTTTTGTTTATTGGGGCAGGGAGGGCTGCATTCAGTGAATTCTTTCCAGACACTGCCTGGGGCCCAGTAGGTGCCTCATGCATTTCCCAGTTCAAACCGGTTGCTGGAGCACTCTGCCCCAGATCTTGTGCGAAACTGGACAAAGGGAAAGGGGTGTAACCACCCCCTACTCAGGTCCACCCATAGGAGGGACCTTAAAGATAGTCCAGCCCCTAAACTTAGTATAGTGTAGGAACCCAGTCCCTAGGACTTTAGATTACCCTGGACAAAACTCTGAAACATAAATCCGGGACCTTCGACATTCCATTTCGACTGGAAGATGGAAGACATCTCCCTTGTGGTCAAGGAGTGACCACCCTGTTCAAACAGGCACCAACAGCAACTTTGCCGGTCTGCATTTTCGAGGCCCCCGCCAGATCCCGAAGAATCTGCGACAAAGGATACAGACTTCCAGACACTGCTGACGCCGACCTTCGCTCACAGCAAAGCTGAGACCCATGGCAGACAGGAGAGATGTGGGACTGGAACTCCTGGACATCCTGTATTTTGCAAGCTTCACTAACTTCACGAGGTATCTTGAAGTTGTGCTTTGGGATGCTTGAAGCCCCAGACCCGAGCACCATTTGCCCTGAAGCTCAGAGGCCAACAAACCACGAGTGTCAAACGGGCCCCACTTTTGCATTTCAGCTTGATGCGTGTATGCGGTTCCTAGTCAATTGGCTAGTGAGCCCCCCGAAGACTTCCTTTTGAATCCAACTTGTTTTTCTAGGTGCTCCAAGTTTGCTTCAGCTTTCCTACAAAAAAAAAAGCTCCACAGACCTTGCTGGTCTGCACCGAAGGCAATCTTGAGATCCTGCATGGGTTGCATTTGCCAATGCTTGTTGGGTCTAATCCAGATACCGACACTGCAGTCAACTAGAATTTTTGTGGGACAGCTAGAATCCAGCTCTTGGTTGTCATTGACACCTCCTGATCCTCGTGGCTGGAGAGACAAACTTCACCTTATCACCTGAAATCACCCGACATTGGCTGGCAGCTTTCCATCGCCATCCTGGTCACTGGCAAGTGACCCAGACTCTGTCCCTTCTGCTTTCAGGTTCTTCAGATCTTTGATCCACCCTTGGATCCACTCGGAAGATTTTCCTCTGGTCGCCTGCAGCACTTCTTTGCAGCTCCCCTTTGAAATCGATGACGAAACCCGACACCAAAAGACACCTATGCACCCGGCTTCCGTGGGTGAGGTAACACGAGTACTCTTGTAGTCTTGAGGGTATTGGCCCTCCTAGTGTCTAAGTCTAAAAGGGTTTCATCGTAGTCCATCCGGAAGTATCCTTAAACTATAAAATTGTAACTTGTTTGTTTCCCATAGAAAGTAAATGGTAACGCGTGTCTGTGTTTAGACACTGCACGCGTCTCCCGTGAGCTTCCTACTTCCTAAACTTTGGTTGTTTAGAGTAGCCCCAGCCATTCCACAGGCCCCGGGCCTGCTTTCTAATTCTCACGTTGGTCTTATACCACTATTTTAGTATATGGTTTGTGAAACCCTAGGGCAAAACTTATACTGTGCAACTTATTGTATGCTAATGAAGTAACTTGTATTGTACATTTTTATCTCTGACCTCATAAAGAGTGCAGAGGGGTTGTGTTTAGAATAAATACATATATATTTGATATATACCTTGTGTGGTGTGCTTTCATTTGGTACTCAAGGGATTATAATTGGTAAAACAACTTGCTTAATGCGCTCTCTGAGGTCTTAGCCTGATGACTGCTGGTCCATGCTACCACTAGGATAGCTTTCTATAAGGTTGACTTTACAACCACCATCAATAAGGGTCAATTAGACTGGTGCAAGGTGCCCACTAGAACTAGTGGACATCATATGCCAAGCTAATCTCTCACATTTGTGTGCAGCGAATGGGATAAGAGCTTGGATTGTTTTACCGAATAATGTTACCTATAGGTACATATGAATCAAGTCTTATAATACATAAGTTCTACTGAACTTAGCAGTTGTAGGTGGTAAGGGCTTAGCACACCCTGACTACAAGTTCTAGAGAGGTTCTAGCAGGAAAACAAGTAGTGTAGGTAGGTGCACACACCACACCACACTAGTCATGTCTTAAAATGCAGGAGGTAGTGCCTCTCTGCCAGATGTCAGCCATGTGCAGACAACTAAGTATGACACTTTCACTTTTCAAGATTTGAGAAGCTTGCATGTTGTCAGAAAGTTAAGACAAGGACAGTGTCCAACCACCCAGCACCTAGTAAATCTTTTAGTGGCAGATGACTTAGAAAAAGCATCAGACCCAGAGGCACATGGTAGCAGGGAGGGGGGGCATCCCTCATCAGAAGAAGATCCTAGTGGGATTCCCAACTAGGATGATGATGCTGATGATGAGGATGCAGGCCAGGGTGAGGTTGATGAACCTAACCCGGAAAACACAAGACTACCTGAGGGTGGAGAGCGCCTAAGAGGGCCTCCCTCTATCCCTCCAAGTAGTCCTAATAGTGAGCACAGAAGATACAGATCTCTTTCAGATGAATCTGAACATTCTGACTCATCAGTAGGGTCCTCTGCCTCTGCTCTAAGGAGAATGACTTCCCCTCAGAGAAGAGAGCACAAAGCTAGAATGAAAGAAGTCAAGCTTAGGATCAAGAGGCAAGAAATTGCCCTTGCCAAAGAGACCCTGGCTCTTAAAGGAGAGTAAAAATTGTGTGGGCTAGAGCCCACTGGTGGCAGCAACAACCCTAGTGGTAGGGAAAGGTCTCATGACCATAGAAACCTGAACAAAATTATCCTTCCTTATCAGATTGGGGATGACATCCACAAGTGGATAGCTTCTTTGGAGGGGGCCTGCAAAGTACAGCAGTTACCCCAAAGTCAGTGGGCAGCAATTTCGTGGCTGTCCTTTGCTGACCAAGGCTTAGACAAGCTCCTCACTGCTAGAGAAGAGGATGCTGACAACTACAATGTCCTGAAGAGTGCTCTAATAGATGGGTTTGGCCTAACCACTGAGCAGTACAGGTTGCTGTTCAGAGACACCCAGCAGACACAGACTCAGGACTCGACAGCTTTTGTAGATTGTGCTACTAAGGCTCTGGAAAGCTGGTTACTGGGCAGTAAAGTAAGTGACTATACAGGATTGTATAACCTTATAACGAGAGAACCGATTATTAATAATTGTCGGAACCAGTTATTGCATCAACACCTGGTTGACTCTGATTTGATCTCTCCACAAGAATTGGGTAAGAGGGCAGACAAATGGGTAGGAACCATGGTGAAGCAGAAAGTACAGAACCAAGGTGGTGACCTGAAGAAGCAAGACCAAAAGGGTGGGGAGAAAGCAAAAGACCAGGGGCCTTATTTATGAAGGCCTTGCGCCGCCGGTGCGTCACTTTTAACATGGGAAAAAGTGACGCACCAGTGGCGCAAGGCATTCATAAATAAGGCCCCAGAAGTCTTCTCAAGGTCCCCAAAAAGCTTCTAATGGTCCAAAAAGAAAGAAGGTCCAAAGAAACCTTGGTGCAAGATGTGTAAAGTAAATACTCACTGGACCAGTGATTGTGCTAAAAGGGAGACAGCTCCTGCCACCATTGCCCCTAAGGCAACTGTTCCCCCTAGTCCAGCTCCAAGTGGGGGTTCTTAATAGAAGGGTGTAGTAGGGTTAACTCTGGGAACAGAGATGGATTCTGGCCTAGTCAGAATACCAACTCAAGCTGTTTTGATCTGTGATGGGAACATAGCCAAGTCCTCTACTGTGAGTCCCAATAACTTGGGCAAGTGCAGACAAACTCCTTTAATTAATGATAAAGTGGCTCAGGCCTACAGGGACACCTGTGCTAGTGTCACAATGGTGACACCCAGCTTTGTGAAACTTGGACAGATTATACTAGGTGAAAATTACCTAGTGACCAATGCTAGCAATGTCACTACCACATACAGTATGGCAGTTGTTAATTTCTCATGGGGAGGGGTAACTGGCCTTAAGAAGGTTGTTGTTAGCTCAGACCCCCTGTAGAATATTTGCTTGGCAATGACCTAGAGACTTCAGCCTGGTCTGATGTGGAGTATAGGACACAGGCAGAAATGGTAGGCATCTCAGCACATGTGCTTGCTGTGACTAGGTCACAGGTCAAAAATTGCAACACTGAACAGGCACTGGATTCCGGAATAATGGACCAGTTGCTTACCAGAAGGAGAAGCATTAGGGTTAAGGCAATGCCTCCCCCCTGCCTCAGGATGAGGATCACCATTCTGAGTAGGCTGATTGTGAGCCTGAAGAAGGAACTGTCCTAGAAGAGCTTGAGCCTGATCAGGTTGAGTTTCTTGGGACAGGGGGACCTTCCATGGCAGATCTGAGGTAGGCGCAGTTGGACTGCCCTTCTCTTGAACCCCTCAGACAGCAGGCTACTGCTGAGGCAGCAGGGAATGCTAGTGGAACCCACAAGGTTTACTGGGATGAAGGGCTCCTGTATTCAGAGGCTAGAGACCCCAATCGTGGAGCTTACAGGAGGTTGGTCATACCTTTGGCATTCAGGGGCTTCCTTTTGACAGTAGCCCATGATATTCCCCTTGCAGGACATCTTGGCCAGAACAAAACTTGGGACAGGCTTGTCCCTCACTTTCACTGGCCTCACATGTCAGAAGACACCAAGGAGTTTTGTCGCTCCTGTGTCAACTGCCAAGCCAGTGGCAAATAAGGTGGCACTACAAAGGCCCCCCTTATACCACTACCTGTGGTGGGGGTTCCCTTTGAACGTGTAGGGGATTTACATTGTTGGACAAATGGATCCCCAAACAGCCTCTAGGCACAGGTTTATTCTGGTGGTAGTGGATCATGCCACCAGATACCCAGAAGTTATTCCACTTAGGACCACTACAGCACCTGTTGTGGCAAGGGCCCTTTTGGGAGTTTTCTCAAGAGTGGGTTTCCCTAAGGAGGTTGTATCAGACAGAGGTGCAAGCTTAATGTCTAGTTACCTGACTGCAATGTGGAAGGAGTGTGGAGTGAACTATAAGTTCACCACACCCTATCACCCACAATGCAATGGTCTAGTTGAAAGATTCAACAAGACCTTAAAGGGCATGATTAAGGGTCTCCCTGAAAAGCTCAGGCGGAGATGGGACATCCTACTGCCCTGCCTTTTATTTGCTTATAGAGAGGTCCCACAAAAGGGGGTTGGCTACAGCCCTTTTGAACTTTTGTTTGGGCATCCTGTAAGAGGACCCCATTGTCTGGTGAAGGAAGGATGGGAGTTACCTCTCAAACTTCCCAAATAAGACATTGTGGACTATGTACTTGGTCTCCGCTCCAGGATGGCTGAGTATATGAAAAAGGCATCCAAAAACCTTGAGGCTAGCCAGGAATTGCGAAAGGCTTGGCATGACCAAAAGGCTGTACTGACTGTTTACCAGCCAGGACAGAAAGTGTGGGTGTTGGAGCCTGTGGCCCCAGCAGCTCTCCAAGACAAGTGGAGTGGACCCCACACTATTGTTGAACAGAAGGGAGAAGTCACCTATCTGGTTGACCTTGGAACTCCCAGGATCCCCCACAGGGTGCTTCATGTCAACAGACTGAAACCATATGTTGACAGGGCAGACATGGGCTTGCTCATGGCTACTGATGAAGGACAGGAATAAGAGAGTGAGCCTCTTCCAGACCTGCTCTCCCAGAACCCTGACGATGGGTCAGTTGATGGTCTAGCTTTGGCACGCAGCCTCACTGATCAGCAGCAGAGTGACTGTAGACAAGTTCTGCAGGCCTACAGACATATGTTTTCACTGACTCCAAGTCAGACTACCTGGTGCACTCATAAAGTGGACACTGGGGACAGTTGGTTAAAAGTAAGATTTACAGACAACCTGATCATGTCAGGGACTGTATCAGGACAGAAGTCCAGAAAATTTTGGAATTGGGAGTCATTGAGCCCTCAGAGAGCCCTTGGGCCATTCCAGTAGTCCTGGTGCCAAAACCTCACACCCAAGATAGTAAGAGAAAGATTAGGTTTTGTGTGGACTAGAGACGTCTCAATGCTGTAACTAGGACAGATGCCCATCCAATACCCAGGGCAGATGAGCTCATAGACAGGTTGGCATATGCCAAGTTTCTGAGCACATTTGACCTGACAGTTGGCTACTGGCAGATCAGACTAGCTGATGATGCAAAGCCAAAGACAGCATTTTCAACCCCTGGTGGACATTATCAATTTATGGTAATGCCCTTTGGTCTGAAAAATGCACCTGCCACATTTCAAAGGTTGGTGAACCAAGTCCTCTCAGGCCTGGACGACTACTGTGCAGCTTATCTAGAGCATATAGTTGTCTTTAGCTCCAACTGGAAAGATCACCTGATCCACCTGAAAAATGTTTTGGAGGCCGTGCAAAAGGCAGGCCTAACTATGAAGGCTACCAAGTGCCAGATAGGGCAGAGTCAGATTGTATACCTGGTCCACCTTGTAGGTGGAGGCCAGGTTCAACCATTGCAGAGCAAAATCCAGACCATAATGGACTGGACTGCTCCAACCACCCAGACTCAGGTCAGAGCTTTCTTGGGCCTGACTGGGTATTACAGGAAGTTTGTCAAGGGGTATGGTTCCATTGTGACACCCCTTAATGACTTAACTTCCAAGAAAATGCCTAGGAAAGTTCAGTGGACAGTCAGCTGTCAAAAGGCATTTGATGACCTGAAGCAGGCCATGTGTACTGCACCAATTCTGCAAAGTCCAGACTACTCCAAAGAATTCATTGTTCAAACAGATGCTTCTGAGTTGGGGGTAGGGGCTGTGCTATCACAATTAAATAAAGATGGTCAAGACCAGCTAGTAGCTTTTATAAGCAGAAGGCTGACCCCTAGAGAGAAACGTTGGTCAGTTATTGAGAGGGAGGCCTTTGCTGTGGTTTGGGCACTGAAGAAGCTGAGGCCATACTTGTTTGGTACTCACTTCAAAGTTCAGACAGACCATAAGACCCTCTTGTGGCTAAAACAGTCCCAAATGGCTCAGGTGGTCCATTTCCCTACAGGGGATAGACTTTATAGTGGAACATAGACCTGAGAGTAACCATGCCAATGCAGATGGACTCTCCAGATATTTCCACTTAGAACATGAAGACTCAACTGGTCAAGGTTAGTTTAATGTCCCTGCGTTTTGGGGGGGGGGGTTGTGTAGGAGACTAGGGTCTGCTTCCTATCGTTACCCCCACTTTTTGCTGTGATTCTCCGGTTTTTCGACTTCAGTGTGGCTGTTGACCTGCTAATCAGGCCCACAGCCCAGCTGTTCTCTCTCTAAATTGATACCATTTACTTTATGTACATACCAGATTGGTTACTGGGTCACCCTTGTGAGCCCCTGTATAGTGTACCCTAGGTACCCAGGGCATAGGTGCACCCTAGGCCTATCAGGGGCTGCAGCATGTATTGTGCCACCCATGGTTTGCCTTCCAAACTGACACCACAGGTCTGTTCACACAGCCTGGGTAAGGTGGTGTAATCACCCCTTACTTAGACATAGTATACCTATATCTATATACCTATATAGACACAAAAACACCTATAAGCCACTCCTAAGGCAGACCTCGACAATCCTGGAGTTAGAGTGCTTGGGTTTGGCTTTATCAAAACATGTCGTGTAAGGTGTCAAACACTTTGGAATACTACCCCCCGTCAGTTCTGGCAGCAGGGGTAGCATTCCACCCTTCTAGAGGGAGAAGACATGTAGTTACTGCCGGTTAAAGTTAAACAGAGCCTCAGCATCACAAAATGGATGCTGCTGCCACAGACACGAGTCTGCCCTCCTGCTGCTGGACGAAACTATGGCAGGGGAGGCCTGGACAATAGGTTTCCTGTCCAGGGAGGTGCCAGACAGGGTTTTGTGTATTGGGGCAGGGAGGGCTGCATTCAGTGAATGCTTTCTAGACACTGCATGGGGCAGACTAGGTGCTCCATGCATTTCCCAGTTCAAACCGGTTGCTGGGGCACTCTGCCCCAGCTCTGGCGCGAAACTGGACAAAGGGAAAGGGGTTTTACCACCCCCTTCTCAGGTCCACCCTTAGGAGGGACCTTAAAGATAGTCCAGCCCCTAACCTTACTGTAAGTATAGGAACCCAGTCACTAGGACTTTAGATTACCCTGGACGAAACTCTGAAACATAAATCCGGGACCTTCGACATTCCATTTCGACTGGAAGATGGAAGACATCTCCCTTGTGGAGTGACCACCCTGTTCAAAAAGGCACCAACAGTAACTTTGCGGGTCTGCATTTTTGAGGCTCCCGTCGGATCCCAAAGAATCTGCGAGACAGGACACGAACTTCCAGACATCTCTGACCCCGACCTTTGCTCACAGCAAAGCTGAGACCCGTGGCGGACACGAGAGACGTGGGACCGGAACTCCTGGACATCCTGCATTTTGCAAGCTGCAGTCACTTCACGAGGTATCTCAAAGGTGTGCATTGGGGTGCTTGAAGCCCCAGACCTGAGCACCATTTGCACCAAAGCTCAGAGGCCCACACTCCACAAGTGTCCCGTGGGCCCTGCTTTTGCATTTCAGCTTGACGCGTCTTCATGGTTCCTAGTCCGTAGGCTAGTGAGCCCCTCAAAGACTTCCTTTTGAATCTAACTTGCTTTCCTGGTTGCTCCAGGCTTGCTCCAGCTTCCCTACAAAGGAGAAGCACCACAGACCTTGCTGATCTGCACTGAAGCCAATCTTGACATCCTGCGTGGGTTGCGTTTGGGTTGCGTTTCTGGATACCGGCACCGCAGTCAACTAGATCCTTCATGAGATAGCTCGAATCCAGCTCCTGGTTGTTGCGACGCCTCCTGGTCCTCGAGGCTGAACATAGAAACTTCACCTTTTCACCTGAAATCACCCGACATTGGCTGGCAGCTTTCCATCGCCATCCTGGTCACTGGTAAGTGACCCAGACTCTGTCCCTTCTGCTTTCATGTTCTTCAGATCTTCGATCCACCCTTGGATCCACATGGACACTTTTCCTCTGGTCGCTTGCAGCACTTCTTTGCAGCTCCCCATTAAAATTGTCGATGAAACCCGATACCAAAAGACACCTATGCACCCCGCTTTCGTTGGGGAGGTAACACGAGTACTCTGGTAGTCTCGAGGGTATTGGCCCTCCTAGTGTATAAGTCTAAAAGGGTTTCATCGTAAAGTATCCTTAAACTGTAAAATTGTAACTTGTTCTTTTCCCTTAGAAAGTGAATGGTAACCCGTGTCTGTGTTTAGACCCTGCACACGTCTCCCGTGGGCCTCCTACTTCCTAACCTTTGGTTGTTTAGAGTAGCCCCTGCGATTCCACAGACCCCAGGCCTGCTTTCTAATTCTCAGATGGTTCTTATACCACTATTTTAGTATATGGTTTGTGAGGCCCCTAGGGCAAAACGTATACTGTGCAACTTATCATATGCTAATTAAGTAACTTGTATTGTACTTTTACCTCTGACCTCATAAAGAGTGCAGAGGGGTTGTGTTTAGAATAAATACTTATATATTTGATATATACCTTGTGTGGTGTGCTTTCATTTGGTACTCAAGGGATTATAATTGGTAAAACAACTTGCTTAATGCGATCTCTGAAGTCTTAGCCTGATGACTGCTGGTCCATGCTACCACCAGGATAGCTCTCTATAAGGTTGACTTTACAACCACCATCGATAAGGGTCGATTAGACTGGTGCAAGTGCCCACTAGAACTAGTGGACATCATATGCCAGGCTAACTTCTCACACTACTAAAAGCACGTGATGACTATTTTCATCAACTTCTTCACAGAATTAGAAAAGCCAAACCACAATGAAAGCCAATAATATGATTAATTAGTTCCTGCTGAGATGGTCCCTTGTTTTTACTGTTTTTAATGAAATGCAAAAGCTTAGAAATGTACCCATGTCAGGACATTAGGCACTAATGCATGGCTACAAATTTCTTCTATGAATTGATGAATCTCAGTGTGAATTGACATCTAGAAGTACCATGTGATGGAGCATTTGGACCAAAGATTCTTAATAACAAACGCCTGTTTATTAAAAGGACTGTTAACTCAAAATCAAGAATGGTCATCCAACCTTCAAAGACACTAAAGAAACCTTGGCATTAGACATAAATTGTTACTTCTTCACAACAGAAATAGTTCAACCACAATATAAAGTTTGTACCATCGGCACATACAATATTGTGCCAGAAGATATTACAAAGAAATGAATGACTAAAAGTAAAAGAAGAAAACACAAAGATATGAATGGAAGCTAATGAAAAAATAAGTAATGCACAAAATTGAAATACAAAAGGAAAACAATATTCATGTTTGAATTAGATGTACAATTATAGGTTAAAGGATTCAAAATCATTATTCACACAAACCAAAATTAGTCACTAGTCAATATATGAAATTGGTGGAATCGCATCACCATCAATGAAAAAGACTGAGGCCCTGGTTACAAGTTGGACTCCGTTCATAAACCCCAGCTTGCGCACAGTTCAGAATAACAAGTTGTTGGTACCTAATGCATCCTGTTAAATAACCCAACCTTCGTTAAATTTATGCAGCACAAATCTGCCAAAATTTATCAGGCAAAAAACATGTAACATATCTTCCAGATTTTGGCGCGTTAAGCACCAAATCTGCATGTTATTCCCCACAAACTCGTAATAGGTGTTATTTATTGCACCCAATAAATAACGTACTCCATGGTATCATTATTTACCTGGTGCAATAAATAACATGTAGACTCGTAGTTAGGGTTTTAGATGATTTTGATACTTGAATGTATTTAAATCTTGAGTATAAGAAAGAATCACAATGATAGAAAACTTAGTTTAATGAGGATCTCTTCATCATCAATTTGATTAACATTGCAAAAGTTCAGATATTTCATTTTGATGTGGTCTCATGTATGATCTTACGAATATTGATTTCTTTCTTTATTAGGTGATCTCTTTTTGGTTTATTTAAATAATTATTTTCATTTCTTTGACATGTTTGATTCTTGAACATCTAATTTAGAAAGTAATATTATTTTCCTTCTGATTGACTATTTCTTGTATATCTTCTTTTTTCCTTTACTTTTCATTCATTCATATCTTTGTTATTTTTTATGACACTATTTTTTCTGAGATTCGCTTATTTTTTAAATTTGCACTGTGTATATCTTGCCGGGTCAGCAACAAAGACACTTTGCTCCCTTTTTATGATACATCTGTTATGTCTCATCCTGATATGGATCAAACTATTAAAAGAAAATCCAGGTTTTTAGATCTTTCCTAAAGTGCAGAAGGCACTTACTGGCTCTGAGGCGGGGGCAAGTTATTCCATATCTGAGCTGCCCTCACCTCAAAGGCCTGGCCTCCATACTTCACTTTCTGAAAGTGTGGGACACATAGTCAGAGGAGGTGTGAAAGCTCCTCGTTAAGCTGTAGTGCCTACATTTTCTTTCTAGCTATGTGGGTCCTGTTTCCTTTGTTGCCTTATAGGCCATGCACAGTGATCTAAACACAATTTTCTCTTTCCTTGGGAGCAATTGTAGTTCACTCAATGTTCCTGAGGACGAGGTGTGTCTGGGTTTATCCAGTGCAAGTTTTGCAGCAGCCGATTGTACTTTGTGTAGTCTTTTAATTAGATATTCCGGGCACCCAATAGCAGTGCATTACAATGGGAGATTCTACTGAGAATGATACTCTGAACCACTAGCTTTCTTGCCGGCTGGGGCAGCAGTGGTACGATTTTCCTAAGGTTTCACAGAAATCCGAAACATGAGGCTGCCGTTTTATTGATGAGTGTCCATGGAGAGCTTATCATCAACAAATATTCCTAGATTACACAATAATTGTGATGTCTGTGCTGGTCCAGGGCCGGACATTTTTTAGGAGTATTTAGTGCTCTTTGGAGAGAGTGCAACATAAAAATTCTGTTTTCTCACTATTGAATTTTAATGAGTTGCTATTCAGCCACTTTGCCATCTAATTTAGATATTTATGGAAACCCACCAATGAGGTGTGCCTATAGTTTTCCAATTAAGGAATTAGTTGTGTATCATCAGCATAATTAGCAAAGCTAATGCCCTGTGATCTGATGAGAGTCAGCAGTGGATGCAGATATAAAGAGGGTAGGGCTTAGAACTGATCCCTGAGGTACACCATGTTCCGCTTTTCTAAGTTCTGATCAGAATGTGGTAGTGCTATTGCTTGGTTTCTGTTTGAAAGGTGGGGTTTAATTCATTTTTATAGTGTCCCATCCACATCTATATCCATCAGCCTGGATAGCAGTATTTGGTGGTTGACAGTGTCAAACACGGCTGACATGTTTAGTATTATCAGAACTGTTGTTTGACCTTTGTCAACCATCATCCACGACTAGAATCAGAGCAGATTCAGTGATGTGTGTCAGTCCAAAACCCACTTATAAGTATTCTAGAAGGTTGTGGCTTTCCAGGTAGTGTGATAGTTTCTTGCTGACATGTTTTTCCACTGTTTTTACTGGGTAGGGGAGTTGTGATATTGGACGATAGTTGCTGGGTATTGTTGAATCTGCTGTTGGTTTCTTCAGAAAAGGGGATATTAGTGCTTTCTTCCTAACCTGTGGAACTATGCCTGTCATTAAGGACTTATTACAGATTTTTAGTAGACTCTGACTATAAGTCACCCGCCCATTCCTTCCATATTCTGGATAGTACCGGATCCAATAAAGAGCCTGAAGAGATAGTTAAAGCCAATGATCAAAACTCCACCTTGTTCATTGGTTCTATGCCTTCTAATTTAGTGTTTGCTGGCTCTAATACGTTGTTCCTTGTGGTCCCATTGCTTGCAATCTGGATTGTCTCTGATTGGTCTGTGTTTATGTCACCAAAGATTAACTTAATCTCATTATTGAAGAAGTTTGACAAATTAAGGCTATGTTCTTGCAAGTTTTTTATTGTTTGTTTGATGCATTCTGGGTTTGCTAGATCCTTTACTATGCCAACTATCTTTCTTGACCCATTCGTTGCTTCTACAATTGTTTTGGTATAGTAGATTTTGTTAGCCTTTCTTATTTCGTTTTTGTAGTTGTTTAATGCATTATTTAGTTTTATCTTATCTTTTTTCAGATGGAGCTTCCACCATTGTCTCTTTAGTTTCTTGCTTTTAATTTTATGTTCTTTTAGGGTTTCCATGTGCCATGGTGCTGACGGTTTACTTTGATGTATCCATTATTTTATTGGTATTATTTTATCTAAAGTTTCTTTGAGCTTTTTATGTAAATGATCATAGTTCTTTCCTTCCTGTTGTTTCTTTGGTTTGTGACATGCTCTAACTTATACTACCTTTCTTGACTGACTCTCTTCAGCTGTCTATTATTCTAGATCTTTTTATTTCAAAGGCTATCAGCTTATGATCTGACCAGCTTAGTGAGTTGTGATTAGGTCTTCTGAGGCAAATAGCAGGTCAAGGATATGTTTCCCTTGATGAGTTGGACCGCTTATTAGTTGCTCCAGTCCTATAATTTTACATGAGCCTAAAAGTTCTTTTCACTGGGAGAGTGTCTTTTCTTCTGCTGAGATGTTGAAATCACCCAGCACAAAGAAATTGGACTGTTTAAGGGCAAAGTTTGAGATGATTTTCAAAAATGGCTGTATAAAATTTCTTATCGACGATTGGGGCTCGATAGCACAAAAGTCCTAGGAACGCTATACGCTATTTACTTTTAGTGAGAAGCCCAACATTTCAACACCTACTATTTTATTCACTTCTATAGTGGTGATATCCCATTTTTCTTTAAATATTATTGCTGCTCCTCCTCCCTTTTTTATAAATTCTAGGTGGGTGAATAACTTTAAAGCTTTGGGGGGCAGGATGTTCCCATACTAACATTAGACTCTGAGGGATCCAAGTCCCCGTAACAACAAGCATTTCCAATGCAATCGGTCTCACCTTTGGGACCTTATATGTAGTTAGCAATACAGCACATGAGCCTGGGTGCTGAAACATCTACTGTTCTTTAACATGGAGGGAAAGTAAGCACCAAACTGCGTGACACACCAGGTATGGGAACACATGGAGAGAAATATTGCCTTTCAGCTGGAAATGGTATAGTCCAAAGCTCTGTTGGTAATATAAAATCAAGGCCTTCGGAGGTCATATCACTAAAAATACAAGATTTGAAAAAAATATTATTGTCAACGGGTGATCGTGGAAGACAATTTCTATGGACTGGAATGTAGAGAATGCTAAAGTGATTCTGGTATCTTACTGACCTCTGCTGGTCGTTTTCTATCAAGAAAGTTAAATAGAGGCAGTTACCAGAAAAATAAAAAAAGAAAGTCTGTCAGCAGAAAGCAATTCTGGTATTTAACTGACCTCTACTGGTCGTTTTCTAACAAGACAGTTAAATAGAGGCAGTTGAACCGAAAACAAAGTCCCTAAGAGAAACCATACAAGTCCTAGTGTGGATCTCATAGAGCCCACAAAATACATACACATATAAGTATATACTAAAGTATATACAAGAGGTCTCAAATGCTAGACCTAAAAAAAGGGATGTGCCAACTTCCTTAACAAAGAGCCAATACATTCATGAGCAAAAGAAAGGCAAAAGATACAGCGTGAGTATGATGCAAGGAGGCAAACATACACACTAAAGAGAGCCCACTAAAAATATTAAACATCAAAACAATAAAAATGTACGAATAAAAAAAAAAATAACAACAAATAAGAGTGGGAAGAAAATGAGAAAAATGGGAATTAAGAAATGGTGAGAGAAAGTGACTAGAAAATGAAGTGAATGAAGAATTAAATAAAGGAGAGAGAGTAAGAAACAAACAAACAAAGAAACAAACAAAAAAGAAATGTGATGAAGAGAATGAAAGAAAAAAGAAAGAAAGAAGGACAGGAAAAATGATCCAATGTCAAAATGTAAAGTTGCTGGTGAACCTATGATCATGAAAAATGTTGTTTTGCTACACTTCACAGGGAATCTGTTTCCCATTTTTATAACACTTTGGTTGTTTGGCTTTCAGCACCCATTACACTTCATTGACTTCAAAGGGAGTCAGCTTTACGTTTGTGATTGCAGAACTTCTTCAGCACATTTTAGAATTTAGATAACATGTCGTCGTTATTAAAACATGTTGTGATAGGTCTAAAGAGCAAATAGCTTGATTCGCAACCTGGCTGCTTTCAGCACAATGCTGTGCGTTGTGCTCTGAGCATCCTCATTCCTTGCACAACAAAATGTTTGCTAAACCTTTGCTGTGTAAATGACTGTGTTCATTGAGGCCCAAACCATCTGCTTCATTAATATTAATAAGGCAAGAACCAGTTCTGTGCCCTATTGTGCACAGTAGCGAATCACAGCAGATCACAGTCTCAGTATAAAGAATGCAGGGGCATATTATCAAGGGGGTTTATCTCCGCTTTTTTGGCTTTAAAAGCCAAGAAAGCGGAGATAAAATTATCTCCCTATTACCAAGCTGTCGCTAACACCAGTTAGTGACAGCTAACAGGAGATAGCGACCATCTTGGGCCCCGCTTTGCATGTCAGTGATATTTATCACTAATGACATGCAAAGTGGGCGTGCCAAGATGTTAGCGACTGGAAACAGTCGCTAACATCGCTATCTCCTATTACCAACTTTTGGAGATATTCGCGCTAAGCGCGAATATCTCCAAAAGCTAACACCTGCCCTGAGCAGTTCTTCACCATGTTATCCAATGGGAGGTGGATAACATGGCTAAGAGCATTTGCTCGATAATGCATGAATATCGCTGACTTTTCAGCGATATTCATGCATTGCGGCCGTTTTTTATCGCATTTGCGATAAACCTTGCTAATAGCAAGGTTTATCTGCGATAAAAATCGCCGATGTGCGGCGATAATTTTTGTCTCTAAACAAGTTAGAGACAAAAATTATCGCTAGTTGTTGGTAATATGCCCCGCAATGTTCTTGAATTGCGATCTCCGCTCCCCCAAGGGACAGGAGTCACAAATATTGACACAGAAAGCGTCACATTCTGAAATGGACCTCAGGGAGACCACCAGTTCCTTCTGGGACATATAGGCCCATGTGTATTTGTAGGAAGCCTGAAACCTACATATACAACGTGTAAACTGCCAGAAATTGGCACCTAACAGCAACAGGTAACCATTCCATGATTTGACACCACAAGATCTTTCGCAAAGCATTTATGTATAACGTTGTGTCCCAAAGGAGAAGGAAGGCCCCCTTTTCTGCCCTCTTTTCCTTGAGACTACCAAGGGTTTACAATGTGTGCACTTGGTTTTGCAATGATAGTTGAGAAGGTCATTTCCTAGCGGTACTTTGCACTCAACTGCCTTTATGAGTGCAAAGTACCTACACGCATCGGGCCCAAGGTTTGGAATAAGCCTGATGTCTTAACCACTATACACTGACATATGCCCACACTCGACACACTAAAGGATGCATCAATAAAGGGCTGAAATAGTGTGTGGAAGCCATAATATCATCTAGTAGGTCAAAAACACTTTACGAATTAAAGTATACTCACAGTACTGGCTCAGCACATTTATATAGTGTCCGCTAAAAACTGAATTGTGCCAGTTTTGATGTTTTAAATATCTATATTGTCTTACCCAGCTCAAAAGCGTTCAAACTGACAAAACAATGAAGACACCTACTTACTTATTTTTTGAAGCGGAAGGTATCACTCACGCTGTAACCTATCAGCCCAGCAGCGCACCGGCCTCCCAGCCCACCGGCCTCCCAGCCCACCGGCCCACCGGCCCACCGGCCTCCCAGCCTACCAGCCCACCGGCCTCCCAGCCCACCTCTCGCCGCACCCGCTTCGCGGGTGCCGCTTCGCCGGTGGGTGCTGGTAGAGGCAGCATCTCCAAGGACCAACGCGAGGACGCCGGCAGCAAGGCGGTAAGGGGTGCGAGGAACCAGCGGGGCTGCGAGCGTGCGGGGACTTCATTTCCCAGAAGTCCCTGCAAGACCAAGGAAGAGCTTCCGGTCCGCTCTCCCTGCTGGCCCGCCCCCCGCCCATCAAAGCCAGTTAAAAGCGCTCCTCTTCCTCTACCCTGTGGGACACCTACTTACTTATTTTTTGAAGCGGAAGGTATCACTCACGCTGTAACCTATCAGCCCAGCAGCGCACCGGCCTCCCAGCCCACCTCTCGCCGCACCCGCTTCGCGGGTGCCGCTTCGCCGGTGGGTGCTGGTAGAGGCAGCATCTCCAAGGACCAACGCGAGGACGCCGGCAGCAAGGCGGTAAGGGGCGCGAGGAACCAGCGGGGCTGCGAGCGTGCGGGGACTTCATTTCCCAGAAGTCCCTGCAAGACCAAGGAAGAGCTTCCGGTCCGCTCTCCCTGCTGGCCCGCCCCCCGCCCATCAAAGCCAGTTAAAAGCGCTCCTCTTCCTCTACCCTGTGGGACACCTACTTACTTATTTTTTGAAGCGGAAGGTATCACTCACGCTGTAACCTATCAGCCCAGCAGCGCACCGACCAAGCTGTCGCTAACACCAGTTAGTGACAGCTAACAGGAGATAGCGACCATCTTGGGCCCCGCTTTGCATGTCAGTGATATTTATCACTAATGACATGCAAAGTGGGCGTGCCAAGATGTTAGCGACTGGAAACAGTCGCTAACATCGCTATCTCCTATTACCAACTTTTGGAGATATTCGCGCTAAGCGCGAATATCTCCAAAAGCTAACACCTGCCCTGAGCAGTTCTTCACCATGTTATCCAATGGGAGGTGGATAACATGGCTAAGAGCATTTGCTCGATAATGCATGAATATCGCTGACTTTTCAGCGATATTCATGCATTGCGGCCGTTTTTTATCGCATTTGCGATAAACCTTGCTAATAGCAAGGTTTATCTGCGATAAAAATCGCCGATGTGCGGCGATAATTTTTGTCTCTAAACAAGTTAGAGACAAAAATTATCGCTAGTTGTTGGTAATATGCCCCGCAATGTTCTTGAATTGCGATCTCCGCTCCCCCAAGGGACAGGAGTCACAAATATTGACACAGAAAGCGTCACATTCTGAAATGGACCTCAGGGAGACCACCAGTTCCTTCTGGGACATATAGGCCCATGTGTATTTGTAGGAAGCCTGAAACCTACATATACAACGTGTAAACTGCCAGAAATTGGCACCTAACAGCAACAGGTAACCATTCCATGATTTGACACCACAAGATCTTTCGCAAAGCATTTATGTATAACGTTGTGTCCCAAAGGAGAAGGAAGGCCCCCTTTTCTGCCCTCTTTTCCTTGAGACTACCAAGGGTTTACAATGTGTGCACTTGGTTTTGCAATGATAGTTGAGAAGGTCATTTCCTAGCGGTACTTTGCACTCAACTGCCTTTATGAGTGCAAAGTACCTACACGCATCGGGCCCAAGGTTTGGAATAAGCCTGATGTCTTAACCACTATACACTGACATATGCCCACACTCGACACACTAAAGGATGCATCAATAAAGGGCTGAAATAGTGTGTGGAAGCCATAATATCATCTAGTAGGTCAAAAACACTTTACGAATTAAAGTATACTCACAGTACTGGCTCAGCACATTTATATAGTGTCCGCTAAAAACTGAATTGTGCCAGTTTTGATGTTTTAAATATCTATATTGTCTTACCCAGCTCAAAAGCGTTCAAACTGACAAAACAATGAAGACACCTACTTACTTATTTTTTGAAGCGGAAGGTATCACTCACGCTGTAACCTATCAGCCCAGCAGCGCACCGGCCTCCCAGCCCACCGGCCTCCCAGCCCACCGGCCCACCGGCCTCCCAGCCTACCAGCCCACCGGCCTCCCAGCCCACCTCTCGCCGCACCCGCTTCGCGGGTGCCGCTTCGCCGGTGGGTGCTGGTAGAGGCAGCATCTCCAAGGACCAACGCGAGGACGCCGGCAGCAAGGCGGTAAGGGGTGCGAGGAACCAGCGGGGCTGCGAGCGTGCGGGGACTTCATTTCCCAGAAGTCCCTGCAAGACCAAGGAAGAGCTTCCGGTCCGCTCTCCCTGCTGGCCCGCCCCCCGCCCATCAAAGCCAGTTAAAAGCGCTCCTCTTCCTCTACCCTGTGGGACACCTACTTACTTATTTTTTGAAGCGGAAGGTATCACTCACGCTGTAACCTATCAGCCCAGCAGCGCACCGGCCTCCCAGCCCACCTCTCGCCGCACCCGCTTCGCGGGTGCCGCTTCGCCGGTGGGTGCTGGTAGAGGCAGCATCTCCAAGGACCAACGCGAGGACGCCGGCAGCAAGGCGGTAAGGGGCGCGAGGAACCAGCGGGGCTGCGAGCGTGCGGGGACTTCATTTCCCAGAAGTCCCTGCAAGACCAAGGAAGAGCTTCCGGTCCGCTCTCCCTGCTGGCCCGCCCCCCGCCCATCAAAGCCAGTTAAAAGCGCTCCTCTTCCTCTACCCTGTGGGACACCTACTTACTTATTTTTTGAAGCGGAAGGTATCACTCACGCTGTAACCTATCAGCCCAGCAGCGCACCGGCCTCCCAGCCCACCTCTCGCCGCACCCGCTTCGCGGGTGCCGCTTCGCCGGTGGGTGCTGGTAGAGGCAGCATCTCCAAGGACCAACGCGAGGACGCCGGCAGCAAGGCGGTAAGGGGCGCGAGGAACCAGCGGGGCTGCGAGCGTGCGGGGACTTCATTTCCCAGAAGTCCCTGCAAGACCAAGGAAGAGCTTCCGGTCCGCTCTCCCTGCTGGCCCGCCCCCTGCCCTTTACGCTCCCTACTTAATAACATCTCACTCCCGCAGCGCGGGACGCAGCACGGGCGAAGACCGGGCAAAGACAGGGCCGTTTGAGGCTGTTCGAGGACGGCAGAGGACGGCCCCGGCCCTGTCACCCTGTACTTTACTTCGTTTCCGCAGGCCCCCACGACTTCTGAAGCACATCACTGAGAATCACGATGCGTCCCAAAACTAGAAGCACGTCTAAGAAAGCTACACTGGTGACACAAGTGACCGGTCCTATAGACCTTTTCATATCCAGGGTAAACGACACCATTGATAAGAGTATCATCCTACTGGAGAAAAGAGTCTCCTTGGACCTCATGCAGGCCAAACGATCCTCGCTCGGCTCACTTGCTACCGCAATTTCCCCTGCTCACCAGGTTGCTAACAATTGCTCTTTACCACTGCCACTAACCATCGTTCCTACAATGACTGTTCCAAATTCTGTAGATTTATCCGTAACCCAAACTGACTCTGATCAATCATATGTCGACTTTGAAGCAACCCCAGACTTAGAAGCCTGCCAATCACCGACTGAAAAATTAGATCAGAGTGCCATCAGTAATCCCTTATTACCTGATCCAGTAACGACCCTAGAACCAACAAAATCAAGGAAAAACACCTCCACCCTCCCTAAGGCTACGCCAATTATCAAGGAAAAACCTAAAACAAAAACAAAGAATCATAACCTGATCACGCCCACCCCAAACTCCTCGGCAGGTATCCCCTGTTGGGTGGAAAACATGGTTATGGACCTAAAATCAGACCTCGAAGCCAAAATTACAGCACAGATCAAACCCCTAATATCAAAGTTGGACAGACTTACGTCACTAATCAATACCAAATGCAGTTGTAAGGCAAGCGGGAATGGTCCCGCCCCAACGCAGGGGGCAAAGGAAATACTCCCAAAAAAACCATCTAGTCCCAAACAAATAAGAGGTATAACAAACAAGCCTGACACTTCACCAACCAGAAAAGCGGTAGTAACACAACCCCTAGCTAAAAAAGGGACTAATCTAGATGCCTCCCAAATTATTCCGGTGGCGGTAGATCTCCCCTCTGCCACACAAATAGGTCCAGCAGGCCAAACTATAACAAATAACCGACAAAAAAAAGGAAATACCACCATTCCAGCAGAAACCCCCTCCCAAGAAAAACCTCCGGAACTGAAGACCAAGCAGTCTCAGCCCAAAATAATCAACTTACCCCCGGAAGCTTCTCCCTTCGTGGTGGTGCTAACAGCTGTTCCCCCACTGAAGGAGGGCGTAAGAGAAACCTTCGCAGAGTTGAGGAACAAATGCGCACAGTGGCTCCAACTCCATAAACCCCTACCCGCTCACATCAGGGGTGACATCTTCTCTGCACGCAGAGGAGACTGGGTTGGTAGAAGCACGAAGGCAATAGCGGGGGATGTCATCAGCATCAAATTCAGGGAGATAGGGGCATCAAATTATATTT
The DNA here is from genome assembly GCF_964261635.1 of Lissotriton helveticus. Classification (NCBI taxonomy): domain Eukaryota; kingdom Metazoa; phylum Chordata; class Amphibia; order Caudata; family Salamandridae; genus Lissotriton; species Lissotriton helveticus. The sequence goes on along the minus strand of NC_136065.1, from coordinate 898,731,415 downwards.
GCAACTCACCCAACAGAGGACCAGCCACCCAAATAAATCCCCTACCCTTGTCCTATTTCCTACCCCCATCCTCAAGGCAAAATTTCCCCTTTCCCGTACTCCCATTAAACACTGGGCCTATAAACTCCACTGAATACAATATGTATCAACACCAGCAGCACCCACACATGCCACGATTCCCACAAAATTCACAACAATCAGTTTTCCAGTGGCAACCCCCCATCCAATTTCCTCAATCCATACACCCTGCGACCCATCCACCTGCGCATCTTCCTCAATACCCATATCATACCACCCAACAGTGGTGGCAACCCCAGCAATCCACGCAATACAACACTCACCCATGGCAGCAGCCGCGGCAAGGACGGTTTCCCCCGTCCAACCCACTAGGCCTTAACTACCAAGGCAGAGACAGGGACGAATGGAGTGGACAGGAACACTGGAGAAAGTACAGTGACCCCACACGCTGGGATAGCTGGAATGGCCTTCAATTAGCAAATAGGTATAGCGCTTTGGAGTGCGTCGATTGACTACCACAACCACAAGAACACTCCCAAATCCACACAGACCTACTGGAACCCACGGTCTCCCTATTAGTCCCTCCAGACCTAGAGACTCCTCCAGCCCCAGAGATCCTTAATGAATCAAAAAGAGTAAAAAGCTCAAGGGACAGTCCAACAATCCTGAGTCTGATCTCGTGGAACATCGCCGGTTTAAGGACAAAAATAGAGGATGGGACAATCATGCACCACATGCATAATTACCAAGTAATATGCATACAGGAGACATGGTCATTACAAGAACATCACCTGCAGGGGTACAAAACGTACTCCTCTCTCGCGCAGTCGGGACACATAGGCAGACCAAAGGGAGGTCTGTGCATATACGTAGCCAACACTATCCAAAACGCTAAAATAAAGGTTATAGAACTGGCACCTAATTTGCAGATCCTTGGTCTTTTCCTTCAGAAAAAAGAGTCAATAGTTATCATTAATTTTTATAACAACCTGGATGAAATGGACTTTGAGGGAGTCCTGGCCCATCTTCACGAAAAATTATTTACTCTCAGAATGAAACAAGGAGAAAGAGGCCCGGCCGCAATAATATGGGCAGGCGACTTCAATCTTCACGCCTGTACCCAACCAAAAAGAAAATGTCCTGGCATGGTGACAGAAGATGGCCTCTCACTCACCCATTTTTTGCATAATAAAATGGGTAGACAAATGAATGATCTCCTATCCGACCTGGATCTCCAGATAGTAAACACCTGGGACTATGGGGATAATTCACTTGCACCCACTTACATAGGAAGAGGCTACAAAACCACGGTAGACTTCATAATTATATCAACATCCTTACAACTAAGAATAAAAAACTTTGAAGTCAAACCAAATCCTCAAAGTGACCATGCAATATTAACCTTGGAAGTCTCATTAAACTATCAACAATGTTCTCCAGTAATAATAGCCAATGCATTGACCCAGGAAAATATCAATATGGATAAAGTAAACGGGTACTCAATAAAATGGGGAGGGATAAACCCAGAGGAACTTACCAAAGAGCTAATAAGATCAGTCTATTCCCAAATTAAAATTTGTTTGGACATAGCAACTAATGACGCGGAGCTTCTAAATAACTTTGCCCAAATTATGGACAAACTAAAGGTTTTACTCACAAAAAAACAAAAATTCGGTCCATCCCGGGCCAAAGGCTGGTTTAACCAAGAGTGTACGAAGGCTCATACAAAATTGAAGCTAGCCTTAAACAAAAACGAAAGGGATTCCCGTACAATAGCCACCCTCAGAAGTGAATACCATAAAATAAGGAAAAAGAGGAAAGAGGAACTGAAGCAAGCGCTGTGGCATGAACTCCACACCAGTGCCCAAGAAAAAAACTCTCAAGCCTTCTGGAGAATTATAAGAACTCCTTTCTTGGCAGACGACACTTGCCCAAAAATCGAAGCTGCTATAGACGCTGCAACTTGGGTATCACACTTTACCAGCATCTTCCAAAAACCAACCTCTGACCAAGAGACGGAAGAAGAGGAAAAAATATTCCTACCATACCCTATAGATATAAATTTTGAAATTTCCGAGATTCTTGTGGCATTGAACTCAACCAAAAAAGGAAAAGCTCCAGGGCCGGACGGAGTCCCGGCAGACTTTTTTAAACATCAAACAGAACTTTGGGCACCGATTTTAACAAGGGTTTGCACTGCCACGGCAAAATTAGGAATTCTGGAGTCATGGACAAGGTCCATTATGGTGCCGATATTTAAAAAAGGTAACCGTATGGACCCTGCCTGCTATCGCCCAATTTCTTTGCTGGACTCACTGGGAAAAATAGCAGGAAGAGTGATTTTAGAAAGACTTCAGGACTGGGCGGAAGAGAGAGGCATCCTATCCGATCTTCAATTTGGATTTAGAAAAGGACTAGGTACTGTGGAACAAGCCCTAAATTTATCGATAATCTTTGGAAAATATGTGCATGCAAAGAAAGCAAAACTTTATATGACCTACGTAGATTTGTCCGCGGCCTTCGACTGCGTCTCCCATACAAAATTGTGGTCCCTTTTAGCACAGATGGGGGTAGATCCATCACTCCTGAACTTTTTAAGGGAACTCTATTCCAATCCATCTGCAAGAGTCCGCTACGGGACAAAGGGGGAACTGACGGCGTCTTTTAGAGTGGAGCGTGGGGTCAGACAAGGATGTGTCCTGGCACCCTTCCTTTTCTCCCTCTACACCAACAACTTGGAGGTCGAGCTCCTGAAGGGTGCCCGTGACCTTCCACTGGCCAAACATCGCCCGATCCCCGCCCTACTCTACGCGGACGACGCCGTCCTCCTTGCACAAACCCCCCGTGAACTCCAAAGGTCCCTTAATAGATACTCGCAGTTTATGAGAACCCTTGACCTTCACATAAACGTAAAAAAGACTTTCGTAATGAAGGCTGGGGTTGGGAGGAAACAGCAAAACTCCATCTACCTTGACAGCCAAAGAATAGATTCTACAAATGAATACTGCTATCTGGGAGTCATGATAGATAATAAACTCTCCTGGAAACCAGCAGTAGAAGCCAGAAAACATTGTTTTAAAAGAGCATTAGCCGCATTGGTGTCGTTTACACAAAAACTAGGAAAACGTCCGCCCAGGGAATTGATAACCATATATAAAGCCAAGTGTCAATCTACAGCTTTATATGGAGCAGAACTATGGGGCCATACGGATGTCACCTCTCTGCAAATTGCAGAAAACAAGTTTTTCAGATTCCTTTTATCCGCCCCCAAAAGTTCCTCGACTTACGCCTGCCATTTAGAATTGGGGGCACCATACATCGAAGATCTTGCCAAAATTCAACCACTCCTCCTTTGGCGACGTATCTGGGCGTCAGATAAAAACGACATCACAAAAACAATACTGGCGGATGCAATGTCTCTGGACTATGTCTTAAAAATTAAATGGCTGGCTTACATCCGGACCTTTCTCTTTGACCTTGGAATAGAAAAATATTATTTAAACCCCGAAAAAATTGGAGAACTCTCAAAAAATAACTTAAAAAAACGAGCCTTGGACCATCTGGGCAATCTGAGACTACAAATAGAAGCTGGGAAACAGTCGGTGCAGCACGCAATAATGGTTCAATCTACCCTTTTAATGCAGCCCTATTTAAACCTTGACATTGGTACCTTCGAACGATTTCTCCTGATAAGATTCAGACTGAACATATTTCATAAACTGGTAGCTTTCCCAACGCCAAACGTTTGGGACCCAAATCCACTTCCATGTCCATGCGATGGGATATCAGGCCAAACCACCCTTCATACTGTTCTGTTCTGTAAATTTTATCAGGAACATCGCAAACTCTGGTTACTAACTCTTTTAAAATCTTGGGGTCTCAGACAATGCCGAGTAGCCATGTTGAGCTTGCAGCTTTTGGATACCGAAGCCACATGTTACCATGTCCTTAACTTTCTGAAATGTATATATGGACACAGGAAAAACCTTTAACTATAATAGTACTGTATACATTTCCAAAACTTCTTTTTTGTTGTTTTTAAGTAATCTGTAATTATATTTCACTGAAGATTTTTTACCTGTACTGCTTTTATGGATTTGTAAAATCCGAATAAAGTTTATTATTATTAAAACAATGAAGACTTGGCCTGGAATGATTTGACCACATGACACGCAGGTTACACAAACCTCTGCAGCAGGCACTCAACACACTGAGCATTTCTAACATTTTACAATGTGACAATAGAGCTCAATAGATACTGGTACGTTTTTGGATACATGTTTTCAGGAAGCTTCCCTTCAATAGCTGGTGCAGACCTGCTCATTAAAGGCGAGGGGTGTGAAGCCGGTCTGTCGCCTACACAGATACTTACAGGTGTTACGTATATGTAGATAGCTTCTGAGACACCCCTATGGCCGACTGACAACGCGCCGAGAGTTGGGGAATGAGAGAATGGGCTGGCCAAGGACCATAATAACATAATGTAACATGTATTTGTAAAGCGACAAAAAGGCTTCTTGGAGATGAAAATGTGTTTATTGCTACTCAGCTCCGTGGTTCTCATTTAATGAACCTCTTATCCTCTGGAAGTCAATGTTGTGACCTTGGGGTCAAACACAGATTCCGTTACTAGTTGCATTAGTTCACTGAGGCATAGACCCGTCACCGGGTTAAACGAGTGAGTAAAGACCACACCATGACTGAAACCCACCCCACGGCCAGTACGTTCCAGAGCCACCCATGCAGCACACGTCTGGTTGTGCACGGGCATGCTGCCAATTACAGACACAGAAAACCAACAAAATAGACAGAATACGTCATAGACAAAACCTGCGAGAAGAGGTGGGTCAGGATCTCAGGAAATAGTAACAAAAGCAGCTTTTTCCCTCCACAGTACCCACTGCACAACAAGCATGACGCCGCATATCTTCCGACGAGGATATCCGAGAAAGGAATCGCGCTTCGCGCCTTTTAAGCTCCAGTGATAGAGCAACGTGTTTTAGCAAGTTTGGAACTGGCCAACAAAAAACATAAGCAGAGCGATTGTCCGGATCAACTTGTTTAGCACACGACATGGAAAGGGCCTCGCCATTCAGCACTGTGTGTAATGTACAGGATTTTAACACCGAAAACGGGGCGTAGCCTGTTGTCTGTATGGGAAAGTACTGCTTGTAAGTGCTGGGTACAGGTCTGTGAGCAAAATGCAAAGGACTCTCTTTTGTAGACAAACTCTCCGCTGCATGGATACTAGGCCTGTACTTGCATAGCGTTTCAAAAGCATCTACGGGCAAGAATATTTCTGTAACACGGTTAGGCGCAGGTTTTAAGAGTCACGCCTTGACGTAACGGTTCAGTATATTGCCAAGAGCGCTGCATTTCAGCACCATGAACAGCGCTATGCCTTTAAGGCCATCGAGCCAGGAATTGCTTTTTGAAAAGTGTACAGGAACAACATTTCACCATCACGCCACACACAGAGTAAAGGATATTGCACCTTGACTAAGTAATACCTTCCAGAAACTGTCTTTTGGGGTCTACTCTTGACAGGGACACGAAAGTCTTTCAGCACATCATATATATATATATAGTGCACTCACAACGTGACACTACACACTTCGACAAGGAACACCATGCAGCTCACCCCTTCCTCCCATTCCATAACGAGCAAAAGGAGGCAGAAGCCTAGGTGGGTGTTCTACCACGACTTAGCTATTTAATAAACTACAATTCAATCAAGGAATGGAAGGCAGCTACACACATCAGTGATATGGAAAGCAGGTAAATGCATCGCACAGATTGTACAGCAGCAAGTGACCCTTGAAAAGATGTAAGATCTAAATTAATTCTGCCACGATTTAGCTTTGGTAAACAGTTCAATATTGATGATCAACTCCCCCAGTTGCACGATCCTACCAATGGTCGCACCTTCTATTTGCACCTCCCAGAGGGTGATAGAGCCCGGGTTCACCTGCTCAGGATTTTACCATACTCACTTGGGCCCATAAAATATATAAACTTTGAACAGGTAAACCTACGCTTAAACGAGTAATTTTACTTTTAGGACCTATACCTTTGACTTACCAAACCTAGTCACTGGTACCTAGAGTCCTAAGGGATAAAAGGAGTTAGCAAGAAAATAGGCAGTAAATAAACATTTGCACTCATAAAATAACCACAGACTCGGGAAAGATTTAAACACTTTATCTATGTGAATTCTTACATGTCAGAGTCCATATCAATTTGATTAAAGCGCATTCAATTAGAAAAAATCTAATCAAAGAAAGATGCGATAATATTACAAAACTTTCTTCAAGCATTGAAACATAGGAAAGGTAAGAAAAGGGAAACAGCACAATGACATACCAACACAATTTTATATTTACTTAGAATGGTGTGAAGACCAACCCTGGCCACGGGCTTGGATAAAGGACAGGACCCCCGATAATCAGTGGCGGCTCGTAATGTCGATGAGTAGTGAGGCGGGCACGCACAAGAACACTCCCTTCCTCCCATCCCTCACAAGCACCCACACACACATACTCACTCCCACGTCCCACCCATCTACATGTGCACTCACACCCATCCATTCACAAGCGCGCACACATACACCCATCATTCGCTTGCACATACGTACCCATGCACACACTCATTCAAAGATCACAGCTCTAATTCACATACATTCAGTGAGCCGCCATGCTTAGTAACTCAAGGCTGTTGAAACCTCCCAGCGGTTTGTCACCCACTTGACGTATCTGAGAGCTGTCAGCAGGATTATGTCTGGAATCCCATAAAAGAAGTTAGTGAGTAAAAGCACATAGCGCCGAGATCTGTGAGTTACTTACAGGTAAAAATGGCAAAAGCCTCTGGGATCCATGTGTCTTCCTTCTGCAGAGGCGCCCCACTGTCTGCACTAGATTGCACCAACATTATCCATTTCTAAGCATCCCTCGTTGTCTGCTGCTAACGGAACAGGGCTAGAATGTTCATTTGCCGACGATCACGCAATGCATCTAGTAAGGATAATGTGGCGCCAGATTTATTTGTTTTCTAGTGCACAGTCTTCCCATGCTGTAGCGCTACGCATTAGCCGGAGAAGCTCACCTTCGCCAGTTCAAAATAATGTATATATCTTTATCCTCTATGATTTAGCAGTAATCCAGACCCAACACGTATTACTTGTTTGAAGCATTTTCTTTGTATGTGTTATTAGTATTTCTTTATGTTCCAGTGCAAGAAGAAAGCACACTACTTGCTTGCTGATGGAGCAGTGCGCACTTGAGATTGCCATTTATTTTATGTTTAGACTAATTTCTGAAGGCTTTGTATCCTTGAGACATATTTATTTTTGCCGTGAGGCAATATGATTATATTTTCATGTGGACAATGTCCATTTTGGAGGCGGTCGGTATGCTCTGCTCGCAATCGGTTCCCAGCTTTTCAGCGGTGACTTTTAAATGCAGATAGGAGTAGAAATGACTGCCCCACGTGGACTCGCGCAGCCCCTCTAGACTGCTTTCCAACACTAAATATTTAACCGATCTGATTCCCACCCTTTAAAAAATAAAATATGTCATTTATCTGGATTTAGCAACTATCTGTTTGAACACGCTATCAGTCTATATGTATTGACACTCTGTAGTCGACAGTCTTCAAAAAACAGCTTACAGAAGAAAGGTGCCCTATATCCTAGGGTCAAGGGGCAAAGGATGGATGTCATTTCCGGCCTACCAAGCGATTTTGGTGAAATTATGTCTCCACTGTACTATTGCTTAAATTCCCACAGATTCCCTCTTTCCAATCAGTAGAGCAATCTAGTGCAGCATGTGATGTGACGTAATGAGATGACTAAAGGTGTGTTGTTGCACGAACAACAAAAAGAATGAGGGCTGCTACTGGGAGGAAGTGCATCACGCCAGAATGAAGCTGCAAACATCCAAACACTTCTAACAAATGTCACTTCAGCAGGAATGCGCGCGGTGGCTTTTCAAACAATAAGTGTAAAAGCAGAGAACGCGTATTAATGATTTAGCAAAGGCTGGTGAGCCCATGGCAAAAGCCTTTGAGGAAACGGGCCCTCTTAGTCGCGGCCGGCATTATGGGTGGGTGGGGGGGGTGGAAATGGGATTGTCGCGCCACGGAGGGAATGGGGGGGAGGCGGGAGGGGTTTAAGGGAAAACATATATATAAAATACAACAAGTTAAACTTACCGTCCCCATCCCGCTTTTCCCGAGACTCCCGATGTCCTGCTTGTTGAATTCTGCAGCTCGTCACCAGGAAGGCTGCAGACAGCCTCCCTTCCCTCCACCAATCACAACGCTGCAATGGTAGCGCTGTGATAGGTCAGGCCGCTGCCCCACACCGTTATTTTCTCTCTGTATGCTGCAGCATACAGGAGAACAGGGGGAGTGGGCGGTGTTTCTCAACGCAGGGGGGAGTGGCTTGCCCACTATTGTACATACTGCCTGTTTGGGCGGTCTCAGGCTGCCCAAACAGTTAGTATGTACAACAGTGGGCAAGCCACTCCCCCCTGCGCTCGAGAAACAACGCCCACTCCCAACCAGGAACTTCAGCTTTCTTGCCGTGCGAGAAGGCAGAAACAAAAGTAATTATTACCATATATGTTTCTGCCTTCTCGCACTGGGAGAAAGCAGGGGCGCGGCGCCCAAACGCTCCTATAGAGGAGCCGCCACTGCCGATAATTCAAGTGCCACCAGGATAGTAAAGGTGCACACTTGAATCAGGATAAGTATGGACCAAATTGGATCAGGACTACCGCAGGTCAGGACCGGCACCCACAGCTAAAGTGCAACCCCAGCGTCACACCCCTCTCTGCAGCTAACAGTCGGACCCCGATTGGGTTATCGAACCTTCTCCCACAGAACGCCGATTGGGTTATCAAACTCCTTCCCAGAACCCCGATTGGGATATCGGATCTTCTGACAGAGTGCTCCGCCAGCACCTCTGCTCTCGATCGCCTATTGAGTGCGTTGGGTCAGTGACAGGTCAGCTATTCGGACAAGTCGGACAATCTAACTATCTAAGGCCTACCTTAGTTATACCATTTTCCAGGGCAGTGTACCACCCCCCAATGTTGCCAATGTGTGTATTCCCTCAATTTGATTGGTCAAAAGAGCAGGAGAGGTCATCACACCACACTAGTTATGAAGTCATGCTCTTCAATATTCAGATCAATGTTCCCGCCCAATATTTTATTTTCCCATGCACCTTTATTCCACCCGGAAATGAATGTTCCATTAGTAAATACAATGTATAATTTACCATCCTCATGGAAGTTCAGGAGGTCAGGTTTCCATGAACATCGTCTAGCAAGTCAGGAGTTGGCCCGTGTTCAATGCCATGGCTTGTGGACTCTTGAGAACGTAGAGCATGCGCAGTCGCGGGACCCAAGATGGAGCAACATTGTACTTGATTGGTCCAAACACGAGCTAATAGCAAAGTCAAAGAAGAACAGTTTTAGAACAAAGAATAAATGAACACACTGTATACCACTTATCTCTACTCTATTCTCATTACTTTATCTTAACTACAGCATTAGGTATTAGGCAGAACGAACAATTTAGCAAAAGCAGCAATGCAAGCATTAGCGCATGAGAACATAGAGCAGACATCTTTAGTTCTTGTGCACAGAAGCAAAGTTTTCCCACCAAAGCAGACAGTGCATCATGTCACGTGAGTGTGACAGACGCATGAGCAGAAAAGTTCCTGCGTTGCGGCAGACATTTTGGGTTTATCGAGTTACGGTTAGTAAGAAGCCCATTGTACTAGCCCAGCTTACTAGCAATGTTGTGTTTTGTGTTGTTAATAAGATGAAACATGTTTATTAGTTTATTACAGTTTATTTCGAGAGGGTTGATTACAAGCAAGTTTTTTTACGAGTGAAACCTTGCTCCATCAATCCCCTCTTTGATTATATTTTATATCATCACATATTACAGAAACAAACGACAACTTTTCAACATTTACTCATTTGTATTTCTTCAAACACTAGGCTTTTCCCCATTATTCATGTGGAAGTTTTTCGTCTTCTTGTACAAATCCCCATTTAATTATTCAAGCTCGATTTCACTGAAGTTTCTTTTCTTTTCTTTCCTTTCTGATTTACTTTATGTGTTTTCTTTTTTTTGCGACATTTGCAAAAAAATATTATCCCCAAAATCAGTAGTGCTACTCCCACCATTGCATAAGTATTTTACCTACAAAATTCTTTCCTACGTTAGTGAACCAACTACCTATTGAGGAGAGACCACTAATTAATCTCTTCCATGCACTGTCAACCTCCAGTGGTTTCAATTCTTCTTTCAAATTGGTAATATTTCTCGCATACTTTTTAATTTCTATGCTTCGTCTGGAATGTAAGTGCAGCAATGTTGCATCTTCAACATTCTACAGACTCCGCCCTCTTTTGCCAATAATATGTCAAGAGCAAGTTGATTTTGTAAAACCATTGATCTTACCACAACTAATTCGGTATTGATCATCAAAAATCCACTAGCAGTGTCAGTCAATAAGCGATCCACCACTGTTGACAATTTGTAAATTCTTTGAGTGTTCAGAACTACTCCCACTGAAGGTATTATTGCAATAAATATGTCACCTACAATTTCAGCAAATGATGCTCTTTTACTACGAGTTAATCCATTAGTTTCCTCATTGCTTCCAGTGATTTTCTCCACATGGTACACCTTTGGGAATACTATTCCAAAATAGCAACTCCCATACCAATGATCAGGCAATTAAAAAAAATAGGTCTTATTCCCACAAATGTAATACATTCCAGGATAAACTGGTTCAGTTCCATCTTTGAAACCCCAACCCCCAATAACTTTGAAATTATGTTCACATTCACTGACACCAATGAATATATTGTTATAATAATCTGTTTTCTCCCTATGGAGACAGAGTTTCCCTTTCTTTTCAAAATCCAGCAATATAACAGCTTGAGTCTTGCCTTTAGAGGTAAACTCTTTATTTTCAGTCCATTTAGGATTTTTTCGTTTATGATCTGATGCTTTCTTATGGAAATCCTGTCTCCTTTTCTCGACTAAATCTAAAAACATATTTTTTTTCTCTTGTAATATGCATGTTAGATTATCTTTGTGAGCCCTATCTATATCTGTTGATCCTACTGTTAGAAAATAATCACCCATGAAGTGTGTAGAGTCTCTAGATCTAGAAATACGATTTAAATTTCTACGTGAAGGAACTTCAGAAAAGATTACATCAAAATTAGAATAATAATTATGCAATTTTCCAGTTCTATAAAATAAACTAGCTAAAATGCTACATGAAATACCATAGGTCAGAGGTAAGTGATGGTATGTGACCCCTTCAGCTACTGATGTGGGCAACTTCATGCACACATAGAAATCACTGATTTCCATAGCTTCTACATAATGTACTAACAGATTAACAAATACATTTAAATGAGTTCTATTTCTAGCTCTTGTATAATGTAAATCTCCCTCATCTGGTGCTTCTAAACCTACTCCAGGTTGATTAAGACTAACTGCTTGTCTTAGGTGAATCTACTTGCTCAGGTAAATTAGTTTTGTTTTGCAATCCTTTGCTCATAAGATAAGGTATAGCTAATGTCAATCCAAACCATACTATAACTACTATTAATGTACTACATGTGCATATTCTGCAACATGTATTTATACAATTTCTTTTCGGTCTTCGGTTAACATTATATTCAGCCATTTTCGACTAAGAAGGATTTAATCCCCTCTTTGTAACTTTTCACAGACTTTTAACCTGTGATTCTTTTCTCAAGTTGGTCTCACTTCTTCTTCAGTCTGATCAATAATCTGTTTGTCATCACTCAATTCTAGATTTTTGAAATCTTCAAGTATGACGTACGTCCACTCAGGTCCTTTGAACTTGTTATTCAGTCTTTTCAAACGTGGACTTGTCCTTCTTGGTTGCTCTGTGGACGGTCCAGCTTGGCTTGATATTTTATTTACTTGCTCTGGTTCTTCACTTATTGTTTTAAGGTGAAATTTCAGTCTTTTGACAAAACCAGTTTTAGCTGGCACTGTGCTTTGACTTTCTTCAGATGCTCTTTTATTTTTGTTCAGTTGTGGCACTACTTGTTCTCTGTCAACTTCTGAATTCTTCTCTATCTGACTTAGTCCGGGACTTATTTTTGTTTCTTCTGCCTGTATACTAAGCTGGCCTTGTGCAGGAGTTTGCTGTATTTGATTTTGACTTTGACTTTGTTCACCTTCTTCTTCCTGAACACACTTTTCTACAACTATCTGGTCCTTCTCAGGTCTTTGGATTTCTTGATTGTCTTCTGCCTGAGCTTTCGCCCTAATACCTAACTTTTCCTCCTCAGACTCTGGAGTTCTGGCAGGAGTTTCAAATGTCTGAGTGCACCGATCTTTCCTTATCTGGTCCTCCTCAGAATTACTTTTGACTTGGTTTTCTGTAATCTGAGTGCATTCTTCTATTCCTGACTCGTCCTCACTATCACTCTGTCTATCTAGATAAGTTTGACTTCTGGTTCTCACAAATTCTGCAGGTATGTCGACTACTGGAATCCATTCATACTGACTGATGCTCAGTTGATCAACTATTTTGGGAACAGCTTCTTGAGACCCCTCAGCTGCACAACCTTCAGCTTCTACTTCATCAGGTTCGGTCACCCTCTTGGAATGACTCGCGTGGTTCCAGTTTGGAAATCCCCTGCACTTTACAGCTGTGGTAGTAGCCAATATCACTTGATGTGGCTCTCCCCACGTTGGTGCTAGGCAAGATTCTCGAGTATGTTCCTTTATCACTACCAAGTCACCTGGATTCAGGTCATGTGCTGGAGTTGATTTACTGGCGACAGCGTCTTCTCCAACCTGGTGAGAGATAGAACGCACATGGTCAGCCAGTTCTTTGCAGTACTCGAGTACTAAATCATCAGAAATATTTATCAGCTGGTGTCCTGGTACCCATGCCTGCCTCATTGCTCTTCCCATGAGTATTTCATGGGGACTCAAGCCTGTGTTTCTGTCTGGAATGCTTCTGAGTCCCATCAGAACAAGAGGTAAAGCATGAGGCCACTCCAATCGGGTAGATTCATACATCTTTCCCAATCGTGACTTGATTGTGCCATTCAGTTGTTCTACCACTCCAGAAGCCTCTGGGCGGTAGGCACAGTGCGGCTTTTGCTCAATTTGGAATGCTTCATTGATCAGACAAATTTTTTCATTATTAAAATGAGACCCTCGGTCTGATTGAATTGTTACTGGATAACCGATACCTGGTATGAGTTCCCTTAGTAGTAATTTAGCTACAGTGATGCTAATATTTCTGCGGGTAGGGTAGGCTTCCACCCATTTTGAAAATAGGCAGACAATGACAAGAACATACTTTAGTAATCGGCAAGGGGGTAATTGGATGAAATCAATCTGGAGTCGTATGAAGGGACCTTCTGCCTTTCCAATCTTTCCTGGCAACACTACAGTTCTCTTACCAGGATTCATTTGTTGGCATGTTATACACCTCTGGCAAAGACTCTCTGCTACATTCCTGAATCTTGCATTGAACCAACTCGTGTCTGAACTGTCTAATCATCGCGTCTCTACCTATGTGTGTACTTCCATGATACATCCTAGCCATAGGAGCAAGCATACAATCTGGTAACACAGGTCTCGCATCAAGGTAAACAATAACACCATCCTCAGCCCTTCTCCGACATCCTATCTTCTCCCACTCTTCCTTTTCCTTCATTTCTGCATCATTTTGCAGATCTCTCACTTCTTCCCATGTTTTCACTCTTTCAAGCAACATAAGTTGACAGCTTTTTCCATGTGCATCGATTTTCTTATTTATTGCCATCTTATGTTTGGCACAATGCCGGGCTAGTTGGTCAGCATATCGGTTACCTGCTGTCACTCGGTCATTTCCAAATTGGTGAGCAGCACACTTGACCACAGCCACTTCTTTTGGTAACTGAGTTGACTCCAGCAAGTCCTTTACATAATGTCCGTTCTTAATAGGAGTACCCGAAGAAGTCAGAAACTCCCTTTGCATCCATAGTTGGCCAAAGTCCTGCACAACCCCGTAAACATACTGCCTGTCAGTGTATATGGTTACTTACATATTTTTCTCAAATTTGCAGGCTCTTGTCATTGCAACTAATTTGGCTACTTGTGCAGACTTGACTCCAGGTAAATAGGATGCTTTCACTGGACCCCACAGAGCACACAGCATAAGCAGCACTTAATCCTCCTTCCTCATGTCTCATGCATGAGCCATCCACGAACAGCTCATATTCAAAAGTTAACAATGGCTCTTCTTTTATGTCTGGTCCGGCCTTTCTACTGTATTCTGTGAGGTCGATGTAATCATGCTCGACTTCCCCTTTCACTTCTGCGAAGTGTGAATCAGGTAACAGTGTAGCTGGACAGTGCATCTAGCAATGGTCACATTCCCTGCACCTGGAAGAATTCACTCATATTTAGTCAGCCGACTAGGAGTCAAATACTGAGTACGTGTTCTGGTTAACAGAATCACCAGTGAATGTGGGACATACACAGTTACAGGGTGTCCCATAATGATGGATTCACTTTGCTCAAGACTCATGCAAGTTGCAGCTACTGCTTTCAGACATCCTAGTAATTCAGATGCCACTAGATCAAGTGTGGATGAAAAATATGCCACAGGACGTCTCATTAAACCATGAGTTTTGGTCAGAACAGACAATGCACAATTGTCACGTGGATCACAGAATAATGCAAATTCCTTTGAATAGTCAGGCATCCCTAAGGCTGGAGCTGAGCAGAGGCAGTCTTGCAGCTTCAAGAAGGGAGTCATGCTTTCGTGATCCCATTCTACTGGGTCTTTTTCTCTTTTCGTTGTCATTTGTATCAGAGGTTTAGCTAGGACTGCATATCCCACAATCCACTGCCTGCAGGAACCTAAAACTCCAAGAAACATTCTGATTTCTTTCTGTGTCTGAGGTAGATTCATGTTTCTTATTATTTTGATTCTTTCAGAGGTAACTCTTCTGACACCTCTTTGTATCTGGTGCCCCATATACTTTACCGATGTGGTACAGAATTGCAACTTTTCAGGTGACAGTTTATGCCCTCCTTCTGCTAAATGATTCACAATGCAATGGTATCAACAACACAGTCATTTCGAGTCTTAGACGCCACCAACAGGTCATCTATATATTGCACCAGGACAGACTGTCCGGGCAAGACTAGAGATTCAAGACAGTTTTTCAATATCTGATTGAAAATCGATGGACTCTCTGTGTACCCCTGAGGGACACGGTTCCAAACATAGACATGGTCGTCGAATTTGAATGAGAAAAGATATTTGCTATCTGGATGTAATGGTATGGAGAAAAATGCATGGCACAAATCTATTACCGTGAACCATCCTGCTACCCATGTGGAAAATTAGTACGGTTTGGTAAACATTATCTGCGCCATCTTGCCTTTTCCCCTGATGCCACACTTTTTGTCGTGCACACCCGCCATTTTAGGTGCCTCGATCAGAACAACCCTTTTTGCATGCCACTGGCCCCCAGCACAGCCCTCCTCCCTCACAAAGCCCGCACTCTGACAACCCCCCCGCTCGCACATGCCTTGGGTCATAAACCCCTCTTCAGCACAGCTCTGCCTCAGAACCCCATCCTGTCCCCAGCGCGACACCTCCCTTCCTTCCTTTCATGGTCCCAGGCCCTCTTTGATACAAACCCCCTTTTCCTGTGTGCCCGTTTGTCTTCCTCGTTCCCAGGCCGACACCTAGCTCTGCCGATACTGTTCCTTGCCCCTCCCCGTACAGTAGAAAGCTTCCCTCATCAAAGGACCCCCGAGTTGATCACAGCCCTCACCCTATGAGATCCGACCAAACCCCCACATTCCATGAATCGGCGGAATGTCCAGCTGCGCGGTAGTCATCACCTGTTGTGACCGGGGTGAGGACTTCAACTGTAAATGTGTGTGGGAACGGGCCTGAGGGGGAGATTCGGAGGATATCCTTCCGTACATAAAAGCATTGCCAAGAATGTAATGTATGTAATAAAGCAATAAAACTGTGTATAAGAGGCCAGGCCTCAGAGATGCGGGTAGAGCACCTCATGACGATACCTGCTGTCTGAACTGATGTGTTCTCCTCCGGAGAGAATAAACCTTGTTTCCTGCCTTCCCGTCTCCAGCGCCTGCCTCTTCATTGATAATAATTCGTGGGTTAAAGAGGCGATACCGCCGGGCAAATATCGATTGTCCCTCGACCTTAGATTTAACAATTGGCGTCCCAAGCGTGGGGCCCATCAGCGACTCGTGGATCCAGTGGGAGAGGTCCTGACGATAGAGTGAACGACTGCAACGATCGGGAGAGCTCTTGCCCAAAAGACCCTCGTCTGGCAGCCGATCATCCGAACTTCACTGGTTCCGAACAGACCTCTCCCGAGTGATCTACGGTCCTGACTGGGAACCATCAGGAGTGCTGCGAGGAATACAAAGAAAAGAGGACGATCGGGCGCTGGATTCGGAAGACAAGAAACTGTCCATACGGTCCGGGTAAGGTCGTGTAGACACGACGAATCACGAAATAATTGTTTAATTGTTCAGAAAATACTAGTATTACTCTTTGTTGACCTATTTGGAGATTCACTGTCTGCACACGAAGAAACAGTAGGCTCTTTCTCTTTGCAAACAGTGAAGGATAGGTAACGCAGCCGTCGTGCCTATCTTTCTCCCCCACTGATTAATTATTTATTTACGGACGCTGATTAACTGTTTTTGACCCCGAGCTACTGTTCGCGGATTGTTTTCTGGAGATTCTCTGTCTACAAACAGGAAAGAACAGGTTCCCCTTTGCAGATAGTGAAAGGGTAGAGGACGCAGACCTTTTGCGAATCTACTTATTCTCCCCACTGAATTGTTTTTTTATTTTTATTGGTTCATGAGGTATTCACTGCCTGCAAACAACGTAGAATAGAAATATTCTGTCTAGTCTTTGCATACAGTGATAAGATAGGCAGTGCTGACTTTTTGTCCCTCGTTGTGAGCTGTCATGTCTGTCTTCTCCCCACTGGTCGATAGCTGGTTCAGCCCGGACCGTTTATTAGATGTGGATCATCTAGCTCCGCTGGAAGGCACCCCTAATAAAGACATGTTCATAAACTATGGATTAGTTACCATAGCCTATAGTAAACTGTGGCACAGGTATACCAAAGAAAGTCAAGAGAAACAGTGGCCACTGATAGGATCCTTCGATCTTGATAAAATAGAAACGTTAGAAATAGCCCTTCGTGATAATAAGACAACGCCGATTATGCTCGACTGTCTCGGTATGTGGCGCAAAGAAGCAATACAGCGAAAGAAAAGAGACGAGGACAGAGCAGGTAAAGGAACATATCGACAGGACGACCCCAGGACACAACGTCCCGAAAGTAATCCCCCGACACTACGCACAGGACGGCCAGACTTAGGGCAAAACCAATGTGCTTTTTGTAGATATGCCGGACACTGGAAAGCCCAATGCCCGACTCTACTGAACGTGAGTAGGAGCAGAGGACCGACAGGAATAACAGGCCGGCAGAAAGGGAAAAGGCGCGAGACAAAGATGAATCAGACTGACTTGGACAGGCCAGATAGAACCACCACGTTCGATTATGCCCGATGGCACAGATTTCGCCAAGCCGATTTCAGCGACATGTTCGAGTCCTCATAGAATCAAACAACGATAAGACGGGAAAACCCAGTGTAGCTCTAAATTGACAGACGACAAACCCCGAAGAAACCAGAAAGAATAATGTACACACATGATCAAGCATCCTTACGTTTAGCCAAGTAGGGAAAGGTTTAGGGTATTTCGAGGTGAGGGTTACACAAGTATCCTTCGCCGAGAGGACTAGGGATATTGCCAATGTCTGAAAACCTACTACCTCCTTTCTTCCGCATCCTTATAGGCATATAACTAAAACCTGCCCCATTGCTCTAACAAAAAGTATGCGCAGCATATAGAAATAAGATAATTATGGCCAATAACTGTTTTATGTTTGTCTTGGGTCTTTTTATATAATATTTGTACTGTCCCCCCGTCTGAGTTTGTGTGTACGTGATGCATGAATCTGCGTCATCCCTCTGCCTGTGTTACTGTGGTACTTAAACTTCTGGTAACAAGAAGCTTTAGCATGAAACAACCTGGAAAGAAAGGAATGGGAAAACGAAATCCGTAGGCCACTGATGAACTTGAACTTTTATTTAACATAATGAACAAGAAACAAATAACAGTACGTAATAATCACACCTATTAATGCCCTAACAACAGAAAACGTTTGAAACAAGAATGGTAAACTAGAAAATGAAAGTCAGCAGAACATTCGCCCCGCCACTCTGGAACCTTCCAAGGTAGGGCAGGGTTACGGCTACGCCCAGCCGGCAGCAACCCATATAAGGCGGGTCCTGCTGCCAACAGTCGGCCAGAAAATCGTAACATAGGGTGGAGCCGGAGGAGAGACAAGGGCCAGCGGGACCCAGCCAGGGGATCACCTTGACCACACCGGAGAGTTGTAGGGGGGGGAATGTCTATGTCCTCGACCCCCCTCTCTCTCTCCCCCAGTCCGGCCACGGTGGCGCGTGGGAGTTTCAGGTAGTCCCGCCACATGTCTTCCCGGTCCGGCCACCAATGGCCAGGGACTGGGGCCAACTGGATCCGGCTGCAGCCGATGAGCCAAGGAACCCGTTCATGGGGCCAGAGCAAGGGGCGTCCGGCCGACATCCACCGGAAGCCCGGCCCAGAGAAGGACGGGACACTTCTTTCTTTTCCCCTCCGTAATGGCCGCAGCAGCACGCCAGGCGCCACTTGAATAATGGCTGCGACAACCCTGGGGGGAGGGATGTCTTGTACATACCTCCGCGAAAATTAGTCCAGGTCGGGCTGGGAGGGAGAGGCGACGCGGACGAGCCTCTCCCACCTCCACGGATAGGAGGTTTCCCAGCCCCCGGCCCAGCGCCGAACTCCTCCAGCCAGGCGGTGGTACCAATACCTGCGTAGCACCGAACATACAGCGGTGGCGCCCCAGTACTTGCGCAGCACCGAACATGCGCCGCAGGTGGCCATACTTCCGCAGCACTGGGCATGGGACTTGTGGAGCACAGGGTGTGGAGAGGCCATCGTGCATGCCCATGAAAGAGAGCGGCATGGAGTGCACCGGGAGAAGGAGACGGCGCGAACGAGTCTCCCTCGCCCCCCAGGTGGGGGCACCACAGCTGCACCCTAGCCGAACGTCCTGCTTCCACAACACGGAGTTCCATTCCCTATTTGTCCCCAGAAAGGTCTCTTCCACTCTTGCAGACTCGACGAGGGGGGCTGCTGCAGGGCCTCAAAATGGCGTCTGGGTCCGCTGGAAGGCGGGTCTCGGCCGCTAGAGTAACTTTGAACAGCAATGTAACTCGGGCGCTTGCCCACCGGGGCACGAGCCCCCACCTCCGACAGCACCCCCACAGCCTTGAAGATTCTACAAAAGTCCCAGGAGCCCTCGGCCCCTGCAGGTTTCCGGTGAGGGACAACTGCCTTGATCACTAACGAAATAAGCATGTCATAGCCACTCCTTCTGTTAACATGAATTCTCGAACTGCCGAAAAGAACTCTGGTCCAACTGCCGGTTGTATGAAACATTTTTTTCCTTGATACTACTTCCGGACTAGCCCGGCCCCGCCCAAAATGGCGCCGGTAACAATAGGAACTTACGAACGCCTCGTGCTGTTTTCTTTTGCTAAAAAGACTCGATGTTCCGAGATATGTTATGATCCTTTGTACACTTGACGGAAAAGAGGGAGGATTCACTCGACGAACATGTAAAAGGACCCTGTGAAAAATGTTTTTCAATGTACGATTCATTATGATATTATCATGTAACCTCGCTTATAACACACACCCATGGTATACCTATAGGAATTTGATTACAACTAGTCCAACTGTGTTTCCAATTATGAAATGAATGCCCCTTGGTCCCTCAACTATTCGATAGACGTTTTTAGTTCCCTGCAAATGAATGAATGAACCTTTTTTTAACATGTTTTTAATCCTACAAAATAGCCCCCCCCCTACTGTACGCACTTTAGCCATTACCGTATCCGACCAACCCCGATCACACTGCCCTATCAACATGCTGAACAATTGTGAAAATAAAGGTTTTCGAAACTATGAACGGGTATTGCATGCTTTATTTAAAATGTGGGATCAGCGGGAGAGTTTTTTCTGTGCACCCTACTCTGCTCTCTCTTTAAGGTTAATAGAAGATGGTTGCCCAGCCCCGGATGGAGGATCAAATCTATGACATGACACTCTGCCGTCAAATATGCGACTGACTCGGGGACTCGCGCATGGAGAAAGACCTCGACTTCTGGGGTTGGGTAAGGCGGAACGGTGTAAAAGATGGAATATAAAGGATGGGTAAAGTGAAACGATGTAAATGATAGAATATTATAAAAATACGACACTCAAAGGTACTAGGGAACAGAGTTGACCGAAGAGCTGATAAACCTTAGAACATCACAGCGTTGGAAGAGATTTAAGGACCCCGATAGCTAAATACACCTACCAACTAGAAACCTCACGCTAAGTGCTTCTGATTCTCTAACGTTTTCCTACTCACAGCCTATAAGGACACACTGCCCCCCCCCCCCTTGGCTCCAGAAACCACAACCCCAGGGATTCTATCCCGAGGAAATAAGACGAGTATGAGGTAAGTAAAATACCTTCGTACCCGTGCTTTTGATATGCTCGAATGTTGTCCCCCTCTCCTCCCCTCTTTTTTTCCCCCCCTGCAGGCCACATCGGAATCACGACCAAGGTATGGTGAAGATCTGAAGCCTCGCCATGTCTGATACACGAAGCGGACTAACACTGCCTGGTGGCACCTAAACACACCCACAAACTGCTCTTGTACCAAAAGAGCCAATAAATTGTATGACATGATGAAAGCGATCACCCTTAATCCGTGTTGCGTGAATGGACACCTGTCACGTATGTCTGAAACTATGAGATGATGTTTGTGAATGACTGACGCGTTGACTTAACTGGTTAAAGGAGCGAGAATGCAAGAAATGCGACACAATGGTGCCCCCTTTTTTTTACTCGATGCATGTCCCCTGTACCTCGTCCACCCCAAACTGCATGCTTTCAAAATTCTAACACAGACCGGTAATGTCTTATGTTGTATAATGCGCTGAATAGCCTATCTTAATGCACGGCCACTCCCCATGTCGCACGTGTACTATTTAGCCTGTTGTTGCACATCTCTCTCTCTCTCTCTCTCTCTCTCTCTCTCTCTCTCTCTCTTTCTCTCTCTCTCCCTCTCTCTCTCTCTCTCTCTCTCTCTCTCTCTCGCTCTTCCGAACGACTAGCACCTAAATTGGCAAAACCGCCACCCCTAGTGCACCACCCAATTGGCTCCAAATACCGCAAGTATTTGCACAAAATGTATCCTAAATAAAATCACCCTGTCACTACCTCTCCTTTCTGCTAAAAATTGATGAAACCGAGATTTGGCCATTAGGGAAAGGACAGGTAAGACGACTGAGGTTCCCTAATCTGACCCGAAATAAGGGAACTACATGTCAGCGGCTCCTGTGTTATAAAAAGATGCCTCAGATAACGCGACCTTCCCCGTCCCGAATTGTCGCAATACCCAAACAGTAAAGGTGATCGAAACATCCTCATGTCCCCGGAACGCCCCCTGTTTCGTATCAGCTGCCCCAGACGAGAGTTATAAAACTGTCCCTCACCCCCGGTGGTAAGAGGTGGGTCGATTTACGCCCTTACCACAGTTTTCTATGGCCCTAGTTGTTTCCCATATGGCCCCTGTCTTTTCTAATTAAGTAGTCAGGCCGTAAGAGGCTACGTAGGAACCAGAATGATGTTTTTACAAAGTTAAAGATTAGACCGAAGCGAAGAAATCATTGCAATGAACCCTGTTGAAAGCGAAAATGTTTAGTTGAAAGGCAGGATGCATTGATAGAATGAAAAATGTTTAGCTTATGTTCGTCCCTCAGCAAGATACCTGTCAGACCATGGTGATAGCACACAGCACCCTTTTTAAATATAAAGCCCTGGAGAACGGTATAGCTTCGTAAGGCTCGTATTAAGAAGGTGGGTCTCCGTCAGAAGAACTGACGTAACTGTAATGCAATAAAAGGTGCCAGATCTCGTCCCACGACCAACAAACACCAAAGAAATAGCTGTGAAGGAAAGTTATAGTAAATCCAGCAGGCCCATCATCAATCATTTATATGTTAGTTGCGAACCCTAATATAACGGACGTTTCCATTTTTGCCTGGAGCTGGGAGAGAAATAGACTTATGTGATTACCTTCCTCTGCCAATTCTCTAAAGACTGTCTTTTTAAACTCATTTAAGGGTACGACTGTCGGAGGAAAGAAGGACTGGATGTGGGAGCACGTGGCCTGACTACAGATCGTGGAACATCTGCGACATTGGCCAAGGCGAGACCGCGACAGAAAGGAGTTGCAGGACGAGGCACTGTTTCCGTCAAAGTGAGAGGAAAGGGCTGACCTGATGCCCCTGCTCAATGTACAACGTGTGCCGAAAAGTCCCCGCTCTCTGAATTCGGTCATGAGCCCGCCTACCTGAAATTTCCGCCCCCCTGATCTGTTCCCGATTTGGCCCAGCTCCATCCCCCCTTTTTCTCCAACCTACCCTATGGACTGCACACTCTTCTTCCATCTGAACTTTTTGACAATCAACTCAAAGGACACAGGGCGAAAAGGACCTTTTTGACCAGAAACGCGAGGAAAAGGTTGTGCCCTGCAACGCGGGACCTAGAATAGAGCTGGACCCGTAGCTCTACCGCCGGTGCTCCACAGCGCCAACAAAAGACGACAAAGAATGCTGAGAACTCACTAACTTCGAACATTGACACCCTCAATTATCGTTCCTATTACGTCTCATTTCTCTCCCAGCCACCATTGTATTGATTATGCTCCAACCAAATATGAACCGAACTTACATATGTAATGACCTATCAGTTTACATTCCGAATGAAATGTACCCAATGCTCTCACTACAGAACCATTTTTTGTCCGATATTGCATTACTATGACTTTCCTGCAAACGAGTTTTTATCGATAGACCCGCCTCCTAAGATGAAAGATTTAAATGTAATGTTTATGACTCCTTCACCTGGGTTCCGACTGCTTTTTCTTATGACCACCACAGTAGACGTGAATAGGAAATAGGCCAGCAAGATGTCTTGGATATGTTAAAGGGAGGACTGTGGAAAATTAGTACGGTTTGGTAAACATTATCTGCGCCATCTTGCCTTTTCCCCTGATGCCACACTTTTTGTCGTGCGCACCCGCCATTTTAGGTGCCTCGATCAGAACAACCCTTTTTGCATGCCACTGGCCCCCAGCACAGCCCTCCTCCCTCACAAAGCCCGCACTCTGACAACCCCCCCGCTCGCACATGCCTTGGGTCATAAACCCCTCTTCAGCGCAGCTCTGCCTCAGAACCCCATCCTGTCCCCAGCGCGACACCTCCCTTCCTTCCTTTCATGGTCCCAGGCCCTCTTTGATACAAACCCCCTTTTCCTGTGTGCCCGTTTGTCTTCCTCGTTCCCAGGCCGACACCTAGCTCTGCCGATACTGTTCCTTGCCCCTCCCCGTACAGTAGAAAGCTTCCCTCATCAAAGGACCCCCGAGTTGATCACAGCCCTCACCCTATGAGATCCGACCAAACCCCCACATTCCATGAATCGGCGGAATGTCCAGCTGCGCGGTAGTCATCACCTGTTGTGACCGGGGTGAGGACTTCAACTGTAAATGTGTGTGGGAACGGGCCTGAGGGGGAGATTCGGAGGATATCCTTCCGTACATCAAAGCATTGCCAAGAATGTGTTGTATGTAATAAAGCAATAAAACTGTGTATAAGAGGCCAGGCCTCAGAGATGCGGGTAGAGCACCTCATGACGATACCTGCTGTCTGAACTGATGTGTTCTCCTGCGGAGAGAATAAACCTTGTTTCCTGCCTTCCCGTCTCCAGCGCCTGCCTCTTCATTGATAATAATTCGTGGGTTAAAGAGGCGATACCGCCGGGCAAATATCGATTGTCCCTCGACCTTAGATTTAACACCCAAGGTATCTGATACAGAATCACTGCAGGATTTGGCACAACTGGACAACACGGGACGACAATTTTATTAACTTTGTGAAGGTCTTGTATGACCCTATATTTCCTGCTTGGTTTCTTTATGCCAATTATGGGTGAATTACATGGACTGCTCTTTATTTCCTGTAAACAAAGTGCTCAGTAATAATGAAGATCAGAATTGACATTCCATACAGACTTTTTAAGGATGTTGGGCTGACACTCGCTACTGTGCACAACCTTTACAAGTAACAAGGCAGAAAGGAACCATGATCACGGCTGCATCCGAGACCAAAAGAACCACACAGAACTTGTCGCACTTCAAAAAATACAATCCTACAGTATGCACCCACGTGGAAGAACCAGAATGGGACACAGATTAATGAAGCTGAGAAGCTTAAGACTGAGAAGAACCTGAAATCACCGAGTCAAGAGAGGGGCGCCCCTCACGTCGACCACAGAGGACCATCGGGAGACCTACCCGGCTTATCGAAGAACTCTGAGCAAGTAGGCATTGAAGCATTGAACACTTAAAAAAAAAAGGGGAGATGTAGTGTTGTCATGCCTGACCTGGTGCGCAACATCAGTATCAGGCATGGACGGAAGGGGAAAAGGAAGAACTGGAAAGGGGTTAGTTACAAGGTGTAAGAGAGGAATAAACACTCATTTATTCAATCTGCTGCTGTCGTTCTCTTTATTGGTCTCAGAGCCATGAAAGTAACCTCTGTTTTTCCTTGCATCACCTCATTCCTGCCCAAATCCCTCTACCTCCCACTTCCTACCATCTGCTGACTCCACCCAGCCCTGCTCCCTCCTCCCGGGAACCTACTCAATGGAGGCCGCAGCGCAACTCCATTGAGCAGGTCCCCAGGGCAGCTCTCCTCTGCTGCCAGCGCAAGCATATTGCTCATACCAGTCAGCAAAGGCCAGAAGTATCCTAACCCTGTTCTTCCTCCAAACTTTAATTCCAGATTCTCTTTCCCCCCTAACACTTTTTCCCTCCACATAACTTGCTTCATTTCCAGGTTCTTTTTCCACTAACTCAGTTTTCTCCTTTAAACCTGCTTGATTTCCAGGTTATTTGCTGCCCCTTAACTCATTTTCCTCTACCAAACTTGCTTGATTTCCAGGTTCTTTGCTCCCCCTTAACTCATTTTTGTCCACCTAACTTGCTTGATTTCCAGGTTCTTTTTCTCCCCCTTAACTAATTTTCCTTCACATAAGTTGCTTGATGTCCAGGTTCTTTCTCTCCCCTTCAGTCGTATTCCTCCACCTAACTTTCTTGATTCCCAGGTGATTTGCTCCCCCTTAACCCATTTTCCACGTCTTAACTCGTTATTCAATTATTTAACTTGTTTTCCATTTTCAAAACTTGTTTTCAATTTTTCTGCTTTTTCCCTCGTAACCTTTGTTTTTCCTCACATTGGCTAACTTCCTGCTCAAATTCCTCTTTCTCTTGCTTACCCAGCCCAGCGTCCTTCCCACCTCCCAGGAACCTACTTAATCGAGGCAGCAGCACGCCCGTGCTGCTGGCCCGATAAGGGCAAGCCCATCTGTGCCCATCTGAGCCTTGATCGCGATCAGCACCACAACACCTGGCTCCCCACCAAACCACAGCTATACGAGCATGGAACTCGTAGCCCTCAAATCTGTAGCTTGAAATGACTGCATCCATGCTTCTCCACAATCAATCATGGGACTATTTTCCTGCCACCACTGCTGCTTGCATTGTAATATACAATGCACGCTCAAGAACCCCCAGCCACCGCTACCACTGCAGAACAACTCCACTACGTGCCAATCAACACCTGATTGCTCCACAAATATGTCATCAAGATCTGGGACACAATCATACCCCTCCCACCGGACATCGCCATAGCCAATGCAAACAAATACAAAATAATTCACCTGGACCACATCAACAAACAAGGAGGTGAAATAGCTATCGCCCACAAATAATACCTCAGCTGCATAGCTACCACTGACAGTACCACCCCCATCAATGAACACCTCAACTTTCAAACCCACACCTATGGCAAAAAAACAGTAAGTGGCACTCTCGCCTACAGGTCCCCAGCACCTCATCCTGCCTTCTGTGAGACCATCCACAGCTTAATCCCACATCTGGCCCTCAACTCGAAAGGCTTAATCTACCTGGGGGACCTCAACTTTTCTCTCGACGACCTCGACGACCCCAAGGATGCCAACACCACCAACCTCCTCTAAAGCTTTGGCACCCTCGGCCTAACGCAACTAGTCACTGACCCCATGTATATTGCCAGGCCCACAAGACCTTTCGACCAACACCCTCTGAGCCTTCACCCCAGACACCACCTCTAACATCAAGCTGGCAATCGAAAACCTCACCAAATGGATCAATGTTCGCATCAACATAGTCGCACCCCGGAAACCCACCAAAACAAGCAGACCCGCCAAACACTCTAGCCGATTTACCACAGAACATAAATCCACTAAACACAACTGCAAAAGACTTGAAAGGGTCTGGTGCACCAAGAAAAGGCCCAAGGAATACAACCAACACCTGACAACCACCAAGAAAAGGGCCCTCACTACCCATCTCAAGCCAGCTCCAACCACAGTAAGCAGCTCTTCTGCATCATCAAAGAGTTCTGCAATCCCATAGCTACAGAGAACACCCTCTCCCCTCCCAGGAGCTCTGCGATACCCTTGCAGACTTCTTCTACAGCAAAATCACCACTATCTACAAGCATTTGGACCCAACCACCTGTATTTGACTTCAACAGACTCTTCAAACTCACGACTGCAAAAGAAACACAATAACCATGTGGGAACCACTCTCCACATTCTCCACACTCTCAACACAGCCCACAGCCACCATCATGAGCTCCATCCAATGGGAGCTCCCACAGATCCCTGCCCCCACCACATTTTCAACCTGGGGAACAGCACCATCAGCAAGGAATTCACCACAATCCTCAACTCTATTATCACCTTTGACCATTGCCAGCTGAATGCAGAACAGGTGCCTCAAATTCAACACCAACAAAACTGAGATACTCATCTTTGGGATCTAGTTCCATGGGACGATTCCTGGTGGCCAGGTGAACTTGGCTCCTCACCTACACCCACAGAGCATGCAAGGAACCTTGGCATCATACTCGACATCAATCTCTCTATCAAGAAGCAGATACACACTGTCTCATCTTCCTGCTTCCCCACGCTACGCATGTTCTGGAAAATCTTCAAGTTGCTCCCCAGCAGCACCAAAAGCACTGTCACCCAGGCCCTCATCACCAGCCCCCTGGACTACAGCAACTGACTCTACATGGGGATGACTTAACAACGATCGATTTTGCAATGGACCAGATGAGAGAATAAAATGATGACCCAAGATTAGAGAGTTTTTGCCCTTTTAACGGAATCTGACACTTTCAATCTAGTTGCGAAAGTGAAGTCAGGCTCACCGTATTATCCTTGCCCGATATCTGTAGTAAAAATAGCTGCAGAGCCAGTGTCAAGAAAACTGACTTCCATCATTAATACAATGTATTTGGAAGGATATTTTCCTGGAGACTGGAAACATGCATCAATTCTTCCCCTGCTGAAGAAACCGAGTCTGTACGCTAATGACCCAAATACGTTTAGACCTATATCCAAACTACCACTCCCGTCAGAAATTATAGAAAGAAATATGAATGCTCAACTAAACCAGTTTCTGCATGAATCTGAGGCACTGAACCCTACTCAGTATGGTTTCAGAGAGGGCTACTGTACAGAAACTGCGGTCCTCAAGTCCACTGAAGAGATTAGGACCATTTTTGACCAGGGAGGGAAGGCTGTATTGATCATGTTAGATTTGTCCGCAGCATTTGATACGGTCCATCATACTTTGCTGATGGACCGATTGGTTGAGATAGGAGTCACGGGCACTGCCTGGAAACTTCTCATAGAATGCAAACGGTGGTCCTGGATGAATTTAAAGCAGAATCATTTTCTCTACCCTGTAGGGGTCGTCATTGAGCCAGACACTCTTTAATATGTATGTGTCCTCATTGGCTCCCCTAATCAAATCTTTTGGCTTCACTTTACCTTCCTACGTGGATGACACCCAAATTGTGGTGACTATACAGCCAGAAGTGATCCAGGAAACTGCATCCAGGTTGCAGAAATGCATGAACGCCGTGGGTGTATAAATGGCCCAAAACTGCTTGAAACTCAACTCCGGTAAAACCGAGGTTGGTAACAATCCGAATCTGTGAGTATAGATAGATGATAAACTGAGTTTTAGGGACCAGGTGAACACAGTGGCTCATCGACATCTTATATTCTAAAATCTTGTAAAAAAAAATGCCACTACTACCCAAAGACGCGCAACAAACAGTTGTTAGTGCGTACATAATGTCCAGATTGGACTATTGCAACTGTCTATATCTTAAGATCCATGAAGGATTGAAGAACAAACTACAGATCTTGCAGAAAGCTGCGCCCAGCCTCCTCACAGGCACACCAAAGTTCGATTCAATCTCAGGCTAAATTAAAAAACTTCACTGGCTGCCGGCCAAGAAGCACATTCAGTTTAAGTCTTTATGTTTGGTGTTTAAAGCACTTCAGGGAACCGGACCCGAATTTCTAAAACAGCGACTCCGCTGATATATACCAAAAAGCGCACTGCGGACATCAGATGCAAAATTTGTGACTGTGCCCTTGGTGAAAAAAGTCATCTAGGGTGGCAGAAGCTTTATAGCTAATGCGGCCAAATCATGGAACACTCTTCCATTGCACCTGAGAAGCATGACCAATCTTCTTGTCTTTAGGAAGCCATTCAAAACATGGCTGTTTTCAAATGAATCTTGTTAGTTCCCACTTCGCTTCAATCTTCAGTAGGCCTCCGCATAGCGCCAGGACACCTTTGGGTAACACCTTTGGGTAACAGTTAGCACTCTATAAGTGATAATAACATTAACATACCATTAACTACTAAACAGGCTAGAGATCATTCAGAACGCCTCAGCCCAGCTCGTTCTCAGCCTACCTATGAGGACCCTCATCACCCATCATCTCAGAGCACTACACTGGCTCCCCATCAACAAACGGTGGCAGTTCAAACTCCTAACCCACACCTACAAGGCCCTGCACAAGCAGGGCCGGACTGGCTACCGGGCAGTTGTGTGTGCTGCGAGCAGGGGGATGCTTTCGTTGATGGGGACCTGTGTGTGCAAAACGAAATTCGTTTTGCTTTTTTTTTTTTAAAGCGCATACAGGTCCCCATCAACGAAATACGCCCATACCACGGAGAAATCATCCCCCTGCTCGGCAGCACACACAACTGCCCGGTAGCCAGTCCGGCCCTGTGCACAAGAAAGGACCCACCTACCATTGGGTGAATTTCGACCAAACTACGGACAACTGCACTCCATATTCCTCTCCCTAGCCCACATTACCCGCATCCACGGAAGAAGTAGCTGCAGTCCAGCCTTCTCCTACCTGGCCGCTACACCCTCAAACGGCCTTCCCCTCCACCTCCGAATGGCCCCCACGCTGCAGGAATTCAGAAATAGCCTAAAAATCTGGCTATTCAATTGACATCCCTCAGCAACTGAAACCCCCGGCACCTGGATACCTCCACTGGTGATAAGCAGCGCTTTATAAATCCTCTTTGATTGATTGCTTGATTTTCCATATTGACTACTCTGAAACGACCATCAAACGAGCACCAAACATCCTCCTGGGTAAACCCACCAGCTACCTCCCATACTTGCATAGTTCCTCTCAGATTCCCTCAATGGCATTGGTGCATGTCTTAAACTAATGCAAATAATCTTTGTACAGATTTCTGCAAGGAGCATCCAGGTACATTTTTGCCCCCCTATGTTTTTTCCACATCATTGGGGGTAAGTAGCCCTGCCAAGTATCACACATTAATGGTTAGACTAACATATTTTAGTGCTAGTGTCTGGATCACTGAACTAAAATACATTAGTCATGCAATTTAGTGTTCCTGATCACCTGATGATGCATGCTCTAGGTGGTCAGCAGCACAGCATTCAGGGGTTCACTTGCAGGCCTGTGCTGTGTTTGGCGATTGTGCTGTTTCACTTCATTTAATATTTTCTTAGCAGCAGCTCTAACACCACATGATTATAGGAACTCTGACACCCCACGGATGAACCTATTAAGAAACCAAGTCTGAACCATTTCAGACCATGTATACAGTGGCCCAAGTGGATCTGGTGTGGCGCCTTGACTGTTGTTATCCCGCCACACTGTCTGCCCACTGTGACCACATGGGGTTTGATTGGCCAGAAGCAGACTCCAGTGCCAGGTGGAAGTTTTGTTGTTCCCCTTTGTTGCATTCGCAGTCACTAGATGTATTCTCTCCTGAGGGTTAGAGAAGTAACAGCAGCAGTGCACTGAGCCAGGGAGAAGCTCTGCTGCTATCCAAGCATGGTAGTCACTTGATAGGTGTTCTTGCAGGCGTATGCTGCGTAACTTGAAATATATCACCTTTCCACCTTTCCAGTATGTTAACTGACCTTGATTTACCTGAGGAGTTTGAGAGGTGAATCGTGCATCCCCTCACTGTGTGCACTCACTCCAGGTCCCCCCTTTCAAGCTGTCCTTTACCTGGAGCTGATTTGTGTGCTGCGGCTGCAGTCTGAGAGCGCTATGGGCGATCATAGGACATGGGACTGGGCGTCCCATGAATGTGTGTAGGTTCCTGCTCAGTGCCTCTCCACTTTGGTGGTGCTTCTAAAGGGTCGGGGAGCCTATTCCATGCAGCACTCAGAGTGCAGCTATGGCTACCATAAAACTTCCTAGGAAAATGCTCGTAACTCCACTGCATCCTGTTTATATGTTCTTCTACTATAGTAAATTTATGTGTGATCACAAAAAACAAGCATGTGCAATGCAACAGGTCTCGCATTTGCGAGAGTTTAAGCTATTGGCATTGTAAATGACAATGCCTTTTATTTATCTGTTTTGGTAACTAACAGCACATAAATGAAAGGCATTGTCATTTTTAATGCCAATACCTCAAACTCTTGTAAATACGAGACCTATTTCATTTCAAAGAAGCAGCTTCCATTGTCCCGGGCTGATTGGAAAGTGAAAGCATGCATGGCGCGCTGAATGTTGCAGAAAAGCATGTTGTGCCTGCAGTAGGAGAAGCTCATTACTGAAACTAGTGCTTACAGACTAAATAAGATGGACTGTGTAACAACAGAAGGAAAAGGGCTAGTCCTCATGAGTGGTTACAAAAGAAGACAAGGTGGTACTAAGGAGGGACTAATAAGCCTATTAACGAAGCAGAAGCCAGCATTTACAAAGGACAACGACACAAGCCAATGAAAAATATGTGCGGAGAGTGGGCGGAGCTTCAAGTCCATACTCTAGTATAGCATGCCTTGCAGACCAGCACATGCGCTGTCCAGGCTCGACCTAAAAATCTGTTGGAAGAATTTGTTAACTGTGAGTAGCTATTTTGTTGTCATTCTTTGCTAGGATGGCTACGGGTTTTCTGGGGCATTGGCCAAGTTGGTTGTGGCGAGCAGACTGGGTATGATTTGATAGAAGTCATCTATGTGCTTTTGCAGTGACAATTTTTCCCTTTTCTTTTATCTGTCATGTGATTGTTGGGACCTGGATTATTGACTAGGCTCTTATCCTCCACCTGCAGTGCAGAGTTGGACAAATGGAGTTATGAATTCCTTGGGGAGTCGGACTAGTGCGAGTGTGTGCTTGTTTTGTGCTCTTCATCATTGTTCCCATTTGCAAATGTACAAGCTATCAGCAAGAATTCTGGCAAGTAGAATATTTTTTCTAATATTATATTTTGTCCAGCCTTGCAATTCCTTGAGTAGTCTATCATCAACCTCGGGATTGTCAAAACAGTTTTTATCGTACATAGCTTTACATTACCTGGTGAGTAGGATGCTTCTATATTAACAGCAGAGCTTTTGACCTTTAAGCACCATGACTTGACTCTGTGTGTGTGTGTGTGTAGTGCACAAAACTGTGTTTGTGCTCTTCATCATTGCACCCATATGCAGAGGCACCAGCTCATATTGGAAATTTGGAAAGTATTTTTTTTCTAATATTGCCTCCTTTACAGAGTCACATGATTCTTTTCGTAGTTTTTCAACGTCTGAATTTTTAGCAAATTGTTGGAAGAGGCGATCTCAGGGTGCCAGGTTGTGCTCACCCGACCACCCCGGGACCCACCTCTCCCACAGATCTTGCCGAGTATTATCGTGAGGTCCCCACCGGGGAGGACTTCGGGTCTAGGATCGTACACACTGCGCTCACACCACACTTACGAACCGACACCACACCGTTGGATTTCAGTAACAAGTTCTTTATAAGCAGTAAAAGAAAGTAGCACTCTTATGTACAAAATGATCGAGGGATCACAAAGTCTTTGAGGATTCGGGAAGAGGGAAGCGGGACAGTCTTTTAGCCTTTGGGCCAGTACGAGGCGTACCCTGCGCACGGCTCTCAATCCTCGAGCCGGGGGATACGGTAGATGATGGTCGCACTGGCGGCTTCTCTCACGTCGAGTCGGCTTGGGTCGTGATGGTGGTCTCGATGGTCCAGCCGGACCAGAGTACTCCTCGAGCCGCGACGAGGTCAGCAGGGCTCGATCCGGAGAAGTTCTTGAGGAGCCGCAACAGCGTCAGCAGGGCTCAGGTGGTCACTAGTTCAAGCTCGAGCCGCGACAGCGTCAGCAGGGCTCCGAGGTCTTAGAGAGGACGAGCCGCGACAGCGTCAGCAGGGCTCCGAGGTCTTAGAGAGGACGAGCCACGACAGCGTATGCAGGGCTCCGATGGTTACGAGATCAAGCTCGAGCCGCGACAGTGTCAGCAGGGCTCAGGTGGTTCAGTTCCGTGTTGCGAAGAAGGAGCCGCGACAGCGTCAGCAGGGCTCAGCGATTCAAGATGAGTTCCTCTTAGGGTCAGCCGCGATCAGATCAGCAGGCTTCAGGTCCAAGATACAACTGCCCGCTAGTTGTCGGGCGGACCATGATATAGTCCATTAGCCCTTTGATGTCCGGACCCTCGCAGGCGGAGGTCTCATGCCTTGGGGGCTGGTCATTGGCGAGGTCCGGCGGTTGGCTCTTTGATCTCTTTGGAAGATGCGTCCGGGAATTCCCAGATGCCCAGCGGGTCTGGAGCCAGCACTCAGGGAGGCCAGAGGTGCAATCGAAACTGGCCCCCAGGGGAAGGCCAGAGGTGTGACAGAAACCAGTTCTCAGGGGAGGCCGGAGGTGCCATCGAAACTCCCTGGCCTATGTCACTCGGGGAGCCCTTTACCCCCCAGCCGGGACTGGCGCGCCCTTGGAGTCTAGGTTTCGCTGGGGCCGGGGTCACGCTAGGCCCAGGGAGACAGGGATCTCTGGAAGGGAAAATGGCTGCCAGGCCTTATGGGGCATGCAGGTTGTAGGCGCTCGGAGCCGGGAGTGGGACGGGATAAGCGGGGCTGGTCGTCGGTTACGGGGTCTGGGCGTACCGGGAACAGGACGACCAGGGCTCAGGGTGCAGGCTATGCTAACGGGGTGCTGCGCAGGGAACTCAGGGTGCAGGGCTACGCTAACAGGGTGCGGAGGAGCAGGGGCGGCCCACGCCACGAGGCCGGGTCCAACACGCGTCCCCCCAGCTGAAGGCGGGGAGAACTACCCATCCTCTTGGGGGTTCTCTTCGCTGAGGCGGAAGAATCGTGACAGGCCGTCTGCGTTGGCGTGGTCAACACCCGGCCGGTGTTCAACAGTGAAATCCATCCCCTGGAGGGAGATGGACCAGCGCAACAATTTGG
Source organism: Lissotriton helveticus (assembly GCF_964261635.1). NCBI lineage: Eukaryota > Metazoa > Chordata > Amphibia > Caudata > Salamandridae > Lissotriton > Lissotriton helveticus. The sequence goes on along the minus strand of NC_136065.1, from coordinate 898,697,460 downwards.
GATTCTCCCCTCTCATCTGCATTAGCCACCGGAGGGGTCGGTGGTCGGTCTGGACCCGGAAGTGAGTACCGAACAGGTAGGGCCTCAACTTCTTCAGGGCCCAAACCACCACGAAGGCCTCCCGCTCGATGGTGCTCCACCTTTGTTCTCAAGGGAGGAGCCTCCGGCTAATGAATGCCACTGGTTGGTCTAGGCCGCTCTCGTTCACCTGGGACAGAACGGCTCCAATGCCATGCTCGGATGCGACCGTCTGGACTACAAACTCTCAGGAGTAGTCGGGGGCCTATAGGACTGGGGCAGTACACATGGCGTCTTTCAAGGTTTCGAACGCCTCTTGGCAGGCGGGGGTCCAGCTGACTTTCTTTGGCTGGCTTTTGGAGGTTAACTCCGTGAGGGGGACTACGATGCTGCCGTACCCTTTTATGAACCTTCGGTAGTACCCCGTGAGCCCTAGGAACGCCCGCACTTCAGTCTGGGTCGTGGGTGCCTCCCAGGCCACGATTGCATCGATCTTGGGCTGTAGGGGGGCTACGAGGCCACTTCCGACCTGGTGCCCGAGGTAGATTACGGACCCTTGTCCGATCTGGCACTTGCTCGCCTTAATGGTGAGACCGGCCCTCCTCAGGGCCGTCAGCACTGCCCAGAGGTGCTGGAGGTGCTCGGGCCAGTGGGAACTGTAAACTGCGATATTGTCCAGATACGCAGCGCTGAACTCTTCCAACCCAGCCAGTACCTGGTTGACCAGCGTCTGGGAGGTGGCGGGGGCGTTTTTCATCCCGAAGGGCATCACCCGGAAATGGTAGTGACCATCCGGGGTGGAAAAAGCGGATCGCTCGCTAGCCCCTTCGGTGAGGGCGATCTGCCAGTATCCACTGGTCAGGTCGAACGTGCTGAGGAAGCGGGCAGCCCCCAGGCGATCAATAGGCTCGTCTGCTCGGGGGATGGGATGGGCGTCGGTTCTGGTGACTGCGTTGAGCCCGCGGTAGTCGAGGCAGAACCTCAGCTCGGGAACAGCACCAGGGGCGCTGCCTTTGGAACCAGGACCACGGGGCTAGCCCATGGGCTGTCAGAGGCTTCGACCACTCCTAGGGCTAGCATCTTTGATACCTCGGCCTTGATGCAGGCCCGGACTCTGTCGGGGCTGCGGTAGGCTCTGTGCCATACCGGTGGACTGTCCCCGGTGTCCACGTCGTGGACGCACCAGCTGGTGACACCGGGGATGAGGGAAAAAAGGTCCGAGAATTGTCCCAGTAACTGGCGACAGTCCTCGCGCTGCTCGGGGGAGAGGGAGGAGGAGAGACTCACTCCCTCTACGGAGCCATCTTTGTCTTTGGCGCACAGGAGATCGGGGAGAGGCTCCATTTCCTCTTCCTCTCCATCGTCCGTGGCGAGGAGCAAGCTCAACTCGGACCGGGCGAAGTGGGGTTTGAGGCGGTTCACATGGAGGACCCTCAAGGGGTTCCTAGGGGACTGCACATCGATGAGATAGGTCACCTGGCTCTTGCGCTCCACCACTTTGAAGGGCCCTGTCCCCTTGTCTTGCAGGGCACAGGGTTCCACGGGGGCCATCACCCAGACCTGCTGTCCGGGCTGAAACTCGACCAGAGTGGCATTCTGGTCATACCACCGTTTCATTTCTTCTTGACTGGCCTCGAGGTTTGTCTCGGCCAGTTCTCGGAACTTCCGAGTCTGGTTCCTGAGGGCTAGGATGTATCGAAACACATCCGGAGGGGGCTCTGGGGCCGCTGTCTCCCATCCTTCCTTGACCAGGCTGAGGGGCCCCCTGACGGGGTGCCCGTAGAGCAGCTCGAAGGGGCTAAACCCCAAGGATTTCTGGGGCACTTTGCGGTACGCGAAGAGGAGACAGGGAAGGAGGACGTCCCACTTACGCCTCAGGGGCTCTTCGAGACCCATGATCATTCCCTTGAGGGTCCGGTTGAATCGTTCAAACAGGCCGTTACCTTGGGGGTGGTATGGGGTGGTGAACTTGTACGTCACCCCACATTGTTGCCAGAGGGACTTCATGTATTTCGAGATGAAGTTGGTCCCTCGGTCGCTTACGACTTCTCGGGGGAATCCCACCCGAAAGAAGATCCCCATGACGGCCCGCCCCACTACGGGGGCCGTTACCGTTTGGAGGGGAATGGCTTCGGGGTACCGGGTGGCATGGTCCACCAAGACAAGGATAAATCGGTGACCTAGGGAGGTCCGGGGGTCGAGAGGGCCCACGATATCGATTCCCACCCGCTCAAAGGGGGTACTGACCACGGGGAAGGGTTGGAGGGGGGCCTTGCGCCTTCCTCCGCTCTTCCCGCTGGACTGACACGTGGGGCAGGATTTGCAGTGGGCCTCCACATCGGAGCGGATGCCCGGCCAGTAGAAGTGCGTAACCAGGCGGTGATACGTCTTGTCTTGCCATAAGTGTCCTGCCAAGGGGACGTCGTGGGCCAGGTTCAGGAGGAAGCCGCGGAAGCGTAGGGGTACCACCAGCACCCGGGCTGACCCTAGCTCGGCAGTCTTTTGCTCGCTGTAGAGGAGGCCGTTTTCCCAATACACAAGGTGGGAGCCGGACTGGTCACCGGCGGCCTGGGCGGCGGCCTGCTGCCGCGGCCCATCCAAGGACGGACAGGAGGTCTGTTCGAGGCAAAACTCTTCTCGGGAGGGTCCTCCTTCCTGGCGCCACTGGGCCAGCTCAGGAAGGTCGTCCAGGCTCGGCGTCTGTTCGACGTCCGGGCCGAGGGGACCGGCGTCGGGGGGAGTGCTCTCTCCGGGGGACAGCTCGGGGGTTCCAGAAGACTCGGGGACCTCGGGGTCCTCGGGGGCTGGTTGTGCGTTCTCGGGGTTCGCCCTCTCGGAGGTGGCCACCCGGGCGGTCATGGACCGGGTGCTCACACAGGCCCATTCGGGCAGGCCCACCATCTCCAGGTGGGTCCTTCGTTCAACCTGCTTCCATGGGGAACTCTCTAGATCGTTGCCGAGCAGGCAGTCCATGGGCATGTCGGTGCGGACCGCTACTCACAATTCTCCGGAGACGCCCCCCCACTCGAACGGAACCTGAGCGATCCGGCAGGTGCGGTCGGAGTTGTCGGCTACGATTACCCTGCAGGAAACGTGGGGAACAATCTGGGCTTCGGTGACCAAGTGACATTTCACTGCGGTGATACTGGCCCCGGTGTCTCGGAGCGCCCCTTTGTGATGGCCATTGACGGTCAGCTGTTGTCTGTACTTCTCCGTGTTGTCTGGCAGGGGGGCTCCGGGGACCATTTCCATATTACCCAGGGAGACCAACATCATTGCGGCGGGGTCAGCCCCCTCGAACTCCTCCTCCCCTTCCTCTTCTAGGGCTACAGAGGCCATCTGGCGCGCTGGGGGACCCGAGCAACGGGTTTCTTGAACAGGGGGCATCGGGGGTCATTGGCATAGTGCCCTGGTTGCTGGCAATGGAAGCATGCTTGGCTGACTCGGTGCCCTGGTTTGGCTGGAGGGAACCCTGCGTGCGCTGTGGGAGGCGAGGTGCCTGGCTGGTTTCTGGGGGGACTGCGCGGGGACCCTACCTGGGACCCCCTCTGTCTACTCTGACCCCCCCTCCCCTTCGGCGGGAAGGTCCCTGTTCGTTTCGACCAGCGTCTCCTCCGGGCCCCCGGGGAACTCTGGTGCTCACCCAGCGATCGGCCTTGACGGCCAGTTTCCGGGGGTCAGCCAACTTGCTGTCCAGGAGGTGCTGCCGGAGTTCCACAAAGCAATTTGTGGACAAATGTTCGTAAGCAATGAGGTCGATGAGCCCCTCGAAGGTGGATACTTTGCTGCCCTTGATCCACCCTTCCAGGGCCCGGCTGTAGAAATTCACATATTCAACCCATGTGGTGCCGGGGATCTTTTTGCAGTCTCGAAATCTTTGTCGGTACATTTCTGGGGTGAGCCCGTACCTTGTGAGGAGGGCTTCTTTCATGTGGCTGTAGGAGGTTTGTTCAGAGGACGGTAGATCGAGCAGGGTGTCTCTCCCTTCGCTCAGGAATCGACCCCACAGCCCGGCCCCCCAATCCGTCCGCGGGACTCGGTGAGAGGCCATGGCGACTTCGTAGGCCTTAAACCACTGCTGGATATCATTGTTCTTATAATATTCTTTAACCACATCCTTGGGGATGTGGACCTTGGGTTCCACCGGGGGAACGGACTCTCGGGTCCCCGATGTTCTGTTGTCGTCGCTCCGGGCCTTCAGTTCGATCTCCTTCAGGCCGCGCTCGTGCTCCAGCTGGAGTCTTTTCCCTTCGTGTTCTCTCTGGAGTTTCTTCTCCTCCAGTTCTCCTTGCAGCCGCAGCTGCTCGATGGCTAGCTTCTTCTCAGCCAGCTTGAGTTCTCCGTCTATCTTCAGACGCGCTAGTTCTAGCTCGTGGTTTCTGTTGCGTTCTCGGTCTGTCATCTCTTCTTGGGACAGACCTCTCTCGATGCTGGGACTCTGCGTCGGGGATTCTGCTCTCTCATGCTCTGGGGCATGGGTTTCGGTCAGGGGCGCTCCATCTCCACCGACTTCCGTCGGCGGTGGAGGTTGTGTTCCGGCCTCCACCCAGGCTGTCAGGGCTTGTTGAAAGTCTTCTTTGGTGCTTAATCCCGTTGTCGGGATGTGGCGATCTTTGCAGAATTGCTTCAGCTCTCGGTGCGAATAGTCTCCCAGAAGCTCCATCCGGAAGGTGGTCTCGTCGTTCGTGAGGCTCATGGTTGTTCTTCGTTCGGGTAGTGTGTCAGTACTGTACGATGCCTAGACGTAGGTTCTTATCGCGACGCTGCCACCAATGTTGGAAGGGGCGATCTCAGAGGGCCAGGTTGTGCTCACCCGACCAGCCCGGGACCCACCTCTCCCACAAATCTTGCCGAGTATTATGGTGAGGTCCCCACCGGGGAGGACTTCGGGTCTAGGATCGTACACACTGCGCTCACACCACACTTACGAACGGACACCACACTGTTGGATTTCAGTAACAAGTTCTTTATAAGCAGTAAAAGAAAGTAGCACTCTTATGTACAAAATGATCGAGGGATCACAAAGTCTTTGAGGATTCGGGAAGAGGGAAGCGGGACAGTCTTTTAGCCTTTGGGCCAGTACGAGGTGTACCCTGCGCACGGCTCTCAATCCTCGAGCCGGGGGATACGGTAGATGATGGTCGTACTGGCGGCTTCTCTCACATCGAGTCGGCTTGGGTCGTGATGGTGGTCTCGATGGTCCAGCCGGACCAGGGTACTCCTCGAGCTGCGACGAGGTCAGCAGGGCTCGGTCCGGAGAAGTTCTTGAGGAGCCACGACATCGTCAGCAGGGCTCAGGTGGTCACTAGTTCAAGCTCGAGCCGCGACAGCGTCAGCAGGGCTCCGAGGTCTTAGAGAGGACGAGCCTCGACAGCGTCAGCAGGGCTCCGAGGTCTTAGAGAGGACGAGCTGCGACAGCGTCAGCAGGGCTCCGATGGTTACGAGTTCAAGCTCGAGCTGCGACAGCATCAGCAGGGATCAGGTGGTTCAGTTCTGTGTTGCGAAGAAGGAGCCGCGACAGCGTCAGCAGGGCTCAGCGATTCAAGATGAGTTCCTCTTAGGGTCAGCCGCGATCAGATCAGCAGGCTTCAGGTCCAAGATACAACTGCCCGCTAGTTGTCGGGCGGGCCATGATATAGTCCATTAGCCCTTTGATGTCCGGACCCTCGCAGGCGGAGGTCTCATGCCTTGGGGGCTGGTCATTTGCGAGGTCCGGCGGTTGGCTCTTTGATCTCTTTGGAAGATGCGTCCGGGAATTCCCAGACGCCCAGCGGGTCTGGAGCCAGCACTCGGGGAGGCCAGAGGTGCAATCGAAACTGGCCCCCAGGGGAAGGCCAGAGGTGTGACAGAAACCAGTCTCTCAGGGGAGGCCGGAGGTACCATCGAAACTCCCTGGCCTATCTCACTCGGGGAGCCCTTTACCCCCCAGCCGGGACTGGCGCGCCCTTGGAGTCTGGGTTTTGCTGGGGCCGGGGTCACGCTAGGCCCAGGGAGACAGGGATCTCTGGAAGGGAAAATGGCAGCCGGGCCTTGTGGGCCATGCAGGTTGTAGGCGCTCGGAGCTGGGAGTGGGACGGGATAAGCGGGGCTGGTCGTCGGTTACAGGGTCTGGGCGTACCGGGAGCAGAACGACCAGGGCTCGGGGTGCAGGCTATGCTAACGGGGTGCTGCGCAGGGAACTCAGGGTGCAGGGCTACGCTAACAGGGTGCGGAGGAGCAAGGGCGGCCCACGCCACGAGGCCGGGTCCAACACAAATATTTTACTATACACAGTTTTACATTACCTACTCAGTTATTAGAACACTTTTATTCTCATTGTAGAGCTTCATGCCTTTCAGTGTCAGTGTTGGCTGTGCCTAAATTGTTTAGCTACTTCACCGCTGGTAATTTATGATCCAATTCTTTTCTGGAAATAAAATTGATGAGTTCCATGGTAAGTTAATTGTAGACTATTACATTGCCAATATAGAGTTTCTTTCAAATTTATATCTAATTACATGGTCATAACTGCTTTGTTCTAAACTCAAAGTAGTGCCACTCAAAGTGTCACACAGGGCATTGAAATGTCACACATAAGCACACAGAAAACATGGAAATGTCACACATGGACAAACCTAAAACTTGGCAGCTATGGTGTTAAGTCGGGAAACAACCTTTACAACGCAACTTTTACAACGCACTACCATTACAACGAAACTTTTACGACGCAACATCTATTACAACGCATGCATTTACAACACAACCATTACAACGCATGACACAACAACGCACACCACTACAACGCATGTCATTACAACGCAGTCATTACAACGCATACCCTTACAACGCATAGCATTACAACACATAGTACCCTTACACTATCCTACACTTACCCTACTGTTGCACCCCCTGGAGTTAGATTAGTAATTTTTACCCCTACACTATCCAACACTTACCCTACTGTTGCACCCCCTGGAGTTAGAACAGTAATTTTTACCCCTACACTATCCAACACTTACCCTACTGTTGCACCCCCTGGAGTTAGAATAGTAATTTTTACCCCTACACTATCCAACACTTACCTTACATGCAATATAATGTTATGCGTTGTAATGGTATGCATTGTAAAGGTAGTATGCGATGTAATGGAATGCGTTGTAAATGTAGTTTTTAAAAATTCGTTGTAAATGCATGCTTTGTAATGGAATGCGTTGTAATGGATGTTGCGTTGCAAAAAATGCATTGTAAAGGTAGGCGTTGTAAAGGTATGCGTTGTTACGTCATACATCCTGTTAAGTCATTACCTAGACAAATAAGTTCTAACTTTCTCACACGAAGGACATTCATTTCCTGTACACTGAATGTGTGTGTATAAATTAAGTAATCAAAAACCCAACCAAAGAAGGCAGCAGGTTCCAGACACCTACTGCCAACACCGCTTATATAAAAGTGATCAATTCAATACTAAACAGAGTTTTGGGCAGACCAACATAGCCTACCGAGTCTTGAACGTAATCTTTTTTCATCCAATGAAACCTAGGGCCTCATTTATGATGCCCCTTGTGCCATCGGAACGTCACTTTTTGTGATGTTCCGTGGCGCAGAAGCCTGCGTGATATTTGTCAGGCAGCACTAAGCCACTTTTTTTTGGCTTAATGCTGCCTGATAAATATCAGTCCCTTTAACACAGTGTTCTGCGTTAAAGGGGTGTGCAATGGGTGTTGCTGGGGGAGTTCCCAGCAACATCCATTGCCTTTTGACACTGCCCCAGATTTACGAGAAATCGTAAATCTAAGACCGTGCCAAAAGCTTAAGCCTCACCAGGGGAGGCGTAAGGGAGGCGCAACGGGCAGAAATATCTTTATTTCTCCTCGTTTTTGCTTTTTCTACGAAAGAGGAAAAGCCTCTTGTGATTATTTTTGTAAAGAAAGGTTTCCCTTCCTGTACAAAAATAATCACCCCGCAATGCAGGCACCCTTGCACCATTGTGCAAAGGTGCCTGCGTTGGCGCAGGCAGCCCATTGTGCGTCGGCGCAGGGGAAAAGTACAGGAATGCGCCGTATCTAATAGATACAGCGCATTCCTGCCCTTTCCTTTTGCCTTAGGGAAGCGCAGCGGGAAGGCCTGCTGCGTTTCTCTACGGCAAAACCTCATAAATGGGGCCCCTAGTGGTGGATTTGGGTAGTGAGTTTCTCTGTTGCTTCCTTCAGAGAAAGATCCAATGGCCTGAGGGTGTGCCACTTCAGATTCATAGGGCATTGCTTACGTAAATATTGTCTCAAAAAATAAAGCCCTTTGGTACATAGAGGATGACCCCCAACCACTCTCCCCTATCCCCAAGAGTCACCTTAAGTATTCGCTGTTTCGCAATGTTGCTCCCAGCAGCCTTATTGGTGAGTCTAGATCATCCATCCATCGAGTCACGTGGCCAAAGAACAAAGAGGCCGCTTCCAGATTCTGTAGTGTTTTAAACCTCATTTTGGCACTCTTGCAATGATGTCATGCCTCATACCTTATGGAGCTGTGGGCAGAGAGCCCAGTCTTGCACCTTGTAAGAACTGGATGACTGGTGGGGTGAACCACTCACCTCTTTGGGCATAACTGCCCCACCGCTCCAGCCCGTGGAGTGACAAAAGGTGACCCGTTACTAGATGCAAAGGCCGGCATACCATTAGGTTGAACGTACGTGTGAGACCTCTTGTATACTTTAGTATACTTATCTTGTGGGCTTAAAGCCACCCCCCTGCTTCTGGTTTGTGTGTTTCAGTGTCCTTTAACCTCTGCCATGTGTGGGACAGACCCCGGCCATCCGACATCACAATGGGCGCGTGCGGAGGTCGGTCGGGGGCCGTCAGTTCCGCACACACGTGGAATTCGCCAGCACAGAGGGGGAATTTGCGCTGCGACAAATCGGTTAAAAATGCTTGCTTGCTAGTGGTCAGTCCTGCCTCTTTGTCCCCCCTTTTCTCTTTCATTCCTCCCACAGAGCAGGGACTAACTACTGTATCATTACACTTTGTCATGTTTATGTGTTCTTTTTGTGACCATTATTTCTTGGTTCCCTGATTGCGTTTGGTGAAGCTTCCATTTTCATTGGCAGAGAATTCTTGCTCTGAGCTAAGCTTTGCTGCAGCGCTGTGTCTGTTAATAGGGCTGTAAATAATGCTGTTATCTCGGTCACATTTACAATGTCATTGCCCCACTTGTGTTTTATTTTTATTCCTCCCACAGGTGACTGCTGTGCTTCGTTCTGCTCTCTGTGTCACCAGGGTCCACCCTTCAAAACATCCTCGCCCGATCACTTCCTCACTGTCTGCCTGCTGTGCTGAAGTCCCCAAGCCCTCTGCCAAGTTTTTTGTTCAACTTTCCATACTTGTCAAACTATAAGTCATACAGTAATGACAATAATGCATCAGACTCCCCATCTTTGCACTATTTCGCGACCGGCGATTTGTCTGTTGAAATTGGATGAGGAACGTGATGCCCGCTATTTACACCAAACCTGCCCCGATAAACGAAGAAAACAAGAAACCATCCCCTCATTTTATTTAGTCTTCCTTTGTTTACATAATGCCCAGCAATTTATTTTTCAAGTCGCACTCAAGACGTAATTCTCTGTACCATCCCTGCTTCATGTATACAGTAGAGGTTGAAACCAGCTCATGTTGCCATTCCCTTCCCACTTGAATATTCAATTTGCACAAATGCTCTGTGAAATGCAAGTTTTAAAAATACAAGCAGATACTCTTACTCTTTACATTCAACGTCGTGTTTTTGTTTTTTCTAAAAGTATCTGCTTATTTATTTAAACTTTTACATTAAACTTGCATCATGTTTTCATTTTTTCTGCCACAGCGGTTTACGGCAATTCACGGAATGTTCCCAAACAAGACCCATATGCAGTTCAGGAGAGCGATTGCAATCTTTACATCTATGCCTCTCCTTTCACAACACAGTTATAAACTATTCAGCCCTCTTCTGCTACACCTCTCTCCTGCTGGTAGCTTGTCTCTCTTCTCCCACGAGAACCAAATTACCCAAACAATGTGCCTATACGTTTCTCCCAACAGAAACCTACCACCCTGAAGCATGGAGTGGAACAATGCAAGCCACAAATATAGCGCAATTCCCTCCAGCGCGTATACCTATGCAGACATCACTTCAAAGAAATCTTAGTAGCTGGTGATCCAGCGGGCTATAGAAAATATATCATAAACTATGCTACCCAACTTCATAACCTATAAACAAAATTTTATACTAAATATGGACCCATTTATGAACCTGATATATTTTGGGCCTACTGAATCAGGTGGTCAGAATAAATCTATATACACATTATCTACACACTATATACATATTTATACATTTGCAAAAAGAATATTGTCATTATAATAAAACCCAACCATTTAAACGACCACCATAGGTGACGTGATCTAGCTAATGGTAACCTATACTTCTAAATAATCAAGACCAGCTTGTTTGTCAAAAGTAAGATTTTATTTTCTAAATTAAGGTATATATGTTGTAAGTTTTATAAATGAAATTTATTTGCAATAAAGCAAGCATGATGGTAAGAAATAAGAGAAAAATACAATTTAAGCAATTGAATCAATTTTAAAGAAATTATATAAAGTTTAGCATTTCTAAAACCTATTTCCCTAACTGAGCTAAATAGACAGAAATTAAAGTAAAGATCTTTGAGGATTCTTACGTGCTCCACGCAAAGTCCAGCAGCACATCACCCTCATCGGAAAGTCAGAAAGCAGCAGCCAGCCCAACCCTAAGGGCATGACTTTTTATACCTTTCTACGCTAACTAAACTAGCAAAGGAAAGTTTTCGAAAATCCTCGACATCCCATTGGCTGAGAGTGACAAGTGACATGTCACCCGATTCTTAAAAAGTTCCACAAAATCATGTCTTACAAAGACCATTGTCTCTTCCACGTGAAGCCAGAAGCTTCCTGCGATTGCAACTTTGTATTAAGTCATCCTCGCAGCTTCCATAGTCTTTCAGTACAACTTCCGCGGATGCCAAGTTAAGGACTGACAAAAAGTTCACTTTCGACCTTGGCCATGTCCGACAGAATGATGTCAGCTCATCAGTTTTTGCTTTGTGAATGCAGCTTCAATAAACGTTTTTAATTCAGAATGGGCGTCTCGTGACTTTCTGCAGAATTATAGATCAGCTCTTTTTCTGCGGCTCAAATAACTAGGCCCAAAAGCAGGCAACTTATGTTTTCTAGTATAAAACAAACACAAGAAAAGTATTAATGTAAGAAATAATGTAGATTCTGTATCCACCCCATGGTTTACTAATTAATTAACCCACCCGATTAATCAAAATGTTACCTAGCCATTGCAAACAAATAAAGCAGCGTTTATATTTACCAGTCTCCGTTTTTCTATGAGACCCATATGCACCTAGAATAGTAGAAATGACATCACACAGACAAGGAAAAGCAAAACAAGCACATGCTTATTTTAAGTTTGCAGCAGTTAGTAATGACAAAAACGAAAACAATAAATTATTTTATTAATTTGCACAAACAGAAAGATGCAACATTTATGCACGTTTATGAGCACACATGTTAGTCCCCCCACGTGTAAAGTTTAATCTAAGTTGTATTAGCATGACATATCACAAATCATTAATAATTTTATTCATGTTATGGAAATGTGACTTTGCGAGTTTAAACAAAATTTTGTTTTCTATCTCGCTCCATCAACTCCCTCATCTGGTGATTAACAAATCACCACACCAGCACTCAAATTTTTGGTAAATTAAATTTTTAAGAAATCGATTCAAATTCAATTATTTTAGTAAACCTAAAAATCTGTTTCAGCATAATCTTTGCAATTAACATGACGCTCTCTATGTAACTCCTGTAACTCGATCTCCCTTTCCTCTTCTTTTCTCAGTTTATAAATTCTCTTCTTTTCCTTTAACTGTTTCTTTCTTTTATGTAACAAACAACCTACTTTAGTCAAAATAAAAATGAATACTATTATAATCAAAGGTGCCAAAATCTTGCCAAGAATTGAACTTCCGATATTATGAAACCAGTTTTTAATTGCTTGAAACCTTTTTGAAAGTTTCCCTGTAAAATCTTCTTCTTCTAAAGGAATTATCTCTGAATGTATTTGTGTAATATTCTTAATATACATTTCGATATTCTTACTTTCATCCGGTATATATGTACAGCAATGTTGGACATGTAAAATGCCACAGACTCCTCCCTCTTTTGCTAGGAGTATGTCTAAAGCAAGGCGATCTTGAATTACCATGGATCTAATTGCAATAACTTCAACGTTCACTAATTGAAACCCATCAGCAGTGTCGGTTGATAATCTATCAACTATAGTGGACAATTTTCTGATTCTCCCTGCATTTAGGGTTATACCAACAAAAGGAATTACAGCTTGAAAAATATCTCCCAGAACTTCAGTAAAAGTTTCTCTTTTAGCTCTATTTACATAATTATGAATTTTAAACAATCCTTCTGAATCTCTGTCAACATGAAACACTTTAGGAAAAACAATTCCCACATAACAAGTTCCATACCAATGATCAGGAAGGTTATAGTAAGCTTTGTCACCACAAACAAAATAAATTCCAGGGAAGATAGGATCTTTTCCACCTTTAAATCCCCAACCTCCCATAATCTGATAAGTATCTTCACAGTTGCTTGCACCTACAAAATAATTATCAAAAAGTGTATTATCTCTTCTAATGCAAAGCTTTCCACTAACAGGTTTGTCTATGTGAATTGCAATATTTTCAAGCATTTTGCCATTTAATTTCTCATCCTCTTTTTGCCAGAAGGATGACTTAGTCTGCTTGACTAATTCATTTCTCTTATAAATTGCTCTTCTCTCCTCAACCATATTCAAAAATTTCTTTCCTTCAGCACTTAATTTACATGTTAGATTATTCTTGTAAGCATACTCATAAGTGAGTTCGTTAGTAACAAGGAAATATTCTCTCAATTGTTTTGCTTTCTTATGCTTATTTAAAGCATTATCAATCTTAACATTAGCAAAAATCTCATCATAATTTGAATAGTAATATTCTAAACGTCCAGTTTGATAAAATAAACTAGTTAGTACACTACATGTAACAGCATAAGTGAGAGGAAGCATATTATATGTTACTCCCTCAGAAACAGAAGCAGGTAACTTAACACAGACATAACAGTCCTTTGCATCCATTACCTTTACATATTCACTCAATAGCTTTGTGAATGTATTGCTTGAAAAATCACCTATTGATTTATCTTGATGAATGTTAGGCTGATGATCAATAACTTTTGCAGATGCACTATGTTTAGTTTGGCTAACCAGAGCTTTGCTTGTTATGTTAACTTTGTGTAATTCTCTATTCATTTCTAAAGGGATAATCACAGCTAGTACTAACCAGAGCAGAACTAAAATGAGCAGACACACCAGAGTCATCTTACAGCATTTTTTAAAAACAGAACACTTTGAAGTGCTCTCCTTAACGTAAGGCATTTTTAGGTTAGTTTTAGCCTCAAAAATAAAAATAAATTTTAAAATTTATATACACCCCCCTTTTAAAATATATTTTTCTTTTATAACCCTAAACAAGATTTCTTCGACCTTATGTCATACATAAGTTTTCTTCTACTAAACAGTTTTTCTTCGACCTTGTGTCAACTAACAGGATTTCTTCAGCCTTTTGCCAAATTAATAATTTTGTACTTCAATCATTGTCACTAATTTCTTGGATTTCGTTTTCTTCTTCACTACTATCATATATGTCAATAACAGGTGGAATTACTAAGTAAGTCCACTCAGGAGACTTGTATTTCTGGTTTGGTCTAATTATTCTCTTTCCTTTTCTCGATATCACTTCAATTTTTCTTCCAACTCCAACTTCTTTTCCTGGACTCTTTTGACTACTTATTTCTTCAACTTGTTCTATTGGCTTTTTGATCAATCTGACTCTCAATCTTCCACCAGGCCAGTAGTCTGCTTTTCTCACGTACTTCTTCTTTGGTTCAGAATTATTTGATTCTGACTTCCAAGTCCTTTTCTTTCCGTTTTCACTTCCACCTTCCACGTCACTTTCTTCAGTTTCGTAGTCTGAAATTTCAATTGACTCAGGAACTTCTCTATTCGGCAATTTCACTCCTTCAGGAACTTCCCTTTGTCTTCCATCACTGGTACTCGGTAATTCGTTCTCCTCTTCTTCTTCAATTACCTCTAGCTTCCCAGATTTTGGATTTCTGTTCCTTACTTCAGAGCTTGTTCTCTGCCTTTCGATACTCTCCTGGTCTGAAACTTCTTTTGGTTCAGCTTCTTTGTCTTCAATAGAGACAACCGAATCCTCAGTTATCTTTCCTTTTAACAGATTCTCTTCACCTTCAGAATCTATTTCAATTATTTCTAAGTCTTTTCTTGTCAGATTTCCATTCACTGGCACAGTTTCCAGATGTCGACTTTCTTGTCGATCTTCAGAATCTGGAATTACTTCACCTTCTGTTCTATCTTCTGCTTCAGAATCAGAATCATCTGTGGTATCACTTTCAACATCAGAACTCTCAGGAGTTGGTACTGGAATAGTATGACTTGGATGAATCCAGCGCTTCAATCCTCTGCACTTTACAGCATTAGTAGTGATCAAGATTACCTGCCTAGGTTTCTGCCATCTAGGAGATAGACAATTCCTCCTCCGATGTACTTTCGTTCTGACCCAGTCTCCAGGTCTCAGATCATGTGTCAAAACTTTGTCATTTGATTGAGCTTCAGTTCCCACCTGATTAGACACAGAAGTTACCATATCAGATAACCTTTTACAGTAATCCAAAATTGCACTGTCATTTATGCTCAACAGTTTACCTACAGGTACAAAAGCTTGCCTCATAACTCTTCCCATTAAAATTTCATGAGGACTCAGACCTGTCTTTTTATCTGGTGTACTTCTTAATGACATCAAAACAAGTGGAAGAGCATCAGTCCACTTAACTCCTGTTTCTAGACACATTTTTCCAATTCTGTTTTTGATAGTTCCATTTATTTGTTCGACTACACCTGATGCCTCTGGTCTGTATGCACAGTGTATTTTCTGCTCAATGCTCAAAGCTTCACAAATTAACTTCAACAGTTTGTTATCAAAATGGCTTCCTCCATCACTCTCAACAGTGACTGGAAAACCGTACCTTGGGATGATTTCTCTGAGCATTAGTTTTGCTACTGTAATTGAATCACAATGTCGTGTAGGGAAAGCCTCTACCCACCTTGAGAATAAGCATACTATTACAAGTACATATTTCAAACAGTTGTGTAAGGGCATTTCAATGAAATCTATTTGTAACCTGGTAAATGGACCACCCTCTCGACCAATTATTCCTGTCCCCACCACTGATTTTCTGTTTGGATTCATTTGTTGGCATGACAAACACCTTTGACAAAAAGATTCTGCAATGGTTCTAAATTTTGTATTGAACCATGTTTCTCTAAAAAGTCTGACCATAGAATCTCTTCCTAAATGTGCAGGACCATGATATAATCTGGCCATGTCAGCAATCAAGCAATTTGGTAAGACTATTCTACCATCTTTGTAAACCCACACTCCATCTTCTTCACGTGGTCTACAATCTGATCTTAACCATAGGTCTTTTTCTTCATCATCTGCTTCATTTTGTAAATCTCTAATCTCATGCCATGTTTCTACAACAGTTGTTAGCATTAATGAATTTGAATCAGTTTCTTTACTCCTATTCCGATTGTAAGAATAATTTTTCCTTGCGCAGTACTTTGCTGTTTCATCTGCGAAGGCATTTCCCTTGGAAATATAATCAGTTCCTCTAGTGTGCGCTGCACATTTGACTATGGCAATTTCTTTTGGCAATTGTATTGCTTCAATTAATCTTCTAATGAAAACTGCATTTTTGATTGGCGATCCTGTTGATGTCATGTATCCTCTCTGTGACCAGAGTTGTCCATAATCATGCACAACTCCGTACCCATACTGACTATCAGTAATGATGGTAACTCTTATATCTTTTGATATTTCACATGCACGAATTAAAGCAATCAATTCAGCCACTTGTGCTGAACGAACTCCTTCAAGACATGATGCTTCTTCAACATCTTCGACTGTACAAACTGAGTATGAAGCTTTCAAGACACCTCCTTCGGATCTTAAGCATGAGCCATCTACAAAGTAGACAAAATCCGATTCAGACAGAGGTCTGTCTTTGATGTCTTTTCTTGGTTTAGTGCAGAATTCCATGACATCTAAACATTCATGTTCTGTCTCAATGTCATCAACAATTTCGGAATCAGGCAGTAATGTAGAAGGATTCAGATTCAAACATCTTGAAATCGAAACATTATCTGCTCCCAGTATGATTTTCTCATACTTTGTCAATCTGCTACTTGTTAAATGTTGAGTCTTACCTCTTGTCAGTAATATTTCAACTGAATGAGGCACAAAAACTTTCACAGGAAATCCCATAATGATTCCTTCACTTTGTTCAAGGCTGATACTTGTAGCTGCAACTGCTTTTAAACAACCTGGTAATGCCTTTGCAATTGGATCAAGAACTGCAGAGAAGTATGCAATAGGTTTCTTTAGATTTCCATGTCTCTGAATTAACACAGATAATGCACATCCTTCTCTCTCACTGCAATACAGTTCAAAATCTTTCTCATAATTTGGCATACCCAAAGCAGGAGCTTGGCATAAGCTCTTTTTCAGGTTCTCAAAAGATTCCATCTCAGCATCATTGAGAATAATTGGATCTTTTACATCTGATTTGGTCAGTCTTTGTAGTGGTTTTGCAATTACTGAAAATCCACTTATCCATTGTCGACAGTAACCTACCATTCCCAGGAACATTCTGACCTGTCTTTGTGTTCTTGGCGGTAACATTGCTTGAATCATTTTTATTCTCTCTATTGTTACTTGTCTTTTTCCTTTTGCAATTCTATGACCAAGATATTTTACTTCTTGTTTGCAAAACTGTAGTTTTGCTGGGGACACTTTATGTCCTTCTTCTGCAAGGCGATTTAACAGAATTATTGTGTCTGTTACACAATTTTCTCTTGTCTTTGCAGCTATTAACAAATCATCAATATACTGCACCAGCGTAGACCTACCTGGTAAGTCTAAATCTTCTAATGATCTTTTCAATAGTTCATTAAAGATTGAAGGACTTTCTGTATAGCCCTGAGGGATTCTTGTCCATCCAAGGGTCTTACCTTGGAATCTGAAAGCAAAGATTTCATAACTGTCTGGGTGTAAGGGAACAGTAAAGAATGCATTGCAAAGGTCAATAACTGTGTACCATTCAGCATCATGTGGAATCTGAAATAGAATTACTGCTGGATTTGGAACCACAGGACAACATGGAATGACAATTTGATTAACCTTTCTCAAATCTTGTACGATCCTAAATGTTCCGTTAGACTTTTTAACTCCCATAATTGGTGAATTACAAGAGCTACTCTTCATTTCTTTTAATACACCTTGCTTGATTAATTTTTCAATTATAGGTGTAATACCTTCAATTGTTTCTGTTTTCATTTTATATTGTGGAGTGTTTGGAAATTCTATTCCCTGTTTCAATGCAATTTTTACAGGATCTACGTTTTTCATCAGACCCATTTCATTCCCAGTAAAATCCCATATTTCAGATTTCACTGTTTCCTTTAGCTCTTCAGGTAAATCCTTTTCTTCAAATGCAGGAAACAATTTTGTTTCTTCTGCTTCCATCATCATCATTGTCATTCTGTACAAACCATCTTCCTCCATTGTTTGTAACTCAACTCCTTCAGGAGAACAATATATTCTACAATTCATTTTACATAGGATGTCTCTACCTAATAGATTTACTGGACTACTATTACAAACCACAAATCTGTGTTTGTCTCTGTAATTTCCAATTTCAACTGGTACTGGATCAGTTAAGTCTGTTTTAATTTGCTGATTACTTACTCCCACAACTTGGATGGTATCCCCAGAGAGAGGTAGATTTTCAATTTCCACTGATCTAACAGTAGAACGGGTAGCACCAGTGTCCACTAGAAAAGTGATGTCTACATCATTAACTTTCCCGTTTACATAAGGACCAGACTGGTCAACCTCAAGAGTGGCTCCAACAACACACTCTTCCTCCTCTCTCGGGCACCGTCAGCAATAATCATCAGAATCACTGTCTTGACTTTCTGTTAATAAAAATTGTTGTGAAGCATTTTGCATTTGAACCTTTTGCTTTTGCTGTTTTTGTGGTTTTATTACCTGTTCACATCCCTGAAATCCCACGTTTGGATTATATTTTTGAACCCCCCCACAATTCGGAAAAGGTGGTTGTGGCAATTGGTCTTGACGATTATTCACCTGTTGTTGTTGCTGTTGTTGTAACTGTCGCTGAATATTAAATTCATTTAACCCCTGTTGCATCTGTAGCTGTTGCTGCAGGTTAACACCATTCTGCATCTGTGGATTCAATAAGGGATTCTTTGAGTTTCTAGGAGGATGAGGACACTCGTCCCTCCAATGTCCAATTTCGCCACAATTAAAACAAGGTAATCTTTGTTTCAGTTCTTCTATCTTTGGGCTAAATTTCTTTGTGAAATTATTACCTTTAAACTTTCCTTGTATCTGGTTTGTATTTCCAGTTTGAACAAAATTAGTGTTCTTATTTCCCATGCTGGCAATCTGTTGCTCAGCCACCTTTACCTGAGCCCACATGGCTTTCTCCTTCAGCTTCTTCTGTTTTACTTCTAATTCATCGCTACAATATTTTGCTTTTCTTAGAATATCATCTACAGATAGTGCTTGCCATCCGACAATACTAGTTCTGATCATTTCTCCAATTTCAGGTTTTAGTCCATAAACAAATCTATAGATAAAATGACTCATGTCTTTTTCATCTAATTTTTCATAACCACTGTATTGTTTAAAGATTAACAATAGTCTTTCATAAAAAGAATGAACTGATTCTTTTGTTTCCTGTTCTGTTCTTTCTATTTTAACCCAATCAACTTCTTTGGGTGGAATTTTGTTTTTCATCCAAACAATTACTTTCTCATAGAAATCCATTACAAGTGGATTTGGGGCACCTGTTTCTTTGATTCGTTCCGGTTCTGTTTTTGGCCAACTAATAGATATTTTACATTCTGTCCAAAGATCAGATGGAACTACAATGTCAAAAAATCCATCCAAATCAATCCACAGAACTTTTGACACCTTAATAAATCTATCGACTTGTCTGTACCACTCAACTGGTTTCTCTCTTAATTTTGGAAAGTCATTTGTGAATAACAGAATGTCTTGTCTCGACCATGGGACATGAACATATCCTCCACCTGCAACTTCTCTCATTGGAAATTGTTTTGACAATTTTTCTAATCTTTCATCTTCCTTCCTTTTGGTCCATTTCACTCTCCATTTGTTCAGTTCTCCTAGCTTTTTGATATAGACAATCAAATCTTTAATGTGAACTATTCTTCCCATTGAGTTCAAACTCTCAATGTCACTTTCTGAAAAGTCTAATCTGTAATGTTTTGCAAAATTCTTTTGTTTACTTACATCGATTTCAAGTTCTGCAGCTAGATCCTCTAATTGATCATATTTATTTTTCGTTTTCCACTGAATACTTTTGCAAATGAATAGTAGTTCATCATCTCGATAGTAATTTAAACTATCAGGACCAATTGTTCCAATTATTAATTCTTCTATATTCGCTTTTAATTTGGCCACATCAAGTTTTGGTGTGGTTACCCTGACTTCAGGACTTCCTACATCTGACATAGCACCCATTGGTGTTTTTGGAGATAAATCCTCATTAAAGGTTAAATCAGGCATTCTCGATCTAGAAGTGTTTAATTCAGTCAAGTCTGAATAAAATTTTTCAGTAGCCTTTTGAGTTTCTGTATTTAAAGGAATATTTAATCCATTTTTGTTTGTATCTCTTTGATCAAATACAGGCTGAACAGGACCTATTGTTACTGGAACTGTGACAGCTTCCATGCCTTTTGTCATTCTTTTAATTAATTCTTCTTTAGACCTTAAATATTCATTATAATCAACATCCTCAACATTTCTTGTCTCTCTTGCATAATCTTTTGGAGGTTCCCTTGCTCTTGGAGTCATTGAAAAATGTCTGCCTTCATTTCGAGCATTCTCAAATTCTGATCTTCTAGGTGTTTCAGTGATTTCACTATTATTTGGATAAAGTTTAGGAGCTTCACTAATTGGAGGTGCACTCGGTGAAGTTTCAGTAGAAACCACCGGAGTAGACCATGATCTAGGAGGTCTCAAAGGCTGATTAGGCTGTTTCTTTCTAGCAGTTGTATATATTTCTTCCATAACTGCATCCTCAGATTCACTTTCCATAGATTTTCCTGTAGGAGAACCCATTACCATTTCATGAATTAAATACAATCCTTCACTCATGTTTCCCTGTCTCCACATTCGCAATCTATCTTCATGAGTTTCTCTTTTCCATGATGGATTTTTAGAAGGTCTTTTAATTCCACTAGCTTCTCTTTGTAACTGATACATCTCGTCTTCCCACTCAACTAAAGCTTCAAATTGAGTTGGTCTCGGTTTTGGAACAAGAGCATTCATTTTCTCTCGTAAATTTCTTAAAACTCTTACATTAAATGAACCATCGTCAGGCCAAGCTAAAACACCGTCGTTTTTAGTATAACGTTTCCAACTGTCGAACCATAAGACAGTATGATATCCGTATTCACCTTCCATGTACGCTGCAGGTGTTTTATACTTATGAAGTAATTTACCACCTCGCGTTTCGATTTTCTTGTCGGGTGAAAATAAATTCTTAAATTTCTGAAATAATGTTGTCCTTTTCTCAACATGTTTAAAATGATAACTCATTTTTAAAAGTTAAATTTAATTCACAAAATCGTTCGTAAAATATTTCCGGGATGTTCCGCAAAACAACCAATCCGTGCGCGAAACACACCAACAAGCCAATGGCAGTTGAGCTACGTCACTTTTCAGCTCGACCAATAAATTTGGAGAATTTTCGAAGGATCAATCAGCTCACAGGCCGTCAGAGACTCAGGAGCCAATCAGAATACAGCTTGTGACGTAGGTCACCCAATCCCAGCGCGGCTCTGTGACGTACACAGCAGCTGCGGTTTCTCGCTTCTCACTCTTGGCGCTTACCCCTCCTTCACAGAATCTTTTCACAGCGCCATTTTAAGGACACTTTTCAGTGTAATTTCAGTGTAAATTAATTCTTAACAATGACTATAAAGACAACATCTGTTCGTTTCACTAATTAGGATAGTTTACATACATTCAAGTATCCACACTTCGGAATAGACGGCGCTATTCACACTAAGGATAATATTCAATTGTCAGTAGAGTAACCTTACCCCACCCTTCTAACACGTATAATTATGAACTCGCTTTGCTCTGAACCCACCGCGAAGTGAAAGTTCTAAGAGTTCCACTTGAACATAAAATACAATTCAAACTCGCACTTTTACACGGAAAATTCCCTAAATTCAAACACACATGAAATCCGTACAGGACTCTCACCTGTTTATAGAATTCATGCACCGTTAGCAAAACAACGACGTTATCCGTACAGGGCTCTCACCTGTTTATAGATATGAAACATGTACCCGTACAGGACTCTAACCTGTTTATAGATAATCATGCACCGACGTTAATTTTACCCTTCACTCAAGCTCGGATATAACTAATACTCTCATCACAGTGAGTTTTATGGAAGGCGCTTTGTCCCTATTCTCATGCTGCTTTGATTTCTTAGAAAATCCTCACAATACAAGATTCAGACCTAGCCCTAAAACTGTGCTGCTCGGCGACAACACTATGGTACACGGCGATACCTCTTGTGATACTCGGCGATATCACTACAAACTGAACAGATGGCTTGCGTGACTAAATTTCTCGCCACACAATCTATACCGGTATAGCTTACAGATAGGCACGAAAAACGAACTTAACATGTGTTAAAACATCGATCCTATTTCCATACCATGACGTAACCCTTAGCAACTAACATATTACCTTGGTTACCTCTTAGCAACCATCAATTTCTGCTACCAGAGAATTGATCCAGCGGGCTATAGAAAATATATCATAAACTATGCTACCCAACTTCATAACCTATAAACAAAATTTTATACTAAATATGGACCCATTTATGAACCTGATATATTTTGGGCCTACTGAATCAGGTGGTCAGAATAAATCTATATACACATTATCTACACACTATATACATATTTATACATTTGCAAAAAGAATATTGTCATTATAATAAAACCCAACCATTTAAACGACCACCATAGGTGACGTGATCTAGCTAATGGTAACCTATACTTCTAAATAATCAAGACCAGCTTGTTTGTCAAAAGTAAGATTTTATTTTCTAAATTAAGGTATATATGTTGTAAGTTTTATAAATGAAATTTATTTGCAATAAAGCAAGCATGATGGTAAGAAATAAGAGAAAAATACAATTTAAGCAATTGAATCAATTTTAAAGAAATTATATAAAGTTTAGCATTTCTAAAACCTATTTCCCTAACTGAGCTAAATAGACAGAAATTAAAGTAAAGATCTTTGAGGATTCTTACGTGCTCCACGCAAAGTCCAGCAGCACATCACCCTCATCGGAAAGTCAGAAAGCAGCAGCCAGCCCAACCCTAAGGGCATGACTTTTTATACCTTTCTACGCTAACTAAACTAGCAAAGGAAAGTTTTCGAAAATCCTCGACATCCCATTGGCTGAGAGTGACAAGTGACATGTCACCCGATTCTTAAAAAGTTCCACAAAATCATGTCTTACAAAGACCATTGTCTCTTCCACGTGAAGCCAGAAGCTTCCTGCGATTGCAACTTTGTATTAAGTCATCCTCGCAGCTTCCATAGTCTTTCAGTACAACTTCCGCGGATGCCAAGTTAAGGACTGACAAAAAGTTCACTTTCGACCTTGGCCATGTCCGACAGAATGATGTCAGCTCATCAGTTTTTGCTTTGTGAATGCAGCTTCAATAAACGTTTTTAATTCAGAATGGGCGTCTCGTGACTTTCTGCAGAATTATAGATCAGCTCTTTTTCTGCGGCTCAAATAACTAGGCCCAAAAGCAGGCAACTTATGTTTTCTAGTATAAAACAAACACAAGAAAAGTATTAATGTAAGAAATAATGTAGATTCTGTATCCACCCCATGGTTTACTAATTAATTAACCCACCCGATTAATCAAAATGTTACCTAGCCATTGCAAACAAATAAAGCAGCGTTTATATTTACCAGTCTCCGTTTTTCTATGAGACCCATATGCACCTAGAATAGTAGAAATGACATCACACAGACAAGGAAAAGCAAAACAAGCACATGCTTATTTTAAGTTTGCAGCAGTTAGTAATGACAAAAACGAAAACAATAAATTATTTTATTAATTTGCACAAACAGAAAGATGCAACATTTATGCACGTTTATGAGCACACATGTTAGTCCCCCCACGTGTAAAGTTTAATCTAAGTTGTATTAGCATGACATATCACAAATCATTAATAATTTTATTCATGTTATGGAAATGTGACTTTGCGAGTTTAAACAAAATTTTGTTTTCTATCTCGCTCCATCACTGGCCTGACACAAATCTCTTTTAAAACACTGCGTATAAGAACGTCATTGCCAAAGTTAATGTTTTAAATGGAAAACATATGTGTAGGTTTTAGACTATAGTCAATCATTGACTGGTGCGAAAGCAGAAGATTGTAGCATGGGAACCCACTGAAATTAATGGCGGTCAACAGTGCAGGGGCCGCTGTGAGTTCTGCTGCAATGCTTGGTTATTTTTTGGGGGCAGTTTTATACAGATCAAGCGCGTCCCAAAGGTATTGGAGTGCTTTATGTGAGCACCAGTTACATTACGGAAGTTTGTGTTTTTATGGAACGGGTTGATTCCGCTATTTTCCCGCTATGCTGAGAAGCTTAAATGAACATAAACTAAGCAACACACCGAGTCTCTTTTGTTCGCAAGGTATTGTTGTGTGGCTGCCATAGTAGAGCCCCGCTGCCATTAGCACTCTGCATCGCTCTCGGACATTTGTGTATGTGTGTGTGTGTGCATGTTTCAGGGTGAGCATGTTTGTGCACGTGCCCACTTCTGACATGTATTTTTTTTAGTATGTTGTGAAATAGCGCGATCGGTTATGTGCTCTTGACCACTGTGAACCCACAGAAGAAATCTGCAGACAGGAAAAGAGTGGCAGTTTTAATTGCAGCTACTAATGTGCTTCTTGCTTTTTATTTCCATATATTTTGGGTAGATTCGGTTTCAGTTGTTACATATTTATGAGATCACTTTGTAAATGAAACGTGCTGACTATAGCAAGTCAAAATGAGCAGCAACTGAATGTTCCACTTTTAGTTTTACTGTTAAATAGTTGAATTGCAATTTGCAATTATTTTTATATTTTTGGTACCTTTCTTTTTTGCTGTTTTTGCATAACTCTTCTGTATTACACTCTACCAGCTGGGCATTACTCGTCTACTGGATGATAACTAAGCTGTGCCGAACTGGTGGATTTGCAGAGCTCTGCTATGCTATGGTGGCTGTGTTCAGGCATCTCATTGAACCCTTTTGACAATGAAGGTCACAGGGTGAGCACTGTGTGTGTGTCCCCAAATCAACACCGCAGCAGGCGTTTGCTGCACCTCGTTTTCTGTTTTCACAAGTGCTTTTCACACTACATAAAGACCTTGTTGTTGTTTGTTAACGCCAAGAGAGCAGTGCTTAGCTACTGGAAAGTTTCCATTGATGTGTTGAAGTGTTCGGTCATGGAAATTATTTTCTTTTTTCCATGCTCATGTTAAACATGTATGTTTTTTTTTGCAGCTCCTCCTTACTTAGGTCTGAAATTGAAGAGGCACTTTTGCATTTCTGACATTTTTGGGTGGAAGCAACGTGTTTTAATTTTGTGAGTTTTTGTGCAATGAAAGGCTGCCTTTCTTTGTAATTATCTTTAATCATTTTTTTCATTTCAATGATCTTTATTTCGGCAATTGCCATAAAAGATAAACATAGAAGTTAAAACATAACCAAATTTAAACATCAGTATTACTGCAAGGCGGGATAGCATACAAAAAAAAAACATGAGAGTATCCCAATGAATAAAAACATGAGGACTACAACACTCAATGGATCAATACTGAGTAATAATTTGGCAATATATTGAATAAAAACTAGACAATTTTATAAAAAAAAAAAAAATTCTAATTTAAAAAAGTTCAGTGCAAAAGGGTTGCGCAATCACTAATACATGATCTAGTCAAGGATGGGGTGACCTGGAAGTTAAAAGCCTTCTCTTATGCCATACTGCTTCAAGAAATTTAGCCATTGCAAAAACAGTTGCTTTTGAGAGATTGGTTTTAAGGATTCTAAAGGCCTCAGAGCATTTGGCAAAGCCTAAATTCTTACATAGTGGAATTATCCAATACCTCCTAGCCGAACGATATGCGGGACAAAAGAAGACTAGATGCAGTTCGTCTTCAAGCCTGCAGTTACAGCCTGGACAGTTTTTCACGGTGTGGAAATTCCATTTGCTTGTAAATGCTCTAAGCGGAAGAGAGCCATACCGCCATTGTAAGTATAACTTTCTGGCCAAATTCGGAAAAATTTCGTCAAGAACTGGTTCGAACCTGTAATTGTCTTTCACCCCAACAAAGATGTTAGCCAGGGAGTCTGGGCGTACGCCCTGTATTTGGGATTCAAGATTACAAGCATAAAAAGTTGCTACCAGATCTTTACGAGACAAACCCTGGCAAGCCATTTCAGGGTCCCTCCATAAACTGGGGAGACCCAACCGGGTAAACTCAGATTTCAGATATTTGAACCACGGGATGTTCTCTATGGTAGGTGGAGCAAGGATTTCCTTCAATTCCTGCCTATAATTGGGTAGCTCAGGGGTAGACCACAATCATCTCCAGAAGGTTAAGGGCTTTACACCCACTACTTCATCCAATGGTTTTAAGCCCAGATCCAGTCTAAGAGGGAGAAGCGGGGTGCTAACCGGTAACTTTAGAAGTTGTCTGAGATACTTGTTTTCGACCATGACCAACTCTTTCTTGCAAGTATGTCCCCAGAGTTCACTGCCATAAAGAATCGCGACTCTGGCCTGGAGTCTATAAATCTCCAAGGGGGGGCTAGCGGTCTAATAGATGATTTGTTGACATTTGCTAGCCTAATTATTCCCCCTGCAATTTGAGCCAATCTGACCTGTGACTTGATTTGATGTTCACCCCATTCCAGTTTGTCATTCAAAGTCACACCCAGGTACTCAAAAGTGAAGACTCTTTCAAGCCTATTCGAGCCTATAGAGGGGTTAGGGCGTGTTTTTTGGGGGGGATTAAAAATCATGTACTGGGTCTTTGAGGCATTTATTTCAAGACCGTGTTCTTGGCAAAATGCCTCAAAGCTCACAAGGATGCGCTGGATCCCCATGGGGGATTTCGATAGCAGTAGGGTGTCGTCCACAAACATAATTGCGGGCACCCGTCTGCCACCCAGCCTTGGTGCGTCCGTATTGGGAACATTGTTTAGATAATCGATTACCCCGTTGACAAAGAGGCAGAACAGGGTCGGTGCAAGAACACATCCCTGCCTTACCCCTCTGCCAATGGGGAATCTTTGTGAGAGGGTACCCAACCTCCCGCACCTGACCTGGGCATAATTTTGGGTGTGCAATCGGACAATAATGTTTAAAAGGGCAGGAGGGACACCAAGATCGGCGAGTACTGCCCACAGTTTACTCCGCGGAACCAGATCAAAGGCTGCGCGGAGATCAACAAAGACAGTATACAACGAGCCCCCTTCCACCCGCACCGTCTTCCAAAACAAAAGGGCCAAACGAAAAATTTGGTCCATCGTTGAAACCTTGGCCCTGAACCCAGCCTGATATGTACTTAGAACGGAGTTGTCCGTCATCCATTCTTGCAGGCGGTCTAGAATCAGTCTCGCAAATTTTTTTTGTGCTACATCAATGAGGCTGATTGGCCTGTAGTTGGCTGGGAGCAGAGGAGAGCCCTTCTTGAAGATAGGTACAATCTCTTCTCCCAGCCAAGTGCCAGGAACTTCCATTCCCCCGAGTATTGCGTTGAAGACCTCCAAAAGATACGGAGCCCAGACCCTGGGTTGGTGCTTGAATAAGTCACCCGGGATTTTATGCAGCTCAGGGGCCTTGCCCGAGGGCAGTTTGGATATTATATTGTGAACCTCCTTCAGGGTGAATTGTAACATCTCAGCACCCTCAATAATTCCAGAATGCGTAGCGGGCCCACCAGAAGGTAAATGGTTATCGGGGATCAGATCAGCACGGTGATTAGGGGAGCTAAGGCTAACCTCTTCATAGAGGCAGCGAAAGTGATCTTCCCACACTGAGGCCGCTATATTAGCCTCCGCAGCCTGAATTGGCTTGGCAGACCCTGTTCTCACTATCTGCCTGAATTTACGGGCATCTCTGGTCTGGAGAGCAGCCAGCATGTTATCCCAGTTGGAATGATCCCATTCCACCTTTGCATTGTGGATTATTTGCTTTAGTTCCTCCCTTTTTATCTTGATTAAGTCCATATACCTTGGAAGTCTCAGTGCAGCGAGTAGGTTGGCCTTTGCCTTCCTGCAAGCTATATTGTACCAAGAGGGTCTATGGACCCTGCGAATCCCCTTCCGCACAAGTGGATTTAACAGCTCCATGAGGGTGTCCACCATTTCCATATGGAGGGTACCCAACTTAAGAAATATAGTTTCTGACGGTGAAAAACTGATAAGAGTCCCATCCCGTTCGAATATAGGGATTAGCTGTGCATACAGCTCAGAAATATGGGCAGGATTGTCCAAAAGCTTTGCCCACCTCACTCTGCGCCTATCATTTGTAAGAACTAATTTGGGGTTTGGGGGTGAATGTATCAGTGGGTCACCTATAATCCCGCTTGGCGCCATCATAGAAAGAATTAGCGCATTGTGATCGCTATCAGATCTTTCAACTACCACAAAATCAGAGACCCTATTCCAGTTCGTTGTCTGGACCAAAATATAGTCCAAATGAGACCCTTGCACAGATTTATTAAAAGTAGGTTTGGCGGGGATATCACTCTTAAATCGGCCATTACAAGCTCTCAGGGAATTACTGAGAGTAAGTGCCGTAATTTGAGTTGCTGGGCGAGACCATGGCTTTGGTGGGGGTCCAACCAATTGTACAATTCCCCGCTGGTCATCCTCCTCCATAAGTGCACCCTCCATAACCAGGGTAAGTGGCTCAAACTGGCAGTTGAAGCCTCCACCCAGCACAATCCCAGCATCAAAGGGGATTCTGGGGAGAAATAAGGAAAGGTCATCCCAGGTGGGTGAGGGCTTAGTTATACCCATCGGTCTGGAATATACATTTATAAGTGCCAGTTGACTGCGATTTGGCCAATCCAGCAACACACACTGAATATCAAGGGAATTAGTGTGGAGGACCCTAGTCTTGCATCCCAAATGGGAAGCAACCCATATACCAAGCCCTCCTGAGGGCCAACCTTTTCCCTCCCATTTAGCTGGGATTGCAAAGGTTGCATACCCAGAGCGCCATGTGACTTTCCGTGCCCATGTCTCTTGGAAGAGGCATATATCCTGCTCATTGATAAAAGACCCCCACTCAGGGGAGTCTAATTTGCCCTGTAGTCCCGCCAGATTCCAAGAAAGGATGGAGAGTCGGGTTGTACGGGCTCCAGATGGAGTAACAGGAGGAGTAGATATAGAAGGCTCAGTGAGATCCGGCAAGGCGGTAGGGTATCCAGTGGGTTTGGATTGCACACCAGTTTCTCCCTTGCCAATGGGTTTTAGATGGATACCCGGATTCTGTTGGATCTGTAAACTTCAATCACAGTTATCCAATCCTGAGATCACACCAAACCTGTTTACTGTCTCCAGTGGTGTGAAGGGTCTCAGGTGCTCCATTCTACTATTCATGTTCCTATTGGGCCTAGGAGGTACCATGTTCCACCCAAAGGGGTCTGGAACAGATAAAGGCTGGGGGACCTGTAGCGGATATCCTGGGTTACAAGGTAATAGGGTATAGTATGGTTGAGAGCCAGGGGACCAGAGTAAAGGTGTGGGAGCACTAAGGATCTCGGGTAAAAATAAGTCAGTGGGCGTGGGACAATAGAATTCGAGCCACTGCCTAGGGGCCAATTTAATATGTAATTGACCGCGCGCGGGTCTCTAAAATTTATAACAACCACATCCCCATAATTTTCCTTGGTCCTATTGCCCAGCCAAGGCAAACGCCTTACATGCACAATTTCTCCATTGATGTTTGGTACAATCAGTCTGAATTGGCTGAGCCAGTGCATAATTTTATTTTTCAATTGATGGAACCCTTCCCTCTTGTTGTCAGATAATCTAGGGACCCCTGTCAGCACAACCACATAAGGAAGGGCTTCCGGAGGTAGTTCTACTGGAGGAGATTTGTGGGACGCTGACCTAAAATTTCTAGTAGAACCCCATGTGGTCTCCCGTATATTTCCCATTGTTGCTGTTCCTATTCGCCTGTTGGATACACTCGCTGAACTAAAAGTTGTCTTTATATGCTCCTTAACCTCTGGAACCCTCAGTTGTTTAGGATGTGTAAGGTCGATGGACTTGACCGGTGGTTTAGGGGGCAAAGAAATGGATGATATAGCCTGAGGTGGAAGCGGGGTAGTGGCAGTCACCTTTCCATTAGACAATCCTACATGCTTGCTGAGTGCATATTCGATGTCCTCGAGTCTGCTCTCAACCCTGCTCAGCCTCTCTATAATAGGTAATATGAAAGACCTTATTAGGTGTTCCATATTATCCAGAGAGACCACAGGAGGGGTACCCCTTGGCGCCAGATCTACTGGAATATCAGGTTGTAACGTATTGTTCGCTGGCTGGTGAAGTGATTCCATCGGTATGGGGGTGTCAGAGTTGGTGAATTAGCTAATGCAGCCATTGAGACAGGAGTAGATGTAATGTTAGGCCTTGAAGATCTGCCGAAGTCAGAGTGTCTGATCTTGGGCTTTTGTGGAATGCCCCCTTTCCGTCTTCTTTTAGCAGGTGGAGGACCACGTATCTTGGTGGGCATTAATTTTTTAGAGTTATTTATAACTAATTTGGTTCGTACAGCAGTCCGGGGAGTCTGATGTATATCTATTAAAATAGGACTGGAAGGGACAATGTCAGTTAATGGCTGGGTTGTGGGGCCTATGGGTGTCGGGGTGGATTCACGTAACAAAAAGGGAAAGCTTTCCAAAGCTAATGGATCATCATTAATACCATTGAGGCCTGAAATGGACAATGGAACCTGAGTTGGTGTGCCTATAGAAATCCTATTATTTAGACTTTCTACAGAGCGACGACGTTCTGCTCGTTGCACAGCCAATTGCTTCTCCCTACCTGGGTCAGTAGAAGCTCGTGCAAAGTAATTATCAAGTGTCCCAACAGTATTAATTACCCCTGTTTTTTCCCTTGTACCTTTATCTGGGCTTTGCGCCATTGCCAAGGAAGTAGGTGACGAATGAGGTCCACAGAAATAATAAAAGGGAGTAAGCCCTGCCCGACCTCACTCGGTCTCTGAGGGGCTCAGAGGGCCCGCCCTTTGCCCGGGCTTAGCCCCGGGCTGGGTCCCGCACGCGTCCCGCGATGCGCGATGGGAGCTCAGTCACATACGTAATAGGGGCGTGTCATGGCCGGGAAGAGGAACCAGCTGAGGGTGTTCTGCTGAATGCTGGTCCTTGCAGTCCCGGTCTCCCCTGCTCACATGTCGCAGTTTTTCCTTATACCTTGTAGCACCGGCTCCCAGTCAGCACAGAGTCCAAGCAAGGAAAGGGCAAGGAAAAGGGTTCTCCAGCAACTGCACTCAGGCAGTGGAATCTCCGAACGTCACAATCAGATTACGAGCAGCTCCCGCGGAGCGGGGGCCGCGAGAGGTGATAAGCAGTGAGAGGGGGCGTGGCACGGCCGGGAAGAGGAACCAGCTGAGGGTGTTCTGCTGAATGCTGGTCCTCGCAGTCCCGGTCTCCCCTGCTCATGCGTCGCAGTTTTTCCTTATACCTTGTAGCACCGGCTCCCAGTCAGCACAGAGTCCAAGCAAGGAAAGGGCAAGGAAAAGGGTTCTCCAGCAACTGCACTCAGGCAGTGGAATCTCCGAACGTCACAATCAGATTACGAGCAGCTCCCGCGGAGCGGGGGCCGCGAGAGGTGATAAGCAGTGAGAGGGGGCGTGGCACAGCCGGAAAGAGGAACCAGCTGGGGGTGTTCTGCTGAATGCTGGTCCTCGCAGTCCCGGTCTCCCCTGCTCACGCGTCGCAGTTTTTCCTTATACCTTGTAGCACCGGCTCCCAGTCAGCACAGAGTCCAAGCAAGGAAAGGGCAAGGAAAAGGGTTCTCCAGCAACTGCACACAGGCAGTGGAATCTCCGAACGTCACAATCAGATTACGAGCGGCACCCGCGGAGCGGGGGGCCGCGAGAGGTGATAAGCAGTGAGAGGGGGCGTGGCACGGCCGGGAAGAGGAACCAGCTGAGGGTGTTCTGCTGAATGCTGGTCCTCGCAGTCCCGGTCTCCCCTGCTCACGCGTCGCAGTTTTTTCTTATACCTTGTAGCACCGGCTCCCAGTCAGCACAGAGTCCAAGCAAGGAAAGGGCAAGGAAAAGGGTTCTCCAGCAACTGCACTCAGGCAGTGGAATCTCCGAACGTCACAATCAGATTACGAGCGGCTCCCGCGGAGCGGGGGCCGCGAGAGGTGATAAGCAGTGAGAGGGGGCGAGGCACGGCCGGGAAGAGGAACCAGCTGAGGGTGTTCTGCTGAATGCTGGTCCTCGCAGTCCCGGTCTCCCCTGCTCACGCGTCGCAGTTTTTCCTTATACCTTGTAGCACCGGCTCCCAGTCAGCACAGAGTCCAAGCAAGGAAAGGGCAAGGAAAAGGGTTCTCCAGCAACTGCACTCAGGCAGTGGAATCTCCGAACGTCACAATCAGATTACAAGCGGCACCATAGTAGAGCCCCGCGGCCATTAGCACCCTGCATCGCTCTCGGACATCTGTGTATGTGTGTGTGTGCATGTTTCAGGGTGAGCATGTTTGTGCACGTGCCTAGTTCTGACATGTATTTTTTTTAGTATGTTGTGAAATTGCGCGATCGGTTATGTGCTCTTGACCACTGTGAACCCACAGAAGAAATCTGCAGGCAGGAAAAGAGTGGCAGTTTTAATTGCAGCTACTAATGTGCTTCTTGCTTTTTATTTCCATATATTTTGGGTAGATTCGGTTTCAGTTGTTACATATTTAGGAGATCACGTTGTAAATGAAACGTGCTGACTATAGCAAGTCAAAATGAGCAGCAACTGAATGTTCCACTTTTAGTTTTACTGTTAAATAGTTTAATTGCAATTTGCAATTATTTTTATATTTTTGGTACCTTTCTTTTTTGCTGTTTTTGCATAACTCTTCTGTATTACACTCTACCAGCTGGGTACTCGTCTACTGGATGATAACTAAGCTGTGCCGAACTGGTGGATTTGCAGAGCTCTGCTATGCTATGGTGGCTGTGTTAAGGCATCTTATTGAACCCTTTTGACAATGAAGGTCACAGGGTGAGCACTGTGTGTGTGTCCCCAAATCAACACCGCAGCAGTCCAAGCAAGGAAAGGGCAAGGAAAAGGGTTCTCTAGCAACTGCACTCAGGCAGTGGAATCTCCGAAGGTCACAATCAGATTACGAGCGGCTCCCGCGTAGCGGGGGCCGCGAGAGGTGATAAGCAGTGAGAGGGGGCGTGGCACGGCCGGGAAGAGGAACCAGCTGAGGGTGTTCTGCTGAATGCTGGTCCTCGCAGTCCCGGTCTCCCCTGCTCACGCGTCGCAGTTTTTCCTTATACCTTGTAGCACCGGCTCCCAGTCAGCACAGAGTCCAAGCAAGGAAAGGGCAAGGAAAAGGGTTCTCCAGCAACTGCACTCAGGCAGTGGAATCTCCGAACGTCACAATCAGATTACGAGCGGCACCCGTGGAGCGGGGGCCGCGAGAGGTAATAAGCAGTGAGAGGGGGCGAGGCACGGCCGGGAAGAGGAATCAGGTGAGGGTGTTCTGCTGAATGCTGGTCCTCGCAGTCCCGGTCTCCCCTGCTCACGCGTCGCAGTTTTTCCTTATACCTTGTAGCACCGGCTCCCAGTCAGCACAGAGTCCAAGCAAGGAAAGGACAAGGAAAAGGGTTCTCCAGCAACTGCACTCAGGCAGTGGAATCTCCGAACGTCACAATCAGATTACAAGCGGCACCATAGTAGAGCCCCGTGGCCATTAGCACCCTGCATCGCTCTCGGACATCTGTGTATGTGTGTGTGTGCATGTTTCAGGGTGAGCATGTTTGTGCACGTGCCTAGTTCTGACATGTATTTTTTTTAGTATGTTGTGAAATTGCGCGATCGGTTATGTGCTCTTGACCACTGTGAACCCACAGAAGAAATCTGCAGGCAGGAAAAGAGTGGCAGTTTTAATTGCAGCTACTAATGTGCTTCTTGCTTTTTATTTCCATATATTTTGGGTAGATTCGGTTTCAGTTGGGACATATTTATGAGATCACGTTGTAAATGAAACGTGCTGACTATAGCAAGTCAAAATGAGCAGCAACTGAATGTTCCACTTTTAGTTTTACTGTTAAATAGTTGAATTGCAATTTGCAATTATTTTTATATTTTTGGTACCTTTCTTTTTTGCTGTTTTTGCATAACTCTTCTGTATTACACTCTACCAGCTGGGCATTACTCGTCTACTGGATGATAACTAAGCTGTGCCGAACTGGTGGATTTGCAGAGCTCTGCTATGCTATGGTGGCTGTGTTAAGGCATCTCATTGAACCCTTTTGACAATGAAGGTCACAGGGTGAGCACTGTGTGTGTGTCCCCAAATCAACACCGCAGCAGACGTTTGCTGCACCTCGTTTTCTGTTTTCACAAGTGCTTTTCACACTACTTAAAGACCTTGTTGTTGTTTGTTAACGCCAAGAGAGCAGTGCTTAGCTACTGGAAAGTTTCCATTGATGTGTTGAAGTGTTCGGTCATGGAAATTATTTTCTTTTTTCCATGCTCATGTTGAACATGTATGTTTTTTTTTGCAGCTCCTCCTTACTTAGGTCTGAAATTGAAGAGGCACTTTTACATTTCTGACATTTTTTGGTGGAAGCAACGTGTTTTAATTTTGTGCGTTTTTGTGCAATGAAAGGCTGCCTTTCTTTGTAATTATCTTTAATCATTTTTAAACTTCGTAACACGATCCACACAAATACACCCCACACCATGAAACATAATTCCAATCAGAATAATCTCACTAAATTCCACACACCTCCACGCCACACAATTCAACTCTACACATTTCCATTCCACACCACATAATTCGACAACAAACCGCATCATTCAACTCAACAGCACAATTACACAACACACCATATATATCCAATCCACACCACAGAATTCCACATCATGGCACAAAATTCAACAGCACACCATAGAAACTCAACTACATACCACTCTACCACTCGACAACACAAAATACCATTCCACATAATTCCCCTCTAAAACACACAGTTCCAGTCCACATAATTCCAGTACACTCAAAAGCACATAATTGCTATCCACATAGTTCCACTGCACACCATGTCAAATACCACTCCACAAATCCAATGCACACCACACACAATTCCACCACTAGCAACTCCAATCCAACCCAGATAATTGCACTCCAGGGGCACTGTAGACGGCGCCAGCACAAGTTGCTAATAGGACCTGCAAGTAAGTCTGACCGCCCATCCCCCGACAAAGGCCAGCTTCCCTTCGAGGAAGTTGTGGACACAGTCACATCTACAACTCATAAGTGTGCGAAGAAGCTCACTAAAGAAGAAGGGTAAGTGCACTACTTACCTCTGCATGTTACAACAAGACAACGTGCGCTCTATTGGTCCTGAAGAAAGCCCCCAGACCCTACTGGGCACACCTGGGCTGAAACATGTTGACCAGTCACAAGCAGTTGCAATAGAACAGTAGCCCTTCTAGCACTGCACCATCACCTTGTTTTTACCCCATCTTCAACATAATAAAATTAGATCGACAGATGGAGGTAATTTTAATGGCACTGCACCCTTACTTTCATGTTCCCTAATCACTACTGTAAATACCAGTTGGTCCTCCACCAGGTGGAGGAAAGCATAACTAAGACCCTATGATGATGCTTTTTACACAACCATTTATGAGGAGAACCAAGATATAGTGCACACACGGTTATTTTTTAAATGAGAGTTTTTTAAGACAACCAGAACCCCTGAGCCTGCTAACACAGAGGACAAGTGATTCATTCCCCTTTGATTATATCTCAAACCTGAAAGCAACTCAGTACAGTACATCAGATGTCAATAGCAGCTTTTCAAGTTTTAACACATAAACAGTGCAACAAAAGATAAGACAATGCATATATAAATTCTGTGCAAATGCACTATTAATCAAAATGTTGTGTAGCAATTAAAAAAAGAGAGATTCTCATGCATTTAAAATGCTGGTTGTGCAAAGAAAGAGCATCTTACTAATGCAAGAACAAGGTTCAGGTTTATTTATTTGCATGGTTAATTAAAACCTTTGCATCGTTAAAGCGCAACATTACGCCAACATGTAAAACAGTTCCGCAGTTCAATGAGCAAAGGATAACATTTAACAATAACATTACAAATAGATTAAAAAAGAATGCTTGTGTGCAGAATCGTGACAGATGCAGTGATCTGAACACACATAACATACAATGATACTGCAGGATGGATAAAAATTACTTATGTACCGAGTAGTAAGTTATTAAGAGTAAAAAAAAAGGGGGGGGGGAATAAATATTCTAAGAACAAAACATAATAAAAGTGAATTGGAGCTGTTTTCAAAAAATGTTAAATCCATCTCGTTTTTTTTAAAGTGCTTGATTGTACAGGGAACATGCATCCTCACTAGTTTAGGTACAGATTTTAAACTTTTGAAGGTTGACTTGTACCAATTTCTGACTACAATCACCATTTAGACCTCACTAATTACAGCAATGTACACGTTGAAGTTTAAGGTACTTCCTCTACTGTATTCTATATCGAACACACACTCCAGTCTTAGGTCATCCGGGTTAGCAAGGACTATATGGTTCGCAGTTTGTTTCGGCTAATACCATAAATGTCAAAAGTCTACCACTGAGTACTAGAGGGCTCATTACGATGGTGGGCCGGTGGTGGCGGTCCTTCCGCCATCTCATAGTGATTTACCCACCGCCAAATTCGGATAGCAGTGGGTACCGTGGCGGACGAAAAGTCTGCCTGCCACCTCACCGCCAAAGGCAATCACACCAATTGCCTGGCGTACGGAGCAAGGCCACAAATATGGTGGCGGTGCTTAGTAGGCACCGTCCGCCATATCAGGATATTGGTTTGAAGAGAAAGGCTGGTGGGCATTGGGCTTGGGGGGCCGTTGCAGGCCTCCACTTGTGGGGGGGTGTCACTGCACTTGGGGGGTACCCATGGTACCCCCCTGCATTTCCATGCACCAAGTGGCAGGCACCGCATGGTGCCTGCCACGTGGTGCAGGGAAATGCAGTGCAAGCACCTTTAACATTGCGGATGGTGCTGCAGCCAGCAGCACGCTCGCAATGTTAAAGGCCCAAGATGTGCCCACCAGTATGGTGGGTGCATCCTAATCGCAGTGGTGAGACCGCCGCATGTCTGGCGGCCGGTATTAAACACTGCTACGGTGGCGGGTGGACCAAGTCGCCCGCCATTGTAATGAGTCCCTAAGTCATCTCCTTGAAGGGAAGCTATTACTGCCTGCCTACATGTGCAAATGGTTTATCTTTTACAATTATACTTTTGTAGCCATTTTCATTTTTCCATCAATGCTGGGCATATGCATAAAATGTGCAGTAGTTCCTCCCTCATACAATTGCACAGGCAACAAGAGTCTCGATAGAGAAGGGAGTTATGTAAAACAATAAATCCACCCAAACATAAGCCCCTAAGTTTCAGTTTAAGGCCAAAGGGTTCCCCCAAATAGATCTGTGGTTCCCCCCTTGCTGAACAGGTCAGTCGTTCGGTTTTCAGATGTTGTCCAAAAAGTAAATTATCATCTCCATATCAGATCTCCTGCTGCTGGTAGCAAATGAGTTAAAACTCTGTATGATTGGTATCAGCACCTGGATGACAGAGAATTGATTAAAATTGAATGCCAGAAAGACGGAGATCTTGGTTTTTGGAACAGCACTCGGGGTGTTCAGAACACTGGTGGCCACTGGTGGCCAGAGATCTGTGGTCCTTTACTGTTTCTGTGAGAAATGTAGGGGTTATGTTTGATAACATTCTTATCTTTGACATCCAGGTCAATAGGAAAGTGAGTTCCTATATTTTTAGCTTACAAAACTCTGAAAAAGATCTTTCCCTTATTCCAGCTGAACTCAGAATAGCAGTGGTCATCGCCTTAATCACATTGTGCCTAAGCAGTGGTCCTCGCCTTAAACCCATCATGCCTAGACTATTGCAATGCTTTATACCTGAACATCAATAAGTCCTCACTTAACATACTCTAGGTTATTCAGAATGTCACAGCTCAACGAATACTGAAAGGGGGTCATTATGATGGCAGAAAGCCCGCGACCAACAGCGGTGCGGTGGCGGGCCCCCCGCCATTGGACTGCAATTTTCCCCCCACTAAATTAGGATGGTGGGGGGAATCTCACTACAATGGTGGCGGGCACAAAGACCGCCCACCAGGGAGCTGCTACAGGCAATCGGTCTGTATTAGGATGCTGGCAGCAGCCAGCCTTTCCATGGCGGGTAAACCGCCATTGAAAGGCTGGCAGGGATTGGTTTTGGCCTTGTGTTGGGGGAGGTGTTGTGCACTGGGGGGTACCCATGGTACCCCCTACATTTCACTACATTTCACTGCACTAAGTGGCAGGCACCTGCACAACATGCCTTTTTGACATCACAGCGGGTGCTGCAGTCAGCAGCCACCACTGCAATGTTAAATGTCAAAATTTCACCGCCGTGGTGGTGGTCGCATCCTAATTGGGTGTGCGGGACCGCCGCATGCATGGTGGCCAGTCCTGATCCCCACCACGAAGGCAGGCGGACTTACGTCAGCCCACCATCATAATGACCCCCAAGTACCTAAACACCTCTCAGTACGGCGATGGCATGCGATTCCTTTACTGGCTGCCAGTTAGGAAACATGTGATGTATAAAGCGCTCTGCATTTTCCCTTTGGCTCTCCACCATCAAGGGTTAGTGCCTCTGACAACAGCATTCAAATAGTATATCCCAAAAGACAGCTCAAATCATCTCCTCTTGGGCAGGTGACCATTCCCAGATTCCGTAAAGCCAGGTGGGCCAGTTGCTTTTTCTCTGTAGCAGCAGCTAAATTGTGGAACACATTGCAAGCAAGCTTTGCACGCATGGACTTCTTTGTGACTTTCTGCAAGCAACTGAAAATATAGCTTTTCTCTCTTCTGTGATTGCAGCTCTCTGGTTTTCGAGGTTACTTTCTGTACCCGCAATACCGCTTTCTCATCTTCGGGGGATTACTGACATAACGGCGACACTTAAAATATCGATCTACAAAATTATCGACACAAACACATATCGATAACACTAATATATTTACTCTATACTTATTTGAAAAAATATACAAATATCGACACAAAATTATTGGGAATCATTAACATCTGTATACCTAATATCAATCACAAAAATATCGTAAAAACTAATATCGAAATCATTAAACAACCAAAAAATGACACAAATATCGAAAACAAAAATATAGATCACACTAATATCGCCCAAAAAAATATAGACTCCTCAAAGATATTTTTAACAACATCATACATAACACAAATAATCTAAACACTATCACAAACATACACAACTCATTAAATAAATACATTTAACACTAAACACATTTTAATAAAATAGAATAACTTTAACATATTTTAACTTGTTGGACTTGGACCTTTTTGGCTAAAGTTCCCTAAACATTTTGCCTTCCCGCTAGACCATTTTCTTGACATGGTGTTGCCAACTTAAATGCTTTGGGCACTTTGCCACTGCTGATCTGTGTAAAAGTGCAAGTGCTCCCTGTATAACGTGTAATGGTAATTGGTTGTCCATGATTGGTATGTTTGCCTTACTAGTAAAGTGCATGTTAGAAATGGAATCTCTGGTTGTCTTGCGGCCCGCCCCCTGAGGGTTGCCTGACTTCCGGTTTAGCCAGGGTCGCGGCGGTGAATACCTTACTGGGAAGGCAAAACGGGGTAGGCTCCTTTGCTGAGGCAAAAATCGCGGGTGGGCACCTGCTATCAAGTAAAGGCAGTATGGGGCGAAAACGCGGGGTGGGCACCCGCTATTAATTAGGTTAAATATGTGGCCATAACGCGGGGTGGGCTCCCGCTTTAGAAGAAGGCCATTGCGGGGTTGGCACACGCTTCCTGATAAATCTGCTCCTTCCCGGCTGCCCAGAACAAAGCACTCTTCACAATAAAAGTAAAGCGCTCTCCACAATAAAAGTGAAGCGATCTCCCCAGTAATAAAGAGCACAGCGCTTCTTCCAGATAAGGGCAAAATTCAGGGGGGCACAAGGCTGGGCTCAGGCAGGCCAGCACACAGGGCCATCAAGCAGGGAGGCAGCCCCTTGTGGCGGTTCCTCCTGGAGCCCAGCAGCAGCAGTCCCAGCGTCAGGACCAGCCAGCAGAGAACATTTTCATGAGGTCACAACCCCTTCTCTTATACACATGTTCCCTTTGTGTCACAGTACAGGGTTTAGGGATACCAGTTAGAACTGGTATATGGGAGCTTTGGAGCACTTTGTTCTGCTCAGCTCCTCTCTTCTTTGTTAGGTGGGGGCTCAGGGATCAGACGCACCACAGGGGGCGGAGCCAGCATTGTGGAGGGAAGGCACAGCCCTATTCAGGTCCCAGGTGCAACTCGTCCCTCCCATCTACATGCAAATCACCGTATTCACTACTGGGCAGACTCATCCTAGCTTCTGGAGCCAACCACACCATCCAGCACCTGTCAATCACAAGCCAGACATGCAACTCACATCAGGCAGGCAGGCACACAGCACACAGAAATGCCAACTTCTAAAAGTGGCATTTCTCCACCAGTCACAATACATCTGCGCACACCATTGCGCAGTATTTATTTTCACGAGTTCGCACATACTAAACTCGACCCTGCACTCCTCTCACACCAGGCATTACCATGGACACACATATCCCCCATGCATTCCAATGTGGGGGCAGGCCAATCTCACCACAGGCACTCAGAGAGCGCACGCACTTTATACTGGGCCAAAGTGCTAAAGTGTGCAGAGGCCAAAAACTACTAGTATCAGGTCACAGAAAAAGCAACAGGTTTAGGGGGAACCTGTCAAAAGGGCCAAGTCCAACAGTGCACTATGTGTGCCAGGGCTGGTAATGCAAATGCTACTAGTGGGCCTGTAGCACTAATTCTGCCACCCACACAAGTAGCCCTAAAGAGAGAACTCAGGCCTGCCACTGCAGTGCCTGCACGCAGTTTGTTCAACTGCCATGTTGGCCTGACAAGTGTACCCACTTGCCATTCCTTACCCTTCCCTTTTTATGCACATCAAATACCCCTATGGTAGGTCCAAGGTACCCCCCTGTACAGGGTGCACTGTATGTGGAAGGTAGGACATGTACTGAGGTGTGTACCATGTCCTGACAGTGAAATACTCTCCATTTCATTTTTCACTGATGCAAGGCCATCTTGCCCATAGGACAGAATGGGGAAGGCTGTGTAATATGTTTCCAGCCTATCTTCCCATAGGCTTAAGATAGAGAGGTGAAGTTTAGGGTGCCTGAACTCACAATTTAATAACACATCTTTTTGAGAAGGTGGTTTTTGCATTGTGTATTTAGAAACCGAAGTGGCTGTTTTTTGTGTTCTAACAATTCTGTGTGTCTCTCCCTGGTTGTGAATTGACTATCTGGATTTGAATGTGATAGGCTCTGGGGAATGTCTTGACCCAGGGGAGGAGGTGAGATAGCAACAGGCTGACCTGCATCTGGAGTGTACGGGGGAGGAGTAGCCCCTGGAGGTGAAGAGGCCTGGGCTACTGCCATAAAACAATGGCTCCATCTCCTGCTGAGTGATTAAGGACCCAGAACCCCACTATCAAAGAAAGAATGTGTCACTGGCAAGGAGACACCCAGAACTGGTTTGGACAGGGGTCAGTGCCCCTCTGAACACAAAGACATCAAAGA
The DNA here is from genome assembly GCF_964261635.1 of Lissotriton helveticus. Classification (NCBI taxonomy): domain Eukaryota; kingdom Metazoa; phylum Chordata; class Amphibia; order Caudata; family Salamandridae; genus Lissotriton; species Lissotriton helveticus. Next base: position 898,656,147 of record NC_136065.1, on the reverse strand, counting down.
CATTTAGGGGTATAACTATGAGAGCTGAAACCCCTGGACGTCGGAATGGAACTGATCAAGATTTAAAAGGATTGAAACTACTTTGTGGTCAAGAGGAACCTCTGCCAAGGAAGAAACACCTGAAGAGACTTAAGGAAAGGACTGACCCTTGCTGTGTGTTCTGAGGCTGGCCTGCAGTTTGCTGATCTAACCAAGGAGAGGCTAAGGGACTTTGATGTGTGCCCTGTCCCCCTGCTTGAAAGGACTTTGCTGTGTGCGGTGCCCTGAAGTAACCTTCCCAAGGGCCAGAGGAGAGCTGGCTCTCTGTTGTGGAAACTCAGGAACATAAAAGTTTCCAAGGGTGTCTCAGCGACGCTGTGTGCGTATGGTTTTTGCAGCCTGAGACCCTCGTAAATATTATCCTGCGATCATGGGCACCTGGAGTCCAAGTGAGTCTCAGCGACGCTGTGTGCAAGTGCTTCATGCAGCCTAACACCTTTGTGAGGATTGTCCTGTGATCGTGTGTACCCGGAGTCCAAGTGAGTCTAAGCGAAGCTGTGTGCGTGTGCTTCGTGCAGCCTGAGCCCTTCGTGAGGATTGCCATGTGATCATGTGCTCCCGGAGTCCAAGTGAGTCTCAGCGATGCTGTGTTCATGTGCTTTGTGCAGCCTGAGGCCTTTGTAAGGATTGCCCTGTGATCATGTGCACCCGTAGCTCAAGTGAGTTTCTGCAACGCTGTGTGCGTCTCCTCTGTTGCAGCCTGAGACAGTCGTGAGAAATTGCCCTGTGACGGAGTGTCCCGGAGCTGTCGTGTTCTCTGAGTTGTTCGACAGCGTGACTAGAAGTGCTGCAATTGTTATTGCCATCGGCCCAGACCGGCATCCCCAGAGGAGCTGTGAGGATTGACCTCCACCGGCCCGAGCATGCCTTTGCCAAGGAGAGACCTCGAACCATCATATCGGGGGTCGGTGTTCCACTGCCCATTATCAATGAAGTTGCAAGTAGAGGAGAGTGAAATCATACCCCCCAGGTAACGCTCAGCGAGAGTGCATGTACCGCGCCTGGGGCGGGGTGTGGGCTACGAGAGAAACGCTCTCGGCCTTTCCCATCTTTGCAGCGCGAGCCTCAGCTCAAGTTCGTATCGCGGCCCGTACTTGCTGAGGAGTGGCAGTACCGGGGCCGGAGTGTGGAGCTGCACTTTGTTTTCCACCATACCCGTGTTGGGGGCATATTTTGGCAGTAGCTGACCGCGTGTCAGTAAGAGTGGCATAGAGACAGTCCAGAGCACCGCGATCAGTGCCGGCGTACATTATTGTTGGCATTACGAACTGCTTGATTGTTGAATTACGCATTACATTATTTTTTCATCATGAACTGCCTGATTGTTGTATTACGCATTGCATTATTTTTGCATTACGAACTGCCTGATTGTTGTATTATGCATTGCATTCATTCTGCATTATGAACTACCTAATTGTTGCATTACGAATTGCATTATTTTTACATTACGAACTGCCTGACTGTTGCATAACGAACTGCATTATTTTTACATTACGAAGTGCCTGATTCTTGCATTACGAACTGCATACCATTGCATTAGGACTGCATTGGATCATCGAGAATTGCTCATTAATACTGCAAGAACCTTCAAGGGCTTGCAGGCCTAATAACCGACCCGGTGAAATATTACAATTTATGTTGGATATTTATCGTGTGGTCTCATCGTCTATCTTTTTTATAAACATATAATTGATTTTATGAAACTTGTGTGGAGTCCATTTGTGGTGTCATCACTGGGTTACTAAGAGTGTGGTTGAAAATACTTTACATATTTGCCTTGGAGATAAGCCTGGCTGCTCGTGCCAAGCTACCGAGGGGGTGAGCAGGGGCTTTTTGAGAAGGTGTCCTTCCTTTCCCTGATTTAGAAGCAAGGGTCCCTATTTGGAGTAAGGTACCTACCTCAGCCAACTAGAGACCCTCAGTTCTAACATTGGTGTTCAGCGGTTGGGGATTCAAAGGTGTATTTGCAAATTCACTCACAGTGATTGGTGCACATCACTAGTTTAGCGCAGACCATAACACAACCACATATTGTATTTTGATTTTTTGGTTCTATTTTTGAGCGACCTTTAAGCCACACATCATGTCTCAAAGAAGTCAAGAAGCCAGTGAGGCTGCAGAATTAGAATTCAACATTGAGGCATTGCTTACCTACAAAGTTGATAAATTGAGGCGATTCTGCAGAGCTTTGGGATGTCCCATGAAAAGTAGCTCTAAGAAGGAGGAGCTGCAAAGGAAACAGGTGATGTTGAGGTGGATGAGGATGACCCATGAAATGGATTTGGTCCACAGGATTTGCCACTGGAAGGACCAGCCTCAGGGGCTGGTAGTAACCATTCAGGGAGTAGATTTTCCCCAGAGGAGCTGGAGGAAAACCAAAGGGTCAGAGAGCATGAGTTGGAGGTTTTAAAACTTAAATCTCAAGCAGAAGAGAAGAAGCTGCTCATTGAAAGTGAAAAGGGAGCAGAGGAAAGCAGGAACATTCTCACCTTGGAAGAGAAGAAGATTCTCTTAGCTGATGAGTTAAGCATGAGGGAACTGGACATTAATGCTGAACAGGTGGAGTCCAGTTCGAATGGTGGCAGAGCACAGCCAGTGCCAAGTGTGGATGAGCACAAGCGTGCCCTGGATGATTGGGTGATGGATAGCATGGCAAATGATTTGAAGGGGTTGCTCAATTTGGCCCCAGATAGCCTAGGCTCAGTAATTTTTTTCCAGGATTGCGCCAACCCTTGTTAGGGTGCGAGCTCCTTGATTCCCGGAAGCTTGCACAAGAGCCCGACCCCTGGTCATGGGTCCAAGGGTCTGAGGAGGCATTAGAGAGGGAAGAGAAGCAAAGTAGAGTAGTTAGGTCCCGGGGTAGTGGGACGAGCATGCGGACTAGCGCCCTGTCTCAAAGGAGGGGGAGGGAGTGTGAGCAGCATCCCCAGGGGTTCACAACCCCACACCAGAGACTGGAGGGTTCCTGAAAGGAGCACCAGGTTGGAGACCTAGTGCCTACATGCCAGCTGTGTGAGGAAGATCATCTAGCGTCAGGAGGATGTAGGGCATCTGTAACCAGAGCTCCCGTGGTCTTAAAGTTTGTGGGTGACATTCCTAAATGTCAGGCACAGAAATCTAAATGGAAGGTTAAGGGTGGAAGGGATCCCCCATGGGAAAACCCGTGGGACAGTGCCCAGCCAGTAGGGCTAGGCCCCTAGAAGTGACCAGTGGAAACCCACATCTAACCTGGAGGGCAGGATAACTGGTGACAGTATCCTGACTGATGGGTCTTCCAGGGGTACCACTCTAGGGGGGAGTTGGCAAGGGACCAGCACCCCTGGAGGACCCCCGACTGCAAGGAAGTACCCATGGGGCAGCATAGATGGCCCAGGGAGTCGTGACCAAGAGAACCCCTTGGGGTCAGGAAGGCATAAAACAGGAGGGTGTCCCTGCAGTAGCTGGTCTGTGTCCGCGTTCTATCACCCAAAGCTGGGAAGTTCATCAAGGTAGTTGATTGTTCTACCCTGGCTTTAGGCTGGGACGGGGTTGTGTTGGACTTGGACCTCCCCAAGTCTAAAATAACGCAACAATTGTATAATACTTACACACCCTATATATAAAATAAATATTTATTAATATACAAGAATGCAAAATTAAATACAAATTATGTACTAGTACACTTTTATATAAAGTAAGAATTAAAAAAAGTTCAACTGAACATTAATTAGCGTTTCCCATATAAGGAAAAAACTGCCAAATTAATTGAAAACATTAGTAACAACCAATGAAAAATAACTACAACTAAAATAACCTAATGAGATTGGAAGGAAAATTAAACAAACACTATGTAAATAAAAGAAAATGTAGCATTATTTAATACTCCAACAACAAAACAAAGAATAAGGGGAAACTCTGCCGGATTGCTGCTGCAACACTGGACTTCATCATTGAAAGCTCTTCAAAAAGTAAGTGAGTAAAATATCTATTTAGTGTTATAAATAATCGTAAAGCACTTTTTTATAATAAATATAGGATTAATGTATATTTTTTCACAGATATATCTCCTTTACAGAAACTTCAAAACATACTCAACTACCTTCAAACATCATCCAAAAATCACCTTGCTAAAAAGTAAGTATAACACTCAATTAAACTATTAAAATAAGTAAAATACCCAACTCGAATAGCCCACTAACCACTCAAACCCCAAAATAACACCTGAGCTCACTGTAAGTCATAATGAAGAGCAATTTCTACTTTTTGACAATAAATCAAATGACGAAAGAATTATTATATGCAACTCCCACAAACTTACCTAAACTACAGAATTGTGATATATGGATGATGGACGGAACATTTAAAATATGTCTCCAACCATTTTACCAATTATATAGAATCTATTGACTATATCACAATAGAAACATCCCCTTTATGTATGCCTTGTTACCAAACAAACAAACCACCACCTACATAGAACTCTTATCAAAAGTAAAGCACAAAACTAATAATTACTACCCTCAACAAATTATCATAGACTTTGAACAGACAATGATACAAGTCATCCTTAAAAACTACCCTCACACAGCAACCCAAGGTTGCTATTACCACTTTAACCAATGCATACATATATATATAATCTTTATTGCTTGATTAATTAAAATCTTTCAATCACAACATCTTACAACTCCAAGAAAAACAAATTTAGATTACAAACAAAACATCTACTCGTCACTATTTAATAAAAAGCTGTCAGTAAACCCAAATCTTACCACCTTACATCCTTAATTACAGGATATAATTGCACATTTTACATTTTAAAGTGACGGCGTGCATTGCATACTAATGCCATGTATATAACGGAAAATTATTCTAACAAATAGTCATTCATTTCTACTATGAAACACTACACATGTTATATTTCAAAGTGCTAATGGTTAAGCGCAGAAGTGACTAAAGCGAGTACGTTTCTATTATATATTTCTGGCACCCATTTCCTTTCAAATCGCTAATGTGCAATAAATGCAACAACGATCATATCAAACCAATAAAGTGCATCAATTTACTGCAATGGTAACCCAACTATTGTTACATTTCAAATTAATACACTTGCAACAAAAGTTATTAGGTGATAACATTTATGGGCCGGTTAAAACTGTTAGTCACCAGAGCCTTAAAAATAGTGGAGATCTGCCATATTATATTAGACATTTTTCAACTGGCATTAATATTTTTACCAGTTGACATAGTAATGGAACCGATTCCCCTGACAATGACTTGATTAATGCCTGTTGAGCAGATGTCACACCACTCATCAAAAAGTAAGGTCTCAAAACTAAACGTCTAGGATGAATCAGCTTGGGGAATACACATACTATATGTACAAGAGTTTTCTGTGGCCATCAACAAAATCTACATTTGGAATCCCGCCCCTGCTTGATCCAAGATTGAGAGCCCTCCTTTGTTGGGTTTATTCCCATATGTAACCTTAAAAACGTTTTTTTAAACTTCGCAGAAAAGAAAACATTCAAATACGGCTGAAAATGCAGGGATTGGAATGAATTAATCACATACCATGCATAATATTTCCTCAGCTAATACATTTTAATCCAATTTAAACGATTCAGCTTTAATATGCTTTTTTGGAATTAACTTATAATAGGGCATTTTCAAATCTTGCAGCGCACCTTGCAGGCCGATATCTCGTAGGGAAGTTAAAATAAAAGATCTCCATTTAATAATAAAGAAATGTATAAAGCGCCTGGTTACGCCATATCGGCGTGTCCCCATGCTAGAGTAAGTGGGAGAGGCAGAACCACCAAACCTAGAGCAACGTCAAGCAAATCTATTAATGTAAGAACAGGTAAGTTTTAAGATCCCTCATCTCAGATGGTTCCTACCGGAGCTCAGGAGGGAGTTTATTCCAGCTCTGGGCTGCCAGAAGCCGAAAGGACCTACCACCCATCCCAACTTTAGGGACTAGCAACAGGCCAGTCCCACTTGATCTAAGAGACCGTGCGGGCTTAAGGGAGGTAAGTAGACTCCGCAAGTACACAGGGCCAGTGCCCTGGATGATGTGGTGACACGTACAAAGAGCCTTGAACATAACTCTCTTCCTAACTGGGAGCCAGTGTAGAGTGTTCAAGGCACTTTTAGAGGCAGCCCTCCTAGGTTGCATGAGGACCAACCATGCCGTCGCATTTTGCAGAACCTGAGGTCGGTTTAAACATTTAGCAGTGGCGCCCAAATATAGTGTGTTACCATAGTCTAAACGAGAAGTAACAAGTGCATGCACTAGCGTCTTCCTAGCCACTATCGAGAGGAGATCCATAGTTTTCCGTTGGCCCTTAAGGACACCAAAACACGTCCCCACTACACGTCTAGTGTGAGGTTCAAATGTAAGATTAGAATCCACCCATACCACCAGGTTCTTCGCCTGGGTGCACGGTATAGGAGTGGGACCTAGGCTTGACGGCCACCATGCCGACGACCACACTGATGGACCCCCTCCTACCACAAGCACCTCTGTCTTCCTTCCATTAAATTTCAGGCAGTTGTTTGCCATCCAGGAAGCAAGCTCCTGCATGCATGCCCTGAAGTTGGAGGCCGCCAGATCCGGTGCCCGTGATAGCGAGATCACCAGTTGAGTGTCGTCGGCGTATGACACAATCCTGATTCCAAAGCCCTCCACTATTTCCGCCACAGAGGATACGTAACGATTAAATAGGGTGGGACTCAGGGCAGATCCCTGAGGCACAACCTGTTCCAATTTAATTGCCTTAGAGTAATGGGTGCCCTGTCTGACCTGAAAACTACGCTCTACCATGAAAGATTGTAGCCATTTTAGAGCTGGACCTGAGACACCGCCCTTATTCAGACACTGCAGCAAGGTTAATGAGCCACAGTATCAAAAGCTGCGCTCAGGTCCAGAAGAATTAGGGCCATTGTTTGCCCCTCATCTACTCCCTGTCTAATGGCCTCTGTGGCCATTAGTAGAGCTGACTCCGTAGAATGTAGAGCCCGGAATCCAAATTGAGAGGGATGCAGGAGATCGGCTTCTTGCACATATGCCATAAGCTGTTGATTTACTACCTTCTCTGCCACTTTCGCCAGATACGGCAGCAGCGAGATAGGGCGTAGATTTTCCAATCTGTCAGGACTGATATTGGGTTTCTTCTGTAGCGGAAGAACGACAGCCTTTTTCCAGCTATCAGGCACCATGTACATTCTGAAAGATACATCCAGGAGATATCTGATATATGGCTCAAGGATGGCAATACTCTCGCCAAGTAATTTAGGTGAGGCTGGATCTCTGGGCGAGCCAGACTTAATACTTAGACAGATCTTGCAAAGTATCAGGGCGGGGGGTGGATGATAAAACTGTCCAACCTCTGACTTTCCCCAACCCCTCCGATCTGCTTCACAAATTCTGCACCCGTCTTTACAGCCCCAGGAAAGGAAGAATACATTTTCTCCACTTTCTCTGAGAAAAAGGCTGCAACACGGTTGCATGATTTCACCGTACCTTCCATTGCAGCGACTGACGCTGCCAAGGAGGAGATCTCCTTATTGATCTTAAATAAATCTTTGGTGGAGTTTCCTGCTGCTCCAATTCTGTCTGCAAAATACGAGACCTTGGCCCGTCTAATAAGCCCATGATAGTTTTTGCGTTTTTCAAGATATTCCAGTTTGGCCTGACTAGAAAATCGCTTTCTCCATTGTCTCTCAAGACGTTTGCACTCTGTCCTAACGAGACGCAAATCTGTGTTATACCAAGGTGCAGATTTCTGTGCCCTACACAGAATTTTATTCGTTAATAGCGGGGCCACACTATCTAGTGCTTCTGTTATACGTCTATCTAAATTGAGGCAAGCATTTTCAATATCAGTGCCCCCCAGAGAACCCCCTGGGGCCAGGGCTTCGTTGAACTCAATCCGCGAAAAACCTGCCCATTTACGACAAGGGCGGTTCAGCACGGGTTGTTCGTAGACTCTAGGCTCTGAGACCTTCACCATAAAGGGGACCAGAAAGTCGTCTGACCCTGGGACAGGAAAGGGGGTGGTCACTCATACTCCCTCCCAATTAGCAAATACAGGATCCAGTAAGTGGCCATGCTGATGGGTAGGGGCATCAGATTTCAGACCTAACTGCAACGTTTGAAGTTCCTGGCAAAGATCAACAACCCCTCTATTGAGGGGAACCTCCAGATGGATATTGAGGTCACCCAACAATAGAAATTTGTCATTTCGTAGGGCTAAGTACATAATCCCCTCCAGTAAACTATGCAAAAACTGTGTTTGTGGGACAGGTGGTCTATAAACCAAGAGCCCCTTCATGGTAAGGTTAGGGTAGGGCGAATCCTAATCCTAAATGAGCCCACCTCACTGTCAGCTATGGTAGTTGGTTCAAAAGAGCAGCACAGCGGGTGTTTAAAAATAATGGCAATCCCACCTCCCACCTCCTCTACCTGTACCTATCAATCCTGGCTAGCATATACCCAGAAGGTAGTGCCTCGATGATTTCTGGCTCAGAGTCAGAGTCTAGCCATGTCTCCGTAAGAGACAAAAGGTCAAGCTTTCTATCCACAAGCAATTCAAAAATATCCAATTTATGCTTGCACAAAGATCTGCAATTCAGCAGACCACAGGACAGCCCTGAACTCCCAGACTGCAGCTTTCTTACAATGTTGTAGCAGAACGATCAGTTATCACAACCTGCGTCCTGGCTAGCCATCATACTGTGGCTACATGCACTAGCTATCATAGGGCGTAGGTCGTATAATTGTGCCGAATTCCACTGGATTCTAACCCCAGTTTGGCCAGGGGTTCTGGCCCCGGTCCCCGTACGGTCGCGGACGGGCACAGATGGGCTTGCCTTAGGCTGCGCGGCCGCTCTCACATGCGCCCTTTATCCCTGCCCACAGGAAGTGCCTTAGCTCTCCCTTCCACGCCCTCTGCGCAACGGCGCTATTCGCCACGTCGGACCGGGGCGGGAAGGAGGGAAAATCGAGCACAGGTCACAGGAGCGTACCGTAACCCCCACACTCCCAGTAACAGGAGGATCAACGTTTCAGAAGCCCCAAGTACGATCCTTAATTTTTAAAAGAATGCAATTAAAACAAAGTGCAATTTAAAATTAAAGCATAACAAGTGTCAAGCCGTGTATCAGCAGTTTATGGGCTCTGCCACCGCCCACTCACCACTATTTAGCCGCATAGACAGACTTGTCTATTTCTTGCCAATAAATACTCCCTAAAGATACAGGGGCTGACTTTGACAGTACGACCATACATTTAAAAAAAGGCTCCCTTTGACACCAGGCACTGTCTTTGGAGACCGAATTCCAGTCTTTTTGCTGCTTAACACACTGACCTGGCAATCCCAAAAGTTTCTTTGAAGACCTTGACAATCAATAAGTCAAGCACCTTCACACCTTTCCCACTAGTAATGGGGTTACCATAAATGAGGGTTGGTTCTAACTTGGCTTTGATTACTTCAAGAATAAACTCACATGATTGAAAGTTCAGTGATTTTTTTAAACATTTAAAAGCATGGATCAAGGTCACAGCCTTGGTCCTTAAATCCTTAAAATGAAATTTAAAAGACACGCGATTGTCAAACATCGCTCCCAATTATCTGTACGTTTTAACAATATCAATTGTACCTTCTCTGGCCTTCCAGGGATTGAACTTCTGTTTAACTACACCAATTTTCATCACTTTTTTTTTTTTTTAACATTCAGTTCAAGGCCATTCTGTTGTGTATAGGGATCAAAGGCAGTAATAAGTCTTTGTAGGCCGATAGGAGAATGTCTCACAAGAATTCTGTCATCAGCATACTGGAGGTAACTAAGTTGCACCCCCATGCTAGGAACATGCCCATTAACAACATCCAAATGCTGAGAAAAATCTGAGAAAAATAAAATAAATAAGCAGGGGGCAAGGACACAACCCTGCTTTAGGCCATTATATGTTCTAATCTTCCTCGATAAGGAATTGCCTTCCCAAGCTTTACTTGAACCCAAGTGTCGGTATACAGAAGTATGATAGCTTTCAACAATTTCTTTGACATGCCCCAATCAGTTTTTTCCATAACAAGTTTCGTGGCATAGAGTCAAAGGCTGCCTTAAGATCAATAATAGCAATATATACATTTTGTTTATTCAAGGCAGCCCTCTCTGCAAGTAAGGTTAAAGCCAACAAATTTGTAGTAGTGGATTGTCCTTTCCGAAAACCAGTCTGATTAAATAGAATAATACACTCCTGCATAGCCCAATCTTCCACTTCCAATTCTATCAGAAGAGAAGAAGCAAACACCTTTGCATCGATATCGGTCAACAAGATTAGTCGATAATTAGCAGGATTTGCGACCGGGCCGTTTTTACAAATAGGTTGCACTAATCTACCTTGCCATGATTCTGGGACAAACCCCAGTGTCAAAACTTCCCTAAATAAATTATGCAGAATGCTGACCCACATGTCACTATTACCACAAAACAGGGCATTAAGTAGCCCATTAGGTCCAGGGACCCAATTTGCTTGAAGCCCACGTAATAGGGTCAATACTTGATTACAATTCGGAATTTCTAAGTCAAGATTTAGATCTAGACTAGAATCAATAACATGATCTATGGAATTCAAATTGAGACACTCTCCATTCACCACATTGGTTGTTGATATATTATTTACCTCACATACAGCCAACATGTCTGGTTGATTTCCCATCTGAACCAGTAAACCATGCAAATTGGCTATAAACGTTACCCAACTGGATTCTGATATATTTACAGAAAAAGCCCTACAGCCTCCCCTTTCGAGCTAATTAATAACTGTCCAAACTTTTTTTTGCATTATTTTGCTTAGAGGCGGATAATAAACTATTCCATAGCCCAGTTTGATATTTGAATTTTGCTTTCCATACTTTTTGTTTGTAGGACTTCTTAAGTTCCTTCAGATTTTCTTTATACACTAAATTGGTCTGACAAAATCTATGGGCGTATGCCGCATGGACAGCTCTGTTAAGTAATTTTTCACGGAGAGGACTTTCTGAAAAAAAAAACTAAAAACATGGCTTTTCCACATATAGTGCCTCTGGGCTGTTGGGGACATCTTAGGATACCTGATCACTGATGGGTGACTAGCGGCAGCACGGGGACATATTAGGTAGTATAACCCGGCGCTTTAGAAACTCATTTATTATTTATTATTAGATTTAATCGTTTGGGATAAAACCATATGTTTGAATATTCAGATTGGTATTCATTTTCCTAGTCTTTCCAGTTGCAAATTTCCCCATGATGGACGTTGTAATAAAATTCCATTTATTAATCATATTCGTATCTCCCTGAACACTCTGATCACATTCTTTATTCAATGCCTCAGCTGTTTGCATAATTTCCTCCTTTTTGGCTAAATGCCATACCAGCCTCTTCAGGTTATATGCAGAATTTGCCAAGTTGGGAAGATCATTGGATTTAGAATGACATTCTACTGAAAAATAAAATTTTACAACCTGGGGGTTGTGATCACTTTCTGGCCGGCCGATTACCTTATATTCAGACATACTTGATCTCAAATTGTCTGAAATAAATGTATAATCAATGATTGAACCTTGCTTAGAATTCTTAGCCCCAGACAAAATGTCACAGCAGTCCTTTGCCAGACCTCCAGACTTACAATTGGTGTCTGAAAACCGAAGTAGCTGCAAATTAAAATCACCTGATACTATTAAGCCAGCATCTAGGTATTGGATTATTAATGAGTTCAGTACATCCTGCAGGATATACAACTGTGCCGACTTACTTTTATTGGCACTCAGGTACACGTTAAGAATTACTAAACTTAAATCAGTGGTGTTTACAAGAAGGCATTGTAGCCAACCCAAATTAAAGACTATCACTTCAACAACTAAGTTTAAGTTGGCCGCAATATAACACGCCAATCCACATTTTGCACGGCCAAATGTATTGTTTTTACTGCCAGAATACTATATTCATTAAATCCAGACAAAGGAGTCATTTGCTCACACCATGTTACTTGAAATAATAAAAACGCAAATACATTTTAAAATAATTACGTATCTGGGTCAGACAATAAATGATTCAGTCCATGGACATTCCAGGAGCATAGACTTATTTCATTTACATTAACATCAATAGCTCCGTTTATTCAATTACCATCTCCATGGGGCACCTTTGCCAATGATGCTGGCAGCCAAGACCAGTCTTCCATTTGCACATTGTTTTAAGCTAGCCACTCGCAAAACCGACTGCATGACTGGGGGTTGGTAACCACAAACCAGAGCAGCAAGATTGGTTATTTGATGGACCCGCTGCTCCTCTAAGTACAGGATGTGGTTTGTTACTTTCAACTATTTTGCAACCTTTATCCACCTTAAGGGCCAATACCATCAAGATCGGGGGATAATGTAGACTGGCCCAGATCTCAACCTTAATCCACATTCCATGAAGTGCAAACTTGATCCTAAAATCTTAGTAACAATATCACTCGAGGACCAGGTTGTATTAGTGGACTCTCGAGGACTGTTGGGCTGTACCTGTCTAAATTGTACTGACACCAAATCAGTGGATTTAATAAACGCTAAGTCAGGGATAGTTGAAATGATTTTGAATATTAAACCCCGGTTGAGGCTATCATAGGATCCCTGGGTACTTTAACCAATGCATTTGGAGACACCTTCAAAAATCTATGCTCAGTGTAGAATATGCAACTTAAAGCAATTTTGCATATGACATAAAAACAAAATTTGCACTAGCATGCGTCCCAATACTGATGTAGTACTACACTACAGTCTCTTGATAGAAAGCCCCTACTAACAAACAAATGAACAAAAACTAAGTCCCCTACTCGACTTGTTTTGAGGATACCCTGGTGGGAAGACTACACAGATCTGGACACAGGAGACAGCACAAATACCACATTCCATGGTGGAATGTATATAACAGTACCCTAAACAAAGAAGCAAAAACTAATAATGCTGTGGAAGGATGGCATAATGCTTTCCAAGCCACAACAGGCAGAACCTAACTAACTCTTCCTAAATTATTACAATTAAGCATGAGTGAATTTTGCAAGTTCGCGAATTCGCGCGAATTCGCAAAAAAAATGGAAATTCGCGGAATTCTCTGCGAAATCGCTGATTTTTTAGCAATTGCACAATACTCTACTGGAGTACTTTCTACTAGCTAACCAGTAAGTGCTACCTCGTTGGGTAAATGTATCGTGCTTTTCCTGCACTACAGCTGTGTAAAGGCCCAGAAGAGTTGTCTCCAGTGACCCCGTGTGTCTGTAACTTTGGTCAACAAGATTAGTCGATAATTAGCAGGATTTGCGACCGGGCCGTTTTTACAAATAGGTTGCACTATGCTACCTTGCCATGATTCTCGGACAATCCCCAGTGTCAAAACTTCCCTAAATAAATTATGCAGAATGCTGACCCACATGTCACTATTACCACAAAACAGGGCATTAAGTAGCCCATTAGGTCCAGGGACCCAATTTGCTTGAAGCCCACGTAATAGGGTCAATACTTGATTACAATTCGGAATTTCTAAGTCAAGATTTAGATCTAGACTAGAATCAATAACATGATCTATGGAATTCAAATTGAGACACTCTCCATTCCCCACATTGGTTGTTGATATATTATTTACCTCACATACAGCCAACGTGTCTGGTTGATTTCCCATCTGAACCAGTAAACCATGCAAATTGGCTATAAACGTTACCCAACTGGATTCTGATATATTTACAGAAAAAGCCCTACAGCCTCCCCTTTCGAGCTAATTAATAACTGTCCAAACTTTTTTTTGCATTATTTTGCTTAGAGGCGGATAATAAACTATTCCATAGCCCAGTTTGATATTTGAATTTTGCTTTCCATACTTTTTGTTTGTAGGACTTCTTAAGTTCCTTCAGATTTTCTTTATACACTAAATTGGTCTGACAAAATCTTTGGGCGTATGCCGCATGGACAGCTCTGTTAAGTAATTTTTCACGGAGAGGACTTTCTGAAAAAAAACTAAAAACATGGCTTTTCCACATATAGTGCCTCTGGGCTGTTGGGGACATCTTAGGATACCTGATCACTGATGGGTGACTAGCGGCAGCACGGGGAAATATTAGGTAGTATAACCCGGCGCTTTAGAAACTCATTTATTATTTATTATTAGATTTAATCGTTTGGGATAAAACCATATGTTTGAATATTCAGATTGGTATTCATTTTCCTAGTCTTTCCAGTTGCAAATTTCCCCACGATGGACGTTGTAATAAAATTCCATTTATTAATCATATTCGTATCTCCCTGAACACTCTGATCACATTCTTTATTCAATGCCTCAGCTGTTTGCATAATTTCCTCCTTTTTGGCTAAATGCCATACCAGCCTCTTCAGGTTATATGCAGAATTTGCCAAGTTGGGAAGATCATTGGATTTAGAATGACATTCTACTGAAAAATAAAATTTTACAACCTGGGGGTTGTGATCACTTTCTGGCCGGCCGATTACCTTATATTCAGACATACTTGATCTCAAATTGTCTGAAATAAATGTATAATCAATGATTGAACCTTGCTTAGAATTCTTAACCCCAGACATAATGTCACAGCAGTCCTTTGCCAGACCTCCCGACTTACAATTGGTGTCTGAAAACCGAAATAGCTGCAAATTAAAATCACCTGATACTATTAAGCCAGCATCTAGGTATTGGATTATTAATGAGTTCAGTACATCCTGCAGGATATACAACTGTGCCGACTTACTTTTATTGGCACTCAGGTACACGTTAAGAATTACTAAACTTAAATCAGTGGTGTTTACAAGAAGGCATTGTAGCCAACCCAAATTAAAGACTATCACTTCAACAACTAGGTTTAAGTTGGCCGCAATATAACACGCCAATCCACATTTTGCACGGCCAAATGTATTGTTTTTACTGCCAGAATACTATATTCATTAAATCCAGACAAAGGAGTCATTTGCTCACACCATGTTTCTTGAAATAATAAAAACGCAAATACATTTTAAAATAATTACGTATCTGGGTCAGACAATAAATGATTCAGTGCATGGACATTCCAGGAGCATAGACTTATTTCATTAACATCAATAGCTCCGTTTATTCAATTACCATCTCCATGGGGCACCTTTGCCAATGATGCGAGGTCTCTCGAGTGAGCTGTCCATCACAGTGGGTAAAAGGGCGGGAAGAGGTTGCATAGCCTAGTGTGTGTGGGGCCTGGCTTCTGTGTGAGTTCACATGCCTCTGTTTTATAAAGGTCAGAGGCCGATCAGCACAGCAGATGAGGAGAAAGCAGTAAGTGCTACCTCGTTGGGTAAATGTATCGTGCTTTTCCTGCACTACAGCTGTGTAAAGGCCCAGAAGAGTTGTCTCCAGTGACCCCGTGAGTCTGTAACTTTGCCACCGCGCCCATAGGCGCCGAGGTCCCTCGAGTGAGCTGTCCATCACAGTGGGGGAAAGGGCGGGAAGAGGTTGCATAGCCTAGTTTTTGTGGGGCCAGGCTTCTGTGCGAGTTCACATGCCTCTGTTTTATAAAGGTCAGAGGCCGATCAGCGCAGCAGATGAGGAGAGAGCAGTAAGTGCTACCTCGTTGGGTAAATGTATTGTGCTTTTCCTGCACTACAGCTGTGTAAAGGCCCAGAAGAGTTGTCTCCAGTGACCCCGTGGGTCTGTAACTTTGCCACCGCGCCCATAGGCGCCGAGGTCCCTCCAGTGAGCTGTCCATCACAGTGGGGGAAAGGGCGGGAAGAGGTTGCATAGCCTATTGTGCGTGAGGCTGTGCTTCTGTGCGAGTTCACATGCCTCTGTTTTATAAAGGTCAGAGGCCGATCAGCGCAGCAGATGAGGAGAAAGCAGTAAGTGCTACCTCGTTGGGTAAATGTATCGTGCTTTTCCTGCACTACAGCTGTGTAAAGGCCCAGAAGAGTTGTCTCCAGTGACCCCGTGAGTCTGTAACTTTGCCACCACGCCCATAGGCGCCGAGGTCCCTCGAGTGAGCTGTCCATAACAGTGGGTGAAAGGGCGGGAAGAGGTTGCATACCCTAGTGTGTGTGGGGCCGGGCTTCTGTGCGAGTTCACATGCCTCTGTTTTATAAAGGTCAGAGGCCGATCAGCTCAGCAGATGAGGAGAAAGCAGTAAGTGCTACCTCGTTGGGTAAATGTATCGTGCTTTTCCTGCACTACAGCTGTGTAAAAGCCCTGAAGATTTGTCTCCAGTGACCCCGTGTGTCTGTAACTTTGCCACCGCTCCCATAGGCGCCGAGGTCCCTCCAGTGAGCTGTCCATCACAGTGGGGGAAAGAGCGGGAAAAGGTTGCATAGCCTAGTGTGTGTGTGGCCGGGCTTCTGTGCGAGTTCACATGCCTCTGTTTTATGAAAGGTCAGAGGCCGATCAGTGCAGCAGATGAGGAGAAAGCAGTAAGTGCTACCTTGTTGGGTAAATGTATTGTGCTTTTCCTGCACTACAGCTGTGTAAAAGCCCTGAAGAGTTGTCTCCAGTGACCCCGTGTGTCTGTAACTTTGCCACCGCTCCCATAGGCGCCGAGGTCCCTCCAGTGAGCTGTCCATCACAGTGGGGGAAAGAGCGGGAAAAGGTTGCATAGCCTAGTGTGTGTGTGGCCGGGCTTCTGTGCGAGTTCACATGCCTCTGTTTTATAAAGGTCAGAGGCCGATCAGCGCAGCAGATGAGGAGAAAGCAGTAAGTGCTACCTCGTTGGGTAAATGTATCGTGCTTTTCCTGCACTACAGCTGTGTAAAGGCCCAGAAGAGTTGTCTCCAGTGACCCCGTGAGTCTGTAACTTTGCCACCACGCCCATAGGCGCCGAGGTCCCTCGAGTGAGCTGTCCATAACAGTGGGTGAAAGGGCGGGAAGAGGTTGCATACCCTAGTGTGTGTGGGGCCGGGCTTCTGTGCGAGTTCACATGCCTCTGTTTTATAAAGGTCAGAGGCCGATCAGCGCAGCAGATGAGGAGAAAGCAGTAAGTGCTACCTCGTTGGGTAAATGTATCGTGCTTTTCCTGCACTACAGCTGTGTAAAAGCCCTGAAGAGTTGTCTCCAGTGACCCCGTGTGTCTGTAACTTTGCCACCGCTCCCATAGGCGCCGAGGTCCCTCCAGTGAGCTGTCCATCACAGTGGGGGAAAGAGCGGGAAAAGGTTGCATAGCCTAGTGTGTGTGTGGCCGGGCTTCTGTGCGAGTTCACATGCCTCTGTTTTATGAAAGGTCAGAGGCCGATCAGTGCAGCAGATGAGGAGAAAGCAGTAAGTGCTACCTCGTTGGGTAAATGTATCGTGCTTTTCCTGCACTTCAGCTGTTGTCTCCAGTGACCCCGTGTGTCTGAAACTTTGCCACCGCGCCCATAGGCGCTGAGGTCCCTCGAGTGAGCTGTACATCACAGTGGGGGAAAGGGCAGGAAGAGGTTGCATAGCCTAGTGTGTGTGGGGCCGGGCTACTGTGCGAGTTCACATGCCTCTTGTTTATAAAGGTCAGAGGCCGATCAGCGCAGCAGATGAGGAGAAAGCAGCCTCCTGGTCACTGGAAATACAGGTGGATTGCACTCGAGAAACTCGTGGATGCCTAGACCTCCATCACGGATTACAGCTATTTGTAGACGGTAGATTTTGGGAGAACGCACACCTGCCTAGCATCGACCGTGCTCACTAGATTCTTAGGCTGATTATAATGCGTTACTGAATTTGAGCTTGAACTCGGGCACCTGCTAAATTTATATCTAAAAATGTGCTTCCTGCTGAGGTTTAATTTTTGTGACAGGAGCCTCGTTGCCTAATTGTAACTATTCTCTGACCCTGCTTCGAGGGTCAGTGCAGGGTCAGAGAATAGTTGCAAGTAGACAACGAGGCGCCGCTCAGGAAGCACTTACAGGGTTACAGCAGGTGCCCAAGTTGAACTTAATTTCTTTGGAACAATTTTGTAAATGGTTACAAAGAACTTAGCTTCAACTTGGGCTTCTTCTTTAACCCTGTAAGTGCTTCCTGAGCAAAATTCGTCCCGCTCGCGGATTTGCGGATTTTGCCACGATTTCGCGCTATTCGCGGATTGCGAAATTGTGAAAAATCCGCAAAATCAGCGAGCGGAACGAATTTCACGCCCATACTTAATTACAATGCTTCCAAAAGGAACAAAGCTACCAACAACTAAGAGTTTAACTATCTGTAAGACAGCTAGGTCAAAAACTAACTAAACAGACTAAAACAATGTTCCAGGACCTACAATACAAAGTACGTCTCTACCCAAACACTAAAGTGCTCGAATACCTAGAAACAGTAGCTAGATCCCTACTTTAGAACATTACTACAAAAACATAGCAAAATCGTAATTGAGCATTTAATTCCCAAATAGACATTTCTCTGAAAACATATAACATAAAAAAATGATGTCAATTTACTTTAACTTACTTTGAATTTTTTTTGCACATAATATATATATATTTTATATATTGACAGACGTCAATAAAAAGGCCAAAAATTACATTTCCCTCCCATAATAAATAATTTAAAATTACTTACTTTTTTGTCGCAGAAAAATGTTATCCAAACTGCCATTAATAAATGCAAACGTGCAAAGATCCCAAAACTTACTTAAAATGACCCCCAAAAAATGGGAAAATAAAACTGTAAAAAATATAATCAGATGACAATGTATCCGTAGACTCCAATCCATTGAAAATCCTAAAAATGTAATAAAAAAAAACGCTCCATGAACACCCGAAAAATAAAGGAACTGTAAAATGTAGCTTGTCTTGTGTTAACTGCATTGCCGCTTGTTCTTAAACTTGTAGAATTGAACCTGCCCAGTTTTTACCAGCTGTGGCTTCGCTCTTTTAATCTGCATTTGTTATTCTTCTTGCAATTTTAACCATAAGCACACTTTCTTACCTGATTTCACGCTATTGCTGCTATTATGTTGTTGGTATTGCACTCCTGTTGCCCTCCCCGGTCCACCACGGGTGACATCCCAGTTGCGTTTAGGGAGACCCAGGCAAATTCCGGTTTGGCAAGATTAGTGGTCTAGTTGACGCGCACCACCAAGCTATAAATTAGATGCCCAGTCCGACGCGCAGCGGACACGCGTTTGAAGGGCAGATAGCTTTGTCTTGTGTTAATTGCATTGCCGTTTGTCCTTTAACCTAAGGAACTGAACCTGCCCAGTTTTAACCCGTTGTGACTTCGCTCTTTTAATCTGCACTTGTTATTCTTCTTGCAATTTTAACCATAAGCACACTTTCTTACCTGATTTCACTCTATTGCTGCTATTGTGTTGTTGGTTTTGCACTCCTGTTGCCCTCCCCGGTCCACCACGGGTGACGTCACGGTTGTGTGGAGGGAGACCCAGGCATCTTCCGGTTTGGCAAGGTTAGCGGTTTAGTTGACGCGCACCACCAAGCTATAAATTAGATGCCCAGTCCCACCCGCAGCAGACACGCGTTTGGAGGGCAGATAGCTTTGTCTTGTGTTAATTGCATTGCCACTTGTCCTTAAACCTATAAAATTGAACCTGCCCAGTTTTAACCAGTTGTGAGTTCACTCTTTTAATCTGCACTTGTTATTCTTCTTGCAATTTTAACCATAAGCACACTTTCTTACCTTATTTTCACGCTATTGCTGCTATTGTGTTGTTGGTATTGCACTCCTGCTACCCTCCCCGGTCCACCAAGGTTGACGTCCCAGTTGCATGGAGGGAGACCCAGGCGACTTCCGGTTTGGCAAGATTAGCAGTCTAGTTGACACGCACCACCAAACTATAATTAGATGCCCAGTCCGACTCGCAGAGGACGCGCAACGCAGCACAGTGGATGCGCGGAGCGGGCGCGCAGGTGCCGTTGCCGCGCCAAAGGCAAGCCCATCTGCGCGCGGCCGCGCCCGGCCGGGACCAGGGGCAGTTTTAATATAAATACACTCCGTTACAGTTCCCATACTTTGCATGGGTTGCTTACATGCTATGAATATCTCTACTGGTCTCCCCCATTGTACTCAATGTGACTTTGCCTTCCAGATAAATTATAATTCTAGGGGTCCTGTTATCTCCCCTTTCCACGTGAGATTATTCCTTTTAAATTGTAGATCACTCATCAAACACTCAACTGAGCTTACATTATTATTGGATGAGCTAATACCAGACGTTCTCTTCCTAACCGAGACCTGGCTTCACAGCGAAGCAGACCCTGTTCTAGTCCAAACCCTCCCCCCGGGTTATTTAATTCTTTTTTTTAAGTTTTTAAAAAAAATGTAATTCTTCTTATTGGCATTTTGTAAAGAATAGAACATGGTATTGTAGATCTGATTGACATGTGTACATATATCCTGTTTCGGCACAGCACATTTCAGTCCAGTACAGTCAATACAGTAAATACAGTGTACAGTGAACATTCCTGGATGACAACAGGGGGTCACACCTCCTGTATATAACATTTTGTAGACCACTTCAGTCACTTTCCTCCGAGTGTGTGTCTGATCGTGGGGGTTCACGGACATACCCACGATAAGCATTCCACTTGCCCCATATTCAAGTCCATTTTTTGGGGCACCCTCTGTGGATATAAACAGATTTTTCAACAACCATTATGCCGTCCATGTCACGATACCACTGTGAGAGAGTAGGGGTCTGTTGGGATCCCCAGTGTTGTGCTATATTCCGCTTTGCCACCATAATACCAAGTGTCACCCATTCCTGAGTCGCGCGGTTGAGGTCTGTGGGTTCCCAGATGTTGAGAATTCATCTCTTTGGTTCCGGAAGAGTCGTGACATCTGTTACTTGTGAGATCGTATGCATAACCGCCCCCCAATACCTTACTATTCTCGGGCAGTGCCAGATCGTATGCAAAAATTTGCCTATCTCCACACATTGACGGAGGAGATAGGAGGTGTGCACGTGTAGTACGTGAGATGTAAACATTTATATTGTATTAATTTGAATTTGGAGGATACCGCCACCTCTTTGGGGGATGCAAGCGCCTCCTGTCAGTCCGAAACATCTAAGTCACCGAGCTCTGAATCCCACTTCGTCCTTAGGGCTGCAGCGGTGTCTGGTTGGTTATTAATTATTTTTAACCCTGGGCGTAGTGAGCGTAGTGGGGCTACGCGAAGCTACGCAAAGTGGGTGAGAAACTACGCCCACCTGCGCACTTCGCGTAGCCCCACTACGCGCCACATGCCCCCCTCCTGAATATACCTAATTTTTAAGAAATGGGCACATAAAAATAAATAAAATATACTTACCTTGTCCTCGGCGTCCCGGGGCTCCCTCTGCTCGTTCACGCCGCCATCTGCTAACCAATGCGCATGCGCGGGCAGCCGCGCATTCGCATTGGTTAGCAGACGGCGGCGTGAACGAGCAGAGGGAGCCCCGGGACGCCGCGGACAAGGTAAGTGTCTTTTATTTATTTTTATGTGCTCATTTCTTAAAAATTAGGTTTGTTCGGGAGGGCGGGAGGGAGGCGGGTGGTGGGCAACTTCGCTACGCCCAAGGAGTGGGCGTAGTGTTGCCTGCTTCGCCTACTTTGCAAAGTGCGAAGTAGGCAACACTATGCCCACTTCGTGGGCGTAGCGAAGTCCTTCGCCCAGGGTTAATTATTTTACGGTAGGTGAGGGAGATGGCCTTCTTTGCCAAATGGTCTGTTAGGAGTCTATCCTCCAACGGCGATGCCTCTGCTAGCTGTGTGCCTGGTGTGACTTTCCCAGTGAGTGCATGTCTTATCTGCATATAGCGGAACATTTCCGTGTGCGCTAGATTGTAAGAGCAGAGCAATTGGTCAAATGGAATCACTGCACCCTTTATCCATAGGTCTCCCACTTGAAAGATGCCTATCAAGTCCCACTTTGTAAAACCTTTAGTGTTTCACATCATGCCAAGCGTCTTTACATCCCATAGTGGTGTGGCTTGTTTGATGACCCCCTTCCATCCTAGTACTCTCTGTGCATCAAACCACACCTGTACCGTGTGTGCCGTAGGGCCTAAGAGAGTGTATCGCCTGGTCTTATTATAGAGTGTTTCCATGATCCCACCAGATTTCAACATATGTCTATCCATGCGATATGCGGGATCGTCGTGGGGTGCATGACGGCATTGATTAATGACTGTCAGTTGGGATGCTCAATAGTAGATTATTATATTGGGGAGGGCGATGCCTCCATCATATCAACTTTGCACTAATTTGTTCATCCTTATCTGGGTCGCCCTTCTGTCCCATAATTGTGCAGACACTTCCGCGTTTATTGCCATAAAGTAGGACAACGGGACCGGGAATGGTGTAGTCTGGAGAGCGTAGAGGAATCTGAGGAGCGCCATCATTTTGAAAAGGGCCGCTCTTCCCAACAATGTAAGTGGGAGGGAGTGCCAGTATTTAATGTCACTTTTAAATCGCGATAGTGGCTGCGTGAGATTTTCCACTGTAAATTGTGTAGTATCATGCGTTACGTAAATTCCCAAATATTTAAAGCCTGTGCTTGTAATTTGAATGCCTCAGCTACCAGGCCATCCGGAAGAACACCCAAGGACCCTTCTCCTGCCGGAACTGCAGCTTCACCAGCACTCGGTCCGCAAAACCACAAACTGAAGGACCCAACCACCTCTGATGCATACTCCTCAACGCCCGCTCTGCCCGCAAACACGCCGTTGAACTATGGGACCTTCTCGACTCTACCTCCCTAGACGTCGCCTTCCTGACAGAGACCTGGCTGAACCCCACCTCAGCTCCCGACATCGCCATAGCCATCCCGGAAGGCTACAATATCACACGCAGGGACCACACCAACGGCGTAGGAGGAGAAATCGCCATCACCCACAGGAACACCATCAGAGTCTCGACCAACACTGACTACAACCTCAGCACTGCCAAACACATGCATTTCCAGATTCACACCAACCCAACAACACCCTCAGAGGAACCCTCGTCTACAGACCCTCCCGACCACAGTTCAGCGGCTCCATCGCCGACTTCATCAGGACACACGCCCTCACCTCAACAGACTACATCCTCCTCGGGGACCTGAACTTCCACCTCGAGAACAACAAGGACACCAACTTCACCACCCTGATCGACAACCTCACCAACCTCGGACTCAGACAGCTTGTGACAACACCAACCAACGCCGCCGGCCACACACTGGACCTCATCTTCACCGCAAGCCCCCACGTCTCCTTCAACCATACCACCGAACCCCACTGGACCTACCACCACTGCATTCACTTCACCTTCAGGAAACCCACCATGCACCAACGCACCCAAAGATGCCTGGACGCTGCTGGAGCAAGGTCCCAGAAGACCAGCTAACCACCACCCTTGCCCAGAGCCCACCCACAGACTCCATTGACCCCGGCACCGCCACCAGCAACCTCAGAAAATGGATCAACGACTGCGCCAACACCCCGCTCAAGACTCCCTCGAACAGCCACACCAACAAGAGAGCCACCTGGTACACCGAAGACCTCCAGGCCTCCAAACGAACATGCCGAAAAGTGGAGAAAAATTGGCTCCGCGAACGAACACCGGACAGCTCCGCAGCCCACAAGTACGCCACCCGCAGACACCATCAACTCATCAGAGCCGCCAAGAAAGCTTAATTCAAAGACCACCTGGATACCAACGCACACAACAGCAAAGAGCTCTTCAACATCATGAAGGAACTCTCCAACCCCAGCTCCAACACCAACAACATCCAGCCTTCGCAAGATCTGTGCGACGCGCTGGCCACCTTCTTCCACCAAAAGATCGCCAATATCCATGACAGCTTCAACACCACGACCGCCCCAACAACCACCGCCCCATGACCACAACCGGCACCAACCGCCTGCTCTCATGGACCAGTGTCAACGACGAGGACACCAGCCACACCATGAACACCAACCAGTCTGGATCACCGATAGACCCATGCCCCCACCACATCTTCAACAAAGCCAGCACCGCCATCTCACCCCATCAAATCAAAGGCGGACCCTAAGGACCTCAAGAACTCGGATTCATCTCCCTGCCCCCCTTCCCGGCAAAGGTCACCGAGAAAATCCTCAACAAAAAGCTGACCCGCTTCCTCAAGGAGAACAGCATCCTGGACCCGTCCCAGTCCGGGTTCCGCAGCAACCACACTGAAACCACCCTCCTTGCCGCCACCGATGACATCAGGACCCTGCTTGACAACAAAGAAACAGCAGCCCTCATCCTTCTGGACCTGTCAGCCGCCTTCGACACGGTCTGCCACTGCACACTACGAACATGCCTACACGACGCCGGGATCCAAGAGAAGGTCCTGGACTGGACCACATCTTTCCTCTCCGGCAGAACTCAGAGTGTCCGCCTCCCCCCCTTCCGATCCACTGCCACCAAAATCATCTGTGGCATACCCCAGGGCTCCTCCCTCAGCCCAACGCTGTTCAACATCTACATGGTACCGCTCACCCACGTCGCCCAACAGCACGACCTCAACAACATCTCCTACGCCGACGACAGGTGATCATCTCCCTGACCAAAGACCCTCACACTGCCAAAACCAACCTCCACGAAGGAATGAAGGCCGTCGCCGAATGGATGGGGAACAGCCGCCTGTAGTTGAACTCGGGCAAGACGTAGGTCCTCATCCTCGGCTCCACCCCTTCAGCCTGGGACGACTCCTGGTGGCCGACAACCCTAGGAACAGCCCCGACACCCACCGACCACGCACGCAACCTGGGGGTCATCCTCGACTCCACCCTCTCCATGACTAAGCAGGTCAATGCCGTCTCCTTATCCTGCTTCAACACCCTCTGAATGC
This sequence comes from Lissotriton helveticus, assembly GCF_964261635.1. Classification (NCBI taxonomy): domain Eukaryota; kingdom Metazoa; phylum Chordata; class Amphibia; order Caudata; family Salamandridae; genus Lissotriton; species Lissotriton helveticus. The sequence continues at coordinate 898,631,331 of NC_136065.1, read as the reverse complement.
TCCGCAGAATCAAGTGGATCCCCACCGAGACGAGAAGAACAGTCACCCAGGCCCTCGACACCAGCAGGCTGGACTACGGAAACGCCCTCTGTGCAGGAACGTCGGCCAAGCTCCTGAGACAAACTCAACCCATCCAGAACGCCTTGGCACATCTGATCCTTGACATCCCTTGCTGCAGCCACATCACACCCCACCTGAGAGACCTGAACTGGCTCCCCGTCAACAAGAGGATAACCTTCAAGCGCCTCACCCACGCACACAAAACGCTACACAAGACCGGCCCAGCATACCACAACAGACAACTCAACTTCTACTCCCCCACCCGCCAGCTCCGCTCCGTCAGCCTCGCCCTCGCCAATGTCCCCCACATCCCCCCCACTTCTCCCACCTCGCTGTCAAGACCTGGAACACCCTCCCCACCAACCTACTGCAGACCCAAGGCCTACTGACCTTCAGAAGACTCCTCAAGACCTGGCTCTTCGATCACTAGCAGCACCCCCCCAGCGCCTTGAGACCCTCATGGGTATGTAGTGCACTTTACAAATGTCATGATTGATTGATTGATTGATGCTGCCAGCTTCTTACACAACTGTGGTGTATGTCAGCACTCAGGCCTAACACTGCCAGCAATACTAATATCGATGTTTTCCAGGACATAATTAATATTCATGTTATGATACAAAACCATTCCAATGACGTTTGCGTGGCAAAGGTTGCACCATGTCATTTAAATTCACCAGGAGAGCCAGCTTCTTACACATCCGCGGTGTCCGTCGGCGCTCAAGCTTTGCACTGTGTGATCTATTTGGGCGGCTGAGTTTAGACAGCCCTCCTTTCTGCCTACCTGGCAGCAATGTAAGAAAAGAGCCACAGTGCTGCTTTGTGAATAAAATCTATGCAGTGAAACTACGCTGTTTCATCTAAAACATATATGTGTGAGAATAACTTCAAATAAGATGTATTCTTGGTAACTGATCATTGGCAGGTTGCTGTTTCGAGATGTTAACATTATACCCCGCCTCTTACTCGTACATGAGCCAATCAGAGTTGCCCAGTAATCATAACTAAACAAGCGATACGATGGGCTACAGTGACACAAAATATGGAAAAACCACATGTTGCTTCCTGCACATTGATGATACTCCTCCAACCCTGCCTTGTTGATCTCTGCCTATAAAGGTTGGGAAAAATGCAAATTTCAGGAAATAGATTAGAATCATTTCAGGAAGTAGAAAATCCATGTGTTGATATGTTGAACTGGCATATACTCAGCGTGGTTGCACCACATAATTTAAATTTTCTCCAGGAGAGCCAGCTTCTCATACGTTCGTGGTGTACGTTAGCACTCAGGCGTGGCACTGCGTGATCTGATTGAGCGGCTGGGTTTAGACAGCCCTCTTTCTGCCTACTTTGCAGCATTGTAAGAAAAGAGACAGGCGCCACATTGTGAAAAAATTATATGTGGTGAAACTACGCTGTTTCATCTAAAACATCTATATGTGAGAATGATTTCAAATCAAATGTATTCTTGGTAAATGGTCATTGGCAGGTTCCTGCTTCCTGGTGTTAACATTAAGGGGCTCATTACGATGCCGCATTGAAGCCCATCCTTAGTGTTGGAGGTGGCGGAAACGTCTTTTTTTCCACCTCTGATGCGCATATTGGGACCACCATATTACAATGGGCTAACAGATGCCATTATCCGTCTGACGCGGTCTTTACGGCTCGGCACGTTTTCTCGGGACGCAAGGGTGGTGGACAGAGCCTATAAAGCCTATACAGCAAGACCCGCGTGCGTAACATGTTACGTCCACCAACCAGATTACAATGTAACAAACTGCCATTCCCACCGCAGCCTAAGCACAACTACGGAAAGGATAAGACGACCCAGCACACATCCAGACCAGCTGAGCCCCCATGGATCCAGCGCTACAGACCTTTCTGCTGCTCTACCTGGTGCACCTCTGGCAGATAAGAGGCTGCTGCGCTCTACAGCAGAGGTACGTCCAAAACACCTCCACGCATGCAACCCCTGTACAACTACAACTCCCAGCAAGCGTGCAGGCCGGGCTGGCCTCAGGATGTATGTGGCAACCTGACAACTGCAATGTGCGAGGCCCACCCAAATCACATGAGTGATACCTCCAGTGCTCCTGAAGGCAAGCGGGGCCAACGCCGTGCCCCGCAAATGCAGAGCGCACACCCCGCAACATGCACCGTCCGCAATCCTGCACCACTCAATTGGGGCCAATGCGTGTTTTCGCTGTGGAAGCCAGCTATTGTGCCTGTAAACACGTCAGGAATTTGCATTGTCGCCATGCAAAGTGCATCACACACCCCAAAACATCAGCCGAAAGTGATGTGTGCACCCAGTGAAGGCATCATAGAGTGTGACCTTTGATTCAAGTCTGCACACACATCGACTGTCCAAGAAAAGGAGAGTGGAATTACATTCTTTGTCATGCCTCGTGGCAAGCATGGCCTTAAATGAGTCAAGAAGTCAAAAATACCAAAGGCCTCTCACACTGTACCAATGTTGTGTAATGAAACTAACAACCTCTTAACACTGACAGTATATCTCTTGTTATGTGCTTAGCAAATCCTTGGCCATTGGCCGTCTTCTGAAGGGCCAGTGATGTAGGCTGACATTTCGGGGTGTCCATGCTCTGCAACTCAGACACACTGTTAACCCCTAGCACTTCCAACACACATACAGGTGTGGCATGCCGTGGGCCTAGCTGCCATTGCCTGCACATGTCTCACACAAATCATCGCCTGGACGACATCATCTGCCAGTCACAGCCGTGTGTGCATGGATACACAATCCATGTGTTTATGTACCTCATGAAGGTGAACATGGCAATGTCTGTCACACCAAATCACCACAATGTACTGCCCCAATAATGTTCATATTTGTCTGCCCACTGTGCCGAATATAAATGTTTCATTGTTCAGGTGACAATCACTGCCTTCATTCTGTAATGTAGTTGTGTATTGTGGGACTGAAGTCTGAGGTCGTGCAGTGACAGCAGCTACATGCAAATCTGCATAGATGCTGTGAAACTGAAGTGCTGTGATATCTAATCACAGGGCAGCTCAATCTTGATGTAGCTGTATACTATATGCCATACACATCGAGCTACTATGGTTGTCGAAGTAGTGAGTATGTCGAGTGAGTGAAGAAAAGCAACGTCTGAGTGTGTGTCACGTGTGCATGTCATGTGTCCAAGAGTCAAGGCAATGTTTGCTTGGGTAAGTCTACCCTTAAGCTGAGTACCACATCTCTCATCTTTGACTCATCTCATGCATGTGACCCTGACAGGTTACGTAGGAGGAGACTACCTATCTTTTGACCTGTCCCACACCTGGCAATGATGGAGGACATTGACATTATTAGGAGATTTTGTTTGGATCGCATCACACTGCGAGAGCTATGTGCTCATTTGGAGGACTATTTGATGCCAAAATGAACATATCCTGCTGCATAGTGCGACAGTGAAAGTGATGGCTGCACTGCATTTTTTTACCACTGGGTCTTTCCAGTACACTGTGTCCAGTGCCGGTGGGATGTCACAGCCCATTTACAGCACGGTGTTCCGTGACGTTCTGTCAGCATTGATGCTGTACAAGGACAGCTGTGTCCACTTTCCGAGGCGGGATGAATTACCAGCTGTGAAGGGGGATTTTATGACTAGGAGGTATCCCAAATGTTGTGGGAGCTATTGACGGAACCCACATTGGCCTCTTTCCACCACAGGCACGTGAACACATTTTTCGCAACCGAAAACACCACCACTTCTTTAATGTGCAAGTGGTATGCCTGGTGGATCAGATAATCTCACACATCTGTGCAAAGTTCCCTGGTTCTGCACATTACTCCTACATCTTCCGGAACATCAGCATACCACAATTGATGGCTAATCTGCATCCAAGTGGGCCTGGCTTGTTGGTGAGTGTGCTGTGTCAATGACTGTGATGTATGTGTGACATGCTACTCTCCTCACATATTTCGATTGCCATGTTTGTCTGTGTTCCTCATAACTAAGTGACTCAGGGTATCAGAATCTTCCGTGGTTGATGACCCAACTGAGGAATCCAACCACGCCCAGGGAAGTCCACTACAATGATGCCAATGGGAAGACACGTTGTGTGGTGGAGCGCACTTTTGGACTGCTCAAGTCTAGATTTAGGTGTCTAGACAAGAGTGGTGGTGCACTAATCTACTCCTCACAGAAGGTGTGCCAGATAGTAGTCACCTGCTGCATGCTACACAACCTGGTCTTGCCCAAGAAGATCCCCCTGATTCTGGATGATGATGAGCAGCAGCAGCCCCCTGCTCCAAACCCACACATGCCCAGTGACGATGACAGTGATGAGGAAGAAGGCCTTGACGTGCGTCAACATCTCATTGCCAACTACTTCCATTGAGTGTAAGTGAACAATAAGCGACTATGGCTGTGTCTGTGTGCTATCCATCCCTGATGGTTCTTGAAAGGTATTCAGTCCACACACAGAACTATGCACAGGATTAGAGGACTTGGGCAGGCAGGGCTGGAGTCATCCTTTCACATGGGCACCCTGAAGCACTGGACCTAAAAGCCAAAGTGCCTCAGTAGCTCAAACACTCACTGTCAGTGATACAAGCGCACAGACACCCCAGGACAGAACACTCTCAGATCTCTCAGGAATAGCATCAACAAGACACACCATGTCACCCTGACTCATATACTTGTCCAAAATGGGTTCACTTGAAGACAAGAACGGTTCAGAAGTTTTATTTTAACTACTGTGTAAGAACAAGAAGTATACGGTACAAAGGTATTTGAGAAATGCCATTTTGCACAAAATCATTTAGCAGAGTAACATGTCCATATATAATTAAGTAAGATGGCATATCAATCAGACCTCTGGATGAAGCCCTACAAACCCATTCCCCCCCCCCTTCTGGAAGAACCTGTATCAAATGTCATTAAACTATAGGCTTTGTCAGCAGAACACACACCTCAGCCCATAGATGGTGAAATGTACATCACATGTGCTGTGTCGTTCTTCTCTTTGGATAGACCCCTCCCCAAGTGTGGTGCACCTTACCCTCTGCACCATAACATATAAGAGGCACTTATGGTCACTTGCAGCTGCGAGACTCTGTTGAGTCGTGGTGATAGGGTCTTACCAGAACAGAATGACAAGGGGCATTGTTCTCCGACCATGGACAGAATGTGCAGACAGTACCCCAGGAGCGCTGAGAGATCAAGCTTGACGGACAGTTCCCATGTGACAGACATAAACAAAGCTACTTGCAAAACTTCAAAGTCAGGGATTTACGTGTGCCTCAGCTGCATGATGGAATCTGGGCTCAGACTATGCGACAATTACCCCGATGGACATATAACAGCCTCTCCTTCCTCAGTTCTGTGGTACCAAGCGCAACAGACCGCAGAGGACAGCAAAGTCAAAGTTAATGCAGACAGGGCAAAAGTCAGAGATGTCTGACAATCTTTGTCAGAAGGAGGCAAGAAATGCTGAGACAATATTGAATTAGTTGCCACCAGTTCCGGATGCTGGTAAGTAGTTCGGATCCAAGAAGGCACATGCAGCTTCGAAGGCAAGTAGTTGCAAAAGACGATCCAAAAAAGCTTCAGCAAAAAGGACCGCCATCCAATCCAGTAGCATGAAGGAACAGATGTGCTCCTCGTACCACGAGGATGAAAGGAGCATTTCACGGCAAGCTGAAAGTGGCTCAATGTAGGCATGGCACAGGAGCCGATGAGCAAACGCACAAGTGCTGCTGGCATCCTGTCTGACACATTGAAAGGCATCCCATAAACGGCTATCCCCAAAACAGGCATGGTCATGGGCTAACAAAGGACTCACCCACAGGTGATAATCAAGATCAGCACAGGATGTGTTTGAAAGTCAGACATCCATGGCCCATTGAAAGGGGCATCAGCGACAGTAGAACACAGGTTGCACGCTGGTGAAATAGCATAGCGGAAGGTCAGCCTATAACTGATGCAGAGCACAGCCAATGGTATACACCCAAAGACAAGCTGCATCCATTCATGGTACAGTTGCAACAGACCGGAGTTGGCCTGGACCACTGGACGGACTGCCAGTGCATTAGAGTAGTCGGGAAACCAGCAATCTGCAGCACTGGCAAAGGGTTGAAGTGAAACCGCCAAATTCAGTCGGTAAATATGAGGAGTGACACCCGGTAGGGCTCCAATAATAGTGTGCAACGAAGTAACAAGGCCAGAGCCTAAAAGTAGAAAACATTTTAAGGTCTTCATTATAAGACGCCATTGATATTTGGTGTGTCAGTCCAAAAACAAGTGGGAGTGTCGTGTCACGCTGACACTGAATTGTGCGGGACGGTCAAGATACCTGGGATTCGAAGGTCTCACGGTCTGATGTGAGAGCAACTACTTGTTGAAACAAAAGCCCATTGAGCCTGCATCACTAGTTGAAGTCTGCTATCCTTGTGGGAATGTGAGGCCACAACTGACAATCTACAAGCACATTTGGGGGAGTAAAGAGAACATTGCTACTGCAAGGAACACGTAGTGCAAGTGTTCCTATTTACGGGACACCTGCCCGTAAACTGCAGCAGTTGTGGTCATTCAGGATAGGATAACCTGCGTTGAGAAGTAGATTTTGGTTTGGGTATGTCATAAGGGACTGTTGTTCATGTGGATACAGATGCAAAAATACTGCACATGACCCATGAAAAGCCCAGTGTGACTGTACTTGAGTTCGTGTATGCGACCCTGTCACCTTTGGCTACATGACAGGATGTGTTTTGATGCTGGCTCTTGTGGGATTCATTGATCAGCTCTGTGTGTTTTGTGACAACTTACGTGATGTCCATATTGATGTTAGTAGTGGGATGTGAGCACCCTAGTTCACCTCTTGGCATTCTGGTAAATGCAGTTCTGTCAAAATGTTACTTGCAATGTAGCTTTTAGTGTTTCACCTGGGTTGGGCAGTGAGAGGTACCAAGAAATTAGTGTATTGTGGCAGCTTGATCAGCAGACACCGATCTCAATTTATCTTACCACTACTGATGTGGTTTGATGTCGTGCAACACGTGTCTAGGGATTGACAGCACAGACCTGCATCCAGCCGTGGTGACTCACTTCCACGGAAAGACAAGTAAGCATTTCAACTGCAGTGCATTTACCAGGATGCAGAGGGGTAAACTGTGCTGGGAGTTGAAGTTGTGTGCTCCCATCCCCCTTATGTCCATGTTTATGGTGTTGGCCTGTGTTAACTGGATTGCATCTTGTACACTGTTGCCTAGTTCAGTGCTTTTTCTGGATTGTCATCATATGTCAAATCACTGGCTTTTCCTTGCGTTGTTCCAGGTTCCTCTACTCTGTCAATGGATTGTCGCATTCACATCTCATGATGCATAGCAATGTGAGTTAAGATGCTACTTACTATGATAAAAGTTTCATCTTGACACAAAGGCATACGGGTGTGATTTGTGTTTATTTGTCACTGAGTGACAGGTGGGTGTTGAAGTTGGTGGAACACGGACACGGACAGTTTGGGTAGAACACACAAAGGTGGGATTCCACAGTGCAACAGTACACTCCCATCCTTGTGGCAGTGTGGGATTGGATTTACAACAAAGTAAATGCGCAGTGTGACACTGGTGACATCAACGTTGGCTCCAAGAACTGGTACAGCACGGTGCTTTGCCCCGTGATCCTCCCTGGGACTTTGTTGGACATACCCTATGCCATTTGGCCTGGGGGGAACCTGCTGCTGGAGGTGTCTTAGGATTTGTTGTGATGTGACTCACCCCTCACTGTGGCTGCTGCTGTGGTGTTGTAAATATCATCTGGCTGGCCACAGGGGTGGCCAGCTATTTGTGCTGCATGCATGTCCTTCAGGACATCAACAAGCTGGCCCCTGTACTCAGCAATTTGTCCCAAATGAGTGTCCATGGACCTCTGCAGCAGGCAGAGTTCACGCAGTTCATCAAGGACCTGCCCATCTGGCCCTGGTTCTGCTGGTATGACGCAAGGACAGTTTGCACGTTGGCCTAGGCCTCAGTCCCATTGTCCTCCTGTGACTGTTCTCCAGTTGTCCTCCCACATGGCCTGCTGCCACGTTCCTGTGGCGGTGCCTGGCGCTGCCACCACACACTGTCCCCAGCATCCCGAGGCTACCTGGTGGTATTGACTACAACTGGCACAGGGACAGTGTTGGAGGCAGGGGTGGTGATAGTGGAGGAGGCGGCCACACAGGTCGGTGCTGTAGGGGTCAGCGTTTTTGTTGTTGCAGCTGTTGTGGAATTGGTGGTGGTGGGGACAGTGAGGGCCAGAGACTGCGCTTGCCTCGGCACGCCGGAGGAGCCAGGTCGGTGCTCCTCATCCGTAAAAACCAGGGAGTCTGCATCGAGGGTTCAGCTTCTTGGGTGGGAGACTGGCTGGACTCGTCCATGGCACGGGCGCCTGCTATTGCTGGCTAGTCACCTTTTGAACAGAGGTTGGATTGTCAGCATATTCAGTACATGTCTCAACTTTGATGTTCATATTAGGCACATTCCGATTGAGACAACATGACTTTTCATCTTGGCATTACTTGTCATTCATGACAGTTTGTCAGTAATGGGAAATGATGTGGAGGTAAATACATTGCTCGTCAGCGATGTGACATGGCTGTAGCATGGATGTACAGATATAGTATTTCCAAGTACCTGACCTCTGGTACCAACTTGTTGATCATCCACTTATGGTCGTGCAAGGTTATTTGTGACTTTGCTATGACTGTTTGTCTACTATGCCGCAACCTCCTGATTTTTGTTGTGCTTTTTGAACTGTCACCTGGTGGCTCAGTGGACTAATGCATCCACTGCAGGGGCCTGTGTTCGACATCATGGACACAGATTCAAATCCCGGTGGGTCCACTCAGCCTTTCATCCATTTGAGGTAGATAAAATGAATACCATTGAGTTGGGTAACAATATACATGTTATTTCAGCGCCAAGATACCCCGTTGCTGGGGTGAAAGTGCGCTTTACAAATACACGTGTTATTTTTGTGATGTTTGACTGAGTCTACATTCATGTGTTGTATTGATGTGAGCCTTTATGCTTTGGGATAATGGTACTTGCACATTGGGTTTTGGCCACTTCGTTCTTGGGTTTTGCATTGCAGTTACATGTGACTTCATCAATGACACTGTGATTCATGTGAACTCTCAATGGAATTTCTGTGTGTGCACTAGCTGCAACTTATGCATCTAGACAGAGTTGCCCCACAAGTGCGGAATGTGGTGGTCAGATAGCTCCCTGCTGTTTGGGAGGGAAGACAGAGGGCCTTGTGGGAGGTGTGGTCTTGCTGTCAGGTCCCAACAACCCCCTCCCTAGTAAGATGGCTACCTACCTGTTAAGTGAAGCAGAGGAAGGAAATGCTAGCCTTATGAGACATTCATGTTGACAACGTGCAATGTACATGAGTTTGAGTTTGTCTGGCAATTGAGGCCTACTTGTTGTGCACAGCAGTACATTACAGTGGGATGAGATCATTATGTTTGTACTTACCAGCCTCCATTCCCCTCTCAATTCCTGTGAGACTCTTTGGATGCAGTATGGCAATCAACTTCTCCTCCCATTCCGTGAAGGTTAATGGTGGTATGGGAGAGCCGCCACCAGTTATTCTGGTTGCCTCATGGCTCCTATGGGCCCAATGCTTGACCCGGGCCTTGAGGTCGACCCACTGCCTTTTGATATCACACAGTGTGCGTAGGATGGTCCCTACAGCATTGACTTTGCTGTGGACCCTTGTCCACGTCTGAGTTTTGCACACAAGTGGGGTGTGTTGGACTAGTGTGGTTCTACCCTTATTATCTCGTCTATCATCACTTCAACTCAGTATCTGCGAATTCTGACATGTTCTGTTTGGCCATGGTGCACGGGTGAGAAAAGTACAGGGGGGTGATGGTTGTTATGTGAATGTGTCAGGTGTGTGGGTGGGAAGTGGTGTTCCGTGGAGATGGGTGTATGTGATGTTGTACTTTGTGTATAAATGGTGTCCTGTCTCTCTGTGTCAGCTTCTAGTGTGCAAAGGATGCTGGTCCAGGAAGAGGTTGGTTTTATGCAGTGGTATGTGGGTGTGTCCCCATGTGTCATGCCCTCCAGGTGTTTCTTCCATGCTGGCATGGCTTACATTGGCAATAGACATTTGGGGTGTATCATTGTGGCATTTGTGATGTGATTGAGGGCAGCGCCGAGTGCAGGCACACTTTGTGCATCGCTGTTCAGTTTGTTAATACCGCCATTCATTCGGTCTATGCGCAAGCAAGGAAATCGGAACGCAATGCTCCGTCCTTCAGCTCCACTGTTTCATCGTAATTGGCCATGCAGACATTCCGCAGCAAGAGCTGCCTTTTTAGTCCCTTGAACTGCTTACCCTGTCCGTCACAATCCGATTTGCAACTTTTCCGAGCATGGTGGACAGTCATTTGTGAGTTCCGTCCACCGTGGTAGGATATTCTGTGCATTGCATCATAATTTGACGGACGGAGATGCCAAGGGTCATGCGGGTGGATTTTTGCCATGAGCACGGTGGATGAAAGCCTTTTCTGTCCAGTATCATAATGAGCCCCTAAGACTTTTACTCGTACATGAGTCCAGAGTATCAGAGTTGCCCAGGAATCATAACTTAACAAGCTATACGATGGGCTACATTTACGCAAAATACGGAGCAACCACAAGTTCCTTACTGTGCATTGATGATACTCCTCCAACTGAAAAATTTCAAGAAATAGGTTAGAATCATTTCAGGAAGTAGAATATACATATTTTGGTACATTGCACTAGTATATACACAAAGCTTTTCTTACGGTTCCAAAGCCCAAATCCCATTGGTCTGGTAAATATGTTAAACCAAATACTTAGGAATGCCTGTGTGTGTGTGTGTGTGTGTGTGTGTGTGTGTGTGTGTGTGTTTGTATATCTATATTTATGAGGACCAGAACATGTTTGCACACCAACGCTATGAGGACCAGTGCGCTATGAGGACCGGAAAGCCGGTCCTCATAACGTTTACAGTGCTTACATACTGAGGGGAGCTCTCTCAGCTGTCTGAGTGAAATTTTGGAGAGGGCTTCATAATTCCTATTTTTCAGACAGTGTGTGTGATGGATGCCCTCCTATACACACAAAAATATTCTCTCTCTACACACACAGACAGTGCAGTTGCTAAGGACAGAAAGCAACCAATCAGATTTCAGGGGTGTGTCTTCCTGGTCCTCATATTATCAATAGAAGTCTTAAAGTGTGTGTGATGTTGCAGGTTCCCATACTGTCAGTAGAAGTCTAGGAGAGTTTGAATATATCCTTCTAACCTTCAGAAAGTGTATTTTAATTTATCACTTTTGCAAAAAAAAAACATTTTTATAGCTGGAAACCCAGCTCTAAACATTATAAATCCTAACAGCAAGAGTTTAAAAAGGGGGATTTTTTTGTGTGACATAGGCTCGGAAGAAGAAGGGGTTTTGAAGACTCCAATGATGTGTGTTTTTTATGAAAAGTACTAACATAGGGCCAACCATAAAAAAAAGATATGTATTACAAATAGTCATTTCAACTTCTCAAAATTGGGACTGGGAATGTCTCTCCTACAGTGAGATAGCTGAAGGTGTACACGCTTCAGAATTTCAATGCAAGTGCTATTTTCTCACTGGAAAGCACCTGCCAAATGTTTTGGAGTGTCAAAACAAAAATGTGATAATTAAAAGCACAGGCTCGATTCTGCACACAACAATGTGATGTGGAAACGTCTCAGTGGTTTCACTGTTTTGCTATTCAGTTCCAAGGATGAATTCTGGCCGGCCAGTGCTCACATTCTTTCATCTCCTTATCATAGCGGTGCTCACCTCTGGGCAGCTGTAGCAAGAGAGGAAAGTACTAGAGCTTGACGTGATCTGAAAGTTCTTGGAATGGAGGATAGATCTGGGATGTTATGTCAGAGACTGGGATGATCTGTCAGAGGTAGAAGAGAGCTGTCAGAATTATAACAGTTTAAAGATGAGGAGCACAGAAGACAGTAGGAAGGATGTCTATGACAATGATTAGTGTAAGAAGTGGCTGAGAAGTGGCACCTGGGACTCTGGCTCACACACCACATAGACATTCAGTCCATGGACATACAGTAGGCCTCCATGTTGTAATAGGCTGACATTTGAGGTGTAGCCATTATTCCAAACCATATGCAATATAAAAACTCCCCCCCCCCCAAGTGGATCTGGTGATAACTTGTACGGGGGTGGTCCAGTCTCGTATGCTACCTGTACGTTTGGGACATAAACTGCAAATATATATATCTTTTGTCCTGGTCAGCAGAGTCCAGGAAACTTACAATATGAGTCTCACAATGGTGCAATGACAACATCAATAAAATAGGCTGACTGCAATCCTCAGTAAGGTGTTTTTTATCATGTCACAGCAGAAAATAAGCAACTCAGCTTATATATAACCCATAGGTATTTGGCAAACCAGATACCATAAGCAATCTTGCAGGCAGGAAAGCATCATCATATCATTCAATGCAAACTTGCCCTAGGGTATCAGATATCACTTTGCACTCATTACACGCCCATCACCCATTTGTAATAGTTATGTGTATCATCATCAACTGGACTAAGTACTGATGACAGTGAGCCAGGTAGCAGTAAACGGCGCAATAAACAGTGAGGTGGAGTGTTTCAATTTGAAATCTTTCTTTCCAAATTCATCTCTATCACCAAAGTGCTCGACCTGCAAACTTTTACTTTCAATTACAAATCAGGCTAATTCCAAGTCTCAGTAAACATTTGAATCAAGAATCAGAAAACTCAGACAGAAGCAGAGTCCGGATATGCAATGATTTTGAGGAGGCCTAGACGCAGGGAGAAATTTGTCCTTATGCATTTTTCCCACATATTAATGCTGTAACTAAGCGAAAACAAGCATTGGCATAGCCAATAGGTCTCGCCTTTGGGACCTTATAAGTGTTTAGCCATGCAACAGTTGGTGTTGTTGCACCAAGGATATTGTGTTGGATAACTAAACACTTATAAGGTCCCAAAGGCGAGATCTAATGGCTATGCCAAGGGAAGCTTAACCCCCACTGTACACTCATTACACATGTGGCTATTCATTCTATGCCAAAACTGAACATAAACTTCTGTAGCCCAAGGAGAGTCTGGAGAGAGATTTAGAGAGAGAGAGATTTAGAGAGAGAGAGATTTAGAGAGTGAGAAATTTAGAGAGTGAGATATTTAGAGAGAGAGAGCAAGAGATTTAGAGAGATTTAGAGAGAGAGAGAGATTTAGAGAGCAATTTACAGAGAGAGAGCAAGAGATTTAGAGAGAGAGATTTAGAGAGAGATTGAGAAAGATTGAGAGAGAGAGAGAGAGAGAGAGAGAGAGAGAGAGAGAGAGATTGTGAGAGGACTTGCGGGTTTCAAAGAGCTAGTTGGAAAATAATGAAAGATTCTGGATGAGTTTGAAAGCGAGAAAATGCAGACAGGGGGAGGAAAAATTGAGAAGAGGGGGGAGCTGAGGGGGGGAAGAGAGAGAGAGATTTAGAGAGAGATTTAGAGAGCGAGAGATTTAGAGAGAGAGATATATATATAGAGAGATAGATAGAGAGAGAGAGATTTAGAAAGAGATTTAGGGAAAGAGATTTATAGAGAACAAGAGATTTAGAGAGAGATTTAGAGAGAGAGAGAGATTTAGAGAGAGATATTTAGAGAGAGAGAGAGAGGGAGAGATAGAGAGAGATTTAGAGAGAGAGAGATTTAGAGCAAGAGAGATTTAGGAAGAGATTTAGAAAGAGATTTAGAGAGAGATAGATTTAGAGAGAGGGTTTTACAGAGGTTCAGAGAGAGAGAGAGAGATTTAGAGATTGATTTAGAGAGAGAGAGAGAGAGAGAGAGAGAGAGAGAGACAGATTTAGAGAGAGAGAGAAAAATAGATTTAAAGAGAGAGCGATTTAGAGAGAGAGATTTAGAGAGATTTAGAGAGAGAGAGAAAGAGAGAGAGAGAGATTATCCAGTCTGGCGCCTGAAGAGTATGAAGGTGATGAATCTCACATTAGAAATGGCCGAGGAAGGCTTGTTCTTATGATGGATGTACCACTCCCCATCGTACCCTTTTAATCTGTGAATAGTGGACTTGTAACAAATGTTATGTTTGACATGTGCTAGGTGAGCTATTTCTTTTTTTTGCCCTTGCATGTATCTTTAATATATGATTACAAAAAAACTGAATATTTAAAAAGGAAAATCCCAAATGCTACACTTGCTATTCAGATTTCTGAGCTAATGTCTGGGGTGGTGTCTGTAGGACAAATAAGTGAAAAAACAGAAAAATATTCCCATTCAACCCACATTCAGAAGTTTCTAAAAAAGGCAATAAGGAAGTAAACACAGCACAGGCGTTGACTGGTCCAAATGCACCACATGTTCTGCTCCTCAATGGAGAAGAGAGACAGAAGGGACACTTGAGGAGACTTGCTGTAATATATTTATCCATTTATGAGCAGTGTCTATGCAGGTGTTTTGGAAAGGCATTCTAGTCACTCACCATACCATCCTCAAAATGTAAACGAAAAGTTCTGCTCTTAAATCGTACAAGAAAAGCAGGCCATTAAGTCTTCCAGCGCTGCAGCTTTCACCATTGTTCGAGTATAGAACATGGATCTTTTGTGCTTGAAGACTACTGTATTCGAGGGAAACAATTTTATTTAGACATTAATTAATTACCATGGGTTCCCTTTGCATATTTAGGCTGCTTCATTAACAATTCCAAAACATATGTGAAGGTCGCAGTGGCGGAGGTAAAAATGAAATGGAGCCATCTCTCCCAACATGGCGAGTGGACAGAAAATGATTGAGGAGGACGGAAGCATGAAGGTTAGGAGATGCTAAATGAAAACAGCATGTAAAGAGCACAGACTTCGGTCCAACCACACAGAAACTGAACGGGTCACTCTTTTTTATTCTTATAAACTAGCGGGAGCAGTGGCGCGCGGCCCATGTGCGCGCGCTATAAGAGTGCCCGCGAGCCATGCGCTTAATGAGCCATGACGATGGAGTGAGTGGCGCGCGCGCAAGAGCGAGCACCAGACCATATGTTTTGAATTATCGCACCTGTGTCTGGGCACGATAATTCAAAACATATGGCGCATGTGTGGGTAACGGCAAGCAATAGGCCACACACGCACAAGCCTGTGGTGAGCTTTTCAAAGCCCCTTACTAAAAGTCTCGCCAGTGCAGCGCATGTGCGCTGCTGCAGGCTCAACATAAAAATGAAAGTAAGAAGAAGAAAATTGGCCCGTGCAAAGTGATGACTCCTGCCAGATCTGAGCCAGTGACGTGAAGATAGAGATAGGGACTTTCTAATCATGTGCCAAAGGAATTTTACGAGCACTCGACTGCCAGATAAAAGACCCTGCTGAAGTGACTGCAACTCTACTGGAACATTCTGCCTTCATGAGAAAAGGAGAGAGTGGTAAAATTGCTAAATACATCTTTTTCTGGAGACAGGTAAAATGCACATATCTAGACAGCGCTCTCCTTCACGCTGCAGTAGTGCAATGGCGAGCAGACAGGTGGGATTAAAGGCAATGCGTCTGTGAGGCTTGGAGGAGGACGATCATCCAGTGCATGAGAACCACAGCCCTACTGTGAGTTGGATCAACTGGTGGGGTCAATATGTGAGAAGAAGCCAAAAGCCCAGTTTACGCACTGAACCCTGGATCTCAATTGGACAAGTCTAGGCTGAGCCCGTGATGGCACATGGACCTCGTCTCATCGACTCGATCCATCGAGGCCCAATGGCTGCATGCAGAGCCGATGTATTCTGATGTTCTCGTGAATATGGGATGTTCCAAGAATACTAGTCTACCTAATTGAACAATGGCGCGGAAACCAAAAACAGGCTAAAGATCATACACTATGGAGGCAGTAGTCATAGGAGGACCAGACTAATGTGTGTACAAGGATTCCACACAGACCAATCCCAAACAACAGCTGGAAATTAAACAAACATTCACATGGACATTTCCATAATATTGAACTTTTCAAAAGTGACAGTTTTCCGGCTGTCCACCAGCCTAATGACTGTGAAAACTGCATGGAAGATAAAGCAGACGAAGTGATAGTACCAACCAAAAAGGTGCTAGCGCATCACCACTCAATGGTGTTTGTCCAATAGAAACAGATGGTCCATGGTGTGTTTGCTACACAAGGGCTTTCAAACATGAGGAGGACGTGTGGTACCACCAGGTGAGATGAGAGAGACTGCTGGAACAAGCAGCAACTGCATCCATCCAGTACAGAAAGCGCCACATCAGTAGCCACCCTGTTGGCCGTGCTTTCCTGACAATAGTGTTTTGTAGTTACTATTTTATGCCCACCTTCACAGGTTTCTAAGTCAACTACACGCATACAAAAAGGGTTCTTGGTGGCTGGTAGTTCAAAGACTCTAATGGATTCTGAAGTCAGGGCACTAAAGCGTGCTCATTTCTCCCCTGAGGCGGAAGCCGGGGGTTCTACAAGCCTATCCCTTATTTCTGGTAACAATTTTAAAAACTGTAAATATTTTACTAGTCTCACTTTTAATTACTGGAAAGGATGACTCGATTGCAAGAATCACGTTGCACCGAGGTTCGCTCCACTCGCCCCCATTCATCCCGGCGCAGCCGATTAGGGGCTGACGACGCGGGTTAAAGGCTGTGGGCGCCATCTTGCAGGGAGAAAGGGTTGGCGGTCCAGTTGCAGGACGCCTCCCACCCTCCTCCCCACAGTACAAATAGACGATGCCCTTCCGTCCGCGCAGCGGGCGGGCAAAGCGGGCGCGCCGGCGGCGCGCCAGAGGCGCACCAAAGGCAAGCCCGTGTGCGCCCGTCCGCGCCGGGACCGGGCCTAGGGCCACAACCCCTGGATCTTTTGGTACAGCTCGCCTTTTACCTTACTCATCCCTAATGCTGACTGATCTACGTCCACCGCTCACAGATAGATGTATTAAATATAATCCGGAGTCGGTTACAGACATCACCGCTCTCGAATGTAGGCATTGCCAGGCAACCATACCCCTAACAAATAATTTAGCCGAAGGCAACAATCAGAGACATTCTAAAAAAAACATAATAGCACTCACTAATGTCCGCTCACTGGCAAAGCATAGGCAAGAAATAGCTGACCTACTTCGAGACAGGAATATTGATATAATGTTTCTGACTGAAACCTGGATGGACAAATCGTCAGATCCAGATCTTGTGATAGCTGTCCCAAATGGATATGTAGTCCACAGACATGAAAGACAGGGTAAAAGAGGAGGTGGGATAGCTATAATCACCCGCGATATATATAATATCCGGACCTCACCGATACCCGCGGCTACTTGTGAAGCGCTGCAGTTTGACATCTATCTATCCCCCACATACAATTTTAAGGGCATGCTACTGTACAGACGTCCGGGAGTACGTTCAGGATTTCTCACTGAAATCGGGACTATTTTGGAATCACTGGCAGTTGAGAAGTCCCTAACAGTATTGGGAGACTTCAATTTCCATCTCGACAGATGCGATGATAAAGACACTCTGTCTCTTCTGTCTGAGATGGAAGTTCTGGGGCTCTCACAACTAGTAAATCAACCCACCCATGATGCAGGGCATATGTTGGATGGTATCTTCACTAATGTAGAAGATCTCCAAATTACTAATGTTTTCCCACTAGCCTGGACTGATCATCGCATAGTCCTAGGCACCATCACAACTAATGAGGCCTCCATCTCAAGAACTCCCTCTCTTAGTCGCGAACCATTTAAGGCCTGGAAAGACATTAATATGCCTAACCTCAAGATCTCATTGGACAGCACTATACCTACCTTGTCCAATAATCCAGATATGGCAATTAAGCAATACCAAGACTGGTTAGGCCAGGCCATTAATAAACTAGTACCGATTAAATTCATAACTAGGAATAGGAATTTCCCCTCAGCACCTTGGTATTCTGAGGAATTAAGAAAGCAGAAACAACGCTGTAGAAACAGAGAAAGGCACTGGAGAAAAAACTATGATGAGGAAAGTAAAATAATCTACAAGGAGTTGCTAGCACAGTACAAATACATGATCGTGGAGGCCATAAAAAAGTATTTGAGCGAGCAAATAGAGAGTGCAAAAAACTCCAGCAAAAAGTTATATGATATAACTAAGCAGTTGGCAGGAAACGCCCCTGATCTTAACCCCCGACGTCACAAATCTTTTGTGAGTCATTAGCACTCTTTTTCTTCACAAAAGTGAATGATATTTACTCAGCATTCGCCTCCACTGCTACTGAAAGCACTAATGATATACATTCGGTCCCCCTTAGTAACACATTCTCGCAGTTTGTGGATATTTCAGAGACCCAAGCTAGAGATATTATAAGTTCTATTAAATCCGGCTCAGCACTGGATCCATGTCCATTGAAAATCCTGGTCCCAATAATGGATTCCTTGATTCCAGCTATCACACAAATCTGTAACCTCATGTTCAGTACTGGAATCTATCCTGGTTTGTTAAAAAAACCCCTCCTGAAGCCCCTTCTGAAAAAACCAGGCCTAGATAAAACAGAGCTGAAAAATTACAGACCCATCGCCAATCTTCCTTTTTTGGCTAAAGTGGTGGAAAAGGCTATGAACATTCAACTAGCAACTTTTATCGAGGAACACCACCTACTTGATGAGACCCAATTTGGATTTCGCAAGTTCCATGGAACAGAGACGGCTTTGATTAAGGCGGCGGATGACATTAGAGTCATCCGAGACCAGGGTGGTTCAGCACTGCTGGTGTTACTGGATCTTTCGGCAGCTTTCGACACGGTCGACCATCAGATTTTGGTCGACCGTGTCGAGAAAATGGGTGTGCAGGGCTTAGCCAAGAATCTATTGGCTTCGTTTCTGAATGAAAGATCGCAGGCAGTGACGCGAGGACCATTTGAATCAACTAATTTGTCCTTGCCGTGTGGGGTACCTCAAGGTTCATCCCTAAGTCCGACACTATTTAATATCTATATGTCGGACCTAGCCAAAACCATCAAAGCCCATGGGATGAACCTTACCTCATACACGGACGACACACAGCTGATTCTAACCATCAAAAATGATGGAGAAGCAGTGGCAGAGGGTTTTAAAACAGGTATGCTGGCAATCGGACAATGGATGTCGGCAAACTGTTTAAAACTTAATTCTGAAAAAACAGAGGTGGTAACTTTCGGACATCTGCTCCCCAGTTGGTCCCCAGTGTGGTGGCCAACATCTTTCGGAGCTCTGCCGACACCAACTCCCAAGGTGAGGAACCTGGGTGTTATCTTTGATAACGACCTTAATTTTGTGGCTCACGCCAACCAGACGGCCACCACTGCCTTTTACAAATAACGACTGGTAAAAGAAATCCTCCCTTTTCTCCCAAAGAGTGCAGGCAAAACCCTGGTGAGCTCTTTAGTCTTGTCCGCGCTAGATTACTGCAATGGCTTGTTCGCCAACGCCCAAATCAGGGTCATCAAGAAAATGCAGACAGTGCAGAACGTGGCTGCCAGACTTCTTTCAGGAATCTTAACGGCCAATCTTAACGACCTGGTGGTGCCTCGCACTAAATTGGTTACTTGGCGAGATCGTCGCTTTTTGGTGGTGGCTCCAAAACTGTGGAACACACTCCCCCAATTTATCAGGACAAGTCCAAATCTCATGTCATTTAGAAAACAACTGAAAACCTGGTTGTTTAACCACTAGGCTTGAAGCCCAGCACTTGAGAAGTCTGCAATAGCAATAGCACCGAGACGCCTGCGGGCATTTGTTCGCGCTTTATTAAATATCAAAAATAAATAAATAAATAAATAAATAAATAAATAAATAAATAAATAAGTCAAAGCAGAGGCTGCAGATAACAATGATTTTAAAAAAAGGGAAATAAGTTAAGCCCTCACTGCTGATAGCTGGAATCAGCAGAGCGCCCTGGAATCCCAGCATGGCCATCTAAGCCTGTCATCCTTCAGATGTTAAGCACCATTGACAATGGCCTCAGTAGTAAATACACCATTAATGCACCTTGAGGCCACAACAACCATCTTGGACATCACTTACATTTTCTTAGCAAAGGTCAAATGAGCCCTAACAAAAAACTCCACACTTTACCCCAATGAGGGGGGCGCTAGAGAGCGCGCAAGCAGCATGGCCGCACTGATGTGAGGCTCCTGCTTCCTGGAACTGATATCCTTCACTTATCCTGAACAATTGGGCGCTAATTGGGCTAAATTGTCGAGAGATCGGTGGCGCTACCCCGCGGCTACAAGTGGAGTGAAGTGCGGAAGGATCGGCGGCGGACAACCGGAGCGGCGGGCGCCTGAAATCTGAGCCGCGCCGCCCGTCTGACCTGCATGGAGCTGTGACTCGGCTGCAGTGGCTGGGAAAGGTCAGGGATTACCACTAGGCAACCAGGCCACGCGTCCAGCAACGACACAGTGAGTCAGCGTTATCGCTAACGACCGAGTCACAGCGCAGAGGCGGACTGCCCGTGCAACATGACGCCAAGGAGGCATTTGTGGAGATAGTACTGCTGGGGGTGGCGGCGCAGGTTTCCATGAGGCCACTGCGCGAGAGACTTTGCTGAGAGCCATAATGGTGTTGCGATGTGATTGATGGATGCGGACATACTGACGGAGGCGGCGAGGACTGTGTAGCTGAATTTGTGGGGAGCCCACATTGCGCAGCGGTGGAGGATTGGCGCGTGTCCCCCCCCCCCACTGTGAAGATCTAGTGAACACCGGGGCAGGATAATAAATATACTGAGGAGGCCGGACATACCACGGCGGCTGTGGGGAAAGCGCCTTTGGCAGGAGAGCCGAGGTGTGGGGACAGGCTTCACGAAGATACTGAGCAGTGTTCTTCCCCTACACGCCTCGGTTACGGTATGTAACAGTCTGTGTGATGCCTGTGGCGAGAGGGGAGATGGGCAGTGGCAGTGCGTGGATAGCCAGCTGAGACGAGAGTGCAAGAGGAGTGAGACCCTTACTGGCCGGTGCGGAGCACCTGAAGCGACCTGCGACAGGCGCGATCAACCCCCTTGAAGCGGCAGAGCATTGGGCGGTGGTTTGACGGGGACTGTGACTGCCGGGCCGCCACTAGTACTCCCCCCAACATATTGTGGGTGCTGGATGTCGCACGCTGCTGCGGTTTTACGGACTTAGCAACCTGCTGCCGTTGTGCCCTACAGGGCTTTGGAAGGGGCTCAAGTAGCTCCGTGAATCGCCATACATTGGTGGAGAAGGCAGCTGGCGATTATGAGGTGATGCTTCAGCAGGACACTGTCTTGGGCAAGTAGCTGACCCAGTGAGGTGAGAGCTGCTGAGAGGTGCTGGACAGAGCAAGCTGACGCGACAAGAGTGCGGGGCAGGATCAGCTGCTGACGACGAAAGGGCCACGTGGCGACTTGGGCTGGCCCTCACACTTCACCCTAGACTGGTGGTTGCCTTGATTACTCCTGATACATACGCAGAAGGCGTCACACTCTTGCTGAAATATGGGGAAGCCCGACACTCGTCAACCGAAACTAAATTTCAAAGCTGCAAAGAAGGGAAGCAAATCTACTGCTGACGACCAGGAGCAGGACTTGGCTGAGCGCGCTGGAGGGGGAGCCAATTCACAGGCCTCGGACATGTCCAATATACTACAAGAGATGCGGCAAGGATTTGCAACAGTGGTGGACAAGGTGGACCGTATGTCCTCTAGGATGGATGCCATTGCACATAAGCTAGATGGCCACGAAGACTGCATTAAGGAGGCGGAAGGACACATATCAGAATCAGATGACGTCACTGCAACCCATACAGTGCAACTTACGAGAATGGATAAACTGCTACCCGTCATAGCCGCAAAAAACGAGGACTTGGAAGCGCGCAGTCGGCGCAACAACATACGCATCATAGGCATACCAGAATCGACAAATACTGGTAGAATGGAGGACTATATAGAAAAACTACGGCTGGAGTCCATAGGCAAAGACGCCTTTTCCTCGCAGTTCATAGTGGAAAGGGCGCACAGAACCCTCGGTCCACGTCCGGTGCCGGGAAGCCCCCCACGAGCTATAATTGCACGATTACTTAATTATAGAGACCGGGATGTAGCCATCAGAGCTGCGAGAAACGAGCAGAAGTTGCCATATGATGGTAACACCTTTTCCATATATCCAGACTTCACACCTATCGTGCAAGAAGAGCGCCGCAGTGTTTGTGGAAGTCAAGCGGAAGTTGCGATCGGAGCAAATTGATTACACACTCCTCTACCCAGCAAAACTCAGAGTTACGCACCAAGGGAAGCAGCGATTCTTCACGTCTCCCCAGCAAGTCGAAGACTTCCTCCGAACATTGAAACGAGCAAACCGGGGTGGAGTGCGACTGGAGGCCTCGCAGCAGAATGGTGACATGAATGAAAATGAGGATCTGGAATGACTGACTCCAGCAAAGTAATCTGCACACATACAAGGGAACTATTACGGATTGGTAGGCTTGGTCGGACAATCTAGCTGATGCGAGGTGAGATCCTTCCAGTATGGCTCAATTGTTTACGTGTTATTGTGGTTCCAGGCCTGCTCCCCCCTCCTCATGATAGGGCCATCAGCGCAGTCGAAGGAGAACTTAAGGGGAGCGAGGAGACTGCGTAGCTGTCTAGAAGGTCCCCCTACGGGTATTACCCCATGGAAGTACAAGTTTTGAACTATGAGGGGAGGGTAACGGAAGTGGGGTTCCAATTTTGAGGCAGGGTGGGAGGGTGGACGTGGGATTCTGGCAAGATTGGGTTGCTTCAGTGGGTGGGGGGAGGGAATTTGCAGTTCTTGTTGATTAGACGTAGGTCTGTGGGGGTTTGTTCGAGGGGGTTATTTGGTACATGTGGTTGTCAATAAGCGCATCTAAGGGATTTACTGTATGGTCGTACACAAAGATTAATATTACTTTGAAATGTCCTTGTTGTACTGGAGCCGCAGTTGTTGAGCGACTACAGGTGGTGGATCTGGAACAGCGGCGATGCTATCCGATGGAGAACTGTAGAGATGTACAAGGCCTAGCTCATGACCCCCATTGACAGCACTAAACTAAACATAATTACATGGAACGTACGGGGGCTGCGTGACCCGCGTAAGAGATGCCAAATACTATCCTATCTTGACAGACACCAGGTATACGTAGCAATGCTGCAGGAGACACACTTCAACCCAAGACGTAACATCACATTTGCTTGTAAATGGGCGGCACACAGGATCTTTTCTTCTTTCTCTTCCTATGCGAGAGGTGTGGCGATTCTGGTTAAGAGGGGTACTCCGTTAACACTAGCGGGAGCCACGTGGGATGCCCAGGGGAGATATTGCCTGACTTGGGGGAGGTTGGGGTCTGATTCTGTTACCCTGGCCTGCTGTTATGGTCCTAATGTGGACGGCCCCCACTTCTTAACAGAACTATGGGCATAGATTGTGGACATTGGGTCCAACCATATTGTGTGGGGAGGTGACTTTAACATTGCGCGGAGTCCGGATATTGATAGTTCCCACCCAGCTCCCCATCATTACACAAAAGCCCGTGCCATGCTGCATTCCACACTCACGGACACACAATCTGATAGATGCGTGGAGACACTTGCACCCTAACGACCTAGAGGGTACCCACTTTACTGCGCAGGCGGCGACATGGGCGAGACTGGACTATATTTTCTTGAGTGTCGGACTATGTCCGGCAATTTTACAAGTGCAACACTTAGCCAGGACTTACTCGGATCATGCACCGGTACGGCTTACATTATCCTCCACAGATTTATGGTCCTCCCAGAAGCAGCTGTAGGTTGCAACCTACCATACTACTAGAGACTGTGTTTCAGGAGGAGCTCAGAGAGGAGATCAAAGATTTTTTCATACGTAATAAGGATTCGGTAGATAGCGTAGAAATTATCTGGGAAGCTTTCAAAGTGACGTTACAAGGCTTTTGCATAGCAAAGGGTGCTGGGATGCTTAAAGATATTTTGAACACGTTACGTACACTTGAGACCGAACTTAAGTCATTGGAGAGCAGATTAGCTACTAGGCCGGACGGCATAACACAATCTCAGTTTAGATCGAAACTCACAGCCTACATGGATGAGACTCGCAGAGAGGTGAGATTTCGAGGGAAGTATTGGACGGCCCGCCGCTATGGCGAGAGGCCTGGAAAGGCGCCGGCAGAGATGATTCGGAGGTCATGAGGCTCTAATGTAATCCTAGAATTGGAAGGGTTGGACGGCATTGTCTATAGGGACACTGCAACCATACTTAATGCCTTCACTGAGCACTACACAGCATTGTATACAACCACTAGGAAGGGAAAATTGAACCTAGACGCATATTTGGACGATATATCGCTGGGGTGGTTGGACGATACACAGCGGACATTTGTGTGTGCCCCGTTCGAGCTTGACGAGGTCAGGAAAGCCATCATGCATATGCAGTCGGGTAAGCCCACGGGGTCAGATGGTATCCCAGTTGAGTTTTATAAAACCTATATTGATATGATGGCTCCCATACTGCGTGAGGTCTATGAGGATGCACTGGAGGTAGGGCGTCTCCCCCCTTCCATGAGAAAGGCGATCATCGTCTCCCTATTAAAACCAGGGAAAACACTGCTCCACTGTGATTCGTATAGGCCCCTGTCACTGCTCAATTGTGATGTTAAAATATTAGCTAAGCTCATAGCTAATCGTCTCAGTCTACTCATGGAACATTTAATACTGCCTGACCAGTTCGGATTTGTGCCCAGGCATGCAACATCCCATAACTTGCGGACCCTATTCACAATATTGAATGACGTTTCTTCGGAGTTACCTTTAGCAGCAGTTTTCCTGGATGCCACAAAGGCTTTTGACTCCATTGAGTGGGACTATTTGTTTGGTGTGATGTCCCGAATGGGGTTCCCCCCCTTTTCCTTTCCTGGATACGTTTGTTGTATTGCTCACCTATAGCTAGAATAGTGATTAATGGCAAAACTTCTGAGGGTTATTCAATAACGAGAGGTACGAGGCAGGGTTGCCCCCTGTCCCCCCTGTTGTTCGCGATCGCGGTGGAACCACTGGTGGCTAAATTGCGTCAGCACCACCGTGACAGAGCACTGCAATGCAACATGAGGCAGATATTGGTTTCCCTCTATGCGGACGACATTACACTCTACATACGAAACCCCCAACAGAACTTAAATATTATCCTTTGAGAATTTATAGTGTTTGGATTGCTTTCAGGGGTCCAGATAAACTGGGGTAAGTCCAGTATCTTTCCCCTTACTGATGCAATGAGTCGCTTTCCCTTGGACTATCTGATGGCATGGTGCGAGGATGAACTGAAATATTTAGGCATCCGTGTGACGAGGGATAGAGATGAATTGATGCGTCTTAATTACGGGACCGCTATGGTTCGAATTGCGGATAATATATCAAAATGGATTACCCTCCCTCTCTCCATGGCGGGCGTGTGTCTTTGATAAAGATGGTTATATTATTTCAACTATTGTATATGTTTCTTAATATACCCTTTCACCCGGGGTCATTCTTTTTTAAACAGTTGCGGTCAGAACTGACGCGATTAGTGTGGGGGGGTAAAACCGCGAGATTACGGTGGGATGTATTGACGAGGCCTTATTCTCAGGGTGGATTTGGTGTACCTAATTTTGAATTAAACTATTACCGCGCACAGGCACATTATGCCCATTTTTGGTTGCACCAACCACATTATATGCCCCAGGTGGCGGCGGAGCATTGGCTCACTCTTCCCGTCCCTATTGAGGCGGCGGTGTACATTCCGACCCTCACGCGGGATAAGACGCCGACCACGGTGAGTTGCACGGTGGCGGCCTGGGCACATGTGAGTAAGTTGTTGGATGCGCCTATGCTTTACTCGCCATTGTTACCGCTGGTATATCATCCCGCCATGCCTCTTCTTCAGGAGACACTTTTCCACAAGTTTAAAGATCGCACTAGGATACACAACTGGGGGGACATGTATCAAGAGGGGTCATTCCGCACAGTGGCACACGTGTTCCAGAATATAACACCGACACCCCTAGAAACCTTCCTATACATTCGCCTGCAGCAGGGAATTCTCTCTATTACTCCTGATTTCCCTTCAGAGCCACCGACCTTTACACCGCTACAGCTGACACTTCAGAACGAGAAGGCTAAACGGCTGGTGTCAATACTATACAAAGCAGTACACACACAGAAGATTGAGCAACGGCAAGGGAAAGGTGGGATCTCGAACTGGGTATAACTCTGACGGATAAACATTGGGAATTCTGCTAGCGGCAGACTGAGCGAATTTCAGCTAGCAGTAGGCTTAGGATTATCCACTATAAATTCCTACATAGACTGTATTATACCCCAGCCAGAATGTATAGATACAAATTGAGGGATACCGACTCGTGTGATAGGTGTCATGTTGAATGCGCTGACTTCCTGCACCTGACATGAGGCTGTCCGGAGATATATAAGTATTGGGCGCAGATTTTTCAGGCTCTGTCCACTATGATTAATGCCCGGATTGACATGTCCCCACGATGGCTTTATTCGGGTATGTGGAGCGGCTAAGGGCGGAACATCGTAAATTTGTGGCCTTGGCGTTGCTTCAAGCTAAAAGGGGAGTGGCATGCCGCTGGGGAAGAGGGAGAGCACCCAAGTTTAAGCTGTGGCTTCATGATCTAATATATTGTCAGGAACAGCAGGCGATCTATGCGGAACTTCTGCCACCTACATGAAACCCCCGCGATATTTGGGCACCACTGCAATGTTATCCATTGTCCCACTCTCCGAGCAGTCCTTCCGGGGCGGAGTAAGCCTGTTCGAGAGCAGGAACTATTAAATGTCAATGTGGACTATCAGGAGTTGGTCACACCAGCTAGACTAGACCTGAAGGAGGGTTTGGGTGCTAGCTGCCTCACTAGTGGTTGACCTGTTGGGTTGTGGTGGAGGTGCCCCCTTGCCCACCTACCCTTTCCTCAATATGACCTGTTCTAGTCCCTGGGTTTCTATTGTTTCATTTCTTTTGTAATGGGTGTGTAATTTATCTGACTGGTTTGCTCTGATATAACAACGTTGAACAATGTAACAGGAAATAATTGTTTTGCAAGACGAACACTAAATGTATGTTTATGACACATTGAAATAGCTGTATGTGTATGACAACATGTGTACCACGTTTATGGTTGTTTTCTAAAAATCTTTATAAAGATTTTCACAAAAAAAAAAACTTTACCCAAATGAGCTTCCCATGACAGCATGATCAAACACCTTCCCTTCCAGCGGAAATCTCAAACATGACAGTCGCTGGAAATCTTCCAGACAGCAACTTCGTCTTCAGGCCAGGCTCCAACCCTAGGAATCGGGGTCTCCCTGCTACTGTGGTAAATAGACTTCCACCACACTGTCCGCAGACACACTAGAAATCATTGCTTATAGCAGGCACACTGCCCACTGTTGGAAATTGCAGACACGCTATCAACCAATGGTAATGGCGGACACACTGTCAACCAAAGGCAATGGCAGACAAGCTGTCAACCAAAGGTAATGGCAGACACGCTGTCAACCAAAGGTAGTGGCAGACATGCTGTTAACCAACGGTAATGGCAGACACTCTGTCAACCAACGGTAATGGCAGACACGCTGTCAACCAACGGTAATGGCAGACATGCTGTCAACCAAAGGTAATGCCAGACACGTTGTTAACCAACGCTATTGTGGTAAACAGACTTCCACCACACAGTCAGCAGACACACTGGAAATCATTGCTTATAGCAGGCACACTGCCCACTGTTGGAAATGGCAGACACGCTATCAACCAATGGTAATGGCAGACACGCTATCAACCAAAGGTAATGGCAGACACGCTGTCAACCAATGGTAATGGCAGACACTCTGTCAACCAAAGGTACTGGCAGACACGCTGTCAACCATAGGTAATGGCAGACACGCTGTCAACCAAAGGTAGTGGCAGACACACTGTCAACCAACGGTAATGGCAGACACGCTGTCAACCAACGGTAATGGCAGACACTCTGTCAACCAAAGGTAATGGCAGACACGCTGTCAACCAACGGTAATGGCAGACACTCTGTCAACCAAAGGTACTGGCAGACACGCTGTCAACCAAAGGTAATGGCAGACACGCTGTCAACTAAAGATAGTGGCAGACACACTGTCAACCAACGGTAATGGCAGACACTCTGTCAACCAACGGTAATGGCAGACACTCTGTCAACCAAAGGTACTGGCAGACACGCTATCAACCAAAGGTAATGGCAGACACACTGTCAACCAAAGGTAGTGGCAGACACACTGTCAACCAACGGTAATGGCAGACACGCTGTCAACCAACGGTAATGGCAGACACTCTGTCAACCAAAGGTAATGGCAGAAACGCTGTCAACCAACGGTAATGGCAGACATGCTGTCAACCAACTGTAATGGCAGACAGGCTGTTAACCAAAGGTAATGGCAGACACGCTGTCAACCTACGGTAATGGCAGACACGCTGTCAACCAACGGTAATGGCAGACACTCTGTCAACCAAAGATAATGGCAGACATGCTGTCAACCAACGGTAATGCAGACACGCTGTCAGCCAACGGTAATGGCAGACACGCTATCAACCAAAGGTAATGGCAGACACGTTGTCAACCAAAGGTACTGGCAGACACGCTGTCAACCATAGGTAATGGCAGACACGCTGTCAACCAAAGGTAGTGGCAGACACACTGTCAACCAACGGTAATGGCAGACACGCTGTCAACCAACGGTAATAGCAGACACTCTGTCAATCAAAGGTAATGGCAGACACGCTGTCAACCAACGGTAATGGCAGACACTCTGTCAACCAAAGGTACTGGCAGACACGCTGTCAACCAAAGGTAATGGCAGACACGCTATCAACCAAAGATAGTGGCAGACACACTGTCAACCAACGGTAATGGCAGACACTCTGTCAACCAACGGTAATGGCAGACACTCTGTCAACCAAAGGTACTGGCAGACACGCTATCAACCAAAGGTAATGGCAGACACACTGTCAACCAAAGGTAGTGGCAGACACACTGTCAACCAACGGTAATGGCAGACACGCTGTCAACCAACGGTAATGGCAGACACTCTGTCAACCAAAGTTAATGGCAGACACGCTGTCAACCAACGGTAATGGCAGACATGCTGTCAACCAACGGTAATGCAGACAGGCTGTTAACCAAAGGTAATGGCAGACACGTTGTCAACCAACGGTAATGGCAGACACGCTGTCAACCAACGGTAATGGCAGACACGCTGTCAACCAACGGTAATGGCAGACACTCTGTCAACCAAAGGTAATGGCAGACACGCTGTGAACCAACGGTAATGGCAGACACTCTGTCAACCAAAGGTACTGGCAGACACGCAGTCAACCAAAGGTAATGACAGACACGCTGTCAACCAAAGGTAGTGGCAGACACACTGTCAACCAACGGTAATTTCAGACACGCTGTCAACCAACGGTAATGGCAGACACTCTGTCAACCAACGGTAATGGCAGACACTCTGTCAACCAAAGGTACCGGCAGACACGCTGTCAACCAAAGGTAATGGCAGACACACTGTCAACCAAAGGTAGTGGCAGACACACTGTCAACCAACGGTAATGGCAGACACTCTGTCAACCAAAGGTAATGGCAGACACGCTGTCAACCAACGGTAATGGCAGACACTCTGTCAACCAAAGGTACTGGCAGACACGCTGTCAACCAAAGGTAATGGCAGACACGCTGCCAACCAAAGATAGTGGCAGACACACTGTCAACCAACGGTAATGGCAGACACTCTGTCAACCAACGGTAATGGCAGACACTCTGTCAACCAAAGGTACTGGCAGACACGCTATCAACCAAAGGTAATGGCAGACACACTGTCAACCAAAGGTAGTGGCAGACACACTGTCAACCAACGGTAATGGCAGACACGCTCTCAACCAACGGTAATGGCAGACACTCTGTCAACCAAAGGTAATGGCAGACACGCTGTCAACCAACGGTAATGGCAGACATGCTGTCAACCAACTGTAATGGCAGACAGGCTGTTAACCAAAGGTAATGGCAGACACGCTGTCAACCACCGGTAATGGCAGACACGCTGTCAACCAACGGTAATGGCAGACACTCTGTCAACCAAAGATAATGGCAGACATGCTGTCAACCAACGGTAATGCAGACACACTGTCAACCAACGGTAATGGCAGACACGCTGTCAACCAACGGTAATAGCAGACACTCTGTCAACCAAAGGTAATGGCAGACACGCTGTCAACCAACGGTAATGGCAGACACTCTGTCAACCAAAGGTACTGGCAGACACGCTGTCAACCAAAGGTAATGGCAGACACGCTGTCAACCAAAGATAGTGGCAGACACACTGTCAACCAACGGTAATGGCAGACACTCTGTCAACCAACGGTAATGGCAGACACTCTGTCAACCAAAGGTACTGGCAGACACGCTATCAACCAAAGGTAATGGCAGACACACTGTCAACCAAAGGTAGTGGCAGATACACTATCAACCAATGGTAATGGCAGACACGCTGTCAACCAACGGTAATGGCAGACACTCTGTCAACCAAAGGTAATGGCAGACACGCTGTCAACCAACGGTAATGGCAGACATGCTGTCAACCAACTGTAATGGCAGACAGGCTGTTAACCAAAGGTAATGGCAGACACGCTGTCAACCAACGGTAATGGCAGACACGCTGTCAACCAACGGTAATGGCAGACACTCTGTCAACCAAAGATAATAGCAGACATGCTGTCAACCAACGGTAATGCAGACACGCTGTCAGCCAACGGTAATGGCAGACACGCTATCAACCAAAGGTAATGGCAGACACGTTGTCAACCAAAGGTAATGGCAGACACTCTGTCAACCAAAGGTAATGGCAGACACGCTGTGAACCAACGGTAATGGCAGACACTCTGTCAACCAAAGGTACTGGCAGACACGCAGTCAACCAAAGGTAATGACAGACATGCTGTCAACCAAAGGTAGTGGCAGACACACTGTCAACCAACGGTAATTTCAGACACGCTGTCAACCAACGGTAATGGCAGACACTCTGTCAACCAAAGGTACCGGCAGACACGCTGTCAACCAAAGGTAATGGCAGACACACTGTCAACCAAAGGTTGTGGCAGACACACTGTCAACCAACGGTAATGGCAGACACTCTGTCAACCAAAGGTAATGGCAGACATGCTGTCAACCAACGGTAATGGCAGACACTCTGTCAACCAAAGGTACTGGCAGACACGCTGTCAACCAAAAGTAATGGCAGACACGCTGTCAACCAAAGATAGTGGCAGACACACTGTCAACCAACGGTAATGGCAGACACTCTGTCAACCAACGGTAATGGCAGACACTCTGTCAACCAAAGGTACTGGCAGACAGGCTATCAACCAAAGGTAATGGCAGACACACTGTCAACCAAAGGTAGTGGCAGACACACTGTCAACCAACGGTAATGGCAGACACGCTCTCAACCAACGGTAATGGCAGACACTCTGTCAACCAAAGGTAATGGCAGACACGCTGTCAACCAACGGTAATGGCAGACATGCTGTCAACCAACTGTAATGGCAGACAGGCTGTTAACCAAAGGTAATGGTAGACACGCTGTCAACCAACGGTAATGGCAGACACGCTGTCAACCAACGGTAATGGCAGACACTCTGTCAACCAAAGATAATGGCAGACATGCTGTCAACCAACGGTAATGCAGACACGCTGTCAGCCAACGGTAATGGCAGACACGCTATCAACCAAAGGTAATGGCAGACACGTTGTCAACCAACGTTAATGGCAGACACTCTGTCAACCAAAGGTACTGGCAGACACGCTGTCAACCATAGGTAATGGCAGACACGCTGTCAACCAAAGGTAGTGGCAGACACACTGTCAACCAACGGTAATGGCAGACATGCTGTCAACCAACGGTAATGGCAGACACTCTGTCAACCAAAGGTAATGGCAGACACGCCGTCAACCAATGGTAATGGCAGACACTCTGTCAACCAAATGTACTGGCAGACACGCTGTCAACCAAAGGTAATGGCAGACACGCTGTCAACCAAAGATAGTGGCAGACACACTGTCAACCAACGGTAATGGCAGACACTCTGTCAACCAACGGTAATGGCAGACACACTGTCAACCAAAGGTACTGGCAGACACGCTATCAACCAAAGGTAATGGCAGACACACTGTCAACGAAAGGTAGTGGCAGACACACTGTCAACCAACGGTAATGGCAGACACGCTGTCAACCAACGGTAATGGCAGACACTCTGTCAACCAAAGGTAATGGCAGACACGCTGTCAACCAACGGTAATGGCAGACATGCTGTCAACCACCTGTAATGGCAGACAGGCTGTTAACCAAAGGTAATGGCAGACACGCTGACAACAAACGTTAATGGCAGACACGCTGTCAACCAACGGTAATGGCAGACACTCTGTCAACCAAAGATAATGGCAGACATGCTGTCAACCAACGGTAATGCAGACACGCTGTCAGCCAACGGTAATGGCAGACACGCTATCAACCAAAGGTAATGGCAGACACGTTGTCAACCAACGTTAATGGCAGACACGCTGTCAACCAACGGTAATGGCAGACACTCTGTCAACCAAAGGTAATGGCAGACACGCTGTGAACCAACGGTAATGGCAGACACTCTGTCAACCAAAGGTACTGGCAGACACGCAGTCAACCAAAGGTAATGACAGATACGCTGTCAACCAAAGGTAGTGGCAGACACACTGTCAACCAACGGTAATTTCAGACACGCTGTCAACCAACGGTAATGGCAGACATGCTGTCAACCAAAGGTAATGGCAGACACGCTGTTAACCAAAGGTAATGGCAGACATGCTGTCAACCAAAGGTAATGGCAGACACGCTGTTAACCAAAGGTAATGGCAGACACGCTATCAACCAACGGTAATGCAGACACGCTGTCAACCAACGGTAATGGCAGACACGCTATCAACCAATGGTAATGGCAGACACGTTGTCAACCAACGTTAATGGCAGACACCCTGTCAACCAGCAGTAATGGCAGACACTCTGTCAACCAAAGGTAATGGCAGACACGCTGTCAACCAAAGGTAATGGCAGACATGCTGTCAACCAAAGGTATTGGCAGACACGCTGTCAACCAAAGGTAAGAGGCAGACACACTGTCAACCAACGGTAATGGCAGACACTCTGTCAACCAAAGGTAATGGCAGACACGCTGTCAACCAACGGTAATTGGCAGACACGCTGTCAACCAAAAGGTAATGGCAGACACGCTGTCAACCAAAGGTAATGGCAGACACGCTGTCAACCAACGGTAATGGCAGACACGCTGTCAACCAACGGTAATGGCAAACACTCTATCAACCAAAGGTAATGGCAGACACGCTGTCAACCAATGGTAATGGCAGACACACTATCAACCAACGATAATGGCAGACACACTACCAACCGCTGGCAATGGCAGACACGCTATCAAACAGTGACAATGGAAGACACGCTATCAACCATAGGTAATGGTAAACAGACTTCCCATTATTGGTAATGACAGACACACCATCCATCATTGGTAATCGCAGTCCATGCTTCTTGGGGCCACTAGGCAATATAAGATTCATTGATATCATCAACCAGTTTTTCTTGCTTAAAAATTCTCCCATGAAATGTGCTCACCACTGGCTTAAACATAAATTGAGAAACCTCCTACCTCTTAGGACAAAAACTATTTGCACTGAAATTCCTATACACCAGGAAACGAAACCCCAGCTCATACTATAAACATCCCTGCATTACTCTATGTCCTGGCTAATTGACAAAGTATGATGTTACAACGTTCATACAGGGTGTTTTTATAAAAAATAAACAAAACCATGAAATTGGACTCTGCCTGTTCAGGCTTCTGTCCTCCCTGCTGCCTGATCCATCAACCCTACTCTTCCGCGTGGGCTCCCTGCCTGCTCAGCACTCTGCCTGCTCCTTCATCTGCCCTCTCTGCTGCCTGCTTCAGCCACCCTGCTCATCTGCTTGCGCTCTGCCTGCCCAGTCCTCTGAGATCTCTGTGCCTACTCGGCCTCTAATGTCTGGGTGCCCGGGTGAGGTAAAGTGCGCATCAGAGAAGGCAGACACTTTGAGGAGTTGTGTGCACGGGGTTAGCGACACTTGGCAGCTTTTCAGCCTTCCTCGCTCTGAAATTGTCGCTGCACTTACAAAACTACAAATGAACCGCAGGCGCCCTTCGCAGGGACCCACAGCAGCAGCGCAGCACTCTCTGTGCAGGCACACAAAGTAGGCACACTGACAGACAGACACAAACCTATCCAAGCACAGTGTGCCCTGCCCGCATGTACCCTGCTGTCACATTTGATAGCGCTCCCTACTTCTGTTTAGGTGCAGAAGAGCTTTGTACAGAACTGTGCGAATGTATGCACACGGGTACAAACTGCGTCCGTATGTAAATGGAGACACCATGCATGAACACTGCACAGGGTACTAGCGCACGTAGAGACGTGAAGTAATCCGGTATTTGTACATAGACACGCACATGTATGTACAAACCTAGATATCCACACAACTTGTAAATCATGGTCCAAAGACCACGAACGTGTACATATGGAAATGCGTTAGACATCCACATTTAAAAATTAAATCATATCATAGCAGTCTTCTACGGACGCTTACACGCCCGGCACCCCCCACACATGCGGGCAATGCATATGTATGTCACGTATGCCCTTCCGCAGGGAAGATGACACAGCAGGAGTGGGGCCTTTGACATGAAAAGTTTTGTGTTTGTAATAGGGTACAGTGGACAGGACTTGATTAGAAGCAGCATTCCGGCCCGGAGGCCCACATGGGTATGAGTGTTATGTTTTGAACAGATGGTGTTTGTCACCCGTGCCTATTGGGAAATACGTGACTTGCTATTAGTGACTACAAGTACCAGCATGCCGGGAGAACCGCACACCTGTGTGTCATGAAATGAGTGCATGCGCATAAATACTTTCAAGCCGTTTAAGCTGTTAAACACCATTTTCCTCTGATGAAGGAGCCATAGTGCTCTGAAACGCGTCAGGATTAAAGGACATTACTTTGAACTCTGAAATGGTATGCTGTTTTTATATCCCTTGTCCTGGTCAGCAGACTCCAGGAAACCTACAATATGAGTCTCACACTGGTGCAATGACAACATCAATAAAATAGGCTGACTGCAATACTCAGTAAGCTTTTTTTTTATCATGGCACAGCAGAAATTAGGCAACTCAGAATATAGGCCATGGTCATTTGGCAAACCAGACACCATAAGCAATCTTGCAGGCAGGAAAGCATCATCATATCATGCCAGTGCAAACTTGCCCTAGGGTTTTAAAATCTTGCACATTTAAGGTAACATTACAGATTCAGTCATTATAGGCAGGATCACCTACTCTTTCACTAGTGATAGTTGCTGAAAAATGTTGTACACCTCCTCTGGGGTATATAACTAGAAAAGGTAAGGAAGCAATAAGTACCTATTGTGCTGTTCCTATTGAAGCAGGGTAAAGATTGATTTGCATTTCGCTAGGTCCAAACAGGTGGCATGGTGGGAAACAGAACAATGGGTTGGAAAGCTATCCAGAACAATTGCCAGTGGTTAGATATATTGCAAGCATCCTCTCATCACTTTTGTGAGTTTGTTGTAATAGTCCAAGTGGCTATATGTATGCTCAGTCATGGGTCCTCTCTCATGGCGCACTGGAGTCAAGCTAAAGATGAAGAGCCCCAAACCTGGTGAAACCGGTCTTGGGTTGCAAATGGCTGGGTCCAAACTGGGATGGCATTGTGGACAAAAGTGATTAGGCAGAACATTATTTTCATCACCTTTTGTGCTTTTCTGATCTCGGATGTTCATGTCCTCTTTGTTCTGGTTCCCCTGGTCATCTGGTTCTCTTTGCCTTGGCGTGAGACTTCATGAGCCTGCTCCTCCTGGGCTTCATAGTGATATTCCTGGTCTCCTTTGTCCTGGTCCTGTGCAAATGCCTATGCATGTAGGAATCGGAATCAAATTTGTGATTCCTTAACATTGGCTAATAGCGATTCGGAAGTTGCTAATCGCTATTAGCTAATGTGACTCCTTTCTTTCCTATGGGCCTGCAGGCCCATAGGAATGAATGGTAATGCATTTGCAAAGTGCAATTACCAAATTGGTAATCGTAAATTACAAATGGAAATCCAAGGGTGCCGGGGGCCTAAGGCCCCCCTGAAGTACCCCCAAAAAAAAGTTACGTGTGCGCATGTGAAGCAAAGTGCGCTACATGGCATGCTTCGAAAAATGCATTTTTGTGCATTTTTCGAAGCATGCACAAATTGCCATCAACTTGAAGTTGATAGTAATTAGCGTTTCCTAATTGCACAGTTCGTATTTAGGAAAGGCATAAACGCCTTAGCATTACGGAATCGCAAGTTGCGATTCCCTAAATGCATTTGCAATTTAGATAAATCTGATGACCTAAATAGCAAATGACAGAAGGTACCTGCATTGGAAAAGGCCTTTTTCCATTCGCAAATGGGCCAATTCTGCGAATCGGCCAGTTTGCGAATGGAAAAAGGCTTGATGCATGTCCCCCTAAGGGAATAAATTAAATGCAACTTTTAAATCCAGTACCATGTGCGTTAATTGAATTGCTTTCTGATAAGCATGACGTGAAAACTTCACTCCCTTCTTTTCAGTTTACCCGATTTGGGGCATGTGCTAAATTTACTAAAATCTGCTGTGACAGGGGGCGGAAATCGGGACTGTCCTGGCAAATCCAGGACATCCTACTTAAATATAAATAAATACTAGACTTAAGGAAGCACAAATGCCGTTTCCATCTTCCGAGCATATTACTGATGTAGCTGCCTTTTATTTATGCTGAGGTTGTTGAGAATAATGAGAAAATCAACAAAACTGATATTTTCCAAATTCACTGTACATATCAAAAAACAAATATATGAAGAAAACACTTCAAAATAATTTTAGAGCTATCTATTCCTAAATTATTACCAGCGCACTCTCAGTGTTGCCAAGCTAACAAATTAACAGAAAATCATATTTAATTATCAGCTCCATGCCATACTAGAATCCGGCAACATAAATGAAAGAGCAATATTTTTCTTCTGGGACCTTATTATATTACTGATCAAAAATGGGGCAAATATGCAAAGCAGGTGTAGATGAATGCCACATTTAAAATAGTTTAGCTTAGCCACTTGCACAGGCGGTACCTCACTGCTTTTTGGCTACATAAAACACTTCCAGTCTAAGCAGATACACACTTTTAAGCCATCTTGTGTGTAGGTGTGCTCTAAAAAACAAAGATTCATTATGCTTTTGCCCCCTTTTAAGAGAAGCAATACAACATTAGCTGTAAAAAAAAAAAGCTATAAACGTGTAGCCTTATGTATGTTATGTTAAAACACTTTACAGTTTACGGATTGGGACTGAAATTTCAAAAGCAAAATATTATTCTGTTGTCAAATTAGGTTTTTGGAAACATCTAGTGCTTGATTTCAAGATGGCCCCCCCTTTTGTCCAGCAATGGGAGCCATTTGGTAGTCCTTTCTCTATTTACTGACGTTGTAGAATTTTCCAGAAGCAGAAGACATTCTGTTGTTGTACTGACTTGTGAGAGATTATACAGTTGTTACAGCTCCATTGTACAGTGAGTGCATGTTTCATTTTTATTTACTTGTCCTCAAAGATAGAAATCTTTATTTTGAAGAACACCTAGCTGAGTTTTTGATGCAGAGTGCAGGATAGTGAATTTTGCTGTGGGTTCAGATTTGAGTGCAGGTTTCAGTAGTGACTCTAGGATGTGCTTTAGGTTTTGAGGAAGCAGTTGTATTGATTTGTATTGCAAGTGCTGGAATGTAGAGACTGCAGCACTGCTGTTGAGGCACACCTGGATTTAAACTCCATTGTACAGTGAGTGCCTGTTTCATATTTTATTTATTTGTCCTCAAAGATAGAAATCTTTATATATATTTGAAGAATACCTAGCTTTTGATACAGAGTGCAGGATTGTGAATTTTGCTGTGGGTTCAGATTTGAGTGCAGGTTTCAGTAGTGATTCTAGCCTGTGCTTTAAGTTTTGAGGAAGCAGTTGTGTTGATTTGTATTGCATGTGATGGAATTTAGAGACTGCAGAACAGCTGTTGAGGCACACTTGATAGAGCGCGCGAGGCCACCCGACCAATAGTTTTCGCCGTTTCCGGCTTCAGGGCCCATATACTTTTCAAATCACCATATACATCGATCAGGTGACTTCACGAGCTCTACCAAGTTGGTGTGTGTGTGTTCCCTGCTACCAATTTTCGGTGCACCCGACTTACCATCCACCGATGCGGGTGCCTAATGACCACAATGAATCAGGGAGCTAGCTGTAAGGAAAGGCAGCAAAATACAAACCCAACCAATAACATTCAAGTACTGTTTAAATGACCACGGACAACTGGAAGTTTTAAAATGTTTATCTAAAGTTCATTATTTTCTTGCATGAGGTACAATAAAACAAAGCAATCAATAACCAAGATAACGTAAATCACATAGGCATAAAGAAATAATGACAGAGTAATCATCAAAGTACTAATAAAATGTAACGAGAAAAGATACTATGCAAGTCAGTATTATCTAAACAGGGATAGCCTAAGTGTGAGTGACTATAGGAGAGCTTATAATGAATAACACGCTTCACTTAAGGTGAAGGGGCCTTTGAACAATCTAGGCAACGAAGTTCTAGACCATATCAGGAAATGACACACTGCTATGCAAAATATAATTTCTAACAAATGAGAAGACATAGGAATAAACTTATGGAAAATATAAATGACTTTCAATAGTTGCAGAAAGGCATGGAAAATATCATATATGCAATGTTGAACTTTATTAAAGCAAAAGTTAGAAATTCAGAAGGTGCAAGAATTTAAGAGTTTTTCAGAGCAATATTTACCTAGAAAGGTGTGGAAACCAAACCCTGGCCACGGGTCAGTTAAGGACAGGAAACCCTCAAGGAAGGATACCCCTCAAAGGACAGCAGGTGCAGAATGGACACCCAGGATAGGACAGGATACCCTCAGAATAGGAATCAGGACAGGACCCTCAGGATAGGACAGCAAACCCTCAGGACAGGACCCTCTTCAGGACAGGACCGGAACCCACAGTTCGGAAGCAACGCCTGCGCTCCACCCGCTCTGCAGCTATCGATCAAGACCCCGATTGGGTCAGCGAACTCCCAGCAAAGTGCTTCGCCAGCACTTTAAGGTTCAGTAGAACCTCAGTCTATGGTCAAATTCGGACAGAGTGCTTGCAGCGCTCTGTATCTTCAGTCACCTATTGAGTGCGTTGGGTCAGTGACAGGTCAGCTAAACCAGACAAGTCGGACGGTTCACTAGGTGAACCCAGGGTAGATATACAGTTTGGGGACAGTGTACCACCCCCCAATGTTGCAAAGTGTCAGAATCCCTCAATTTCGATTGGTCCTAAGGTAGGATTTGGGTAACACACCAATCACAATACACGATTTGAAGCCTTCATTAACATATTTGGGTACCGCCTAGCAGGTTTGGGGTTCTCATGAGAACTGTGCAGGAAATTAACATTGTAACACATGAGGAGCAACATTCGCCGTTCTCGTAGCGCAGAGGTGGCTTTCCCAGGCGCATCTTGACTGTGGCTGCCAGCTGGCTGAGTTCCACTGTCCAAAGTGGCCACTTTTCAATGCTCCCTGGTCATGCGCAGAAGAGACCGTCAATATGGCTCCCAATCAGTTTGGACCCCCATTCCCCGCGGTACATGAAAAGTAAGCGAAAACAAATTAATACATAATAATGTCATTATGAAAACACATCACAGGGTTTGTACTTTTAACTCATCATCAAGAAATAAACTTATTGCATCTAAATGTTAGCTACATTGATACGGGCACAAGAGCAGTGGCACGAGCAGTACCACATGATAAGCACAGCTATGAATTACGCATGCGCATAACTTTCCCTCCACTTCTGCAGACGCGTCAGGACACGTGAGTGTGGCTGACGCATGCGCAGTAACTAAAATACAAGCGGCGGCCATATTAGAGGACACGGATTAAATTCATTAGAAATACACATAGGCAAGCTTCGGGAACTTTGCCTAAACAAAATAAATGTTAGTAAAACATACGCTTTTATTACCTTATTACACATAAACGAGGTTCTTGACTTCGGCAAGCCGCAAAATATGCGAAGCTTTGCTTCATCAATCCCCTCTTTGATGATATTTACTATCATCACAAATTATAATGGAACCAGATGCCAACTTTCTTTCATACTTTATAAAGTTCTATTTCTTCCAGCAGCCGTTATAACTTTTCTCTCTCAGTTTTAGCAGGGTGCGAAGTCTTCACCTTTTTGTATATCTCATCATTCACTTCCTCTAATTCAATCTCATCCACACTTCGTTTCACTCCTCTTGCATTTACCTCGTGCTTTTTGGTGCGCTTGCGGTATTTACAGCATAAGAAAATGGAAAGTATAATAAGACCTATAATACCAATTGGCATCAGAATTTTGAATAACAAGCTTTTACCTATGCTAGCAAGCCAATGACCTACATTTGAGAGACCATCTACCAGTCTCTTCCAGGCACTATCAACCTCGAGTGGTTTGAGTTCCTTTGCCAAATTAGTAATGTTTTTCACATATCTTTTGATCTGTACACTTTTATCCGGAATATAAGTGCAACAATGTTGCGCCTTCAACATCCGGCAGACTCCGCCCTCTTTCGCTAATAAGGTGTCAAGAGCAAGTCGATTTTGTAAAACCATTGATCTGATCGCAACCATTTCGGTATTGACCAGCAGAAATCCATGAGCCGTTTCAGTAGACAGCACATCTACTATAGTAGACAATTTGCAAATTCTGTGAGTGTTCAGAACCACTCCCACTCCAGGTATCAGTGCACTGAAAATACTACCCATAATTTCACCTATACTTTCTCTTTTACTACGCACTAAGCCATTAGTATCTTCATTGCTTCCAGCTTTTCCATTCACATGGTATATTTTCGGGAAGACAATGCCAAAGTAGCAGCTTCCATACCAGTGATCCGGCAATTTGAAATAAGCCTTGTCCCCACAAATATAATAAATTCCAGGAAACACAGGCTCTGACCCATTTTTGAAACCCCAACCTCCAATTACCTTGTAATTATGTTCGCATTCACTGGAACCAATGAAAACATTATTATAATAGCTAGTCTTCTCGCGGTGAAGACATAGCTTGCCTTTCTTTTCAAAATCCAGCAACAGAGCAGGACCCGCTCCACCAGATGAGGTGCCTTCCATGTTCTCTGCCCACTTTGGCTTTTTCTGACTTTCGTCATTAGCCTTCTTTTGAATTTTAATTCTCCTTTTCTCTGCCATGTTCAGGAACATCTTTTCCTGCTCACGCAAAGAACAAGTCAAGTTATCTCTGTGTGCGTCTGCTATGTCAATGTTACCTATAGTCAGAAAGTAGTCTCCCATATATCTTATGGTGTCAGTTTTGGTATGTACAGGATTCAAGTTCCCACGTATAGGAAGTTCAGAAAAGATCACGTCATTGTTAGAGTAATAGTACTGTAACGGTCCTCTTTTATAGAATAAACTAGCTAAAATGCTACAGGAGATTCCATATGTCAATGGCAGGTGATGGTATGTCACGCCTTCAGCCACAGAAGTAGGTAGCTTCATGCAGACATAGCAATCTTCAATTTCCATAGTCTCTACATAGTGTATTAATAAGTTTGCGAAAACATTTAAGTGTGTCCTGTTCTTCATTCCATGATAATGTAGTCCTCCCTCATCTGATG
The DNA here is from genome assembly GCF_964261635.1 of Lissotriton helveticus. NCBI lineage: Eukaryota > Metazoa > Chordata > Amphibia > Caudata > Salamandridae > Lissotriton > Lissotriton helveticus. The sequence continues at coordinate 898,589,354 of NC_136065.1, read as the reverse complement.
CTTCTAAGTTCTGTTTTGTTTGTCTCAAAGCTCTTTCATGTCGTGCTACACTCTGTGTTGTTAGCTCCTCATTGTCAGTATTTACAACTTCAGTAGGGACAATGTTAGTATCTTTACTTACAGCAAAGGGAATGAAAATTGTTAATCCTATCCAGATAACTATCAGTACTACTACACTACATATACACACCTTGCAACACGTCTTAAAACGGCTGCAACTAGGTCTACCATTCACCGTTGAATCAGACATTTTGGCTCAGAAGGAGTCTCTCGAACCCCTCTTTTTGGCTTCACACAATTAGCTTACTTTGTGCAAATTCACGGTGGTTCGTCTTCCTCTTCAGCTGAGTACTCTGGGACGGGTTCTCCGTCGCTCACGTCAGTTATATCAAGATCTTCAAGTTCCTCCAAAACCAGTGTCCATTCAGGAGATTTGTACTTTTTGTTTTGTCTTTTTATTCGCTCACTCCTTCTTTTGGAAGAGTCTTCTTCTTGCTCTGCTATTCGAGCACTTCTTCTTGCTTCTGCACGTTTTTCTTCCACTGTCTTTATCCTTAGTCTCAATCTTTTTACAAACCTAGGCTCAAGGTTGTTTCTTTTCTTTAGTCTCTTAGTTGGTACTTGGACTTCACTTTCTTTTCTTATTCTCTTGTTCTCTTTATCTTGTGGTAATTCTTCTCCACTTTCTTCTCCTACTTCCCTTATCTGGCTAGTTCCAGGGCTAGCATCAAATTCTTCTGCCTGGTTGCTAATCTGGCCTTGTTCAGGAATATTTTGTTTTTGGCTTTCGATTGTCTCTGTTTCTGTTTCGGTTTCCTGAACCCGTTCTTTTAACCCTCTCTGATCCTGTTCAAGCACTTCGATCTCTTGATTTTCTTCTGCTCGAACTATCACTCTATTTCTAGTCTCTCCCTTATCTGCATCAGGTGTTAGCGGTGGTGTATCGAATACCTGCTCTGTCCCTGTCTGACCTTCTCCTTCCTCAGTTTTGATGTGAATCTCAAGCGGCTGAGGTTCTTCGCCTGTGCCTTGCTTTTCCTGACTAGTCCACTCTCTACCTTCACTAAGTCGTTCTCTTGTTCTGATAGGATCTTCGGTCAGATCAATCATCGGTATCCATTCTTCTGGCCATATGCTTGGCAGCTCGTCTTCAGCTACTCCTGGCTCAGTTTCCTGGACCTCTTCCACAGGCTGGTTTCTTGGCAGTTCGTAGTCAACTACTCCTGGGCCAACGTCTGCTGTTCCTGCAACCTGACTGGTGCTGGGCTGCTCGTTGTCAGTTGCTTCTGGTCTGGCTCCTTCAGGGTCCTCTGCTGGTTGCCCTTCTTCTTCAAATCCTTTGTCTGGCAATACCTTCTGGGTGTGTCCAGCGTGGATCCACTGGGGAACACCTGCGACTTTCACTGCAGTGGTTGTTACCAGGATTACTTGGCGTTTCTTTCCCCACCTTGGTGCCAGACAGCTTGATCGAGTGTGCTTCTTTATTTTGACCCAGTCTCCTGGAACCAAGCTGTGGAGAGGAGTCGTTGGATTGAGGATGCCGTCGTCTCCAATCTGGCGAGAGATAGAACGCACTTGGTCACCCAATCTTCTGCAGTATTCAAGCACCAAATCATCAGTAATACTCAACAGTTTGCTTCCTGGCACCCATGCTTGTCTCATCACTCTTCCCATAATGATTTCATGGGGACTTAGGCCTGTCTTGCGGTCAGGAACACTTCTCAGTCCCATCAGGACCAGGGGCAGGGCCTTCACCCAGGTCATGCCAGTAGCATCTGTCAGCTTTGCTAGTCTGTTTTTGATAGTTCCATTTACTTGTTCCACTATTCCAGAAGCCTCTGGGTGGTATGCACAATGGAGTTTCTGCCTTATTCCAAAGGCCTTACACAGTTCAGCCAGTATTTCATTCTGGAAATGTCCACCCTTATCTGATTCAATAATGCATGGTATTCCGAATCTAGGTATCAGTTCTTTTAGTAAACACTTCGCTACTGTCAGTGCGTCACTTTGAGGAGTAGGGTAAGCTTCTACCCATTTTGAAAATACGCAAACAATGACAAGGACATATCGTTTCCCTTCACAAAGGGGCATGGTGATGAAATCAATCTGTATCCTTATAAAGGGACCCCCTGATCTCCCAATCCTGCTCAGTTCAACCATTGTCCTCTTGCCTGGGTTCATCTGTTGACATGACAGGCACCTCTGGCAGAGGGACTCTGCTACCTTCCTGAACTTTTTACTGTACCAAGTCTGTTGAAATACCAGAATCATGGCATCCCTACCAATGTGTGATCCTTCATGTATTAATCTTGCCATTGTGCCAAGCAAGTGTCGGGGTAACACAGGCATACCAGTTGGGCCCAAAATCACACCATCCACACGTCTCGGTCTACACCCATCCTCCTTCCATTTCTCTCTTTCTTGCCAAGGAGCCGATTCCTGCCACTCTCTCACTTCATCCCACGTAGGCACTTCTTCAAACACCTGAAGCTGGCAGCTGGTTCCTGGCCCCCCTCGTTTTGGATTTACAATATACCGATCTTTGGCACACCATTGGGCCACTCGATCAGCATAATCGTTTCCCAGTGATACTCTGTCCATGCTCCTTTGATGAGCAGCACATTTTACCACTGCCAGTTCTTTGGGCAACTGGATGGCCTCTAAAAGGTCATCAACAACCTTTGCATTCCGAATGGGAGTACCTGAGGAAGTCATGAATTCCCTTTGTAGCCATAATTGGCCAAAGTCATGCACAACTCCATAACAGTACTGACTGTCAGTATACACTGTTATGCGTAAGTCCTTCCCAATTTTGCAAGCCTTTATCATGGCTATCAATTCGGCTACTTGTGCAGACTTGATGTTATATAGGTAACCTGCTTCTTCAATTTTGGTGAAAGACACTACTGCATAAGCAGCACTCAAGCCTCCTAGTTCATGTCTTAGACAGGAACCATCCACAAATAGTTCTTTATCATGCTCAGGCAATGGTACTTCTTTTATGTCTGGGCGTGGCTTAGTACTGAACTCTGTCAGGTCAATACAATCATGTTCATCATCATCCCCACCTTCTATTTCCAAGGGGTCGGGGAGTAAGGTGGCAGGGTTCACAATACCGCACCTAACAATGCTTACATTTGCTGCACCCACAAGAATCCTCTCGTATTTAGTCAGCCGACTAGGGGTGAGATACTGTGTTTTAGTTCTGGTCAATAGAATTACCACTCCATGTGAAACATACACGGTCACAGGATGTCCCATGACAATGGACTCACTCTGTTCCAAACTTGCACAGGTAGCAGCTACTGCTTTCAGACAGCCTGGTAACCCAGCAGCTACTGGGTCCAAAGTGGCAGAGAAATAGGCCACAGGCCTTCTGGTCGTGCCATGTTCTTGAGTCAGGACTGACAATGCGCAATTATCGCGAGTGTCACAGAATAGGGCAAACTCTTTGGAATAATCTGGCATTCCCAACGCAGGGGCCGTACACAGACAGTTTTTCAGTCTTGTGAAAGCCATTAGACTTTCATCGTCCCACTCTACAACATCTGGCATTCCTCTCGTGGTCATTTTTATCAAGGGCCTGGCTAAGGCTGCAAATCCCAGAATCCACTGTCTGCAGTATCCTAATACCCCCAGGAACATTCTGACATCTTTTTGAGTACGGGGCAACTGCATCTTTTGAATTATTCTCACTCTTTCTGATGTGACTTTTCTGACACCCTTTTCTATCTGGTGTCCTAGATATTTTACTGATTTCGCACAGAACTGTAGTTTGTCAGGGGCCACTTTATGCCCTTTCTCACACAGATGATTTAGGAGGGCAATGGTGTCAACTACACAGTCCCTGTGACTTTTAGACGCCAGTAGAAGGTCGTCTATGTACTGTACTAACACAGAGTTCCCAGGTAAGATCAAAGTCTCTAGACATTTTTTCAAGATCTGATTAAAGATAGAGGGGCTCTCTGTATACCCTTGAGGGACCCGGTTCCAACAATACACGTGACCCTCGAAGGCAAATGAGAAAAGAAATTTGCTGTCGGGGTGCAGGGGTATCGAAAAGAATGCATGACATAAATCAATCACAGTGAACCATTCAGCATCCCAAGGAATCTGGTACAATATCACTGCAGGGTTTGGGACAATAGGGCAGCAAGGAACTACAATTTTGTTAACCTTTCTCAGGTCCTGCACTACCCTATACTTGCCACTAGGCTTTTTGATGCCCATAATCGGTGAGTTACATGGGCTGCTCATCACTTCCTGTATGATGTCTCCTTCTAATAATTTTTGTATTTCCAGAGTGACACCTGCTTTCACTTCAGCATTCATTCGGTAGGGCCTAGTGTTAGGATATACTGCATTGTCCTTGATGGCTATCTGTATGGGGTCCACATCTTTCATCAACCCCACATCTTTTCCAGTGAAATCCCACACCTCTGGCTTTACGGCTTCCTGGAGTTCTTGGGGCAAGTCCTGCAGGGTCAATCTTTTAATTTCTGAGTCAGGTCTAAGCAACAATAATTTATAAATGCCATCTTCACCTGGGGTCTGTATTTCAACACCTTTTGGTGTGCAAAAGATGGTACAGTTCATTTTGCACAGCAAATCACGACCCAGTAGATTCACTGGACTGGTGTCACAGACGACAAATCTATGCATCTGTTTAAAATTTCCAATTGAAATCTCCATTGGTTCGGTAACAGGAGTACTAATCAATTGATTAGATACACCCACTACTTGGATATTTTCTCCCGAGAGGGGTAGGTTTGGAACGTCCACTGTTCTTACAGTAGAACGGGTAGCGCCAGTGTCCAACAGAAAGGTGACATCATTTCCGTCAACCTTTCCTTCAATATATGGTCCAGACTGGTCTACCGGCAAGGAAGCGCCAAGTACGCACTCCTCGTCCTCCCCTCTCAGGCCCCGTCAGTCCTGATCATTACAAAGGAAGGTATCATTCAGCAGATACTGCGAAGTTGCTGTATTTCTGTTCTCCCCGCTTTCCCAAACCTCTATCTCTTCATCTTCTGCCTGTCTTCCCCTGTATACCTGCTTGGGTGCTCGAGGCACCTGAACTGTTTTTACCTGGGGTTGAGTCTTTCTTGGTCTTTCTTTCTGCGTCTGTGGAGTTAAATCAGGAGTTTTTTCATTAACATCGACTAATTGAGGACACTCGTTTCGCCAGTGTCCAATTTCGCCGCACTGATGGCAGGGAAATTTCTTCATAGCCTCTTCCCTGCTAAATTTGGGCCGGGGCTTTCCTCCACCCCCTCCCCCAGGACCTTTGTTCTCAGCATTTTTAACCATGTTACTCAATTGTTTTTCCTGCTGTTCTGCGAGCTTCACCTGAGCCCACATCACCTTTTCCTTAAGGGCCTTTTTCTTCTCTGCCATCTCGTCCTCGCAGTACTTAGCGTACCGCAGGACCTCATCCATTTTCTTAGTATGCCAACAAATTTTATTATCTTTTATCCACTGACAAATTTCAGGTCTTAAACCATTTACAAACCTGTAAATAAAGTGCGTCATATCCTTTAGGTCGATGTTATCAATACCACTGTATGTTTTAAATACCTGCAATAACCTCTCATAGAAGGAGTGCACTGTCTCGTCCCTTTCCTGTGTTGTTCTATCTATTTTTGTCCAATCAGTTTCTTTTGCGGGCACCTTTTCTTTCAAGTGCTGAATTACCTGCTCATATTTTCGCATGACATCCTTTGATGGCTCTCCAGTTTCCTTGTTTCTGGGGTACTCCTCACTCGGCCAGTCTATGTTTATTTTACACTGGGTCCATAAATCTACTGGAACCACAATGTCGAAAAACCCATCCAGGTCTTTCCACAGACATTTCTGTACCTTCACGAACCTTTCCACCTGCCTGTACCAGTCAACTGGTTTCTCTCGTAATTTTGGAAAATCGTTCGTGAAGGACACAATATCCTGCCTAGACCAGGGGACATGCACATATTTCCCTCCTGGAACTTCGCGCATGGGGCATAACTGCTCAGGTTTTTCTACCTCTCTTAAAGCAAACTCGGGAGTCACTTGTCGGGAGCGAACCTCTTCCCTCTTTTTCGCCCACCTGCTTCTCCATCTTTCCACATCTCCCCATTTCTGCAGTACCCCCATTAATTCTTTAACCTGCAACTTCTTCCCTGCCACATTCAGGTGTTCTATATCTTTGTCTGAGAAGTCTGCTCTGTACGGTTTCTGTAAGGGCTTGGATTTTGAGATATCTACCCCCATATTAACTGCTGTTTCGGTCAGTTTTTCGTGGAGCACTCTGGTGTTCCTTGTAAAGCTTTTACATATGAACGACAATTCTTCTTCAGAGTAGGTATTCAATCGATCCAACCCCACATTTCCTGCCATTAATTCTTCTATTTCGACCCTCAGCTTGTAGAGGTCTAAAGGTTTTGTTTGCGGAGTCTGCTTCTCTAATTCACGACTCCAACTCTCAATTTCATCCGGAGTTACCAGAGAGACATTCCTAGTACCTGTTGCTGTCTCTAATTTAATTTCTTTTGTATTAAAAGGTTATGCCTCTGCTGTATTCCCTTTCCAGTCTGTTTGTTTGGCAATTCCAAAAACGCAACTTCAGACTCGCACTCACTGGACTGATCATCTATGATGATCGGTTCCTGTCTCGGGGTTGCCATGCCTGGGGTCATAACTGGAGTAATCGGATTTCCCTGACCATTTCCGTATAACGGGACCACCGGTCCAATAGTTACTGGAATAGTCAATGCCTCAGGACTGGTATTTAACTGGGAAATTTTCTGAATTATTTCTGTTCTTTGTCTAGCTAGAGCCTCTTGCTCCTTTTCCACTAGTACCCTTCTTAAAGTTGTGTCATGTAATATCTGTGGGGTCAACGGAGGAGTAAAACTCGGGGCAGTAGGATGCGTTTCACTTGGTCCTCCCCCATAATTTGGTTTCGGGAATAAAGTTCCAGTATTAAAGGACCTGCGCTCTTCCCCATATGGAGGTTGAACAAAAGGCAGTCCTGAATTCGATGGTTTCTCTTCGCTTTCATACAAGGGTCTGGGAAAAAAGATTTTCGTACGTGAATATTTTTCTTCCTGGCTTGCGGGCACTTTGGGATATATATCCCTTGTTTCCGTCGGTTCGGGTTTTTCAGGATAGGGCAATACTTGACCACCCCCTCCCAGTCCCAGGGACCTGTCTTCTTCCTTTAGGAAGTGGCGTCGGGGAACATCTCCTACACTGGAAGGTCGGGTTCCCTCATTGTAAGGTGGCGGACTTCTGGTACAGATGTCATCTATTAGTTCATCATCTGAATCCCCCAGGGCCCCCCAATGCTTACATTTTTCAGTACTTTTCTCACCCGCTCCAATGTTATGACATGCCGGCATCATGGGAAACAGACCCTCAACAATCATGCTCTGCCTCCACTGTTTCATCCTTTTATCCCTGGATTCCTGTTTCTGCCTGGGGTACCACTTGGTCAAACCCTTGTCCATTCGGGGTCTTTCTCTTTCAAAAGCCTCAATCTCCCATTCCTCTAATGCCTCATACTGCGTTAGTCTCGGTCTGGGATGCAGTTCATTCATTCGGGTTCTTAAATTAAATAAGATCCTACCATTGAAAGTACCATCTAACGGAAAAGCCAATACTCCGTCATCTTTTGTGTACTTCACCCAATTCTCCAACCACACACAGGTATTGTACCCTCGGTCAAACATCATGAATGAGGCGGGAGTATTGGGTGCTGGGACAAGAACACCTTCCCTAGATTTAATCGGTTTGTCCGTTTTAAAATAATTTTTCACCTTACTTACAAGGGACATTTTTCTCTTGGTTCCGTACATAATATCGTATCTATTAGTCTTCCACTGATCCCTTTCAAACCCTAGGTGCCTTGGATCAGGTCGAGTTCCTGTAGTCTGCGAGTGCCACATACGACTTCTGCGCTAACTTTGTTTACAAACTACCTCCAATCAGAACGCGCTTCAGAAATTCGTGCAACCAATGGGTGCGCGACACTAAATAAGCTCCTCCAATGGGTGCGCGGCCCCTTCGTGGGACAGTTCCCACGCTCCGGCGCTCACCCCTCCTTTACAATTCCAGCTCCGCTACCCGCCCGCTGCTTCTACCAATCCCAGCGCGGCACAGAGTGACGTCAGAGGCGCTTCGCGACTGACTCCCTCCCTTCACAAGGTAACGGAAACTTTCTTTCTTTTAAAGTGCTCAGTGCTTGGTTAATTTACAACAAATACACATTCGCCACAGTGCTCAAGTGTCTAGACAGAGAAAGAATTGTTTTACTGCAAGTAAACTACTTCCATTTACTTTTCACTCGCTGCGGGCAGATCTCTTCTGCCTACCCTTCACTCTAGCATCGGTGAACCTGTTATTCCCCTAAACTCATCCACTTCTTTCCGGGATATATTCCGAGTTTAAGGTTTCTCAGCGGACCCCTCTGCTTTCACGCTAGCTCCGAGGAACCTGCTACTCTTCCGATGTGACCCTTACTAGGTTACGCCACTATGGGAATTTTGCCAATGAACCCCGTTACTGTCATTTATTCACACATGTATTCAGAAAACCCTAGTTAGTGCTTCCCGGTTATCCTAACCTGCACCTAACTTTCCTCGAACCTGTGACCTCAGGACAATGGATTCTATTCACCACTTGCCCTTTCAATTCCCCGGGGAGTTCGGACAACATACAACTAAACGATTGACAATTGCATGGATTAGTACATATAACAATATAAGAACAAGAATAATGGCAATACAGTAATTCATGAATTTCAGCAGCGTATTCACAAGAGAGTGATCAGTTCCCTCAGAACAGCCGCTCTTATAGCAGCATTAATATAATAGCAGCTTCCGACTTAACTAGTCCAACTAATCCCTGCCTTACTCTCAACTAGTCCCTAACCATCCTCTAGCTACCAGAAAACTGATAGAGCGCGCGAGGCCACCCGACCAATAGTTTTCGCCGTTTCCGGCTTCAGGGCCCATATACTTTTCAAATCACCATATACATCGATCAGGTGACTTCACGAGCTCTACCAAGTTGGTGTGTGTGTGTTCCCTGCTACCAATTTTCGGTGCACCCGACTTACCATCCACCGATGCGGGTGCCTAATGACCACAATGAATCAGGGAGCTAGCTGTAAGGAAAGGCAGCAAAATACAAACCCAACCAATAACATTCAAGTACTGTTTAAATGACCACGGACAACTGGAAGTTTTAAAATGTTTATCTAAAGTTCATTATTTTCTTGCATGAGGTACAATAAAACAAAGCAATCAATAACCAAGATAACGTAAATCACATAGGCATAAAGAAATAATGACAGAGTAATCATCAAAGTACTAATAAAATGTAACGAGAAAAGATACTATGCAAGTCAGTATTATCTAAACTAGGATAGCCTAAGTGTGAGTGACTATAGGAGAGCTTATAATGAATAACACGCTTCACTTAAGGTGAAGGGGCCTTTGAACAATCTAGGCAACGAAGTTCTAGACCATATCAGGAAATGACACACTGCTATGCAAAATATAATTTCTAACAAATGAGAAGACATAGGAATAAACTTATGGAAAATATAAATGACTTTCAATAGTTGCAGAAAGGCATGGAAAATATCATATATGCAATGTTGAACTTTATTAAAGCAAAAGTTAGAAATTCAGAAGGTGCAAGAATTTAAGAGTTTTTCAGAGCAATATTTACCTAGAAAGGTGTGGAAACCAAACCCTGGCCACGGGTCAGTTAAGGACAGGAAACCCTCAAGGAAGGATACCCCTCAAAGGACAGCAGGTGCAGAATGGACACCCAGGATAGGACAGGATACCCTCAGAATAGGAATCAGGACAGGACCCTCAGGATAGGACAGCAAACCCTCAGGACAGGACCCTCTTCAGGACAGGACCGGAACCCACAGTTCGGAAGCAACGCCTGCGCTCCACCCGCTCTGCAGCTATCGATCAAGACCCCGATTGGGTCAGCGAACTCCCAGCAAAGTGCTTCGCCAGCACTTTAAGGTTCAGTAGAACCTCAGTCTATGGTCAAATTCGGACAGAGTGCTTGCAGCGCTCTGTATCTTCAGTCACCTATTGAGTGCGTTGGGTCAGTGACAGGTCAGCTAAACCAGACAAGTCGGACGGTTCACTAGGTGAACCCAGGGTAGATATACAGTTTGGGGACAGTGTACCACCCCCCAATGTTGCAAAGTGTCAGAATCCCTCAATTTCGATTGGTCCTAAGGTAGGATTTGGGTAACACACCAATCACAATACACGATTTGAAGCCTTCATTAACATATTTGGGTACCGCCTAGCAGGTTTGGGGTTCTCATGAGAACTGTGCAGGAAATTAACATTGTAACACATGAGGAGCAACATTCGCCGTTCTCGTAGCGCAGAGGTGGCTTTCCCAGGCGCATCTTGACTGTGGCTGCCAGCTGGCTGAGTTCCACTGTCCAAAGTGGCCACTTTTCAATGCTCCCTGGTCATGCGCAGAAGAGACCGTCAATATGGCTCCCAATCAGTTTGGACCCCCATTCCCCGCCGTACATGAAAAGTAAGCGAAAACAAATTAATACATAATAATGTCATTATGAAAACACATCACAGGGTTTGTACTTTTAACTCATCATCAAGAAATAAACTTATTGCATCTAAATGTTAGCTACATTGATACGGGCACAAGAGCAGTGGCACGAGCAGTACCACATGATAAGCACAGCTATGAATTACGCATGCGCATAACTTTCCCTCCACTTCTGCAGACGCATCAGGACACGTGAGTGTGGCTGACGCATGCGCAGTAACTAAAATACAAGCGGCGGCCATATTAGAGGACACGGATTAAATTAATTAGAAATACACACAGGCAAGCTTCGGGAACTTTGCCTAAACAAAATAAATGTTAGTAAAACATACGCTTTTGTTACCTTATTACACATAAACGAGGTTCTTGACTTCGGCAAGCCGCAAAATATGTGAAGCTTTGCTTCATCACACTCATAGCATGATTTCAAGGTGCAAGTTGATGGTTGCAGTTTATGGTTGCAGGGACCATGTTGCAGAACTCGAGTGTAATTCATTTTCAAAGTAGTCAAATATTTTGGAAGTTACAATTCAGCCATGGGTGCAGATGTCTCAAACTAAAGTGACATGCAGTATTTCTTCTCAAAGTGACTACAAAGCAGTGCTATTTTGATTCAAACATATGATAGGTAAATTGTATTGCAATCTCTGGTTGCATCTTTTGTGCAGGTTACTTTACAAAAGACCTCCATATTATGCCATGCAAACCCGACAAGCCTCAACCTTTTTAAAATAAGTTAATAATAATAAAATAATTTAGGAATCATTCCAGATTCTCTGGGCTGCCAAGTTCTTGACCTGCTTTTAGAAAACATATTTTTGCCGCTAGTGGGCTTATCTTTTTATTCATGTGAAAATACACTTGTAAACTAAAACTCAAAGCGCATAAGTAAATGTCTACCATAAAATAGATCCGTCATCATTTGTCTGGTGTGTTTTATTTAAAAAAAAAAAATCTTTTTATTGAAAACAAAACACATTTAAACAGTGACCGAAATGCAGAAATCACTTCAGCAAAGTACGACCAATGACTTATGAGTGTATGACAATACATTGAAAAAATAGAAAAAACAGGCCTAAGAACTTTTCAGGTCCCCAGTTAAGGGCTCCAATTCAGGTGGCTCACAAATGTCCCCACGATAAGCGTTCCACGCGCTCCATATCTTAACCCATTTACGGGGCCTCCCCCTGGACACATACACAGACTTCTCACGAAACATGCACCAGTCGAGATCTTCCATCCACTTTCCAACCCTGGGAGCCCGGGGCGCCCCCCAAAGCTGCGCAATGTTGCGCTTAGCAATCGCACACGCCAGGGTCACCCACACCCTACCATGACTCGGCAGGTCCGTGGGCTCCCACACATTTAGCAAACATCGCCTTGCTTCGGGGTCAATCCGCATCCCCCACACTCCACTCATCTCCGCATGTATTCGGTCCCAAAACTCACGGACCTCCCGGCACTCCCAAAGAATATGCATGAACGATCCCGGCAACCCACATCCCCTACGGCAGTCAGGTGAATCAGCCAATCCCATCCTCTGCAAGCTCAGGCCCGTAACATAGGAGCGGTGCAGGATTCGGAGCTGAATCAAACAAAGCCTCATTGGTACTGCTACCTCTCTAGGGGACGCGACCGCCTCCGTCCTATCCTCATCATCCAGAACTAGACCATCGGCGACCCACTGCTCGCGAATGCGCACCAGCTGGTCCTCCGAGTGGTTGATCAGTTTACGATACGTGAGGGAAATCACTTTGGTCGGTAAGAGGCCGTCGAGTAGGCGATCCTCCAGGGGGGAATATTCCGGCAATGGCTCGCCACTGGGCACCATCGCCCTCAACGCATGGCTGACCTGCAGGTAGCGAAACCGCTCGGTGTCACTCAACTGATACTTGGCCTGTAGCTCCTCAAATGTTAAGAGTCCATTCGTACCCCAAAGATCCCGAATCCGCAAAATGCCAATAAGATCCCACTGGTCAAACCCCTTCGACTTCCAGAGCATCCCAAGCTTCTCTGAGCTCCAGAGCGGGGTAGACAGAGTCAAACGTCCTGCCCAACGAAGGGCAGCGTTCGCTTCGTGCCACACTTTCGTGGAGCACAAGGTAGGTCCCGTCAACGGGAAACGGCCACGGCGAGCGTACAAAACTCGGGTGAAGTCACCCCCCGGCAACTGGCTACGGTCCATCTCGTAACTGGGATCATTCGGAGAGCCATAAATCGCCTGGTTGACAGGGGCCAGCTGCGATGCCCAGTAATATTTACGGACATTCGGCAAGCCAATCCCACCATCATACCAGGGCAATATCAGTTTAGAAAGAGCCATGCGTGGTCGTCCCTCCCACAGAAGGCCGCGCTGAAGAGATTCTATCTCGCGGATATACGAGGGGGGAACCGAATCGAAGGAGTTCTGGAGAGCATATAAGAAGCGCGGAAGGGCCATCATTTTAAAGAGGGTGGCGCGACCCAGCATGGAGAGAGGCAACGCCTTCCACCGCACTGTGTCCGCACGAAGCCTGACCAAAGGAGGCAACAAATTTAGCCTGTGGCGCACCGCGGGATCCAGGGAGATATGAATACCCAGGTAACGGAAGCTGGTCGATTCCACCCGCACAGGGCAGTTCGCGGGGACCCCAGGGGGATCTCCGCTCAGTACAAACAACACCGATTTAGCCCAGTTTATTAAAAATCCGGAATGCCTGCTGAAGATGGCAAGAATATCCATGAATGCAATCAAGGAGGCCCAGGGGGAGGACAGATACAATAAGATGTCGTCTGCATAAAGCGATATCTTGTCCTCCCACTCCGGGGTCCAGCGCAACCCCTTGACGGAGCGGTCCCAGCGCACCCAGGCTGCCAGGGGTTCCAGTGCAAGGGCGAAGAGTAACGGCGAGAGGGGGCAGCCCTGACGAGTGCCAAGCCCAAGAGCGAAATGACCCGATCTGTGGTTATTCACTACAACTCGCGATAAGGGAACAGAGTAAAGGAGTCGAACCCAGCCAATAAAGCCGGGGCCGAATCCCAATTTGGCCAGCACTGCGAAAAGATAGGGCCATTCCACTCGGTCGAAAGCCATGGTGGCGTCCAGAGACAATAAAATAGCTGGCTCATAAATATAGGCGGCATTGGCCAAAACACCATGGAGGCGCCTGAGGTTGAGGGCAGTATTCCTCCGGGGCATGAAGCCAGACTGATCGGGATGCACCAGGGTGGATATGACCCTAACAAGCCGCGTGGCGAGTAATTTCGCCAGAACCTTAGGCTCCACGTTTAAGAGCGAGATCGGGCGATATGAGGAACATTCCAACCGAGGTTTACCCTCCTTGTGAATGACGACGATGTTGGCCACACGCTGATCGTACGGCAATTGACCACTCTCCAAGCTCTCGAGAAACATGCCCCTCATGTAGGGGGCCAGCCGATCGGCACTGGGCTTGAACAATTCTATTGGAAGACCGTTAGGGCCGGAGGCCTTGCCAGAGTGTACGCCCCGGATGGCCATTGCCACCTCATCGTTGGTGAGAGCAGAGTCCAAATAATCCCTGTCGTCGTCTGACAGGACAGGCAAGGTAATATCACGCAACATGTCCGAATTGTCAGCCTCAGATAATACACCAGCAGAGGTATAAATCCCAGAGTAATAGCGGGCAAACTCCTCCACTATCGACTGGGGGTCTGACGTGGCCGTGGAGCCCGCAATTTGCAACTCCGGGACCAGCCTAGAGCCCCAGTCGCCCTTCTCCAGCCAAGCGATCAGTTTGCCGGCCTTGTCTCCATGTTCGTAAATTCTATCCTGGGTGGTATTGAGCTGCGCCTTAGCGGTATCACGAGTCAAGGTCTTATATTCATCCCGGAGCAGCCCGAGGCGGTGATCCGCCCACGGGTCGCCTCCGGAGGAAGCAGCGGTCTCTAGGGTCAATAGCTCCGCCTCCACCCTGTCTAGCTCAGCCCTTCTCTTCCTTTTCTGGTCGGCAACAAGCGAGAGGACCTCCCCCCGAACAACTGTCTTGTAGGCCTCCGAAAGGGAGCATCTAGAGGCGACCGAGCCCTCGTTTTCACTGAAGTATCTCTCAGTCACGCGCCCCAGCTCCCTCTTCACCACGGGGTCTCGCAAGCACCAAGCGGGGATGGGGGCAATCCTGCCCACATCTCCTCGCCCCACACACAGACGTAACCATACTGGCGAGTGGTCAGAGACCCCCCGCACCAAATGTGACACCTCGCCAACCGCGGCCACTTGGGCCGCCGGCAACAAGACATAGTCAATGCGAGAGAGGGAACGGTGCGCCGCGGACGCGTGCGTATACTCCGCCGCTCCCGGGTGCCGAGTGCGCCAGCCATCTATTAAGCCTGTAACCGAAAGAAAGTCGGGCAACCACCTGCGAGAGGGCAACAAAGCACGGGCGGGAAGCCTATCAAGTTCACCATCTGCAACTGCATTAAAATCACCCCCGATCACCATAAGGCCCATGGGCAAAGCTAAGAACATCCGACCCAAGTCACTAAAGGTATCAGTCTGCAACGATGGGGGAACATACACAGACATAAGCGACACAGTTCTACCCTCCCATGCACCAGAGATGGCAACATAGCGCCCACGATTGTCAGACCAGGTAGACTGAACAGTAAAAGGGAATGAATTCTTAACCAGGATACCCACTCCCCTGGACCCCGCGGTAAAACCAACATGTGCCACCAGCCTGTAGCCACCCCTGTGGAGGGCCAAACAACGTTTCCCCAGCAAATGGGTCTCCTGCAACAGGACAACATCTGGAGTACGCCGTTTAATGAATTGGTTCACGGCAGTGCGTTTTATCCTGTCTCCCAGGCCATTAACGTTCCAACTAAGGACCGAGAATCTCAGGCCCTGTCTAGATGTAGCCATTGGTACAGGATAATCGAACACATTTCAAACACAACGACATCCCAACCCCCCCAACCCTGAGTATGAACTCCCCCCACCCTGCACCCCTGCATGGAACATGTACACATCCCCAACTCGCAGTGTGCCTGTCGCCCCCACAAACTAGATCTAAACGTAGAAAAACGGAGGAGAACCTTACAACAGGTCGCCAGCCCCCCCACCCCAGACCGCCCAATTCCCTCCCTAGAAAAACTAAGAATAATAGTCTCACATCAGAAGTTACATGGGGGGAAGTTAAAGTTCAAGAAACCCCCCTTCAGCCCCGCAATGCGATAAAGTTATAAAATGGGGTATCACTCCTCGTCCACAGCTTAAATATGGCCTTCGGGACCCGGGTCCCCGAGCTGATCGAGCCAGTCCGCCGCCATTTCTGGTGAATCGAAAAACCAAGGCTTGCCAGCATGTTCTATCAGTAGGCGAGCAGGGTACATCATCGAGTACTTCATGTCCCGGTCTCGAAGCCTCCGCTTAATAGTCACAAATCCCTGCCGTTGCCTCTGCACCATCCGGGTAAAGTCTGGAAAGAAGAGCAAGGAAGCGTTTTCGTAGGCCAGCGGGCTTGATGATCTTGCGGACTGTAAAATGGCGTCCCTGTCCCGGAAATTCAGGACCCTGGCGATAATGGGCCGGGGAAGTGCCCCAGTTTTCGGGCGACCACCGGGCACCCTGTGAGCCCTCTCCACTGGAAAAAAGTTACTCAAACCCTTGGGCTTCAGATAACGCAGGATGAGATCCTCGACAAAGAGGTCCGGGGATGCCCCCTCCGCTCGCTCCGGGACCCCAAGGATGCGGATGTTGTTCCGTCTTGCCCGACCTTCGTACTCATCGAGCTTACGATCGAACTGATTATGGGCCACCTTGAGATCCGACACCGCTCTCTGCAGTTCAGACACATCTTCGATGAGGCTCCCCGTCTTAATCTCCAAGTCTTTGACCTTCTCGGAGGTCTTTGTGAGGTCGGCCCTGACAAGTCCCACCTCGATGGTGACAGTGTCCAATTTTAGATCGATTGACCCCAAGGAGGATTGAATCCCCTGGATGGCCGCCATCATCTCCTTCATGGTCGGATCATCACCAGTTGGACCTCCCTCGGGGCCCCGGTTCGGGGATCGCTTCGCCTCGGACGGGGAACCCTTGGAGACGGTATATTTGTCGATACGGTTCGATTCGACTGGACGGTGCGATCTCTGTGTCTTCGGCTTGTCGGGGTCACGAGAAGCCATATCGATCGCAAAGGATGGAGAAACCCACCACTCCTCAGTCAAGCGGAAAGGGGTCTTGCGAGAGTAGACTGCAGGATATCGCAGAGAGGGCGATGGCACTCCGATCGCCACCCGGGTGCAGCAAAGGATGGTCCGGCCGGCCACTTCCGGTCTCGGCGTCCGATGTTGTCGCACTGCCCCCCGGGCAAGGGCACACTCGGGGTCCCGGGCTCCGATGTCGCAGGCCCCAATTCTTTCGACGACGATAATCACCCGCCGGAGCAGGCAAACGAGCCAAAATTTCACCTAGTGACTCAGGTGATGGTCCCCCACCAGATAGCGGGGACGGGGTACAGGATATTGTGCCGGATAGGCGGTCAGGATGAGGCGGCCGGCGGAGCCGATGCTCAAGCGGCCATCTTGGTCGCTGGCGCGGCTCCTCCCCCTGGTGTGTTTTATTTAAATTGTGTATTTCTTTCCTGTTCCTCTTTCATGCTAGAAATCTGTGAGCACTCTTACCTCAGCATTGATCACCGTCGCTTGGATGGTGCTCTTCTGTGCGTTTGTCAGTGCTCTGTCGCTAGGACTTGGCAGTGTTCCTCAGCCAATCACAGCAGATGGAACATTCTGTGTTGATGCTCATGGGGTAGTACTGTTTAGCTGTCATTGACATAACCCATTCCTTAGCCCACAGTCAAATAATATATAGAACCTAAACCTCCCTTTACAGAAAGATAATTTGGATGTCATTATTTAAACTTTGAGGTAAAACTATATTGAAAGGAATAATCAAGACCATTAAAGTACAAAGTGCTTAAAATGAGTAATTTGTCAACTTCTGGTATGTTTTTCATCAGGGCACTGAAATTCTGTGGCAGGGAGGGGCCAAATTATCTGGCATGGTTGGCTAAATTATGTGGCAAGAAGATACAAATTATGTGGCATAGTATGGCACATTGTAAGGCAATTTTATTTTGACTTTTGTAATTTTTAATACATTTTAAAAGTGTCTTACCGACGTTTTCATCTCAGAACTGCCAATTTAATACTCAGAATCAGCAGTTAGCAACTGAATGGTGACCAGTCTTTGCAACTTGCATTTCAATGTGCAGAAGCACGCAGTTCCACACTATTATTTTTTGTTAAAATCTGCAAACATGCAGCAGATAATGGATTATGTACAAATGCTATGAATCCATAACTATGCAGAAGACGCTGGAGCTTCTGACTCACATAATTCAAATGGCCTTGGTTTGAATAGGGCTGTACACTTTTCATCTCACAAATGAGATTACATGTGTGTGCATTAGATTACAGATATTAGTATCCGATTCCTACCACATCCTTCAGTATTTCACATCTTATTCTGCAGCAATAGAGGTTGAGGTTACCACTATAACATTAATCATAAGGTTATTTATGTAAACCTTTATTGAAAGGCATACCTTGAGGGCAAAATCTCGTTTAAGAACAGATTGCCCTAGTGTAGTA
The DNA here is from genome assembly GCF_964261635.1 of Lissotriton helveticus. Classification (NCBI taxonomy): domain Eukaryota; kingdom Metazoa; phylum Chordata; class Amphibia; order Caudata; family Salamandridae; genus Lissotriton; species Lissotriton helveticus. Next base: position 898,571,147 of record NC_136065.1, on the reverse strand, counting down.
AAATAACCCTGTATAAGGGCCAGAGAGCCCTAATCTGCAGGCAGATTCTGATGTAAAGACCAAGGGGCACAAAGTCAGATTCTAATATAAAGTCAGAGATCTCTAACATCTAGCTGATCCTAATATGAAGGACAGAAAACCCCAATCTGTGGAGAATATTGGGGTTTCCTGGAAACACCTAACCTTAGGTCAGACACTCATGCCAGATGCATAGAGGCCTCACCTAGGAGCAGAGTGTATATAACATAAATGGTAGTGAGAGCTATAACCTGAGAAAGAACCTGAAATAATAGGGAGAGGACCAGAACCAAGGACTGCAGGTGCTACAGGGAGATTAGAATAGATCACGATACGTGAGTCAGATAACTCTAACCTGGAAGCTGATCTTAATATATAGGCCACCAAACCTGAAGGCGGAACCTAGAATAATGGACAGAAACCTCTAACACACAGTGAGATCCTGATGTGACATGAATAGGGGCTTAATCTAGGAAGAGATGTCTTAACAGGGAACCTATACGGGCAGATCTTAATATGAAAGGCAGAGTTTACCTTTTTGTAGGGTAGAGAAAGTAGATGCTGGTTTCTGATGTAAGGGGCAGGAAACCATAGAAAGAGATAGTGCTTGATATAAGAGGCAGAAGTATTTTACTATTGAATATATCCTTTACTGTGTGCAGAGAGTTCTAAGCTTGGGAAAGACACTTTTTTAAGAATTAGAGGTCCTTCCCTGAGGATAATGTGCACCCGTATCAACCTTTTCCTAATGGAGAGAGGGGCTGGCCTATGAGGCAGATATGATGACCAAGGAGAGAGTTAAGAAGTACAAAATAAAAATGTGGATACTTCTAAGTGTAGATTCCTCCGTTTTGAAAGCACCAGACTGCATCCAGAAATGTTTTCAGCAGTGCACCTGCAGGCTGCTATGTGGAACCGTGTGGCTCTGTGCTGGCTCTGCCCTTCCCCGGAAGTAAGGGAGTAGTGCCTCATATAGGCGCTATATACAAGCTCACCCCTTGTTCAATACACCAACCCATGCCCACGTCATTCACCCACTCATTTGCTTTTCACTATAAGCTCACTGTTCACTTGTCTGCTCTCATTTCTTATTCCTTGCTCGTCCACTCATGTATTGACATACTCGCAAGTTTCTCTGCTTACTAACATAAACTCCATCTCTTAATCTTCAATAAATACTCACTCGCTCATTTCTCCTTACTCACTCCTTTAACATGCACACATTGCACCAAAGTTGTCAATTAGCTCCACATCACCATTCTTTTCTGGCAAGTCCTGCCCTTTTAGCTAACAGGAGTTTGGATTCTACTACCCTTGCTGTTGCTTTCCCAAATTATGATATATATAGGACAAGAACTAAAAATCAAAATGGTATTGTATAGAACAACTCAAGTGTCGTTAGGTAACTGATAACATTGCGCTTATTGGTAATTCTGCCCCTCACATATCCATTAGCTCACTCCACAGTGGCAATCTATACTTATCCTTACTTAATACTCAAAGCCTCATGAATCAGTCCTTAGTCACTTAAAAGTCACAGATAATGTATTTGCTCTTCACACATACAGCACACACCTCTGTCTCACTTATTTCTTCCATATAATATCCTCTTTTGCTAACTTCTTACTCATTCACAGTTATTCCCACTCATACTTGTAGGAAAGTAGGATCTGGGTTTATGCTTACCCCCACTTTTCGCTTGGTATTATGCTGTTTCTGAAAAGTCTGACTGGGACCTGCTAATCAAGACCCCAGTCTCTGTGCTTTTTCCCCTGAATGGATATGGTGAGAACTTGGGTACATCCCAGATTGGCTACTGGTGTACACTTGTAAGTCCCAAATATATGGCACTGAGGTACCCAAGGCATAGGCACACTAGGGGCCTCCCATGGGCTGAATCATGTATTATGCCACTCATGAGAGAACACTCAAAGTGTGACTGTAGACCTGCCATTGCAGCCTGTGTTTCTCTATATCTGAGGTCACTGCCCTTGAAACCTATAAGTCACCCCCTTAGGCATGCCTTTCAATCTCGAAGGCAAGGTGCTTGGTTCTAAGTGTGAGGGTATCCCTGCATGAGCAGGACACCCCTACAACCTTTTGAGTCCATTCACCCGGGTTGTAAGTACATAAGCCATTATGATATATAGAGTGGCCATGCGTCATTACACAATGACCATCTCTAAATTATCCAGAACAAACCATGCTGTGTTTGGTATCAAACATGTTGGAATCATACCCCCACACTGTTTGTGTGAGAGATATGACTCCATGTACTGTGAATCTCCTCCGGGAGGCCCTCAGTGCTCCCTGTACCAGTCTTTCAGACCCGGACAGCATGCTAGGGCTGCTGCCGACCAGAGACATGTTTCTGCCCTCATGCTGCTGAGCCAAGCTCGAGCAGGGGAAGACAGAACAATAGATATCTTGTCACAGGGAGGTGTGACCTCCTCCCAGACAGGGCTTAGTATATTGGGGCAGGGTAGGGGCGCTTGCCAGTGCCACTAACACTACTTGAAGGGCACACTTGGTGCCCTCTTTCCATAGTCCACTTCAAACCAGTTCAGGGAGCCGTTGGCTGCCACTCTGGCGCAAAACTGGACAAAGGATATGGGAGTATCCTCCCCATTGTGCAGCCCCTCCTATGGGAGGGACCCCTGAATCGTCCCAACCCTTTCCTTAGGGTACTTAAGGGCTTACCTATGGGTGGGCCCCTAGATTCAATGTGGGACATGATTCAGATCAGACACCACTTCATCTTTAACCATCTGGGCACTCTGTACTTCGATGGACGTTTGCTCTGGACATCGAGACTGCAGCTGGGAAGACTTCTGCTGATAATGGTCTCTTTGTCCTGATCATCCACTGTAACGTCTGTGCCTGTGCTCCATACAGGAACCTTCCAAGGCCTGTGGACATCCAAGACACCTGAAGGATTATCACTTGAAGTGAAAGAGTCACTTCCCTGCATCTGCAAGCACCACAACTAATCTAACCGGTCTGCTGCTCCTGGGCTCCCAAGGACTCCAGAAGGCTCAGCAACACAGGTGGTGGTTCTACAACTCCCTTGAGGCCTGCCCTGTCTTCTCCACGAGTTTGAGACCAGAATCCCTCGTCGGAACTGCAGGAACCAAACCCCTGTGCACCGGGTTGACTTGTCGTTGCAAAGGCTTGTTAGCTCTCTTCCTCAGAGATCTTCAGGCTCCAAGTAGTCATCAACCACAAGCATCGGCTGTGACTAAGATCTTTGTCCTCACCGCATCTCTTGCACCGTGGGCCTGCATCTTTGGTGAGCTGCTTGAGGTCCTCTTACGACTCCAGTGCCTCCCAGCCTGCGGGTCCTCTTGAGGGTCTTCTTTGATTCCAGTGGGCTCCCCTGTTTGCCTGGGCCTACTCTGACTTTTCTTCTTGTGGCAAGTCACTTGGACCTTGCTGGTCCCCACACTGTACCTTTTTTCCCTTGGCTGGAAGGAATGAAGAGATTAGCATGGATATTGGCCAATAGCAGACATTTTGCTGTTTCTTTGAGGCATGAGTCATCGATGTAGGATCCGACCAAAAAGATCCAAGGCTCAGTTTTTCATACCAGGATTGAACATGCCTAAACCATGGGAAAGTTAGACATGTATTGGATTGACAGCTGTTCCTTTAATGTGTTATGGTATAGCTTAAGCTCCTCTGCAGTCCAGATCCTTACCCAGTACATAAGGAGCCTGAGTTGGCAATATCTCCCACCTGTTTTGGAGCCACGTCAAGAAACATAGGTATTAAGGGATTATTCTTGGGGAAATGAAGGAGCATTCACAGGAATTTATTTTCATAAGAGTAAGAGAGTCTGTATTCGCGTGGCCTCAAAGTTTGGTGCCATATAAGGCAGCTGAATAGACTTTTAGTCTGTATAACTCCATTGCCGGGAGTAGGGCCCTTGACTTTGTCCCATGATATGTTTTTTTTAAAGATAATTGATGCCTGATGTTGGAGCACCGCCCTTCTCTTCTGGGTGTGAGAAGACCATGAAACCCTACTATCTAGCATAATGCTCAAATATTTGAATCTAAAAACCTGCCTTACCTAAGGCTATGGTGTTTTTAAATGATCTGTTCGGTCTGACTACCATAAATTGTTTTTTTGAAATGTTAATCTCAAGACCCATAGCCACACAGGAAGAATTAAAATTGTCTGAAAATTGCTGTTATCCCATAGGTGTGTGTGAGATTAGGAGAGTGTCGTCGGTGAAAAGTAAAGCAGGCATGCTATCCTCTTCAAACTTGGGGGCGTCTATATTTCCTTTTTGGAGGACCTCAATATCATCATTGACGAATAAGGAAAAGAGGGTGGAGGACAGCACACACCCTTGTCTAACCCATCTGCGTATTGGAATCTGGTCTGTTAGGTATCCCTGAGGACCCCATCGCACTTGGGCATAATTATCTTGATGAAGTTTTACTAGTTGGCCAAGCAGGGCATCCAGATACCTCGAGGGTTTTTAGTGACACCCATAGGAGCTCCTGGGGGACTTAGTAAAAGGCTGCTTTGAGGTCAACAAAGGCTATGTACAAATGGCCTTCTTTGAGCCTTGCATACTTCTAAATTATAAGGAGCAGAATCAGTACTTGGTCTGTCGTGCTGACTTTAGGTCTGAATCCAGCTTGTTAGGGGGTTAGGCTATCTGCACCCTCAATCCACTCATTTAATTTGTGTAGCAACTGTCTCGCTTAAACCTTTTGGAGAATGTCAAAAAGGTTTATTGGCCTATAATTAGCAGGACTACCCGATCCCCCTTTTTGTAAATGAGACTAATTTTCGCCCCTTCCATGTATCTTGGATTGGAGCCCCTGCAGCTATTGCATTGCTCAGGCAGTTAACATAAGAGGTGCAGACTAACGTGGGATTTTGTCTGCTCCTGGGGCCTTGCCCAATTTAATTGCACTGATAGCTATCATGGTTTCTTCTAGTGTGAAGTGAAGGTCTAAAGGAGGGAAGTTGATGCGAAAAGGTCGATTGCGGCGTGATCGTATAACTTAGTGAAGTGATCTACCTAAGCCTCAGGATTCAGGTGACAGTCTACTTGTAATTTGGAACTCCTGCTCCCATGGGCAACTTTTTTCCAAAATGACAATTAACGCTAGACCTTGCAGCCATTACCAGATCGCTTCAGCTGGCATCCACTCCACTTGCCCCTTGCACTTCTTACTGTCTTCTTGTATAAGTCCCTGGCTATGCGGACCTCAGGTAGATTTTTAAGAGCATTCCCCAGTACTTGTTTTGCCAATCTACAGTCCTTTGAGTACCATAGATTATTATCTACATTACGCGCCCTGGTAGGGGGCTTCTTTTTTGGTGGTTGGGTCAAGATCAGTATTAAAGATGCTACCAGCTTTGTGTGGATATCAGTGATAAACATCCTTGGATTTTCCAGGCTATTTAGGTGAGACAGGACCCTCGCAAATATGTCATATATCTCTGTCATGGTCTTTGCATTCCCCACAATTGAGAGCAACTTGGAGGACCTATGGTTGTTTCCCATTATTGGCATTATTTGTGGTGCTGTAGGGGTGGGTAGTTGGAGCTACCACCCAGGATGTTTAGGCGTAAGGGGTAGTGGCTACTCTCCTCTCTTATCCACCTCAGAGTCCGTCAATCTTTCACACATGACAACCCTGGTCATGATGCAATCATTTTTTGATCTTATAGAACCTTTCTTAAATGCAAGTGCCCCAGCTTGTCAGATACAGATCTCCATTACATGCCCTCAGCACATTTAGTGTCATGAAGTGGACAACCTGCATGGCAACCACTGAGCTTAAGATATAGGATCTTGAGCTGAGGGAAGGGAAGGGATACCCCACCACTATATCATAGCCATATATGGTTTCAAAGTCTATATTAAAATCTCCACCTATAATGACCATATCCTTGGAGTTGATCTGTCTAACAGAATGTTGTAAGATGTTTACAGTAGACAATTCCACACTTCTGCTTCTGGGTCTACAGTAGACAATAAACAAATACCTACAAGTCTTCACTGGGGAATGCATTTTTAGCCCCAAAATATCTGACGAGTCAATGTTTTGATTCGTAGGTTTAAATCAATTTGACCCAAGTCCAATGGCCCCCTGATGCCCTGCCTTGAACTGATGGCAGTGCTTTGACATAATATGGGGTGTATCCACATTTAAACTGGGGTTCAATTGCCCACATCTCTTGGAGCTTACATACATTGAATTGGTCTATATATTCTCTACAGTCTGGTGCGGCTCTTTGGACTTAATACTAGCAATGTTCCACAAGAGAATTCTGATTGTCCCTGCTGAGTTGGAGCTTTGGCTAGGGTGAGGAGAATTAGAGAACAGAGATGCTAGTCTATGGGATGCACTTATTGGAGAGGACAGAGGTGCAAAATCGTTGTGTGTGCCCTTTGTTGGTGTCAAATTGGCAGTAGTTGTTATGGCATTAACAGGGTCAGAATCAGAATCAGGAACACCCAGCTGGCATCCTATTTTTGACGGTGCTCTAGATGCATCTATAGCGCAAATCATGGAGGAACGGGAATCCACTGGAAGGAAATGAGCCCCCTTTGATGGTACTAGATTTAATGTACTAGCGAATCCAGAGTTATTCTGGTAGTTCCCCCCTCTAGGGGATGTGTTGATGCCCCGAGTAACCTTTTCACACATCGTCAATCTTGGGCATTCAAAAGTGAAAGGAGTCCAAAAGTGTTTTTTGTGACTATTTTGAAAATTAGTTGGCCATGGTTGCTGATGGGTGTATCCCAATTAGAGGTGAGCGCAGCAACTGGTCTTTCGAAATACATTTCTGGAAGCATTTTATTTTGGTCTAGAGGAGAAGTCATTGAGTTTAAACGCAGTAGAAGCAATTCTACCAATAACGGAGGCTTGAAGTTAACTAATACTCTGTCCCCAGAACAGTCATTGGGATGTTTGTCTAAACAAGGGACTCTTCCTACACATTTGACCTCTTGGGCTAATTCCTGGGACCATCTTGCATTTGTATTTATCCAGTGAGCAGCTTTGTTTTTCAGTGGCAGGGAATCTTCGCTTGCACCAGGGGGTATCCCAGAAACATTCTGGAGGACAATCAGGTAGGGCGTGCACTTTGGGGACAATGGGGGGGGGGGGGGGGGGTCAAACATTCGCCCCCGATCAAAGATCTGGGTTTAATCCATATTTTATGTTTTGCTCACCACTCCATACCAGTTGGTTCCCAGCCATTTGCAAATCAGTCTTGACCCTGTCTCCCATGGAATAATCCAGCCCAAATTGCCAGGCCAAGCCCTCCCTGGACCAGAAACTAGCATCCTGGGACCAGTTCCCTGGTATCACCCCACATCAGCCAGGCTAGATTGAATCCAGTGGCTTAGTGAGGCCGAGACCCACTCCTGGGCATACCTTTTGCACTTAGAGTGACTATAGCAACACAGAAAGATGATGGACAGAATGTGAACATTGTCAAACATTCACCATGGCTGGGTACAGACTGGGATGATGTGGTGAGCAAAACACAATGGATTCAACCCAGATATGTGACTGGGGTGAATGTTTGCATTGTTCAGCATTCCGCCCATCATCTGTTCGTTTTGCTCTTCCTAAATGGCCATTTGTGCTGGACATGCCTTTTCTTTCCATCCACTGCATCTTTTTTACTCTGGGCTCGTCCCTCTGGATTACCCACTAAGCCTGTTGCGCCTCTCAAGTTTTACATTCAAGCAGACAGGGCGTTTACAATAAAGGAAAAGGGTTGGGCCTTACTTGCTCAGCTTGATGTAACAGCACAATAGTGGGGGAGATTTAATTCCTACCGCTGGGGGAGGAGGACTCCTAAGGGCCTCTATTTTGATGTCCAGAGCATCGAGGCGAGCTACTAGGGGAACAAGCTCTGCCCTTAGAATAATCTATTAATCTGTTTGTACAGCTTACAACTAGCATGGACATGTACTGGGATGGGGGTTCTTGTGGACCCTCGTTTTTCGCAGTCAGGAGGGACTGAGGATGCAGGTCGCACTGCAAAGCTTTATCTGGTAAGCAACTTGATTTGTTAGAGGAAGCGGGGTTCGTAGCCTTAGCTCCCTTGCTTGTTTGTTTTGGGCTTGTTACCCTCTTGGATTTGCGGGGGGCAAGGAAGTGGTATGATCAGGGGAATGGTTGTCATTCTCCACACTGGTGGCTCCTACCAAGGCCAGGGATTGTGGTTTCGATGTGGAACTGAGAATTAGACCCTGGAATGGGGTGGCAGGTAGGTAAAGATCTGTATGAGCCTCTGTTGAGAGGCTGGAAGGTCTGTAGGGGTTGTGAGGCCAGAGTTGGAGAGCCTAGATTTAACAACATTCTCCTTTCTGAGAGGGTGATCTCGGTGCTCACTACCCCTTTTGCCCTTTCGAGCATACGATCTATGGAATTAGGGTAGTGGTAAAGGTGTGAGTCAGGGTCCCCTCTGCTGGCTTTAACTCCCCATGATATATACTACTCAGGTCTCTAGCAGGAATTTGGTTAAGTTAGGTTGGGTTCCTCTGTAAAGGTGGTGCCAAGTACGGTGGCCTAGCACATCTTCTTTCAGACTATGATGAAGTACGAAAGACCCAGTCTCTTCTGAGTGGCTGTGGGCTTAAGAATGTATGATCCTGAGCTCTTCCTGGGTTGGTTGCTAAGCGACGTAGTCCCACCCCAGCCTAAGCAAAGTTTCACTATACAATATAAATGACCTGACAATCATTGTCATGGTTGGTAGGCTGTCCTGAGGTGACTAAGTGAGAGAGAGGGAGAGAAGATGTGAATGAGAGTGAGAGAGAATAAGGAGAGAGAGAGAAAGAGAGAGAGATTACCAGGGAACATGATATATATATATATATATATACATATATATATATATATATATATATATCAGAAAACACAGGTTGCCCTCTTGAATGAAGCCGGCATTGCCTGCTGGTATTTGAAGTGCAAAGCTAGTATTCCTCTAGTGAGTGACTCACGGGGTGCAACAATAATGAATAATAAAAACCCCAGTGGGTTGAAAACATAGTTCCGGGCTCTGCAGACTGCAATGTGTCGCCCACATCCATGCTCCTTAGGCCCCCAAAACACTGTCGTTGTAAAGCGGCAGTTGAGATCCGCTCACGCGGCGGGGCTCCATTCGCGACCGGGCTTGGCCGCAATTTATCAAAAAACACAGGTTGCCCTTTTGAATGAAGCCGCACAGCCAAGGATTGAAGTAAAGCAATTTATTGCAGATGAAGGCTGCAGCCTGCATACCAAGACGATGTCCTCGGAAAATAAACGCCCAACGCGTTTCGTGCTTCCTCAGCACTTGGTCACGGGCAGATTTCTCATATGCAGTCCCAGAGTCAAATTGCCAGCACCTGTATTATAATGTCGCTCGCCTCAGTGGGTGTGGCTGCAGGCATTGCCTGCTGGTATTTGAAGTGCAAAGTTAGTATTCCTCTAGTGAGTGACTCACGGGGTGCAACAATAATGAATAATAAAAACCCCAGTGGGTTGAAAACATAGTCCCGGGCTCTGCAGACTGCAATGTGTCGCCCACATCCATGCTCCTTAGGCCCCCAAAACACTGTCGTTGTAAAGCGGCAGTTGAGATCCGGGGGAGGGGGGGGGCATTATAATACAGGTGCTGGCAATTTGACTCTGGGACTGCATATGAGAAATCTGCCTGTGACCAAGTGCTGAGGAAGCACGAAACGCGTTGGGCGTTTATTTTCCGAGGACATCGTCTTGGTATGCAGGCTGCAGCCTTCATCTGCAATAAATTGCTTTACTTCATTCCTTGGCTGTGCGGCTTCATTCAAGAGGGCAACCTGTGTTTTCTGATAAATGGCGGCCAAGCCCGGTCGCGAATGGAGCCCCGCCGCGTGAGCGGATCTCAACTGCCGCTTTACAACGACAGTGTTTTGGGGGCCTAAGGAGCATGGATGTGGGCGACACATTGCAGTCTGCAGAGCCCGGGACTGTGTTTTCAACCCACTGGGGTTTTTATTATTCATTATTGTTGCACCCCGTGAGTCACTCACTAGAGGAATACTAGCTTTGCACTTCAAATACCAGCAGGCAATGCCTGCAGCCACGCCCACTGAGGCGAGCGACATTATAATACAGGTGCTGGCAATTTGACTCTGGGACTGCATATGAGAAATCTGCCCGTGACCAAGTGCTGAGGAAGCACGAAACGCGTTGGGCGTTTATTTTCCGAGGACATCGTCTTGGTATGCAGGCTGCAGCCTTCATCTGCAATAAATTGCTTTACTTCATTCCTTGGCTGTGCGGCTTCATTCAAGAGGGCAACCTGTGTTTTCTGATAAATGGCGGCCAAGCCCGGTCGCGAATGGAGCCCCGCCGCGTGAGCGGATCTCAACTGCCGCTTTACAACGACAGTGTTTTGGGGGCCTAAGGAGCATGGATGCGGGCGACACATTGCAGTCTGCAGAGCCCGGGACTATGTTTTCAACCCACTGGGGGTTTTATTATTCATTATTGTTGCACCCCGTGAGTCACTCACTAGAGGAATACTAGCTTTGCACTTCAAATACCAGCAGGCAATGCCTGCAGCCACACCCACTGAGGCGAGCGACATTATCATACAGGTGCTGGCAATTTGACTCTGGGACTGCATATGAGAAATCTGCCCGTGACCAAGTGCTGAGGAAGCACGAAACGCGTTGGGCGTTTATTTTCCGAGGACATCGTCTTGGTATGCAGGCTGCAGCCTTCATCTGCAATAAATTGCTTTACTTCAATCCTTGGCTGTGCGGCTTCATTCAAAAGGGCAACCTGTGTTTTTTGATAAATGGCGGCCAAGCCCGGTCGCGAATGGAGCCCCGCCGCGTGAGCGGATCTCAACTGCCGCTTTACAACGACAGTGTTTTGGGGGCCTAAGGAGCATGGATGTGGCGACACATTGCAGTCTGCAGAGCCCGGGACTATGTTTTCAACCCACTGGGGTTTTTATTATTCATTATTGTTGCACCCCGTGAGTCACTCACTAGAGGAATACTAGCTTTGCACTTCAAATACCAGCAGGCAATGCCTGCAGCCACGCCCACTGAGGCGAGCGACATTATAATACAGGTGCTGGCAATTTGACTCTGGGACTGCATATGAGAAATCTGCCCGTGACCAAGTGCTGAGGAAGCACGAAACGCGTTGGGCGTTTATTTTCCGAGGATATCGTCTTGGTATGCAGGCTGCAGCCTTCATCTGCAATAAATTGCTTTACTTCATTCCTTGGCTGTGCGGCTTCATTCAAAAGGGCAACCTGTGTTTTTTATATATATATATATATATATATATATATATATATACATATATATGTATACATTTATAAATATATATACTATTAGAGAGAGAAGAAAAGGTAGGAGAGATAGATATCCTGACCGGTTCAGGTGAGATGAAAATCAGGTGAAATTTCACCTTAGGCAAAACACGCCTTTTCTGAAGGAGCCATCTGAGTTGCATGTTTTGGAGATTTCGATGAGTTTCCATCTCTAAAAAAGAAAGCAAGTCAGCCCTTTGGATTCATTATAAACATGAAGTTCCAGCGTTTCCATGTTTATTTCTTTACCAAAGCATATCATTTCTAATCAAAGTGCAGCTGTCTTTTCCCTCCTCCTGTAGCTTGAGTGTCTCCGGTTGATGACCATTACCTTCACTGTGTTTCCCGGGGAGTAGTGCTACACCTAAGCCCTACACTAAGGCTACACCTGCAGGCGTTTGTGGCATGAAAACACTATTCTTCGTGCTTTCCTTCCCTATTGCTTGAAACAGACTTTAGGGCACACTAAATGATAGACTGCTCATGCCACATTTGTTTTTAGTTATCTATAGTGCCAATGATCTGTGGCAATAGCTTGCATTAAAGTACTGTTTCACTTAAGTCAAATCAACAACTTTGCCTATTTGTTGGTTTTTTGATGATAAATCATAAGATGTGTCCTTACCAACTGAGCTACCCTCCTCACACATTACTTCAGTATATCTGATGTCGTAGTTTTTACTGTTATTTCACATCTTATACCTGCTCTCAAAGTTATGATACAGTGCATCCTATTCTGTCATGTAGGTGAGTTAGATGAGCCTCCTTTACTGTAACATTAACAGGCTGACTGTCAAGACCACATTCGCCTTTAGGCTTCCCTCAAAGTTTGTGGGACCGTCCATGGGAACTTCCTCATCATGGTGGCTTGAGCTGTTGTGCATTTCTGTGATCCTCCCTTCAGCACACAATCTCCAGATTAGGACAAGGCCTCCTAGATTTGCACTTCTTTTCTTGGGGAAGTGGTTTCTGGCTGGGTCAATCCAATGGACAACCCCCAATAAAAACACAGGCTGTTTTCTGGCTAGGACCTAGCAGAACTAGCAGCTTCAGGCATTTTCTCCTTAATGAATCAATTGGTGACTTCTGCTGCCCATGTTGTCTGTAATTGTAATTGTAAAAAGCATTTATATAGCGCATGGCTGCCCGGAGGCATCCCATCGCTTACAGTGAAAAACGGGGGATGTTACTCAGTTTGGAAAGAGGAATGTTTTCAGGGATCTACGAAAGGAAAAGTGGTTGGATTCTATGCGGAGGTGAAGAGGAAGGGAGTTCCAGAGTCTGGCAGCGTTAAATGAGAAAGATCGACCTCCACTTCTAGCCTTCCTATTTCTAGGAATAATGGCCAAGTTCTGGGTTTTGGAGCAAAGGGATCTCTTTGGCTCATAAGGCTGAATAATGCCCTATAATAGAGGGTCCGGTTTTAAACATAGACTTATGAGCAATACACAAGGCTTTGAACTTAACTCTCTCCTGGACTGGCAGCCAATGGAGTGATTTAAGGGCAGGTTTAGCAGAGTGATGGTTGGGGATGCCCAAAAGAAGTCTTGCAGCCCAATTCTGAGTTGTCTGTAATTTGGAGATAGTAGCAGCAGGGGAACCCAAGTAAAGGGCATTAGCAAAATCCAATCTGGATAACACCAGCGCTTGGACCATTATTTTTCTTGCCTGGAAGGGGAGGATTTTCCGGATCATTTTAAGGATCCAGTAGCAAGAGGCAGATGTCTTCCGTGCCTGAGATTTAAATGGTCCATCCAAAATGCCCAGACTCTTTAACTGGTTTTAGGAGTGGGGCAGGAGCCCATGGATCTAGGCCAGATTTCAGTCAAATCAAGGGGGGAGTGGTTACCCAAAATCATGATTTCACTCTTCTCCCCATTAAATTTTAGGAAGGAGTTGCTCATCCATCTTGCAATTTTTTCCATACAAGGACGAAGACAGGTAGGAGAGCTTTCCGCTTTATTGAGCCCAATCACCAGTTGCGTATCATCCGCATAGGTGACTATGTGGACTCCAAAGGGTAAAACTGCCTCCGCAAGAGTGCGGGTATAAACATTAAACAAAGTGGGACTTAAAGAAGATCCCTGCGGCACTCTACAACGAAGGGGTGTCCGTTTGGACGTGACTTCCTTGTTAAGAACTTGGAAGGATCTGCTGTTCAGAAATGATTTTAGCCAGGCCAGGGCAATACCAGTGATACCTGATTTATGGAGCCTGTGGATCAAAATCTGATGGTTTACAGTATCAAAGGCCGCGCTGAGGTCCAAAAGGAGGACCACCGCGATGCCACCGGCGTCGACTATCCTTCTTGACTCTTCCACCACAGAGAGAAGGGTCGCCTCCGTTCCCTGTACTGTAATGGGCGGAAACCGGTTTGAGACCGATGGAGAAGATTATGAGTCTCCAAGTGCGCTGATAGTATTAAATTAAAATATTTTTCAGTAATTTTACTAACTCCAGGGAGCAACAAGATAGGGCGATAGTTTCCCAGGTCTGAAGGGTCAAGGCTTGATTTTTTAACAGAGCCTGTAAGCTGTAAGCAGCATTACACATTATCCCCTCCTACCCCGTGGACCTGTGAGGATTTCCCCTTCTGAGCTAGGGGCCCTGCTTCAGACGTCCTCCTTCAAGCTTCACAATCGGGTTGAGGTGGCTCTTGTCCACCTTGTGATACAGCTACACTCATGCTTGTGATTCCTCGGCTTGATCTGACCCATGAACATCGTGCTCACGCTTACAATGGGCTGGTTTAAAATCACAGTGACTCAGGAGACACAGTTACAGAGGCACTTTGTATAACCATACAGAGCCAGATACCCAAATACAACTTTAGAATTCAGTTTGCCGCTGACTATATGTAACATAGGCACAACTGGTTGGCCTCTACAAGCTGGCATCAGTCTAGTCGTCCTTCAATCATAGTTGCTGCAGGAGTAGATCTAAAAGCAGTGCATTGAAGCCAATATCGTGACCTAGCCAAGCATCCAGTTACAGGTCATACAAGAGGGTCTAACTAGGCCCCTGTTATGCACTGTTCAGTAATGATTATCAATACATAGACAATAGGCAAATATTGATTACTGTCTCTATCACACAGATAAGCTCTACTTTTTGGTAAATGAACTCCAAGTGTCCCTGTGGATTCCCACCTTTGTGCAAGACAGCTCATGTCTATTCAGCATAAGCTTCAGGCACAAGCAGGCACACCATAACACCAACTTAACCATTCATAATGAAAAATGTAAAATACCAGTTGACTTGTGTGCGAGTGTACCTTGCACGTTTACAACCCCAAAAGGATTTTCCCTGGATATTGTAATAAGTAGTTTGGTTAAGGGAATGTTGTGGCTGCAGGTCAGTGTAGATGCAAGACAGGCTAAGGCAATTTCCTTACAGCAGCTTTCCAAAACAAAGTTGTCAGTGATACACTATTGTTGCTAAATAATATGTTGTTTACCAGATCCATAATCCTATTTACAGTTGTGGCCATTGGTGTCTGTGCTCGTGCTAATTTTGAGTTGTGAATGCCACTGTCACATGTGTTCCCCTTCTTAGAAGTGTTTTCCTTGAGTAACGGTGGTAGATAAAAGCAAAGTTGGTGTCTTAACCCCTAAAAGTCTGGTCTCTTCACTGGTCCCTGGCATTAAGACTTACAGAAACTGTTCATTTTGTTGTCATTCTTGTTTCAGGTTTACACTGCACATCTCCATGAAAATCTCTTCACTTTGTTTCAATTTTGAATGTTTTCTGTTGTACCATTTACTCATTGTCTGGCAATGCACACATTTTATTGTTTTGTTCATGCCCTTTCGTTGTCTCAGTTGTAGTCATCTACCCGTTAAGGTCTGTACTGCACATAGTGGGGCAAAGCTCTTCATATGCAGTACATTTAAAAGTGTTGTGTCAGGTACTGATTCTATTCCATGGCCTTTTTTGCTCAGTTTGGTGTCTGGATATATTTCTCTAAATTGCCAAGTTTCATATTGCGTCATACTGACTCAGTTGTTGTCCATTTGCTTACATATTTATCAATTCTCTCATCCTCTCCTTTTGATAATCTCACCTATTTACTGCCCATCCTTCTATTAAGCCTCTTTTTGTTCCCTTTTCTATTCGTTCCTAAATGGTTTACTATTCACACCCCCTTGTTGCATTCATTTGCCTTGCCCATTTATTTCCTGTGCTGTGAGAGAAAGAGAGTGGCCTCAGTGAGATTTCCCTCAGCACGGTGGCCATCTTGGACTGCCTCTGACTACATTAAGTCTCAGTTCACACAAAATGGAGGTTGGTCTTCAGTGCTCCCATATACAAATTTACAAACAGCTGTGAGCTTCAATTCTTTAATTTTAGGCTAAAGAATCGTAAAGAAAGGTTAGTGTTTTCAGTGAAAACACACTTTCATCTTTCACAAATGATAGCACAGCTGATTCACATTTCCCTAACTAAACATTTGCTTTTTTAACAATGTTTTTGTTGCCATCAAATACATAACATGATTTTCATAAAAACATTAATTTTCGTTCACATTCTTTTAGGTATTGCTGTGGCATCACACCTTTTATCCTCAGCATAGCAGGCAGTTTTTGTGGTTCTCACACAGGCGAAAACCAAAATGTATAGTTGTAAACATGCTTTTCATTTACAAATCCAGTCAGAAAAAACGTGTTCCTTTGGTTATATTGGATACAAATTATTGGACTGTGGTTTTCTCACTGTTCTGCACTGTTGCATTGATCACCTGGCCAGATTTGTTTTACTTGGCCGTTCCTATTTATTAAATGACTTCATACAAGATACAGCTTTTGTTTGCCTACCCTGTATTGAGACAATGGGAGTCCACTTTTGGCTTTATTGTAGTTCAGGGGAGTAGGGTAAAAGGCTTTTGTGACGAGAGATGCCATCCTATAAATGCGAACACTTAAACTCTCTTCAATGAGCATACATGCCAACATACCTGGTTCAAGCTTGAGACTACCAATGTTTAAGCCTAAATGGCCTTATCTGTTTCCGACCTGAAATTGCTTCTTCTTTAATGTATATCAATTGGCAAAATACATTATCCCTAATTTGTTTCAAAAATATCTACTTTTAAAATGTTGACATGTCTGAATGAGGCTGAACCGAATATCTGATGTTACAATGCAAACAGTTACAACACATGCATTTAGAACGTGCCTTTTACATCGCAGCATCCATTACAACGCATGATTTTACAACGCATGCCCTCACAACGCATTTTTAGAAACTAAATTTACAACGCATTCCATTACAACGCATGCCATTACAACGCCATTACAACGCACAATACTTTTAGGGCAAGAGTAGTATAAGTGTTAGATAGCGTAGGGGTAAAAATTACTATTTCCACTCCAGTGAGTGCAACAGTAGGGTAAGTGTTGGATAGTGTAGGGATAACAATTTCTATTCCCACTCCAGTGAGTGCAACAGGAGGGTAATTATTGGATAGTGTAGGGATAAGAATACTATCCCCATGAACCCCAAAACCCAAACCCACCCTAAAACTAAAAAATCCCCACTACTTACCTTATAATGCGTTGTAATGGCATGCGTTGTAATGATATTCATTGTAAAGGCATGCGTTGTAGTGACATACGTTGAAATGGCATGCGTTATAATGGTATGTGTTGTAAGGGCAGCTGCGTTGTAATGACTGCTTTGTGAAGGTAGTGCGTTGTAATGACTGCTATGTAAAGGTTGTTTCCCGGCTGAACTAGTTGAAGACTGTAGAATTCTGACCTGAAATTGTTTCTTCTTTAATGTATTTCAATTGGCAAAATACATTCCCCCTAATTTGCTTTCAAAATATCTACTTTTAAAATGTTGACATGTCTGAATGAGGCTGAACTGAATATATGATGTTACAACGCAAACAATTACAATGCATGCCTATACAACGCGGTTTTTACATCGCAGCATCCATTACAATGCATGGTTTTACAACGCATGCCATCACAACGCATTTTTAGAAACTACATTTACAACACATTCCATTACATCGCATACCTTTACAACGCATGCCATTACAACACGCAATACTTTTAGGGCAAGAGTAGTGTAAGTGTTGGATAGCGTAGGGGTAAAAATTGCTATTCCCACTCCAGTGAGTGCAACAGTAGGGTTAGTGTTGGATAGTGTAGGGGTAAACATTTCTATTCCTACTCCAGTGACTGCAACAGTAGGGTAAATGTTGGATAGAGTAGGTGTAAACATTTCTATTCCCACTCCAGTGAGTGCAACAGTAGGGTAAGTTGGATAGTGTTGGATAGTGTAGGGATAGAAATACTATCCCCATGTACCCCAGAACCCATACCCACCCTAAAACTCAAAAATCCCCATTACTTACCTTATAATGCGTTGTAATGGCATGCGTTGTAATGATATTCATTGTAATGGCATGCGTTGTACTAACGTGCGCTGTAATGGCATGCGTTGTAATGGTATGTGATGTAAGGGCAGCTGCGTTGTAATGACTGCGTTGTGAAGGTACTGCGTTGTAATGACTGCTATGTAAAGGTTGTTTCCCGGCTGAACTAGTTGAAGACTGTAGAATTCTTACCTGAAATTGCTTCTTCTTTAATGTATTTCAATTGGCAAAATATATTCCCCCTAATTTGCTTTCAAGATATCTACTTTTAAAATGTTGACATGTCTGAATGAGGCTGAACTGAATATATGATGTTACAACACAAACAATTACAACGCATGCCTTTACAATGAGGTTTTTACATCGCAGCATCCATTACAATGCATGATTTTACAACACATGCCATCACAACTCATTTTTAGAAACTACATTTACAACGCATTCCATACAACGCATACCATTTCAACGCATGCCATTACAACGCGCAATACTTTTAGGGCAAGAGTAGTGTAAGTGTTGGATAGCGTAGGGGTAAAAATTACTATTCCCACTCCAGTGAGTGCAACAGTGGGGTAAGTGTTGGATAGTGTAGGAATAAAAATACTATCCCCATGTACCCCAGAACCCATACCCACCCTAAAACAAAAAAATCCCCATTACTTACCTTATAATGCGTTGTAATGGCATGCGTTGTAATGATATTCATTGTAATGGCATGCATTGTAGTGACATGCGTTGTAATGGTATGTGATGTAAGGGCAGCTGCGTTGTAATAACTGCGTTGTGTAGGTAGTGCAATGTAATGACTGCTATGTAAAGGTTGTTTCCCGGCTGAACTAGTTGAAGACTTTAGAAATATTTTGCTTGTTAGGAGGGCCCAGTTATTGCCAAAAAGTAATATGCAGTTTATCCAGAAGTCTGGCTGAAAGAGGGCACACACTTTGAGTGGTATCTCTATCAGCTGAGTTGAACTTTTCACCTCTTCTGCCACCAGGGCAGAGGCTGGCATGGACATTCTGAGAGAAGAATGCCCTGTGTCAGTATTCTGTGCCAACATTCTAAAGCTTCCCTGCCCAGCCCCCGCTTCAAGCACCCTTCTCTGAGAGGAACATGAAAAAGTGACAGAAGCTTTAGATACAGAGATCGGTTCTGGCTCATGTCACTCTTGCTTTGGCCAAATGATTGAACCTTACAACAACCTTACCCAACACTCTCCAGGTTATCCCTGTCCCTCACTTCACTCACTTCATATTCATTACATACACCCGGTATTGTTCCCTTTTCTATTCATTCCTAAATGATTTACTATCCACACCCCCTTGTTGCATTCATTTGCCTTGCACATTTATTTCCTATGCTGGTTCTCTGTGAGAGAAAGAGAGTGGCCTCAGTGAGATTTCCCTCAACACGGCGGCCATCTTGGACTGCCTCTGACTGCATTAAGTCTCAGTTCACACAAAATGGAGGTTGGTCTTCAGTGCACCCATATACGAATTTACAAACAGTTGTGAGCTTCAATTCTTTAATTTTAGACTAAAGAATCGTAAACAAAGAATAGTGTTTTCAGTGAAAACACACTTTTATCTTTCACAAATGATAGCACAGCTGATTCACATTTCCCTCACTAAACATTTGCTTTTTTAACAATCTGTTTGTTGCCATCAAATACATAACATGATTTTCATAAAAACATTAATTTTCATTCATATTTTTTTAGGTATTGATGTGGCATCACACCTTTTATCCTCAGCATAGCAGGCAGTTTTTGGGGTTCTCACACAGGCGAAAACCAAAATGTATAGTTGTAAACATTCTTTTTATTTACAAATCCAGTCAGAAAAAAAGTGTTCCTTTGGTTATATTAGATACACTTTATTGGACTGTGGTTTTCTCACTGTACTGCACTGTTGCATTGATCACCTAGCCAGCTTTGTTTTACTTGGCCTTTCCTATTTAATAAATGACTTCATACAACATACAGCTATTGTTTGTCTATCCTGTATTGAGACAATGGGAGTCCACTTTTGGCTTTATTATGGTTCAGGGCAGTAGGGTAAGAGGCTTTTGTGACAATAGGTGCCCACCTATAAATGTGAACACTGAAACTCTTCAATGAGCATACATGACAACATACCTGATTCAAGCTTGAGACTACCAATGTTTAAGCCAAAATGGCTTTTTCTGTTTCTGACCTGAAACTGCTTCTTCTTTAATGTATTTCAATTGTCAAAATACATTCCCCCTAATTTGTTTTCAAAATATCTACTTTTAAAATGTTGACATGTCTGAATGAGGCTGAACTGAATATATGATGTTACAACGCAAACAATTACAACGCATGCCTTTACATCGCAGTTTTTACATCGCAGCATCCATTACAACGCATGATTTTACAACCCATGCCATCACAGCGCATTTTTAGAAACTACATTTACAACGCATTCCATTACAACGCATACCTTTACAACGCATGCCATTACAACACGCAATACTTTTAGGGCAAGACTAGTGTAAGTGTTGGATAGCGTAGGGGTAAAAATTGCTATTCCCACTCCAGTGAGTGCAACAGTAGGGTAAGTGTTGGATAGTATGGGGTAAAAATTTCGGTTCCCACTCCAGTGAGTGCAACAGTAGGGTAAGTTGGATAGTGTTGGATAGTGTAGGGTTTTAAAATACTATCCCCATGTACCCCAGAACCCATACCCACCCTAAAACTAAAAAATCCCCATTACTTACCTTATAATGCGCTGTAATGGCATACGTTGTAATGATATTCATTGAAATGGCATGCGTTGTAGTGACATGCGTTGTAATGGCATGCGTTGTAATGGTATGTGATGTAAGGGTAGCTGCGTTGTAATGACTGCGTTGTGAAGGTAGTGCGTTGTAATGACTGCTATGTAAAGGTTGTTTCCCGGCTGAACTAGTTGAAGACTGTAGAATTCTGACCTGAAATTGCTTCTTCTTTAATGTATTTCAATTGGCAAAATACATTCCCCCTAATTTGCTTTCAAAATGTCTACTTTTAAAATGTTGAACTGTAACGTTGAGAGGCTCTGAGCGCACTGCCTCTATAGTATATGGCTGAAGTTTCTCAGTTCAAAAGCTCCTCTTTGTAAATTGAGCGTGCAATCAAAGCGGCGCCTCTTGCCTTAGGCGTCCCATAAGTAATCCAAAGTCGTGCTATCCACTAAAGAGGTGAGAGCGTCCCTTGATGCACTGCTGTAAGATCCTACTGGGATCTTACAGCAGGACCTATAATGTTGACATGTCTGAGTGAGGCTAAACTGAATATATGATGTTACAACGCAAACAATTACAACGCATGCCTTTACAACGTGGTTTTTACATCGCAGCATCCATTACAATGCATGATTTTACAACGCATGCCATCACAACGCATTTTTAGAAACTACACTTACAATGCATTCCATTACAGAGTGTAGGGGTACACATTTCTATTCCCACTCTAGTGAGTGCAACAGTAGGGTAAGTGTTGGATAGTGTAGGGATAAAAAAACTATCCCCATGTACCCCAGAACCCATACCCACCCTAAAACTAAAAAATCCCCATTACTTACCGTATAATGCGTTGTAATGGCATGCGTTGTAATGATATTCATTGTAATGGCATGCGTTGTAGTGACATGCGTTGTAATGGCATACGTTGTAATGGTACGTGATGTAAGGGCAGCTGCGTTGTAATGACTGCGTTGTGTAGGTAGTGCAATGTAATGACTGCTATGTAAAGGTTGTTTCCCGGCTGAACCAGTTGAAGACTGTTGAAGTATTTTGCTTGTTATGAGGGCCCAGTTATTGCCAAAAAGTAATATGCAGTTTACCCAGCAGTCTGGCTGAAAGAGGGCACACACTTTGAGTGGTATCTCTATCAGCTGAGTTGAACTTTTGACCTCTTCTGCCACCAGGGCATAGGCTGGCATGGACATTCTGAGAGAAGAATGCCCTGTGTCAGTATTCTGTGCCAACATTCTAAAGCTTCCCTGCCCAGCCCCCGCTTCAAGCACCCTTCTCAGAGAGGAACATGAAAAGTGACAGAAGCTTTAAATACAGAGATCGGTTCTGGCTCATGTCACTCTTGCTTTGGCCAAATGATTGAACCTTACAACAACCTTACCTAACACTCTCCAGGTTATCCCTGTCCCTCACTTCACTCACTTCATATTCATTACATACACCCGGTATTGTTCCCTTTTCTATTCATTCCTAAATTGTTTACTATCCACACCCCCTTGTTGCATTCATTTGCCTTGCACATTTATTTCATATGCTGGTTCTCTGTGAGAGAAAGAGAGTGGCCTCAGTGAGATTTCCCTCAACACGGCGGCCATCTTGGACTGCCTCTGACTGCATTAAATCTCAATTCACACAAAATGGAGGTTGTTCTTCAGTGCACCCATATCCAAATTTACAAACAGTTGTGAGCTTCAATTCTTTAATTTTAGGCTAAAGAATTGTAAACAAAGAATAGTGTTTTCAGTGAAAACACACTTTTATCTTTCACAAATGATAGCACAGGTGATTCACATTTCCCTCACTAAACATTTGCTTTTTTAACAATCTGTTTGTTGCCATCAAATACATAACATGATTTTCATAAAAACATTAATTTTCATTCATATTCTTTTAGGTATTGCTGTGGCATCACACCTTTTATCCTCAGCATAGCAGGCAGTTTTTGTGGTTCTCACACAGGCAAAAAACTAAATGTATAGTTGTAAACATTCTTTTCATTTACAAATCCAGTCAGAAAAAATGTGTTCCTTTGGTTATATTAGATACACTTTATTGGACTGTGGTTTTCTCACTGTACTGCACTGTTGCATTGATCACCTGGCCAGCTTTGTTTTACTTGGCCTTTCCTATTTAATAAATGACTTCATACAACATACAGCTATTGTTTGCCTACCCTGTATTGAGACAATGGGAGTCCACTTTTGGCTTTATTATGGTTCAGGAGAGTAGGGTAAAAGGCTTTTGTGACAATAGGTGCCCACCTATAAATGTGAACACTAAAACTCTCTTCAATGAGCATACATGACAACATACCTGATTCAAGCTTGAGAATACCAATGTTTAAGCCAAAATGGCTTTTTCTGTTTCTGACCTGAAATTGCTTCTTCTTTAATGTATTTCAATTGGTAAAATACATTCCCCCTTATTTGTTTTCAAAATATCTACTTTTAAAATGTTGACATGTCTGAATGAGGCTGAACTGAATATATGATGTTACAACGCAAACAATTACAACGCATGCCTTTACAACGCAGTTTTTACATCGCAGCATCCACTACAACGCATGATTTTACAACGCATGCCATCACAACGCATTTTTAGAAACTACATTTACAACGCATTCCATTACAACGCATACCTTTACAACGCATGCCATTACAACACGCAATACTTTTAGGGCAAGACTAGTGTAAGTGTTGGATAGCGTAGGGGTAAAAATTGCTATTCCCACTCCAGTGAGTCAATCAATCAATCAATCAATCAATCAATGACATTTATAGAGCGCACTACATACCCGTAGGGTCTCAAGGCGCTGGGGGAGGGGGGGTGCCGCTACTGCTCGAACAGCCAGGTCTTCAGCTTCTTCCTGAAGGAGAGATGGTCTTGGGTCAGGCGCAGGTCGATCGGGAGGGAGTTCCAGGTCTTGGCGGCCAGGTAGGAGAAGGACCTTCCTCCTGTAGTCGCTCTTCGGATGCGGGGGACGGCGGCGAGGGCGTGGTTGGCTGATCGGAGGTGGCGTTTGGGAGCGTAGAAGTTGATTTGGCTGTTGAGGTAGCTTGGGCCTTGGTCGTGTAGGGCTTTGTGTGCGTGGGTGAGGAGGCGGAAGGTGATTCTTTTGTTGACGGGGAGCCAGTGAAGGTCTCTCAGATGTCCGGAGATGTGGCTGGTTCGTGGGATGTCGAGGATGAGTCTGGCTGAGGCGTTCTGGATCCGCTGGAGTCTCTTCTGGAGCTTGGCGGTGGTACCGGCGTAGAGGGCGTTGCCGTAGTCCAGTCAAGCGGGTGACGAGGGCCTGGGTGACGGTCTTCCTGGTCTCGGTGGGGATCCACCAGAAGATCTTCCGTAGCATGCGTAGGATGTTGAAGCACGCCGAGGAGACGTTGTTGACTTGCCTGGTCATGGAGAGGGAGGAGTCCAGGATGAAGCCCAGGTTGCGTGCATGGTCTGTCGGTTTGGGTGCGGTGCCCAGGGCGGGGGGCCACCAGGAGTCGTCCCAGGCGGAGGGTGAAGAGCCCAGGATGAGGACCTCCGTCTTGTCCGAGTTCAGTTTCAGGCGGCTGGTCGTCATCCACTCGGCTACCTCTTTCATCCCTTCGTGCAGGTTGGCTCTGGCGGCGGCGGGGTCGTTGGTCAGGGAGAGGATCAGCTGGGTGTCGTCGGCGTAGGAGATTATGCTGAGGTTGTGTTGGCGTGCGATGGCCGCGAGGGGGCTCATGTAGACGTTGAAGAGGGTGGGGCTCAGTGAGGATCCTTGGGGGACGCCGCAGATGACTTCGGTGGCCTCTGACTTGTACGGTGGTAGGCGGACTCTCTGTGTTCTTCCGTCGAGGAAGGAGATGATCCATTCCAGTGCCTTGTCCTGGATTCCGACGTTGCTGAGGCGCTGTACTAGGGTGCGGTGGCAGACAGTGTCGAATGCCGCGGAGAGGTCTAGGAGGATGAGGGCCACTGTTTCTCCGTTGTCCATCAGGGCTCGGATGTCATCGGTGGCGGCTATGAGGGCGGTCTCGGTGCTGTGATTGGCTCGGAAGCCGGACTGTGAGGGGTCGAGGGATCCATTCGTCTCGAGGAAGGCGGCCATCTGCTTGTTGACGGTCTTCTCGATGACTTTGGCTGGAAACGGTAGGAGCGAGATGGGGCGGTAATTCTTGAGTTCGGTGGGGTCCGCTGAGGGTTTCTTGAGTAGAGCGCTGAGTTCGGCGTGCTTCCAGCTCTCAGGGAAGGTGGCGGTGTCGAAGGATGTGTTGATGATGTCTCGCAGGTGGGGTGCGATGACAGCGTCGGTGAGTGCAACAGTAGGGTAAGTGTTGGATAGTGTAGGGGTAAAAATTTATATTCCCACTCCAGTGAGGGCAACAGTAGGGTGAGATGGATAGTGTTGGATAGTGTAGGGATAGAAATACTATCCCCATGTACCCCAAAACTCATACCCACCCTAAAACTAAAAAATCCCCATTACTTACCTTATAATGCGTTGTAATGGCATGCGTTGTAATGATATTCATTGTAATGACATGAGTTGTAGTGACATGCGTTGTAATGGCATGCGTTGTAATGGTATGTGATGTAAGGGCAGCTGCGTTGTAATGACTGCGTTCTGAAGGAAGTGCGTTGTAATGACTGCTATGTAAAGGTTGTTTCCCGGCTGTACTAGTTGAAGACTGTAGAATTCTGACCTGAAATTGCTTCTTCTTTAATGTATTTCAATTGGCAAAATACATTCCCCCTAATTTGCTTTCAAAATATCTACTTTTAAAATGTTGACATGTCTGAATGAGGCTGAACTGAATATATGATGTTACAACGCAAACAATGACAACGCATGCCTTTACAATGCGGTTTTTACATCGCATCATCCATTACAATGCATGATTTTACAACGCATGCCATCACAACGCATTTTTAGAAACTACATTTACAACGCATTCCATTACAACGCATACCTTTACAACGCATGCCATTACAACACGCAATACTTTTAGGGCAAGAGTAGTGTAAGTGTTGGATAGCGTAGAGGTAAAAATTCCTATTCCCACTCCAGTGAGTGCAACAGTAGGGTAAGTGTTGGATAGTGTAGGGGTAAAAATTTCTATTCCCACTCCAGTGAGTGCAACAGTAGGGTAAGTTGGATAGTGTTGGATAGTGTAGGGATAAAAATAATATCCCCATGTACCCCAGAACCCATACCCACCCTAAAACTAAAAAATCCCCATTACTTATCTTATAATGCGTTGTAATGGCATGCGTTGTAATGATATTCATTGTAATGGCATGCGTTGTAGTGACATGTGTTGGAATGGCATGCGTTGTAATGGTATGTGATGTAAGGGCAGCTGCGTAGTAATGACTGCATTGTGAAGGTAGTGCGTTGTAATGACTGCTATGTAAAGGCTGTTTCCCGGCTGAACTAGTTGAAGACTGTAGAATTCTGACCTGAAATTGCTTCTTCTTTAATGTATTTAAATTGGCAAAATACATTCCCCCTAATTTGCTTCCAAAATATCTACTTTTAAAATGTTGACATGTCTGAATGAGGCTGAACTGAATATATGATGTTACAACGCAAACAATTACAACGCATGCCTTTACAACGTGGTTTTTACATTGCAGCATCCATTACAATGCATGATTTTACAACGCATGCCATCACAACGCATTTTTAGAAACTACATTTACAACGCACTCCATTACAACGCCTACCTTTACAACGCATGCCATTACAACACGCAATACTTTTAGGGTAAGAGTAGTGTAAGTGTTGGATAGCGTAGAGGTAAAAATTGCTATTCCCACTCCAGTGAGTGCAACAGTAGGGTAAGTGTTGGATAGTGTAGAGGTAAAAATGTATATTCCCACTCCAGTGAGTGCAACAGTAGGGTAAGTTGGATAGTGTTGGATAGTGTAGGGATAAAAATACTATCCCCATGTACCCCAGAACCCATACCCACCCTAAAACTAAAAAATCCCCATTACTTATCTTATAATGCGTTGTAATGGCATGCGTTGTAATGATATTCATTGTAATGGCATGCGTTGTAGTGACATGCGTTGTAATGGCATGCGTTGTAATGGTATGTGATGTAATGGCAGCTGCGTTGTAATGACTGCGTTGTGAAGGTAGTGCGTTGTAATGACTGCTATGTAAAGGTTGTTTCCCGGCTCTACTAGTTGAAGACTGTAGAATTCTGACCTGAAATTGCTTCTTCTTTAATGTATTTCAATTGGCAAAATACATTCCCCCTAATTTGCTTTCAAAATATCTACTTTTAAAATGTTGACATGTCTGAATGAGGCTGATCCGAATATATGATGTTACAACGCAAAATATTACAACGCATGCCTTTACAACACTGTTTTTACATCGCAGCATCTAATACAATGCATGATTTTACAACGCATGCCATCACAACGCATTTTTAGAAACTACAGTTACAACGCATTCCATTACAATGCATTCCATTACAACGCATACCATTACAACGAATAATACTTGTAAGGCAAGAGTAGTGTAAGTGTTGGATAGCGTAGGGGTAAAAATTACTATTCCCACTCCAGTGAGTGCAACAATAGGGTAAGTGTTGGATAGTGTAGGGGTAAAAACACTGTCCACATGTACCCCAATACCCATACCCACCCTAAAACAATACCCATTACCTGCCTTATAATGCGTTGTAGTGACATGCGTTGTAATGGCATGTGTTGTAATGGCATGTGATGTAAGGGCAGCTGCGTTGTAATGACTGCGTTGTACAGGTATTGCATTGTAATTACTGCGTTGTAAAGGTAGTTTCCCGGCTGAATCAGTTGAAGACTGTAGAAGTATTTTGCTTGTTAGGAGGGCCCAGTTATTGCCAAAACTTAATATACAGTTTATCCAGCAGTCTGGCTGAAAGAGGGCACACACTTTGAGTGGTATCTCTATCAGCTGAGTTGAACTTTTGACCTCTTCTGCCACCAGGGCAGAGGCTGGCATGGGCATTCTGAGAGAAGAATGCCCTGTGTCAGTATTCTGTGCCAACATTCTAAAGCTTCCCTGCTTAGCCCCCACTTCAAGCACCCTTCTCAGAGAGGAACATGAAAAGTGACAGAAGCTTTAGATACAGAGATCGGTTCTGGCTCATGTCACTCTTGCTTTGGCCAAATGATTGAATCATACAACAACCTTACCCAACACTCTCCAGGTTATCCCTGTCCCTCACTTCACTCACTTCATATTCATTATATACACCCGTATTGTTCCTGCCTTTCTGAGAGAAACATACTAGGTATCGGTTCACTTTCAACATTCTGCAATGGTCAGGACATGTTTCTTAAGTAGAACTTAAAATGAATATATCTGTATTTTTTTTTAACGTTGCCTTTCTGTCTTTGTTTACTTTAGTTGCCTGTCAGGGGTCATTAGGGCAGCAATAGAACACATTTAAATTGTTTTCATCCTACATTTACTGTTTTAAGTATGTATTGAAAGAGGGAATAAATACAGCCTTTAGGTGATTTTTTCATATTTTTGTACCTGTCATGCTGCTATAAAAGTGGCCAGGTGGCACCAATAGATACCTACGTCATTAATTTGCTCACTTGCCTTTCATTATTCGCTGTTCACTCATCTGTCCTCACTTCTTAATCATTGCTCGCTCCCTCAAGTATAGAGACACTCATAAGCAATGTTTCCTGTGCTAGTTTTCCTCTGTATATTGGATCGCAATATTTGTATGCACCTTTTTATCACTGTGTGCACAGCAGTATGTCGCGGTAAGCAGAGGTAAATAGTGTGAGAAACAGTGCCCACTTCACTCCAGGCTAATAGGAACACTCTCTTGTAGGAAAGTGGGTTTCTGGTTGCAGTAACCCACCTACACACTATTTACCAGGTTTCTGATGCACTTTGACTTGATGTGCCCTGTGTCCCTGCCAATCAGGTTTCCAGGGCACTATGTTCACTCCCAAAATGGTACCCTTTTGCCCCCAATTGTCACCTTTCTGGCCACATGTAAGTCCCTTGGAAAAAGTACAATGGGTACCAAGGACACTTGCCCAGGAAAGCCCTCTATGGTCTGCGGCACATATTGAGCCACCCTTAAAGACCCTGTACCTTAACACACACACACTGCCATTGCAGGCTGTGTGTTTTGGTGCAGAGAAAAGTGAAGAGTCGACTTGGCACACATACCTGTGTGCCATGCCTGCATCCCACTGCCTATGGTACAGGTCAGCCACCCCTCTAGCTGGGTACACTATACCACTGGTGAGAGTACAGTTGCATAAGCACTGTACCCCTGCAGTGTTTAAGTCCATTCTTAGACATTTTAAGTGCAGTGAAGCCATATAGATTATATAGTCTGGGAGTTTGTCATTACGAACTGCACAGCACCATAATGGCTTTACTGAATTCTGGGAAGTTAGGTATCAAACTTCTCAGCATAATAAACCCACACTGATGGCAGTGTTGGGATTTATTATACCATGCACTCAGAGGGCATCTTAGAGATGCACCCTGAAAAAGAGAACAGTCTCTGGTGGGTTCCCCAACTGGTAACCACCAGCCTGCCATCACAAGACATGTTTCTGGACCAATGGGATGGGAGCCTTTGCCTTCTCAGCCCACAAACTAAGCCTTTCCTGGGCGGAGGTGGTCACACCTCCCCCAGGTTATCTGTGGTAGGGGAGCTTCAAAGGTCTTGCCACCTTTGTAACATGACCCCGAGCCTCTCCTGCAATCAGGAGCTGGCCCTCTTCCTGTCTCTCCCCCTTTTCGGTGGGAGGACAGGCAGGAAAAATTAGAACAACCCCATTGGTGTGCCCACCTATGCCAACCACACCCCTCAGGTGGGAGAGGCGAGGTGAAGCTCACCCTTCAGTGCCCACCATCTTGCAGATGGCAGGCACTTTCCAATCAGTGTTAGGGATTGTGCCCTCTCTCCCACATAGGGTGAGCACACCAAGGGTGTAGTCACCCTAAAGTCAGAATTTTATTGGTACCTGACGCAGAGACCCATAAAATGCCCCCTAAATGCAGTATTTAGGGGGCAGCCCTGAACCCAGGAGGCAGATTCCTGATACCTACGAAGAAGAAGGATGAAAGAAGACGGCCAGCAGAGGAGAATGCAGAGAAGAACTGGCTTGGCCCCAGCCCTACTGGCCCGCCTGCAGTTTCCTGAGATTCTGCGCCAAAGATGGCCTTGTCCTGCAGCCAGCAATCTCCAGAACTCCTGTGAGGACTGACTCCCTTCAACGAAGACCGGATCTCCAGCAGCTCTGTTCAAAAGAATCACTAAAGAAATACTCAGAGCCTGCTGAGGACAAAGAAACCTGATGCCTGGAACAACCACTACACCTGATGCCTACGGCCTGTGTCTTGAGGTTGATGTAGATATCAAACAAATGAACACATCATCCTAACTTGGGGAAGATCTGATAATGTCTGAGTAAAGGTTTAATTTAAATACAAACATCTCAGAGCAGATGGTCCTTCCCTTTGAAGCCTTATATTTCCGATTGACTGATTGTTATGAATCAATCACGTGTGATAGTAATTGTGGCCACAAAATATTAAAATCTCACCAATTTTTCAAATGGGATGTTAACTGATTAACAGAGGGTTTTTTCATAATAGGATCCAAAACTTGAAATGCATAATTCTGAAGCGGAGCATAAATAACCATAACACTATTGTTATTAAATCAATATTTTCAACATTGTACTTATATGAAAGTTATAGTAGTAACAACTAATTTTTAATTTAGTTTCTTGTGTGTTACTCAGGGAATTTTTTCTGTATCACATTACTAACACAACTTTTAGATTAGTTCCCAGTCAATGTACAAAAAATTATGTTCACGATACATTCATCTTTCCAAAGTGCTTAATGATTTAAAAACTAAACCGAACACATGTTTATTGTTATGTGTTACTATAACCCCTTCTTTAGGGTGTGAAATTTTAAATAGTACTAATACTCATATTAACTTAAATCCTGAGCATCACATAGTGCCCTCTGCAGCTTTCTTTTTTTGTATACTTCTTAGCAATTTGTCCATTTACT
This sequence comes from Lissotriton helveticus, assembly GCF_964261635.1. NCBI lineage: Eukaryota > Metazoa > Chordata > Amphibia > Caudata > Salamandridae > Lissotriton > Lissotriton helveticus. The sequence continues at coordinate 898,540,605 of NC_136065.1, read as the reverse complement.
ATATACTTTCATAATCACCTATAATGAGGACATTCAGTTATCAGGTTGCTGCAGTCACTTAATACACCCTCTATTTCTAGGTAATTTGTACTTAATAGTTGCCAACACAAGTTTTTCCTGATATAAATTCAAACAGTTTGACTAGGTGTTCATCACACCAAGATCACATCTCCTTCGTGCCACTATCTCATCACAGATCATAGACTGTTTTGACTTAAAAGAAATATAGCAATTAGAGCGAAAGAGCTAACTTTTTCTTTCAGGTATATTTTTTCCAGGGGAGAATGTTGTCTTTGCCTGCCACAAATTGTGAGATGTCTAATTAATAATCATAAGGTGATTTTTACACTTTCCCTGGGAGCACTAAGAACTGAGTACTGATCATTGCAATTCAAGATGCTGGTAATTATAGGTCTGTGGTTGTCTCCAGAATATTGTTTACACCTAAAACAATGGTGGGCTTGCTTTATGAGAAATAATCAAAAATGGTAGAGTGAAAGCCCCAAATTAGCTTTTCTACAAATAGCTTCCTACCTAGCACCCAAATCCGCCCTCTAAAGTACCTTATCAGATATTGATCCTTTAGGTCCTTAATCCTTGAATTTAAGTATGGCATGTGCTGTCTTATGAGATTTAATCAAATGTTTTCACCCCTTATACATTTCATGTTGTTTTTTCATCAGCAATGAATAGTATGTTTGGGTTGCTCTTCCTCAGAGGAGCAAGAATGCTGTTTCCCCTGTGCTGATCTGTTGCTGATAATCTGCTATCCGGTGCTATTGAAGATCTGTGAATACCTCTATCTTTTTATGCTTCTAATCTACATTGACCTTTCCCAGAGCTAAAATCCTTTCGGTCATAAACTATTGCCTATATTGAGTGCACCAGAAAGAAAATGATAGAAAGTGGTATTATAATGGCCATTTGGGGACGGATTAGAGCCAAAGGCCTAATATGTATAGCATGAGTCCATTTTGTCTGGATTCTAATACTTGTATGGTTGTTGACTTCACTCAAACTTCAAAGTGCTGCTGGTTACGAAATAGAGCTGTTTGTCAGTGACAAATAGCCTAGGGCAATTTTGTAACGTACTCCTCACTTAAACAGTTATTCACTAACTATAGCTAACTGATTGCTCATTATGTCACTTTCCTCACTCACCTCATTTAATCCTTGTTAGTTTATACATTTCTTCACTCAGTCTTCCTCATTATCTTCTCTACTCACTCTCAACTTACTCCTCTGTCTCTCTCATGCTCTTAACTCTAACAACATCTCACAGATCTTTACTTTCTGATGGATACTTCTACCTGCACATTCCTCATCTTTTTGAATATCCCCAGTGCCAATCAGGATCGGGAAACTCTTCAATAGCTCGCCTATGCAAATATGACGTGCTGGCTCCACTTCATTGCCATATGTGGCATCACTGCGAAGTCACAAGAGCCATACAATTCACCTTTAGGAGTGCTGACATCAGTTTCCTTCTTTGTGCTACACCTGCACATTCTGGAGCACTCCAAACTCTTCTCAGGAGTGTTGATGTCATGGGCGATTTCTTAAAAAATATAAAATGTTTGGTTACAGTTACCTCATTATGATACCAGCCGAGCGGTATGGCTTTAAACCATACAGAGATTGTAACGGCCAAATCTCCATCAGAAATCCTACAACATGTGCCTCTGGTGCCTGGGATTTGACCACGACCCGCAGGCCTGCAAATCATGTCAGTGTATGCATACAAAGGTGATTAAAGAACAAGAGGCCAAGATGTTTATGGCCTAGCACAAGACAAGCATTGGGGACGTCAAAATCGAGACAGTGATTGAAGTTGCTGCAGTAGCCATCTTCATCAAAGTCACCAAAGAAAAAAGAAAAAATTATAGAAGAGGCATGAGTCTCTCCGACATACTTCAAGAAGTAAGTCTCCACAACCCTGACTTTGCCACATTCAATGTTGGACAAGGAACCAATGGTAGTCCCCATGGAGTCTATGGCGCATGTGGTTTCTTCAGACCTGCAGCTGGCTTCGGAGTCAATTTTTCGGCATCATCGATCCGAAGGCCCAAGGCCAGTCAGCTTTGCCCAGATTTTCCGATTTGTTGGGTGGAGGACCCTTCAGCATCCCTGAGTGACACGTTAAGCATTTTAAGTAGATCTGTGGTCCCTTCTAGAGTGCTCGCTGGTCCCATAGTCCCAATGACTTGCTCTTGTCGAGCACTGGAGGGCTACCAGCGTCATTCCACTCAACGCCCTTTTCACCCTTTCTTCCCTAGCCCGCATTATCATGGTCAGCAATACAGACTCAGTGCCACCACAGCATTCGGGATCAGCGCCGCGGCTACCACCTCCACTGAACAGCCCATCTTACTCACCTTCAGCGCCAGACCAAAACACCTCCCTGGTGCCACAGATGACGACTCTAATTCCACTAACGCCACTGACAATACCCTGGTGCTGCTACTATTGATTCTTCCACCTCTTCTGACTCCACCAGTTCAGCTGACCACTCGCACAGACTCTCTTCCTTTAATTAACCATCAACTTTATCGCTCCAGGAGAGGCCAAAGGTTAATGGAAGAAGGCAGTTTCTTCTTTGGGGCTCAGATCCAAATGCAGATGATTAGGATGGTTAGTATACACTGGACCTGGACTTTACAGGCCTGAAAGAAGCAAGTGGTATTGACACTTCACCAGAGAGGGAGCTTCTCTCTCTAACGGGTTTGCCCCTACCAGAGGTTCATTCATACCACTCCGTCATTAGGAGGGCCGTTAATACCTCCAAGTGCCGTCCATAGAAACAAAGATCAGACCCCCTTATTGAAGTTGTACATTTAACCCCCCATACAGTAGAATTGTTACTTCCTTTCAATAAGGCCCTAACAGAGCATAGTCTAGCTATTTGGAAAAAAACAATAACTTCTACTGAGATTTCTGGAACCGATACCTGACACTATAAGCCATTTCCAGGAGGTCCCACCTTCCTCTCCTCTCACCCATCCCTGGAGAGCCTAGTAGTGCAAGCTTGTTATTTCTCCAAGCTAACACCTGGTGCCTTTCCCACAACATAATCTGAGGTTTCAGCAGGGGATTTACTTTTGGGGCCATCAGCAATACACCCAACAGCAGCACCAACAACAGGGGATCTTCCCTCTACAAATAGTAGAGAGGACAAAGCAAGGGAAGAACAGATGCTCTACCCCTTTCTCCCTCCTCCTCTTCTTCCCCAACTACTACAGGGAAACAGCCATAGTTACCCTTGTCCGAACACACACAGTCATTTTGGGGACAGACATCCCATTTTCACACGTTTGGAGGACTTCAGACCTTTCACAAGTTTTGAGGATTCCAGACCTTTGGGTCTTGTAGATTGTGGGAAGGGGTATGCCCTACCCTTCCAGCAGAACCCCCAACCATCTCTTCCAGTTACCAGTACTCCTGCCAGACCATCTGAATGTCCTTCAGCAAGAGGTTCTGACCTTACTAGTAATGGGTACTGTGGAGTGTGTTCCAGCGCAGGAGAGGGGCTAGTGATTCTGTCCCTAGCTCTGGTTCTTCTAGCACTGGAAATGGAAGTCTAGATTGTGTCTGTTGACCTGCAAGATATCTACTTCCCCCTTCCTAGCCTGCGGATACACAGGAATTTTCTATGCTTCACGGTCCGATCCGAACACTATTAGTTTGCTGTTCTCCCATTTGACCTCACGTCGCTCCTCCAGTCTTCACAAAGGTGGTGGTGGTAGATTCAGACCATCACAGATGGCAATTAATTCCAGAATTCCTTTACCGGGATAACTGGCTCCTAAAAGCCAACTCACCAGGGATGTGTCCTACCATTTGCACACAACTGACAAGTTGTCGGTCAATATGAACTTTTCCATCAACAATCCTACGTCTCCCCTAGTTCCCTTACAGTGCATCCGGAGGCATATTTATCAAAGTTTTGCATTGCCCTTTCACCGCGCAAGGCAGTGCAGGGCTACACAAAACCTAGAATGAGATTTACCAAGCTTGGCTGGATTAACAAAAGGCTGCACAAGTCATTGCCTTGCGCTACTCTGCCCTGACAAGGCGTTCCATAGGTGAAGCATGGATGTTTCTATGCATCCATCCATTGATTTTGGTGCATTCCCCGAATAAATCTGGGAATGTGTCAACATTCTACACCTTCCCAGGGGAGGTACAGCGAGGAGAAATATGTCTATATTTTCTCATTGTTTCCGCTTTCTAAGTGTTCAGCATTCTGCAACACACTTAGTTGAGGGAAGTGTCTTTCAGCGTTGTGTTTGTGCAGGAAGATGTCCCTTCCTGCACAAAAACAATACTGCACCCCTGTGCAAGGGTGCCTGCTCTGGTGCAAGCAGTACATGTTGCGCCATCACAAACAGAGGACAGGAATATGCCAAATAATGTTAAATATGGCACATTCCTGCTCTCTCCCTTTTGTGCAGCGCAGCAAGGTATCTTGCAGCAATGCTTTGCTTGAAGACGTGATAAATTGGAAGGGGCGGGATGGTATACCATTGCAAATTGAGCCTTCCCTTCTTCTCAGAAGGTTCACAACATCCAGGCTATGATTGTGATGTTTCAAAATGGAGCGATTGTTCCAGTCCTGATGGTCTTATGCCTCTTCGATCTGCAATCCTCCTTCATCCTTCTGGTCACCTATGCATGCTGACACATGAGGGCACTCCAATGATGTCTTTGCAGGCAGTGGTTCAAGCACCTTGGAAACACTTTAGTGGCCTTACAGTGGTAGAGAATGGACAGCCTCCACTCTAAAGTGGGTAATATATCTGGAAGAATGTGAGATCAGAAGCCCCTGGTCCCTAGATGAACGTAGATTGCTCATTAACCTCTAGGAATTACAGGTAATAATTTTGGCACTCAAGGTCTTCCTCACTTCCCTCAGTGATCAGTGTTTTCAGATCTTGATGGACAATAAACTATGTAGTATATCATCAAGCAGGGGTGAGTAGGGTCATACTTCTCTACCAAGAAGCTCTGAGACTCTAGTCTTGGGTTCAGGAACATTAGATTTGCCTGGTGGCACATCACCTTGCAGGTGTGCTCAATGTGCTAGTGGATAGTTTCAGTAAGATTCATCTTGCCAACCACAAGTGGCATCTGGAATCGGAAGTAATACAGGACATATTCCAGCTCTGGAGGACTCCTGATATTGACCTGTGTGCCACTCACGAGAACGCTCAATTCCTGAAATTCTGTGACCTCTAGTTTCCGATGCAGGGAGCATTGGGGTATGTTGAACTTTTCGCTTCATTATGTGTTTCCTTCCATTCCCTTGATTGCTCGAATTTTGAGGAAAAGTTTTCTTGATCAGGCCCAAGTAATCCTCATTGCCCCCACATTTGCCACAAAGGGTGTAAAATGTAGACCTTATTCGCTTCTCCCTGTGCCCTCCGCTCTGTCACCCTCACAGAGTAGACCTCTTGTTGCAGTCACATGGCGGGTTCTCCATCCCAACTGCTAAAGCCTCCACCTGTATTTCTAGAGATTTAACGGGCAACTTGAGATCTCTTTCTTTACCTTCGGAAGGTGTGCATATTAATTTATGTGCCCACAGTCATGTCACCAAGATAGTGCACTGAGGCAGATGGAATTCATTTACCAATTGATATGTAGACAGCTTAGTAGACCCTCTTCAGGTTCATCTGTCTAACATCTTAGGTTTGTCCTTTCACTAGCTCAGCAGTGGGGCGCAGTGGGTACTGCTAAAGCTCACTTATCAGACTTTTCGGCTTTTCTTTGTTTACCTGACCAGCTGTCCCTTTTCAAACCATCCATAGTTATGAGGTTCCTAAAGGGACAATTAACAAGTTTCCACCAATCCCTTTTAGGATGCCTCAATGGGGCTACAACTTGGTTCTCATGTTTCTTTTATTTTCCCCTTTTGAACTATTACATAGTTTTCCTTTACATTACTCACATTTAAGGCAGTCTTCCTGATCACTAACACATCAGCTAGACGTGTTAGCAAGTTGCAAGCTTTTAGTGTCAAACATATATTCATTTCTTTCAGTCCTAACAGATTGGTGTTAAGAACCAAGGCTGCCTTCCTGCCAAACAGACTCCCAACCTTCTTCACTCATCCACAGGCAACCAAGTAAGAACAGAGACTGCATCGTCTTGATCATAAGAGAGCAGTTAGCTTCTACGTGGACAGAACATGCGAGTTAAGGCTAGATGATCAGCTGTTTGTGGGCTATATGGGGAAGGTGAAAGGCAAGAAAGTGCATAAGAGGACATTATCAAGATGGATAATCCTATGAATTACGATGTGCAGTGCTCTGGCTAACAAAGAGGTACAAAAGGGGGTGGTGGTGATGGACGGAGCATCTGAACCTATCAAACACTCCCACCCAGTCAAAAGATCGGGGTTTAATCCATCACCGTTCTTTAGCCCACTCTGCCACCCCAGTTCAGACATGGCTATATGCAAATCAGTCTGACCCTGTGCCTCATGGGAACAGTCCAGCCTGAACTGCCAAGCCATGCCTTCCCTGGACCGGAAACAAGCTTCCGAGGACCGGTTTCTGGCATTACAGCCTTCTTCAGCCCGGCTTGCTCGAATCCAGTGGCAAAGTGAGCAAGGGACTCACGTCTGAGCATACCCTGCCACACTTATGGCGGCCAAAGCGGTACAAAATGGGGTGGTGATGGACGGAGCATCTGAACCAATCAAACACTCCCACCCAGTCAAAAGATCAGGGTTTAATCCATCACCGTTCTTTAGCCCACTCTGCCACCCCAGTTCAGACATGGCTATATGCAAATCAGTCTGACCCTGTGCCTCATGGGAACAGTCCAGCCCGAACTGCCAAGCCATGCCTTCCCTGGACCGGAAACAAGCTTCCGAGGACCGGTTTCTGGCATTCCAGCCTTCTTCAGCCCGGCTTGCTTGAATCCAGTAGCAAAGTGAGCAAGGGACTCACGTCTGAGCATACCCTGCCACACTTATAGCGGCTAAAGCGGTACAAAAGGGGGCGGTGATGGACGGATCATCTGAACCAATCAAACACTCCCACCCAGTCAAAAGATCAGGGTTTAATCCATCACCGTTCTTTAGCCCACTCTGCCACCCCAGTTCAGACCTGGCTATATGCAAATCAGTCTGACCCTGTGCCTCATGGGAACAGTCCAGCCCGAACTGCCAAGCCATGACTGCGGAGGACAGCGCCTTCCCTTCATATACAGCTAGAGCCGGGCCTATAGGCCTGCTGACTGACATACGCTGACTCCTCAGAATGGCTCCCGAGACTCTCTTGAGGTTTAGCAGCATCTTGGCAACATGGGAGTCCCATTACATTCTATTGTTAATCCTGATTCCCAGGTAGTCAAAATCCTCCACCACCTCAAGAGGCGACCCATTAAGGGTGATATTAATTTTCTTTGCTTTTTTTGAAGGGGGCAGCTCCATTAACTTGGTTTTGGATGTATTAATGGTCAGCCCGCGTTCATCGCAAAATAGACTGAATCTGTCTAGTAGTTTCTGCAGCCCCAAGGGGGTTTTGGACAACAGGAGGGTGTCATCTGCGAAGAGGAGGGTTGGTGTTTTCTCCCCCGCCAGGACCGGGGCATCGGCATTGTCCTCCCTCAAATGGTCTACCACCCCATTGATAAAGAGGGAGAACAATGTCGGGGCCATCACACAGCCCTGGCGTACCCTCCTATTCACAGGCAACCTCCCTGTTAGCTGTCCCTGATTCCGCCATCTAATTCTAGCATAATTATCTTCGTGAAGTTTAACTATAAACTGCATTAGGTAACGCTGGAACCCCATTTCCAGCAGCACCCTCCAGAGTTTATCACGAGGCACCAAATCAAAGGCGCTTTTGAGGTCTATGAAGGCCAGATATAAATTCCCCTTCATAATGGTTACTGATTTCCAGTATATTGCCCAAAACCTGAAAACCTGGTCCATAGTACCCACATTCTGGCGGAAACCCGCCTGGAAGCGAGACAGTATATTCCCCTCCTCTAGCCACATAACTACTCTATTTATAATGACCCTGCCAACTATTTTCTGAGCAGCGTCGATTAAACTAATCGGCCTGTAGTTGGCAGGGTCCTCCCTATCGCCTTTCTTATGGATAGTAACAACTTTAGCGCCCCTCCACGAGTCAGGGACCATGAAGGATCCATGAAGGATTCTATTCATTAGAGGAGCAATAAAATCAGACCACAGGTTAGGGTCATGTATGTATAGATCGCCCGGTAACCCATCTGGGCCTGCTGCTTTAGAGGGTGTTATGCTCCTGATAGCATCAGAAACTTCTCGGTCTACAAATTGTTCTACAGGTGTAAGTTCCTCATTAATAAAGTCATTTTGTACCCTCCATGATTGAACTAAATCATCTTCGCCACAATACAGATTTGAAAAATGGGAATGCCATTGTTGCTCAGTTATATGGTTAGGGAGGGGCTCTACTCCTCTCCTGTCAAGTTTGTTATCAAGTTCCAAAACAGGGTAGAGTTCTTCGAACTGGCAGCGATCTTAAGTTGTTGCCAATATTCTTCCTCCCAGTCCTTCTTTGCACTTTTGATGCAATCGCTATATTCCCTTCTAGCCGTCCTAACGGCTATAGCGTCCTTTCTCCTAATGGCGTTTGCAATTGGCCTTCTCTTTTCCCTACAACCTGTCGTATACCATAGGGTGCCACTTTTTGGTGGATTCTTCTTCCTTGGTCCACTAGTATCTCTTATAGTGAAGAATGAACCAATTTTCTCTATTAGACTTTTGTAGGAGTCCATAAAATTCAGACTTTGTTCGGTTGACTGGGCGGAGGTATGGGATAGGAGTTTCCTAGTTTCTGCCTCTACTAGTTCTTTAATACGGATCAAAATATCTTCTTGGCACATCACCCTGTTCCACTTTAATCTGCGTTTGCAATTAGATGGAACTACTTCTTTTGTGATCATAAGTGGGCCATTTAATGCTTCCCTCTCATTACCCCATCTTATTCCCATGCAAAGTGGATTATGATCGCTATCCTGTGACTGTCTGACTTCCATGTCAACTTGTCTGTTCCAGGAACCGGTATCGAGCAGAATGTAATCAATACGGGATGGACAACTAAATCTGTTATAGGTCATCATACCATATGGGTCTGAGGTTGTCCGACCGCTCAAGGCACGTAGGTTATATTCTAGTGTTAGGGCATTTATTTGGATCGCTCTTGGCGTCCATTTTCTGATTGGCGCTATGGTTAGAGGCGGGATGGACTGTCTAGAATCATCTTCGTTAAGTCCCAGTAGATCTTCTTTGCTTAGGGGTTCATATGTACATTTAAAATCTCCCCCTACAATAACGCTAGACAATGGGGGGATACCTGCTAGCGCCACCTCGAGTAAGGCTATAGTGGGTGAAGTTTGACCTCCTGGGGAACCTCTAGCATAAACATTAAACAGCTCCATCGAGCTTCCAATATGGGAGCCCTTAGTGGAGATATGTAGTATGTCCTGCAACTGTAAAGTATGCGCAGTAAGTGCCCAATTCAAAGCCACACTAAACCATACGTGCAGTCCTCCCGATGGGCGACCTCTCCCTGAACTAATTGCCGGAATAAATTGGGTGGAATATCCGCATTTATATAGGGGAGACATGCTCCATGTTTCCTGGAACATACAGATGTCGAACGTATCTATGAATTCTTTCCATTCTGGATTTGCCATATTTTTTTGAAGCCCCGCTATGTTCCAGGAAAGCAATTTAATCATGTTTGTGTTTGTAACCCTCTCTGTGTGAACTACTTCTGAAGCTAGTCTTCCAACTGCTGTTGTTAGGGGATATTGAGCGTTGACCACTTCATTAGACCTTTCTTCCCCCCGAGGAACAACCTCATCATTAATCTTCATAGCCTATCTATAAGGCTTGTGGTGGAATTGGTCTGACGATCGGGCTTCCACATATTGTGTGTTTGTGTTACACTATTCAGATAGTTATCCTTTAATGGTCAGTCTATGTTGTTTAGACTCGATGCGTCCTCGGGCCTAGATTTAGACCATAGAGGTGCGTGTCTGATTTGTATGTTACAATTCCTAGGGGGGCATGTCCTATACTCTAGGGCTACTAGGTTCTCTGCAATTGCTGTGTTACCAAACTGTATCTCAATACAGTCTGTTGATGAACTAGGCAAGGAAATTCTTTTAACATTAAACATATCCTCCCTAATGACTGATCTGCACACTCTCACGTGGCGAAGCCAGTGAATGGCTTTATTGCGTATGAATTCACTGTTCTCATAAGTGTTAGCAGCTCCAAGCTTGGTGACCCCGGTCATGTAGACAATACCACTAGGGGATCTGTATGGTGTGTTTATCAGTTTGTTACTCCAATTAGTTGTTTTAGCCATGTCACTATAATATTTATTATCCCCCTGCGGGACCCTGCATTGTGATAGTGACCCCCTCAATTTTGCTACTTCGGCATATGAGCCCGAGGTGTTTTGCCTGGCGGGCATTTTAGCTAGGGGGTTATGAGCTGGGATTTTGGGTCGTAACTCCACTACAGTTTTGGAGACACATTATGGGGCTGTTTGTGTATTGGGTTTAGATAGGGCCGCTCCTGCTGTTTGGTTTGGTGGGGCCGATCGCAAGATAGGGGCTTTTACCGGGTTGGACACTAACACTGGGTGTAGAGTGTTTGTTATGTGTAGTTCCTCCCGTTTTGTAAAGTCCATCATGAATTTCTTAATAATAGCTATATCCCTTTCCAGGCTTTCCATTTTCATCATGATTAAATTATTAAAATTCAAACATCTGGAGCATTCACCTGGACTATTCACAGCCTCCACAGTCCCCCCCAGCCCTTGTGATAAGACCTCACTTAATTCCCTTGATTTCCATTCCAACACTGAAAAGCGATTAGTACAAGTGATGTCCATTTCACATGCTATCACCTGCGAGGACCTGTCTCTATTCCCAGTTGATATAGCTGGAAGTTCGGCATTAGCACTCATGTTTGCCCCTCTTAATGCCTCTGTAACATTTACCTCAATGGGGCTAGCAGGGTTAGAATGCATATCATCTACTGAGCACTTGGATTTTGATCTTTTAGAAAAAATAGCTGGGATCACTTTGCTCTTTATCTGCAGTAAACCGTTGACCAGGGGATCAGGGTTAGCCACATTTCTTAAGGTAGGAGCCGTCAATAGAATGTCCTCACAATCTTCAACAATAGATTCGATGCTTGACATAACACAATTAGCGGCAGCATGTAGCGACTTTTTTGACTTCTTCCTTTTTTTGTTGTAATGGCAAGGGCTCCCCCCCTCCATTACCTTCCTTTTACCCATTGCTAGCTACAAATGGGATAATATCCAACAACTCGAAGGTGGCCCAACACTATCTTGTGTATCACGGAACAGTCAACTTGACGAATGAGCACAGTACATTTTTTTTATATGGGTGGTTCAAGTTCTCACATGTAAGGGGCGGGGCCCTGCCCTGCCTCGGTCTGCCTAGGACGGCCGCAGATGGCCCTGCCCTTGTCCCGGTCTTCTCCCGGCGTGCTCCCGTGCGCGTCCCGCAGGACGAGGTTCCAAGGGATCCTTTATGCGCCTCCTGGCGCTTCCGTGTGACGTCCGTGGCGTCCTGGCCTCTAGTGGGGCTGCTGGGAGGTGTAGTCACAGGAGTGGAAGGGGCCCGGCGGAGCCAAGCCCGGCCGGAGGAGCGAGTGAAGCAAAGCCCAGCCCACAGGTGCTGTCACAGGAATGCGGGGCTCGGCGGAGCCAAGCCCGGCCAAGATGATGAAGCAGAGCAATGCCCAGCCCTCAGGAGCGAGTACAAGCAACAGGTAAAGTTCCCCCCGGACTCTGCCCCAAGGGAGCCTTTATGCGCCTCCCGGTGCTTCCGTGTGACGTCCCCGGCATCCTGGCCGCTAGTGGGGCTGCTGGGAGGTGTAGTCACAGGAGTGGAAGGGGCCCGGCGGAGCCAAGCCCGGCCGGAGGAGAGAGCGGAGCAAAGCCCGGCCCACAGGTGCTGCCACAGGAACGCGGGGCTCGGCGGAGCCATGCCCGGCCAAGATGATGAAGCAGAGCAATTCCCAGCCCTCAGGAGCGAGTACAAGCAACAGGTAAAGTTCCCCCCGGACTCGGCACCAAGGGAGCCTTTATGCGCCTCCTGGCGCTTCCGTGTGACGTCCGCGGCGTCCTGGCCGCTAGTGGGGCTGCTGGGAGGTGTAGTCACAGGAGTGGAAGGGGCCCGGCGGTGCCAAGCCCGGCCGGAGGAGCGAGCGGAGCAAAGCCCGGCCCACAGGTGCTGCCACAGGAATGCAGGGCTCAGCGCAGCCAAACCCGGCCAAGATGATGAAGCAGAGCAATGCCCGGCCCTCAGGAGCGAGTACAAGCAACAGGTAAAGTTCCCCTATTAGTTTTAAGTTCAGAAACAGTTCGACCGCCCAAACACCTCGTCTGAAGCCATACTGAGCTACAGATAAGATGTTTTTTCTGCTACCCATTGCTCTAGGCTGGCCAACAGAATTCTTGCCATTACTTTAGAAGTAGAGTCAAGCAAAGGTATTGGGCAATAGCAATTGGCACTACTCCTATTCCACTTTTTGAAAATGGGGACTATCACACCCTCTGCCCAAGTGGCAGGTACCACCCCATCAATTGTTGCATTAAAAAATTTGTACACAACGGGCACCCAAAAATCCATATTATATTTAAATATATCAATTGGGACTCCGTCCGGGCCAGCCGCTTTGCCACTAGCGCTATTCTTAAGGGCTGTTACAATTTCATCTTGACTGATACTCCCTATTTTGGTGTTTTTTAAGATTATGACGGATTTATCCTCTTTATTTAAAAAACCCTGATCAGTTTCATAAAAAATTGCTTCAAAGTGGATTAACCAATCCGCTGGGGTCACTACCATATCAATTTTTACTGATTGGGCATCTTTAAAGAAAGGTTGATCCAATATTTTCCAAAAAAGGGCCGAATCTTTAAGATCGGCAGCTTTGATCAGATTCTCCCAATCATTATCCCTAATCTCCGAGTTTCTTCGGGTAAGGGCTTCTTTATATGACTTCCGTAGGATACTGTCCTCCTCCCTATTACGCCAGATGGTTTTTATTGCAGACTTTAAATCTCTATTTAATCTAGAGCATTGATTATCAAACCATTTTGGGGAATGCGAAACATCTGTTTTAGGATTCTTTCGCAAATTATCAGAAATTGCAGTAGAAATACTTTAAAAAGCCTTAACTATGTCCATACTATTTGAGGAATTATCAAGGCAGGTTAAAACATGATCATTAATTTTTAATAGGATCCTATTTGTAAAAGCTTCTGGGTCAACGGCAGCCCATTTGATTGAGATCCCATTCTCGCCCTGTGTCTTTATATCCATAGCACGGGTACTTACTTCCGGTTGTTTTAAAAGGGGAGATTTTAAGGGTATTAGCACAGGATGATGATCATTCAATAAACTTGGGGAGACAAAAAATTCAGCTATTAGGGACCTAAGGCTTATTGAGGTGATAAAGTGACCAATACATGAGGATGATCTTACTCCTTCAAAGGTGTAAATATTACCCCTATCCTCACGTCCGCTCCCTTTTATAGCCCTACCTGCCTTTGAGGGGATAGCATTTGTTGAAATCGTCTTGAACCCGTTTACAAAGAAATTATCTGTGAGACAAGTCTCTTGTAATAAAACCACATCGCAGAGTTGGATGCTTGTAAGCCAATTTACATCCTGCAGTTTATGCCTAGCCCCTGCAACATTCCATGTCATTATAAGAAGGCATTCGTACTGAGGATAGCTAGAAGGATCCGTCTCAACTTCTGTGACAGACCCTTTCTTGCAACTATCAGTGCTAGCCTCCCTAGCTTTAGTTATCTGACTCATACTCCTCCCTGCATAGTTTAATGTATCTAGCTGGGTAGGCAAGTTAATCGCAGGAGAAGAGGGAGACCGAACGATGATGTTCTCCAACAGTGAGGGACGTAGAGGTTGTAGTCAATCACAACCATCTAGACCGGACAATGTGGCAAATCTGTTAACTAGATTTAGAAAGGGTGGTCTCTGGGTAGGACCCTGCAGTGCTCTCCGGTAATTTAAAACACAGGGTGTTGACCACCCTTTCCAAATAAAATGGCGTCTATAAAAAAACCCTAATGGCAAAAGAAGGATCTTACTGAAATAATCCTCTAAATTAATACTCCCTATACGGTCCAGCAGAAATCTCACAACCTGCTCGTTATTAAAGTTGGCAACTATGCAGTCCCCTCTCAAGTCCTTCCTAGAATGTCCTATCCAAGCAGAACATCTAGCCATTATCATCTGATTACAGATGTTCTAATCCCAAACCCCGACATGCTCCAATTTAGTTGGTAACCAGTACATAGTTTTGGCCGTCAGCTGGTCGGTAGCTTCTAACTGTCCTTCCTGTGAAACCTGGATATTCCACAAGATCACTACCAAAGGGGCAGCAGCTGGAGGAAGATGCACGACCTGAGAGCCCTCCAAGGCTAGACTATGAACCACACCCTCAAACACCTGCTGCGGTTTTCGACGCTGAGGCCCCGATATCAAGCTTGGTGCTTCGTCACCCACAGTCCCCACACATGGACCACTTTCCTCCCCTTCCGGACTACAAAACCTAGCCTGAGTAGGGCCACTAAGATTAACCCCTTGCTCAACCCTTTTAACACCCACATGCACTAAACCAACATCATGATTACCCACAACATCCTCATTCCTCCCAGGTACCGACGATGTTGAGGGTATTTGCCTCGCTACGAGGGATTTAGGAGGAATGGAGTTCCCAAGTACCACGTTGCTTCGCTCATTAGATGTATTAACCATTAACCTATTTCTGGAGGCTAAAAAACCCTCTAGGTTAGAAAGGTTATTCATAACCTTCAGTTCAAAATCGGTTAGTCTTTTCTCAATTTTAGAGAGCCTATGCATTATTGGAGACAGAGATGATGCAATTAAATTACCCAATGTGGACCACATAATATCATTGACTTTGTCAGGGGAATCGCCTAGAAGATCTAAAGTCGAGTCCCGTGGCAAACTTGGCTGTGAAAACACCGTTGTTAGAGATGGCGATGCTACAGTTTCTCCATTTTTATTCATCTTTTTAATTTTTGCCGCTTTCTGTCTCTGTGGGCCCCTCCCCGCTTCCTCTTTTGTGAAGAGTCTGAGGGTACGGCAGAGGAGTTAGTTTTACCATGAGGTCCAGATCTTGTGGCAATACTTGGGGGTGGACTGCTTC
This sequence comes from Lissotriton helveticus, assembly GCF_964261635.1. Lineage (NCBI taxonomy): Eukaryota > Metazoa > Chordata > Amphibia > Caudata > Salamandridae > Lissotriton > Lissotriton helveticus. The sequence goes on along the minus strand of NC_136065.1, from coordinate 898,525,355 downwards.
TGGTATTTACAGTAACCGTCTCAACCAGTTCAACAGATGGCATAATATTATGTGTTCCCTGTCCGCCTTGTTTTTCCGATGGTTCATTTTGAGACAACCCAGGGTCACTTACTATGACGGGAGAATCAGGAACTGCAACCAAGGAGCAATCAGGGGTACGAGCACAAGCCAAGGCGCCCAGAGAGGATCGTTTAGCTGTTTGTAGATCAAGAGACTCACGACGCTCTGTCAGTGCTATCTCCTGAGCAAGGACAGAGCTGGCTCAAATTAAAAACTGATCCAAAGTCCCCACCACGCTGCCAGAGGGCTGTGCAGATCTTCCCTTGCCCTCACGCAAATTCATCCTCACTAAGCTTCTGAAATGATGGGCGGTCAAAAAAACAACTTAATAAATTCCACCTTCCCAATTAATAACACTTTTCCCTAGACCAAGCGTATGTCAAATTGAAATGACCTTCTGATTATGACTGGCTTTTGTGAGTGAGCCTGGCCTCATCCGGTCTCTAACGGGCTCAAACAGGCCCGCCCTTGGCCTTGCCCGCGCCCGCTAAGCGGGAGCCGCAAGCACCTTTATGAGCCTCCGGGCGCGAGAGAATGGCGGCGGCGCCTCCTGGCGGGGTAATCAGGCAAAGCAGTGTGGGATATGAAGTCCAGTAAAGCGGTTCCCGCGAGCACCTTCATGCACCTCCGGGTGCGAGAGAATGGCGACGGCGCCTCTTGGCGCGGTAATCAGGCAAAGCAGCATGGGCTCTAAAGTCCAGTAAATGTACTCACATAGAAATCTATATGCTAGTCAATCTTTTCTAAGTCTACACATATACTTTATGCACAGTAGCACTAGGGTTTCCTTACTCTTCATTTTCTTTTGAGAATCCCATTTTTCCTTGAACATGTTTAAATGTTTGGAAATATTGTGAAGCAAGTGGAAGAAGTAACATTTGAAAAACATGTTTCACTGTTGAGTAATCTCTTCATCTATGCCATCTCCGAAATTCCTTCCTATTCCCACTCTGGAAACAAATTTATTCCACCTCTTGTTAGAAGTGAATCTTAAATTGTTTCCCGGGTGGAAATAGGCAGAGAAAGTGTTTGTGGACAGTTACAAACTCACAAGTTTGCAGGCACACATATACTTTGTAAGGCAATAAAGCCCTTAAAATTTCTCTACATACCCACATAAAAATATTTATTCCCATAGATATCTGTATGTTTTTTAATCTTTTTCCAAGTATACACATGTACTTTGTGCGCATTAGCACTTTGTCTTTCTTGGAATTGAGATAAATGTATGCCATATAGACCAGGCCGTTATATAGCCATAATTGTGATGGATAGGTACACATATTTCCAAGATAAAATACAATGTAGTTCTCTTTGAGCTACACATTTGTAATATAGTGCTTAATCTGATAGGCGCTTACTGTTAAAGGAATAATGATAATATTGTACTCTTAATGATGGATAAATTAACATGAACTTTTTCAATACAACATGACGTGAGCATCGATGACACCATCAAGACCATGCGCACAATCCACTCAGGCTCTCCGTCAGACCCATTCCCGCATCACATCTTCAACAGAGCAAGCAGCTCCATCGCACCCCACCTGCGCAACGTCATCAATCTCTCCCTCGAGACCGCGACCTTCCCAGAGATCTGGAAACACTCCGAGATCAACGACCTAATCAAACAAGCATTTGCAATGCAATAGGTCTCGCATTAGGAAAGTTTGAGCTATTGGTATTGTAAATTACAAATTTTGTATTTATGTGTTGGTTTTGAAAATAGCTAAATTAATAGCTCTGTCATTTACAATGCCAATAGTTTTAGCTTTCGCAAATGTGACACCTATAGCATTTGTAATGCAATATGTGTTGTATTTACGTGACTTAGATGTATTGAAATTACAAATAACAAAGGCATTTTTTTAATACTTAAATAAAAGTTATTGTAATTTATAATGGCAATAGCTTAAACTTGTGTAAATAGCTTTTGTAACATTTGTAATAAAGCTTGAAACATTGAGAGAACATATTTGAACCAGTTGTTGTTGAATGGTTGCACAGATTGATGCTGTGTTAGCGCATAGCGATGTTGCGGTGCCCCTGAGTGATGATGCATCAGGGGGGTGCTGAGTGATGCGGTGGTGATGCGATAGATAGATAGAGTGAGTGCGATAGATAGATAGAGGGAGGGCAATAGATAAAGGGAGGGAGGGCAAAAGATAGAAGGAGGGAGGGCGATAGTGGAAGGGTGATAGATAGATAGAGAGAGGGCGATAGATAGAGTGAGGGAGGGCGATAGATAGATAGAGGGAGGGCAATAGATAGATAGATAGACAGATAGATAGAGTGAGGGCGATAGATAGATATTTTATTTATTTATAAAGTTTTATATAGCGCGAACTGGGCAATGGATAGAGTGAGGGTGATAGATAGAGTGAGGGCGATAGATAGATAGAGTGAGGGTGATAGATAGATAGAGGGCGATAGATAGAGTGAGGGCGATAGATAGAGAGAGTGAGGGCAATAAATAGATAGACAGATAGATAGATAGAGTGAGGGCGATAGATAGATAGATAGATAGATAGATAGATAGATAGATAGATAGATAGATAGATAGATAGATAGATAGATAGATAGATAGATAGATAGATAGATAGATAGATAGATAGATAGATAGAGTGAGGGCGATAGAGTGAGGGAGTGAAGGCGATAGATAGATAGAGTGAGGGCAACAGATAGATAGTGAGGGCAATAGTTAGAGTGAGGGTGATAGATAGAGTGAGGGTGATAGATAGATAGATAGAGTGAGGGCGATAGAGTGAGGGAGATAGATAGATAGAGTGAGGGTGATAGAGTGAGGGAGATAGATAGATAGATAGATAGAGTGAGGTCGATATTATTATTATTATTATTATTATTATTTTAATTTATAGAGCGCGTAGTCACCCATGAGTATCCCAGCGCTAAGATCAATACAACTGAGGTTCAGCAAGGGGGGCCTGGGACAGGGTATGGGGAAGAGGTGTGTTTTCAATCGCTTCCTGAACCGTAGGTAGTTGGGTTCAGATCTTAAGTTACGAGGAAGGGTGTTCCAGAGGCGTGCAGTGTGAACCGATAAACGCCTTCCACCTGTTCGGGCTTTCTTGATTCTGGGGATGATGATGAAATGTTCCTGGTCGAATCGAAGGGATCTGGGGGCTTTATATGGTTTAATGAATTTTTGTAGGCTTGGGGGGCCTTTATTTTGGAGCAATCTGTGCGCCAGGCAGAGGGCCTTAAATTTCACACGCTCTCTTACTGGGAGCCAATGGAGGCGCTTCAGCGCTGGTTTGGCTGAAGCTCTGACAGAGGTGTTAGTAAGGATCCGGGCAGCTGCATTTTGGACCCTTTGTAATTTGTTCAGAGTAGCCTCCGGCGCTCCTAGATAGATGGAGTTACTGAGGTCGAGCCTAGAGAGTATCAGGCCTTGGATCAGCAGTTTTTGAGAGTTGGGGGGGATTAGGGGCAAAATCTTTCGCATTGACCTAAGGAGCCAAAGCAGGTCCCGGCTACCTTTTTTGCTTGTGTTGCAAATGAAAGGTCCTTATCGAGCCAGACACCCAGGCTTTTTACCTCTGGTTTCGGGTCTGGGAGCGGACACAGAGAGGGTGGCCAGATGTTCTGTAGTGAAGAGGGCCCCTTCTGGCCAAGGAGGAGAATGTCAGTCTTTGAACCGGTAAGTTTCAAAGATGATTTGTTCATCCATCCTTGTATCTGCGAGAGACAATTGTACAGATCCGCAGGTTGTTTGCTGGGGTGAGAAAGGGACACCACAAGTTGTGTGTCGTCAGCGTAGCTGACGATGCTCACTCCGAACGGGATAACAACCTCCTTCAATGGGGACATGTAGATATTAAATAAAGTGGGGCTCAGGGAGGAGCCCTGAGGCACGCCACATTGGAGGGGAGTGTCGGAGGAGCGGGTGTTATTCTCCCAAATTTGAAAAGAGCGGTGACTCAAAAAGGACGATAGCCAGGAAAGCGCGGTCCCTTCAACACCTACACTCCTGAGTCGTTGAATTAGGAGCTGGTGGTTGACGGTGTCGAAGGCCGCACTGAGGTCGAGGAGGATCACTGCCACTGATCCTCCTTCGTCCAAAAGTGCTCTGGCCTCCTCCACTGCCATAAGGAGGGCGATGTCAGTGCCCTGTCCAGGGCGGAATCCCGTCTGCGAGCTTTTAAGCCGGTTATTGCTCTCCAAAAATTGTGAAAGTTTCCTGTTCACAAGTTTTTCCGCGATCTTACTCGTTCCCGGGAGGAGGGAGATTGGTCTGTAATTTGCCAGGTCGGCAGGGTCGAGGGAGGTTTTTTTTAATAATGCTTTGACCACTGCCGCCTTCCAACTGGGTGGGACAACTCCCTGTTGAAGAGAGGCGTTAATAAGGTGGGTAAGGGGGAGAGCGATCGAGGGTGCCACTTTTTTTAGAATCCGTAAGGGGGCAGGGTCCCTTGGTGATCCGCTTTTAATAATATTCTGCGTATTTTCGACCTCTTCTGTTGTCACTTGTGCCCAAGAGGTGAGGCATGGGGGGTCGGGAGGTTATTGGATTCTTTTTCTTTTTCCTCGATCAGATTTGTAGCCGGGATGGAGTCGAGGATTTTTTGGATTTTCTCCTTAAAGAAGTTGGCTAGCTTGTGGCATTTTTCCTCGTCTGCCTTGGGATCTGGTGGGCCTCTCGGTCCTGGGTCGGGGACTTTAAGGAGTTCTTTTAAAATGGTGAATGATTCCTTACTGGAGCTGGCAGAGTGTTCTATTCTTTCTTGAAAGAACAGCCTTTTGGTGTTACAAAGGGAGGTTTTATAATTTTGTAGTGCGGTATGGTAGACCACCTTTTTTTCTTTGGTTTTATCCTTCCTCCAGGAGCGCTCAGTCCTCTTACATTCGTGTCGTAGAGATTTGAGCGCTGGGGTGTACCAGGGAGCAGGGGTTACTCTTTTCGTTTGTTTAAGAGTGGTGGTATTGGGAAGGAGTTTATCCAATGAGGATATAATCCAGGAATTGAATTGTTCGTCGGCCGTCACCGGGTCCATGGAGAGCACAGGTGTGGAGTCTGAGAGCATACTGGCCCATTCCACTGGGGCAAGCTTATGCCAGCGTCGGTCTGTCACTCGGATTTTCGGGGGTTGAGGGGATGCTGTGACTAGGTGCCAAGAGAAAGGGACTAGGAAGTGATCTGTCCAGGGGAGAGGGATGGGGGGGCCCGAGGTAATATCCATAATATTGGTAAAGACGGGGTCCAATAGGTGCCCATTATCATGGGTTGGCTCGTTGTTGGTCATTCGGATGTTAAATGACCTAAGGTCCTGAAGGAGATCCGACGCTGAGGAATCTGTTGGGTCATTAAGGTGAAGGTTAAGATCGCCTACGAGAAGAAAGTTCGAGACGGAGGATGCCAATTGAGATACCGTGTCAGTGAGGGCGTTGAGGAAGTTCCCTGGTGTCCCCGGAGGACGGTAGATCAACAGTCCTGAGAGGGAGTGTACCGGGGAAATTTGAAGGGCGAAGTGGCAGCTTTCACAATCCTCAACATTGGCATTACTGGTCCTACAAACCAGGTGATCTCTGTAGATGGTTGCCAGCCCTCCTCCTCTCTTTTTAGGCCTATGTAGGGTTTGAATGAGATAGCCTGGGGGTAGGGTGTTGACGATATCGGAGTCCGAGAGCCAGGTTTCTGTGAGAAACAGAGCATCCAGGCCGTGATCCCGTATCAGCAAGTTGATTTCATGCGCGTGCTTGGGGAGTGAGCGGCAGTTAAGGAGGCGATAGATAGATAGATAGATAGAGGTGTAGAGAGAGGTAGAGAGAAGGGTGTAGAGAGAGAGGGGTGTGTAGAGAGAGAGGTGTAGAGATAGAGAGGGGTGTAGAGAGAGGGGTGTAGAGAGAGGGGTGTAGAGAGAGAGAGGGGTGTAGAGAGAGAGGGGTATAGAGAGAGTGGGGTGTAGAGAGAGGGGTGTAGAGAGAGTGGGGTGCAGATAGAGTGGGGTGCAGAGAGAGTGGGGTGCAGAGAGAGGGCTGTACAGAAAGGGGTGTAGAGAGAGGGGTGTAGAGAGAGGGGTGCAGAGAGAGAGGGGTGTAGAGAGGGGGTGTAGAGAGAGGGGTGTAGAGAGAGAGGCGTGTAGAGAGAGGGGTATAGAGAGAGAGTGGTGTAGAGATAGAGGGGTGTAGAGAGAGAGGGGTGTAGAGAGAGAGTGAGGTGTAGCGAGAAAGGGGTGTAGAGAGAAAGGGGTATAGAGAGAGGGGGCAGAGAGAGGCGGGTAGGGAGAGAGGGGGTGTAGAGAGAGAGGGGTGTAGAGAGAGAGAGGGGTGTAGAGAGAGAGGGGTGTAGAGAGAGAGGGGTGTAGAGAGAGAGGGTGTAGAGAGAGGGGTGTAGAGAGAGGTGTGTAGAGAGCTGTGCCCCTGGGGGTCAATTTGACACTAAGAAGGGTGCTAACGGTGGGTCAGGGGGTGGGGGGCATTCAAAGGTTATGGAGCAGACACAAGGGAACAAATCTCATACTGTGGGTCAATGTGACACTAAGAAGGGTGCTAACGGTGGGCCCTGGGGGTCAATGACACACTAAGAAGGTTGCTAACAGTGGGTCATGGGGGGGCGGGGTATTCAAAGGATAGAAGCAGACATCCTTATAAAAGCGATAAAAATAGCACGTATCACTGGCGTCAATTTATATTTAAATCAAGATAAGGAAAACTGACAAGTGTGTAATATGTCCCGTGTTCAGTTTGCACACCTAATCATTAACAATAATAATACGTGTAGTGCTTGCTCTCATAACACTACTAGTAGTAGCGGTCACTGTTGCCCAAAATAATGGTACTTCTTTTATAGGCTTGGGGGAGATGAAAGGCAGAGCAGGAGTAGGGAGGATACATATAAACCCAAGACATGCAGGTTGCACACTGATTTCAGTAGTGAGCTCTTAACTCGCTGAGCTAGATTTTGAGCCATTCGGCTTCCCTGCTTCATCATTTGAAGCGAGTTGCGCTGGATGCTTTCCATGTTATGTGCGTACGAGTAGATTTGCACTGCCTGTAACTACTGCATGAATAGGGATGCTGCTCGTCCCTTTCAAGCTGTTTGCGCTTGTTTTAAACACTTTACGTTCGTATGAGCTGATTTGCACGCTCCGTACCTTTCGTCTGCCCTATTAATAAGAAAAAAAGCAGGTATGACATTACGTGTCCTAGAGCATATACAGACAAACATGCAGAAATAATGAGTGCGTGCAATAATAGCACATTAAAGGTAAACGGTTGGCTTTGACGACAAAGAGAAGCGTTGTCACGCTGTTCCCATCCCAACTCCCAGTGGCTGGCGAGTTAAGAGGTGAAGGGGAGGAGGAGGGCATTGACTAATGGCAGCAAACGGGTCCACGCTATATAAAAACGCATAACATAAATAAATAAAAGGAAGTTAGTGATTCCTAATGGTGAGTGTAGGAGGGAGCCTTGTGACAGATGTTGAGAGCCTTAAAAAGATGAATTGATATGGGTAAGCAAAGATTTGAGTGGAAACGTATTTAAGAGTACGTCCAGGAGGGAATGAGATAACAAGCTCTCGGCATTGCTGTGGCGGGGTGGGCGGGGGAGCTGCAGCCTTTGAAGTCTCATGCCTAGGCACAGACAAATGGTGGTGCGCGATGTGCACGAGGGGGGGCGAGGAGCGGCAGCCTTTGATGTCTGATGCCGAGGCACAGATAAATGGTGGTGTGTTATGTGGCTGGCGTGCACGCGCCTGTCTCACATGAACTGTATGGGATCCGCAGCCGTTTTGGTAGACTTTTCTTTTCCACTTACTATAATTCTCGCCAGCAATGCGCAAGCGCATTGGCAGGCGAGACCTAAAAACCTAAGGCAGACCAAAGAGACCTCAAGAACTTCCGGCCCATCTCTCTGCTCCCCTTCCCAGCCAAGGTCATCGAGAAAGCCGTCAACAGGCAGCTAACCGGATACCTCGAAGAAAACATAATCCGGACCCTTCCCAATCAGGGTTCCGCAGCAACCACAGCACAGAGACTGCCCTCATTGCCGCCACCGACGACATCAGGACCCTGCTGGACAATGGCGAGACCGCAGCACTCATCCTCCTAGACCTTTCTGCCGCCTTCGACACCGTCTGCCTTCGCCCACTACGCGCATGCCTCCACGCCGCAGGGATCCGAGACAAGGCTCTGGATTGGATCACCTCCTTCCTCTCCAGCAGAACCCAGAGCGTCCGCCTCCCCCCATTCCATTCCAAAGCCTCCGAGATCATCTGCGGTGTACCCCAGGGATCCTCCCTCAGCCCGACGCTGTTCAACATTTACCTGGTCCCGCTCGCACACGTAGCCCGACAGCACGGCCTCAACATAATCTCCTACGCCGACGACACTCAGCTGATCCTCTCCCTCACCAAGGACCCCATCACAGCCAAAGCCAACCTCCACGAAGGAATGAAGGCCGTCGCCGACTGGATGAAGACCAGCCGTCTGAAGCTGAACTCGGACAAGATGGAGGTCCTCATCCTCAGCTCCAACCCTTCAGCCTGGGACGACTCCTGGTGGTTGACGGCACTGGGGGCAGCCCCGACACCCACCGACCACGCACGCAAGCTGGGAATCATCCTCGACTCAACGCTCTCAATTACCAAGCAAGCCAACGCCGTCTCCTCCTCCCGCTTCAACACCCTCTGCATGCTCCGCAAGATCTACGGATGGATCCCGACAGATGCAAGAAAGACAGTCACCCAGGCCCTCGTCAGCAGCAGATTGGACTACGGAAACGCCCTCTACACGGGAGCCCCGACCAAGCTCATCAAATGACTACAACGTATCCAAAATGCCTCGGCACGACTGATCCTTGACGTACCACGCCACGGTCACATCACCCCCCACCTGAGAAACCTGCACTGGCGCCCCGTCAACAAGAGGATATCCTTCAAGCTCCTCATCCACGCACACAAGGCACTCCACAAGCCCGGCCCAGCCTACCTCAACAGACGGCTCTCCTTCTACTACCTTAACCACCTGCTCCGCTCTGCCGACCTCACACTCGCCACCATCCCGTGCATCCAAAGAACAACCACCAGCGAGAGATACTTCTCCCACCTCGCCGCCAAGACATGGAATACCCTCCCACCGAACCTACGACAGACCCAAGACCTGCTGACCTTCAGGAGGGTACTCAAGACCTGGCTGTTCGATCAGTAGCGCCCCCCCCCCCCAGCGCCTTCAGACCCTCACAGGTATGTAGTGCGCTTTACAAATGATTGATTGATTGATGTGACTCTGTGATAGAAGAGGCACACATGTCCAAAATACACCAAAAATGTGGTCCTCATTGTGTTGGATAAAAGCACACAGTTGTGATACACATCTTTATACAATCCTCATTGTGATGGGAAAAACACCAATCTCTGTAATAGGCAGCATAATATTTCTTGTGACAGATAAAGGCACACAAACCTGTTGTACACAATTTAATATGGTTCTTAGTTACACCACTGCTTATAGGACCGTAGGTCACATTTAAATAGGAGCTATTGTAAAGCACCAAAGAGCACAATCTTGTCACACACAGTATGAAATGGTTTTCAGTGTCCAGAACAAACGTTCATATGCTTGAAACATATAAAGTTGTGGCAGTGTGTATTACATGTTTAAAATGGCAACACAAAACTGTAACATGCGTCATGATGTGCTCCTTTTTGCAATGGATAAAAGCTCACATGCTATACACATGGTCACATGAATTGCATAACACGATGCAGTCTTCATTGTGATGGATGAAAATATGTGTGAGATGTTGTTTTCAGAGTGAGGTGTTATAGCGCAGAGTTAAAACACGCACTGTGATGTAATTCATATTCATTGACAACAGAGGGGACCAGTCTCTCACAGGAATGCACATGCAATGAGGAACAGGTTTGTTTCTATTAGGTATCTTAAGACATCTAGTGCTCGATGCACATGATGAACTAAAATGAATTTGTAGCTGTGTCACAGGGTCGAGGATGACTTATTGGAGTAGATTCCATACTCCCCGGTGACTATGGTGAATGAGGCACTCTTCCTCTGTGTGCAGGCTTTTTCTCTGGTCTGTCCCTTTAAGGAACAAGACTCTGACACCCAAGAAGAAGGTGGTCAGCAAGTCCGGATGACGTCTCTGCCCCCTGACCAATGGGGAGAGAGAGCCCCGCTGATGAAAGCGGAAATGGATGTTGGAACGGTGTACAGTCTTAATATCGAGAAAATTTATTTCGAATGGACATAATATTGACTACAGAATATCGAGATGGCATTAATATCGAGGTAAGTAATATCGATGTAATTTTTATCAATTGTTATTTATGTTAAAAAATATCGATAGATAAAATATCGAGTAAGTAATATCGTTAGTAAAAAATATCGATTTGTTTATTAGTTTAAAAATATCGAAAGTTGTGTTATCGACTGTCATGATATCGACTGTCATGATATCGACTCTTAATATGGATATATATAATATCTAATAGTTAAATGTACACTGTTTTAATGTTTAATAAAAACATTTTTTGTTAAAATATATTATTTTTATTTATTTATTTATATAGAATTAATTTAAAAAATAATTAGTAATTTAAAAAAATTATTAAATTACTATAATAATTTCTAGGAGCGGGTAGTGGGTTTTTAGGGGAATAGGGTGGGAAGTATTTTAAATATAATTAATTAAATATGTAAATATATTAATTGGTATTAATATTTAATTAATTGTTAAATTACAATTTAATTAAATATATAATATTTAATTGGTAAATATTTTAATTTAATAGATTATTTGATAATTATGCTTATTTAAATAATTTATGTCATGTAGCGGGTTGTGGGATTATAGGGGAATAGGGTGGGAAGTAATTTATTTATAAGTAATTAAATATGTTAATTAATTAATTGGTATTAATAATTAAATACTTGTTAATTAAATAAAATATGTTAATTATATATAATTTAATCGGTAATTTATTTTAATAAATTGAATAATTGTTCATAATGTAAAAAGTAATGTTTTATGTCATGTAGCGGGTTGTGGGTTTATAGGGGAATAGGGTGGGAAGTAATTTAATTATAAGTAATTAAATATGTTAATTAATTAATTGGTATTATTAATTAAATAATTGTTAATTAAATAAAATATGTTAATTATATATATATATATATATATATATATATATATATATAATTATATATATAATTAATATTATTATAATTATATATATAATTATATATATTATATATAATTATATAATTATATATATATATATAATATATATATATAATTATATATATAATTATATATATAATTATATATATAATTATATATATAATTATGTGTTGTGTGCAGGGTCAGTTGTCAGTTTTTTGGTAAAGGGGTATTTTTAGGGTTCAGGGTCAGTTTTCAGTTTGTGGGTAAAGGGGTATTTTTATGGTTCAGGGTCAGTTTTCAGTTTTTGGGTAAAGGGGTATTTTTAGGTTTCAGTGTCAGTTTTCTGTTTGTGGGTAAAGGGGTATTTTTTGGGGTCAGGGTCAGTTTTCAGTTTGTGGGTAAAGGGGTATTTTTAGGGTTCAGGGTCAGTTTTCAGTATTTTGGTAAAGGGGTATTTTTTGGTTTCAGGGTCAGTTTTCAGTTTGTGGATAAAGGGTTATTTTTTGGGTTCAGGGTCAGTTTTCAGTTTTTGGGTAAAGGGGTATTTTTAGGTTTCAGGGTCAGTTTTCTGTTTGTGGGTAAAGGGGTATTTTTAGGGGTCAGGGTCAGTTTTCAGTTAGTGGGTAAAGGGGTATTTGTAGGGTTCAGGGTCAGTTTTCAGTATTTGGGTAAAGGGCTATTTTTTGGTTTCAGGGTCAGTTTTCAGTTTGTGGATAAAGGGGTATTTTTAGGGGTTAGGGTCAGTTTTCAGTTTTTGGGTAAAGGGGTATTTTTAGGGGTCAGGGTCAGTTTTTAGTTTGTGGGTAAAGGGGTATTTTTTGGGTTCAGGGTCAGTTTTCAGTTTTTGGGTAAAGGGGTATTTTTTGGTTTCAGGGTCAGTTTTCTGTTTGTGGGTAAAGGGGTATTTTTAGGGGTCAGGGTCAGTTTTCAGTTAGTGGGTAAAGGGGTATTTTTAGGGTTCAGGGTCAGTTTTCAGTATTTGGGTAAAGGGCTATTTTTTGGTTTCAGGGTCAGTTTTCAGTTTGTGGATAAAGGGGTATTTTTAGGGGTTAGGGTCAGTTTTCAGTTTTTGGGTAAAGGGGTATTTTTAGGGGTCAGGGTCAGTTTTCAGTTTGTGGGTGAAGGGGTATTTTTAGGGGTCTGGGTCAGTTTTCAGTTTGTCGTTAAAGGGGTAATTTTAGGGTTCAGGGTCAGTTTTGAGTTTGTGGCTAAAGGGGTATTTTGTGGGTTCTGGGTCAGTTTTCAGTTTGTGGGTAAAGGGGTGTTTTTAGGGTTCTGGGTCAGTTTGGGGTTTTAGGTTAGAGGGGTACAGGGTACAAATAAGGTAAATTTAAATGTCTATTAAATTAGGTAATTTTTAATACATTTTATATAAAATATTTCTATTAATATACATTAAACACAATATTATATAATTATAAATAGTTATGTTGTAATGTTATGCGTTGTAAAGGTATTTATTTTGTAAAAATATTTGTTGTAAATTAATGTGGTGTAATGGTATTTGCTTTGTTAAAGTTTCGTTGTAAAGGTACGCGTTGTAAAAGTATGTGTTAAAAGTTAATACATGTTTTATTTAATTGTATTAAATAGAAAAAAATTGAAAAATTATTTTTAAATTATCTCATAAATTATTGGTAATTAGTTGTAAATTATTATTAATAGGAAAGTAAAATAAATAATGATAGTTATTTAGTATTTTTAAAATATTAAGTATTATGTTAAATTTAATTGTTAATCATTTATTAAAAATATTATATATATATATGATTTTTTTTCATTAATTTATTAATATATGAAGTATTTACTTTCCCTACTCTTGCACCCACTGGAGTGGGAATAGTAATTAGTATGGGTTCAGTGTCCAGCACCTTCCATGACTTTACAATTGGTGAAATGGGAATAGTAATTTGTATGGTTTTAATGTGTAGTATGGTTTTGTGAGTTTATAATTGGTGCAGTGGAAATAAGAAAACAATTTTTAAATAAATACTTATTATTGGTAGGATAATATAATAAAGTTTTTACATTACATAGAACTTTTATTTTCTCATTATAATTAATGTTATTGTAGTACTTAAAATATTAATACATTTTTTAAAATATTAAAATTTATAAGGCATTTTTAAATAGAATATTTCATGTGCAATTGATATTTATATACAATAATAAAGAAGGAAACATACACAGGGTTAAATGCAATAAATGAAAAACTGTTTATTAACATATAAAAAAATAATTGTAAGTAGAGATTAATTTTTTATTTATATTGAAATTTTGTAATACACAGTTTTTATTATCCTAAAAAATATATGAAGTACATATATATGTTTTTAACACATAAATGATATTAACATCATTTTATGTTTTTTTACATATATTCACATTTAAATAGTTTAAGAAACAAATTGGTAATATGTACTTTTTATTTATTAACAAAAATTTTATTCAGATACACATTGAATATATTGTCATTGAAAAATATGTACATTTATTTTGTAACAGTAACATTTTTGTTTTTTACCAAGTCATGTTATATTTTTTTTAATTATTATTATGAATATTGAACATATTTATAATATTAATTTTTACATAAACACCCCAATTTTTTTTATATACATACATAATGTTTAAAATAATATTTCCAATTTTTAATAACAATTTATTTGTAACAAAGTTATATATGCAAATTTTTTTTACATATACATTATTTGCTAAAAGTATCACATAACAGTTGAATAATTATTTCAAAGTAATGAATATTTATGAAATAATTTTATACAATTTAAATAATTATTTACACTTAATATAATACTCTGTGTATTTTTTTAAGTGCTGGAATACAGAAATTAAAGAGGATTTTGCTGTATACAGGGACTACTTTTTAACCGCGTAATGTTACTTAGGCTTATTTGGTGCTTCAACAGATCGCGGTTGGATGCTACTTCGCGTTAGAGAGGGTAAGTTTGTTTTAATTGTTTTTTACAAGTTAATGAAGTTATTGTTAGTGTATGTGTGTTGTGTTTAGGTTTATGTAGGTAGAGTTACTAAGAGAAGATTGTGTGTTCGGTATTAGGTAGAGTGTACGATATTTGATTTTTACCGCGTTTTTGTTGTAGGTGTGTGAGGTGAGGTAATATGTTTAAATGTTACTAAGATAATATGTTTGATGCACAAATATGTGTATTTATATATGTATGGGTGTTTTTGTGTGGGTGGGTATGTATTTTATTTTTTCTAGGTTATCGTCGCGTTTCGCTGTTTTGGAGGACTTCCTTCTTTTTTGATCAGAGCTGTGTGACGAGTATTATATACTCTTATTTTTGCACACAAATTTTTGGGATTTCAAGTTTTCCTGGAGCGTTTTTTTTTCTGCATTACTGTTTTTCGGGTTTTCTATCGTATCTCGTGTCTATTAAAGTGGAAAGGAGTCGCTATGGATTTGCTTGTATTTTTGCATTTTTTTTGGGCTTCCATGGATTGTATGGGTTTTTGCAATGGTGTCGTATGAATTGCTTGGATTTGGATTACGTTTGAAGCTGCAACAGAAATGTAAGTATTTTCAGAACATTTAATGGGTGGGGAAACTGTTTTAAATTTTGCTTTACTTACGTTGTATGTAACATTTTGTAAATACATTATCTAAATACATTTTATATATGTTAATATTATGTATTTGATAATTTAATTGCAAATTGTTACATGTTATAATCAAGGATTTTAGGAAAAAAATGTTTAATTTAACGTGTATAGTTATGTAATGTTTTAAAGAATTGTTTTTGCTATCATTGATAGATATTCTAGTCCTTTGCTAGTTGGATAGAGGGTAACTTGACTTTGGAGTGTGTTATACATTTTTTTAGTTTCTTTGGTGAGTTTAGGTCCGATCAAAGTTACTGATTGCTCCATTCGGAGCTCCTGGTAACTCTGTTCTTTTTGTAAGGATTGTATTAATTTGTGAAGGGCAGGCGTTCCTCGGCCTGTAGTTGCTTGGAAGGCATTGTGCCATCCTTCAACTGCATTGTTTGTTTTTGCTTCCTTATTTAGTGTGCTAAGGTAGACATTCCACCAAGCTATTTGGTATTTGGGTTGTCTTCTATGGCCTGATCTGTGTAGCCTTCCTACCCATGTGTCTTCGAAGTAGTCAAGCATAGGGCTTAGTTTATCTTCGTTTCTTTTATAGTAGGGGCTGTCTATTAATAAGTTATAGTGCTCAGTTACATCTGTTAGTGGAACATAGGCTAGGGCGATGAGTTTTTTGATTTGATAAGCAAATGTGCTATCAGTGGCGTATTGGATACTCAAGGTTGATTTTTGTAAATGTCGCCAGATACATTGATTAAAGTGGTAATAGCATCCTTGTATTGCTGTGTGTGGGTATGTTTTAAGGATGCTGTTTATCATTGCTTTTTCAAAGTCAATGATAGTTTTTTGTGGAAAATAGTTGTTAGTATGTTGAATGACTTCAGTTAGTATTTCTTGATAGGTAGCTTGCTGTTTGTTTGGTAGAAGGGCATAAAGGAATGGAATATTTGCATTTTGGAAATGACCATGGATGGTGTATAATTGATAAAAAGGTTTGGGGCATACAGAAAAAGTACCGTCCATCATCCAAGTTTGGCATTGGGTAAGTTTAGTCATGTTTTTGCTGTGGCAAACAGTATAATTCTTTTATCTTTTGATTTGTTGTCATAGAGTATAACATTTTCTTTATTGTGAGTTACAGAGAGTTCAGGGGGAATTTGGACTTCTTCTAAAGTTTTTGGTGTGGGAGGAGTAGTGCATGTTGCTCTTTTTTGTCTAGCTACAGTTCTTTTAAGGGATTCGATAGATGGTAATTGGCTAGAAGCATGTTGGGGAAGTACACTTAAATGGTGTTTCAGAATAGCAGTTGTTGGTTGATCAGTTCTAGTACTAGCTTCTTTAAGGGAATCTAGCATTTGTCTAATCTCTATTTCTGTTACATTGGGTGGGTGATTATGTTCTTTAGTATAAGTAACAGTAGTTTCCTGAGTTATAGCTCTACCAAACATTTGTTGGCATAATATTTCATACACTTCCAAAACACTTTCAAATCTTTTTGTTTCTCTTGAGTGTAGACATATCCCATGTAACAAAGAAGCATTTTCCCTTTTTGTGAATAAATGAATTTAGCTCCTTCAGTCATGATTGTATTGTAGTGCTAGGAGGTAATTAAAAGAGAATGTCATTACATTTTTAGAAAAAATAATGTTCTAATCACATTATACAGTTTAATACATTTTTATTTTACCTGTAAATCTTTTGATGATTTCAAGTCGTTATTTCCAGGTGTTGATGTTCTTCAAACTGTTATTTTCTGTGTATATCTTTTTGTACCTGTGGCAGTTGAGAAAATGTGTACAAATATTTTATTACTATTTATGATATTTTGATAGACGTTTTTAGCTACTTTCTATTTAGTTACCTATCTATTAAATGTCGAATTTACATTTCTAATATATACTTACTTATTTATATGTAACTTTTGATGTCCAGGTGTTGTGTAGGTCTTCTGTTTTTTCTTTTTGTCTGTAGGATGAGTGGTAAAAAAAAATACATATATTTGAGGTATTTGGCTTTTAAACATAGGTGTGAGGTTTGAGAGTTACATTTTCGCTGACTAATAATGTAGTAGTACTTACTTTAGATATGTGTAGCTCTCTTTCTGTTGAAGTCAATCAGTTTTCTTTCTGAAATCCTGCAGAGTTTCGTCTTCCTTTAGTTAGGAGATGTATACTGCATTTTTAGTTTGCTGTGATCTCGTTTATATAGTATTAGTTTAATTGTTTCAGAAATAGGATTGGTTGTTTAAATTGATAGTCTGTTTTTATTTGTGGATTTGAATTTTTTTCTCTGTTATGCTAATTGCTTTCCTTATATGGGTGACGCCAATTAACGTTTATTGAATGTGTAAGGCCTTATTTAGTATAGGTAATATTATCTTGATATTTGTAAAGTGGAGGAATATATATAATTAGCTGTAAGAAATGTGTAGTGGTTCGAAACATTGTTTATGTATTATAAAATGTATGTTTGTATTTATTGTGTGTTGTAAATGTTATGAAAATATATAATATATTTTATCTATTTATATTAACAATATCTGAATTATTATGATTAGTATGACTCAATGTATAAATAATAAAGTCATTTATTCTAGGATGTATTAATGGCGATATTTTTAAAAATCGATAAATTTGCTATCTATATTTTTGTAATCGATATTTTGACTGTTTTTATATAAATATGTAATAATCGATGTTTTAGAAATCGATAATGTTGTCAGTCAATATTGTTGTAGTCGTTGTTTTTAGTAGTCGATATTGTGGAATCGATATTTTTGAGGTTTGTTGTTTAAGTATAGTCAATCGATAATTTTGTTGTCGATAATTAGTCATCGATATTTTGTCCAGTCGATATTCGGTCTGTCGAGGTTATGTCAGTGATCCGTTGGAACGGATGCTGAGGAAGAAGTGAGACCTGAAGAACGCGGAGAGAGCCAGGTGAACCAGAGCGCTTGGAGGAGAAATGGGAGCTCATCGCCTGCAACAAGTGGGGAGGTAACCCCTGCAGAGGAGGAGTCGCCAGGAGGCCAACCGTTTCACGCTTCGCTCTGCCACGCTCTAGGAGGAATGTGGCTGAACAAGATACAGTCCGGCTGCGGGCTGCTCACGGGCACTGGGCTGGAAGGCAGCAAAGTAAGAAGAGGACACACCTCTGCTAAACCGGTGGATTAACCGGACTACACTTGGTGGTGGTGGCTTCTTTGAGTGTGGTGATACTCCCTGCACTGACCCTCTACACTTCTACATATTGTCGATGTCCCGACGTTCACCAGTGGTTTTCTTATTTTCTTACTGAGGGACATACAAGTCCACGACTGACCTGGTGGCCTCATAAGAGGAAGAACGGAAGCAGTATTCATACCTAACCTCTACTAGCTGTGTAAACAGACGAACTAGGACCTGAAAAATAAAAACATATTCAAACCATACCTAATAATAGGGATAAAAGAACCAAGTCCCACGTTGATTCCTTCCGGGGCTTAAACCCTTCCTTGACGACCCAGTGACAAAAATATAATGTAATATAATCCTATTTGTGATTGAAAGAAGTTTATTCTTGGCAACAGTAGTTTAGATAATAGCACAACTTTGCAACAGACCCAGAGGCATGGTCATTGCTGTGATGGGAAAAAGCTAAGATATGTAATACACAACAATACGCGGTCCTCGTTGTGATGAATAGAAAAAAACATTTGTGACACACACCACAATGTGATCCAAAGTAAAATAATAGTAGCACACTTATATAACACACCAAAACACCTGTAACACTCAAAACTAAGGTCATTATGCAGGATATGAGCAATCTACTGGCATGATTGGGATTGTGACCCTGATGTGATACAAATAACAACATACCTTAAGGCTTCTAGATCCTATTCAATTCACAATACAAAGTGCTATATTTATTGTCATTGATTATTAGTGTGCTTGGATTACACGAGCATGCTGTTTTTTTTAATTTGCAAAGGTTCTCTTGATTATTCTTAATATGCTTCTGCAGTAGCAGTATTTCATTATTTCTCATTTTCTTTTGAGAATATAATTTTTCCTTGAACTATTCGGTATCAAGTAGAAGTAGTTAAATATTTCCCTTCTGCATGCATATTTGCCTGTTGAGTGATCCCTTCATCTATGCCATCTCCAATTTTTATTCTGATTCCTTCCGCTTCCCACTCTGAAAACCGATTTATTCCGGCACTTGGTAGAAGTGAATCTCAGATTGTTCCCTGGGTGGGAATGGGCTGAAGAAATGTTTGTGCACAGTTACAAAGTAACACATTTGCAGACACACAAGTACTTTGCAGAGCACTAAAGCCCATGAAGATCACTATCCACACACACACAAATATTTACTCACATACAATAGTCATCTTTTTCAAATTGTACATGTATATTTGTGCATATTAGCCCTTGGGCTATTCAGTACTGGAGATAAATGCTTTTCTATTGACCAGGCATATATATATATGGCCGTCATTGTGATGGATAAGTGTCCACATTTCTATGATACAATACAATGAAATTTTATTTAGTTCCATAAGATCATACACATTGGTAATATACAGCATAATGTTATAGGAGCTTTCTGTTAAAGTAATAAGTGATAATACTAAATCAAATTAATGTGGTACTTTTTATGATGTCTAAAATAACATGAACCTGTTCAGTACAACATGATATTACTCTGTGATAGAAGCAGCACACATGTCTAAAATGGCCCAAAATTGTGGTCCTCACTGCGTTTGATAAAAGACACAATTGTGACACACATCTTGATACGGTCCTCATTGTGATGAATAAAAGCACTTACCTCTGTAATAGGCTCCATAATAGTTCCTGTGTCAGATAAAGGCACACAACATTGGCCCTAGGGCCTTTTTGTGATGGAGATAAATTCATGTCCTATGTAACAGGTCTGTATAGAGCCATAATTGTGATGGATAAGTGCACACATTTCCAAGATAAAGTACAATGTAGTTTTTTTGAGCTACCCAAGATTATGCACCCTACAAAAACACAGCATAATGTTAAAGCAGCTTACTGTTAAAGGAGATTTCTGTTAAAGGAATATGCAATAACACTAAATCACATTAATGTAGTATTTTAATGATAGCTACATTAACATGAACTTGATCAATGCAACATGGTATGACTCTGTGATAGAAGAAGCACACAAGCCTAAAATACACTAAAATGGGAATGGTGTCACTACAACGCGTTTTTTTACAACGCATTCCGTTACATCGGAATTTTTACAACGCAGGATTCATTACATCGGATGCCATTACAACGCATGGCATTACATAGCAGATGCTATTACAACGCATGGCATTACATCGTAAGTATAGGTAAGTATACCTTTTTAAAAAAAATGTAATTAAGTTAATTTAATTAATTTAATTAAAATACATTTTAAAATAGTAATTAATTTAATTTAATAGATTTAAATCTAATATAATGAAATTAATTTAATTTAAATATTTTTAAAATTGTAATTAAATTAAATTAATTAAAATAATGTATTTAATTTAATTAATTTAATTAAAAAATGTAATTAATATAATATAATTAATTTAATTTAATAAATATATTTTAATTAATTATAAATGGTAAATATAATTTAATTAGCCCTAAGCACAAACCCAACCCTGAACCCTAAAACACCCCTGTACCCCAAAACCCAAACCCAACCCTGAAACCTAAAAACACCCCTGTACCCCAAAACCCAAACCCTGCCCTGAAACCTAAAAACACCCCTGTTCCCCAAAACCCAAACCCTGCCCTGAAACCTAAAAACACCCCTGTACCCCAAAACCCAAACCCTACCCTGAAACCTAAAAACACCCCTGTACCCCAAAACCCAAACCCTACCCTGAAACCTAAAAACACCCCTGTACCCCAAAACCCAAACCCTACCCTAAAACCTAAAAACACCCCTGTACCCCAAAACCCAAACCCTACCCTAAACCTAAAAACACCCCTGTACCCCAAAACCCAAACCCTACCCTGAAACCTAAAAACACCCCTGTATCCCAAAACCCAAACCCTACCCTGAAACCTAAAAACACCCCTGTACACCTGTACTTATTTTAAAAATTACTTTAATTAATATAATAAATAATAAATTAATAATATTAAAAAACATAAATAAATATATTTAATTATAATTAATATTAATAACATTAAAAAAAAAAATACTTACCTATACTTACGATGTAATGCCATGCGTTGTAATAGCATCTGCTATGTAATGCCATGCGTTGTAATGGCATCCGATGTAATGGATCCTGCGTTGTAAAAGTTCCGTTGTAAAAGACTCCCGTTGTAAAAGTTGCGATGTAACGGTGCATCACCACTAAAATGTAGTCCTCATTGTGTTGGATAAAAACACACAATTGTGACACAAAACTTGATATGGTCCTTATTGTGATGGAGAAAAAAAACAACCGTAGTAATAGGCAGCACATTTCCTCTAGCAGACAAAGGCACTCAAACCTGTCTCACACAATTTAATATGGTCCTCAGTTTAACCCTTAAAATGAACATAGGCTGAGGGAGAGGGGGGCGAATACCACTGAGGAGTTGCCTGCGGGGTGCATGACATGAGACCTGGACTGTATTCCTCACGAGTCTCGTAATGTGCTGCTCAATATGCTACTGTGCCACATGAACTTCCTTGTTTTCAGATGTTGTCCTATTCCGTGATGTGCCATAATGAGTCAGTCGATCCGTATACAACTGTTTTTAATGGGGGGTAGGGGGTTTTGTCTTTTGTATTTTACAAAATTGGAAATAAAGTTTAAAAAACAAAAAGAAAAAGTGAACATAGGAGCATAATCTCAAAATCTCAACACAATTCTGTAACATGCGCCATGATGTGCCCTTTAACTGCAATACATAAAAGCTCACATGCTATACACATGGTCACATGAATATTCACCTACCATGATGTAGTCCTCATTCTGATGGATAAAAACAAGTCAAGTCGGGATATTTGTATTGCGCACATATCACGTCCAAAGAGTCTCATGGCGCATGCAGACGGTTCTGACAGAAAGGTAAGCAGCTGAAATTATCAGAAAAGCCATGTCTTAAGTTTCTTTCGGAAACTAGTGTGTTCAGAGGTTGTGCGCAGACTGAGAGTCATTTTATTCCAAAGGGATGGAGCCAAAAAGGCAAAAGAGCAACCTCCATTCCTGGCAGTTTGAATTCTCAATGGAGTGAGTAATGACTCAGTGCTTGATCTCAGCTGCCTACTTGGCATGTACCATGTGAGTTTCTGGGTCCAATATTTTGGGCCCCTTCCATACATATGTTGGTGTACCATACATAATGTTTTAAACGTGATCCGTTTTTTTTACAGGAAGCCAATGTAGGGTTTTTAGGCACGGCACAGAGGGAGATCTTCGAGGTAGGTCCAAGACAAGGCGTGCTGCCGTATTCTGCAGAACCTGCAGCTTCCTGAGGTGGCATTAATTTGTGGCAAGTAGTAGCGAATTACCATAATCAAGCCTGTTTATGATAAGGCCCTGTACCAAGGGCTTACGGGCTTCAGCTGGTATCCACTTAAAAACCCTGTGCAAGCTGCGCATGATGCCAAAACAGGTATCAACAATATGGTTTACTTTGGTTTTCATGGAGAGCTTATTATCCATGTGTAGACCCAGATTGCATTAATTTGTGGCAAGTAGTAGCGAATTAGCAAATTACCATAATCAAGCCTGTTTATGATAAGGCCCTGTACCAAGGGCTTACGGGCTTCAGCTGGTATCCACTTAAAAACCCTGCGCAAGCTGCGCATGATGCCAAAACAGGTACCAACAATATGATTTACTTTGGCTTTCATGGAGAGCTTATTATCCATGTGTAGACCCAGATTGCGGACCTATTCCTTCGGGGTTGGGCATTCGCCCAGTTGTGTAGGCCACCAGTCCTGGGTCCAATGTTCAATGGCTTTGCCGAACAACATGACCTCTGACTTGCTGCCATTCAGCTGCAGGTGATTTCGGCCCATCCAGTTTTTTACCTCCATTAGACAGTTCTTGAAACAGCCTTTGGTCTCGTTAACGTCAGGGCCAAGCGTGACCAGGATTTGAGTGTCATCGGCGTAGGATAGAACATCAAAGCCGAACGCTCTGATTACTTTGGCCAGGGGGGCCATATAAACATTAAAAAGCGTGGGGCTCAAGATGGAGCCCTGCGGCACCCCCCTTTTGACAGGCCGAGTACTAGCCAGGATCTTGCCTATTTGTACTGTGGTCGTCCGGTTAGATAGGTAACTCTTGAACCATTCCAATACCTGCCTTCTGACACCAATCTCCCATAGTCCCTGAATCAGAATGCGATGGGAGATGGTGTCAAAGGCCGCAGACAGGTCTAAAAGGACAAGGATGGAAGATTGATGTCTGTCCAGAGCAAGCCTTATGTTGTCTGCGACCTCGACCAGTGCTGTCTCTGTACTGTGGGCAGCACGGAAGCCCGACTGTGAGGGGTCAAGTAAGTCATTCATTTCAAGATATTTTACCAACTGTCCATTGACAGATGCTTCCAATATTTTTCCAAAATATGGCAGCAGGGAGATGGGTCGGTAGTTTACAAGAATGTTAGCATCTGCTCCTGGTTTTTTCAATATTGGCCTTACTCTCGCCGCCTTCCAGATTTCTGGGACATCTGCTTCCAGCAGAGATTTATTGAGGAGGCTAGTGAGGCAGTCCACTAGAGTCGGGGCAAGTAAGGTAAATAGTTTTGGGGATAGTTGAGCATTCGGGGAACCTGATTTGATCTTTTGCCCTACTATAATGGTCTTATCCTTGTCAAACATTTCGAAGCTAGTCCATCTAGAGGGAGACTTATCAGTAGTGGGGTCATGGTCTTGGTGCTGTGTAGGCAGAGAGTCTGGGCTGAAGGATTTGCATATGGTTGTAATTTTATCCTCCAGGAATTTAGAGAGTGCTTCAGTCTATTCTACAGTGTCAGGAATAGATAATGGACTTTTAAGAGAAGTGAATTCTTTTAGGATGCGGTGAAGCTCTTTCGAGGAGTTTTCGGCTTTAATTATACGCTCTGCTAAATACACCCTCTTAGCTGATCTTATTTCCCTCATGTAGTTGGTATGCAGAGTTTGATAGGTCTTACGATCGGTTGCGTCCTTACTTTTCCGCCATTTTTTCTCAGCGGTTCTTGTGATGGACTTGGTTTCTTTTAACTGTTCCGTGAACCAGGGTGATGGCTTCTCCCTGCACTTGACCATGCGTAGGGGGGCGATATTATCCAGTGCCTTACCAATGGCTGACTCCAGGTGTAGTGCAGCTAGATTGACATTTGCCGTCAGGTCTATAGGGTTTTTCTGAAATTTATTCGAAAAGGAAGCAAGAGTGATCTTTTTCAGGGTTCTGCACATTTTTGAATTTTTGAAAAACATGCATGTGATTTTTTTCTTTCAGAGTGCAGTGTAATAGCACACAGAGTTAAAACACGTAGTGTGATGCTGTAATGAGTTTGATGAACTACAATTCATAAACAATTCATATTTACCGACAACATAGGGGACCAGTCTCTCACTGGAATGCAGTCTTAATGAGGAACAGGTCTGTTTCTATGAAGTATCTTAAGGCAGCCTTATGATGGTATGCAAGCACATCACAAATTCTCGTCAATGAATTACAAATGAAGAGGTAAACCATCAGGCAGTTTTAGTGCACTGCATGATATTGCCCTCTTGGTGATGGTTAAAGCATGCACATCTTTGTAAAACAGTGCATGAGATTGTCCTCTGTTATACATAGATACTGTCTCATATTACTAACAGACAACATGATGTGCTACTTAATGTGATGTATCAAGGCAAACAATCTTGTAACACTTCAAGGCATATAGTGATCATTGTACCTAATAAACCCACATTAAATTGTAATATACAATGTAATATAATCCTATATGTGATGGAAAGAAGTTCATTCTTGGTAACAGTAGTTTAGATAATAGCACAACTCTGCAACAGGCCTAGTGGTATCGTCCTCGCAGTGCTAGGAAAAAGCTCAGATATGTAACACAAAACATCATACTGTCCTCGTTGCGATGGATAAAAACAAACAATTGTGATGCACACCAAGACTTGATTCAAAGTATAATAGTAGCTCACTTATATAACACCCCAAAACACCTGTAACACTTCAAACTAGGGTCATTGTGCAGGGTATGAGCAAACCACTGGAAAGATTGTGATTGTGACCCTGCTGTGATTCATGTAGACAAACACCTTTATACCCCTTCATCATTGGCTCAATTCACAACACCAAGTGCTTTGTTTATTATCATCATTTTGGATTACAGAGCAAGCTGTTTGTTTAATTCACAAAGGTTGTCTTGTGGACTGTTAGCTTATAGCTACAGAGGATGTATTTCAAGAAGTAGCCTCCATTTTCTTTTGAGAATTCCATTTTCCCTTGAACAAGTTTACATGCTTACATTTCTGGAAATATTACAAAGCAAGTAGAAGTAATAACATTTGAAAAACATTTCAACTGTCAAGTAATCCCTTCACCTATGCCATCTCCAATTTTTAGTCTGATTCCTATCACTTCCCATCCTGGAAACAGATTTAATCCGGCACTTGTTAGAAGTGAATCTCAGATTGTTCCCTGGGTGGGAATGGGCTGAAGAATTGTTTGGGGACAGTTACAAAGTAACACATTTGGAGGCACACAAATACTTTGCAGAGCAACAAAGCCCTGTGAAGATCACTATCCACACACACAAAAATGTTTGCTCACATTCAATAATCATCTTTTTCCAAGTGTACATATATACTTGTTCACATTAGCCTCTGTGCTTTTTTGTGATGCATCGTTCGATGGATGATGCATGTCCTATGGACCGGGCTGTATGGAGCCGTCATTGTGATGGATAAGTGCACGCATTTCCAAGGTACAATACAATATAGTTTTTTTAGTTACTCAAGGTCATACACTTTACTAATACACAGCATAATGTTATAGATGCTTTCTGTTAAAGGAATACGTGATAACATCAATTCACAATAATGTGGTACTTGTAATGATGGCTAAATTAACATGAAATTGTTCAATAAAATATGATGTTACTCAGTGATAGAAGGAACACACTTGTCTAAAATTCACCAAAATGTGTCCTCATTGTGTTGATAAAAACACACAGTTGCGACACACATCTTGATACGGTCCTCATTGTGATGGATGAAAGCACTAACCTCTGTAATAGGCAGCATATTACTTCCTGTGGCAGATAAAGGCACACAACATTAGCCCTTGGGATTTTTTGTGATGGAGATAAATTCATGTCCTATGGACCAGGCCTGTATAGAGCCGCCAGTGTGATGGAAAAGTGCATTAATTTCCAAATAAAATACAATATAGTTTTTGGAGTTACCTAAGATCATACACATGACAACTAAACAGCATATTGTTAAAGCATCTTACTGTTAAAGGAGCTTTCTGTTAAAGGAATATGCGATAACACTAAATCACATTAATGTGGCATTTTTTATGAAAGCTACATTATCATAAACTTGCTCAATGCAACATGATATTTCTCTGTGATAGAAGAAGCACACAATGCCCCAAAATATGGTCCTCATTGCATTGGATAAAAACATACAATTGTGACACACATCTTGAAATGGTTCTCATTGTAATGGATAAAAACACCAACCTCTCTAATAGGCAGCATATTTCCTCTGGCAGATGAAGGCACTCAAACCTGTCTCACACAATTTAATATGGTCCTCAGTTTAACCCTTAAAGTGCACAAGGAGCATAATCTCAAAATCCTAACACAATTCTGTAACATGCGCCATGCCAAAAAATAACTCTCACTGCTCCACTTTCAAACTCTACGATCCTAATGACATCACCAAAACATTAGCAACCACAAAACTCAACCAACAACCATTTCAATGACCCAGTCCCCTCAAATTGCCTTCCCCACATCTACCAAGTCATCTCCCCTCTCTGGACCAAAATCATCAACGCCTCGCTAGTGCAAGGGCACATACAGGACTGCCTAAAAACAGGCCAGGTCACCCCTATACTAAAGAAACCAACAGCTAACTCCTCCGACCCCAAATAAATTCGACCCATAACCAACATTCCCATGCTAGCCAAGGTCCTGGAAAAATGTGTTCAACAACAACTGAACCAACACATCACGGACTTCAACCTTCTGAACACCCACCGATCAGGTTTCAGACCCGGCCTTAGCACAGAAACAGCCATTTTACATATAGTGGACGACGCCCTTCTTGCTCTTGACTGCAACAAAACATGTCTACTAGTCCTGCTTGACCTCTTCTCAGCCTTCGTCAATCACATTTTTTTTTTAAAAAGACTAGAAAATAGGATGGGTTTATCTGGCTCAGTCCTTCAATGGTTCAAACCCTTTCTGGAAAACAGAACGCAATCTTTCATGGTGAACAAAAATCTATCTTGCTCCTCACCGAACCCTCTGGGTGTACCACAAGGCTCTACCCTATACCCCACCCTATTCAACCTATATGTCGAACCGCTAACCAAACTACTACAGCAGGCAAACATAGCCTACCACATGTACGCGGATAACACTCAACTCTACATCAAGATCTCCTCCATTGAAGACATAATATCAATGAACATGGCACTCAAAAAGACCGTCCACTGGCTAACAACCAACTTCCTCAAGCTAAACTCACAAAAAAATGAATTTCTTCTAATCTCCCCCCCTAATAATTCCCAGGAGACAAAGGAATGGTTCAAGTTGATCACTGCACTTAACTGCACGCCAACTCTGGTCGACTCCACCAAATCACTTAGAATTACACTTGATAAGAACCTTAAAATGCAAGCTCACATCAACCTGTTAGCTAGAAACGCAAGCTTTCACCTCAACTATCTCAGGAAAAGGAAACCTTTCATCGAGAACCCGGACCTCGAAACTGCTGTTTAGTCCTTAGTCATATCAAGGCTGGAGTACGGAGGCACCACCCTCGTGGGACTTCCCAAAATCTCAACCGCCCCATTAAAAGCCTGTCTCAACGCCGCAGCTAGACTCCTAACAGAATCCAGGAAATTAGACCACATATCACCACACCTGAAAGCACTCAACTGGCTTCCCTTTGAAGCTG
Source organism: Lissotriton helveticus (assembly GCF_964261635.1). Lineage (NCBI taxonomy): Eukaryota > Metazoa > Chordata > Amphibia > Caudata > Salamandridae > Lissotriton > Lissotriton helveticus. The sequence continues at coordinate 898,497,425 of NC_136065.1, read as the reverse complement.
GAATCCACCTAAAAATGGCATGCATCACTCACAAAGCGCTTCACCACAATACTCCCCCGTACCTATCCTAAAAACCGACCTTATCTGGAGGATTCAGACGTTCTAGGAGTGCTAACAATCTACTCCTGAAACTCTGATGCTTCAGAAAGAAATAAAACCCTGACAGAGCATTCTCCGGAGCAGCACCAAGAATATGGTACTCGCTTCCTTCCCACATCAGAAAAATCTCCTCTACTTTTCTGTTAAAAAAGAAGCAAAATCATTCCTTATGTGCAAATTCCTCCCATAAACTATCACATGGACCTTTTCCAGATGTACACCGTTTAGTTGCCCCCTCTTTCCCTCGAAAGACACCTTCGCTGCTCTCGACTCGTTGCTAGAAATACTGTTAAGCCTGCGACATTACGAACTTTGTAAAATAAGTCGATCTTATGTACGCTATTCGTTTTGAAATCTGTCCTATTTCGTATTGTGCCCCCATTGTAAAGCGCTCTGATACCCTTCGCTGGGTCTGCTCCGCACTATAGAAAACTCTAAAAATAAAATAAAATAAAAATAAAAATGTGCCCTTTTTTGCAACACATAAAAGCTCACATGCTATACACATGGTCCCATGAATATTCGCCTACCACGATGTAGTCCTCATTCTGATGCATAAAAACATGCATGTGATTTTTTTCTTTCAGAGTGCAGTGTAATAGCACACAGAGTTAAAACATGCAGTGTGATGCTGTTATGAGTTTGATGGACTACTATTTATAAACAATTCATATTTACTGACACCAGAGGAGACCAGTCTCTCACTGGAATGCAGTCTTAATGAGGAAGAGGTCTGTTTCTATGAAGTATCTTAAGGCAGCCTTATGATGGTATGCAAGTACATCACAAATTCTCTGCAATGAATTAGAAATGAAGAGGTAACCCATCAGGCAGTTTTAGTGCACTGCATGATATTGCCCTCTTGGTGATGGTTAAAGCATGCACATCTTTGTAAAACAGTGCATGAGATTGTCCTCTGTTATACATAGATACTGTCTCATATTACTAACAGACATCATGATGTGCTACTTAATGTGATGTATCAAGGGAAACAATCTTGTAACACTTAAAGGCATCTACTGATCATTGTACTTAATAAACCCACATTAATTTGTAATATACAATGTAATATAATCCTATATGTGATGGAAAGAAGTTCATTCTTGGTAACAGTAGTTTAGAAAATAGCACAACTCTGCAACAGGCCTAGTGGTGTCGTCCTCGCAGTGCTAGGAAAAAGCTCAGATATGTAACACACAATATCATACAGTCCTCATTGTGATGGATAAAAACAAACAATTGTGATGCACACCAACACTTGATTCAAAGTATAATAGTATCTCACTTACATAACACCCCCAAAAACCTGTAACATTCCAAGCTATGGTCATTGTGCAGGGTATGAGCAATCCACTGGAAAGATTGTGATTGTGACCCTGCTGTGATTCATGTAGACAAACAGCTTCATACCCTTTAACCCCTTTAGAGCTTGTAAACAAACCTCCCCAGTGCTGCGCTGTCCATTATCCAGTGCTGAACTGGACGTCCAACGGTCGTGCGCAGCACTGGGGAGGTAGTGGCCGTGACGACCGTTGGCCGACGGCAGCAATTAAGGGGTTAATCATTGGCTCAATTCACAACACCAAGTGCTTCGTTTATTATCATCACTTTGGGATACAGAGCAAGCTGCTTTTTAATTCACAAAGGTTGTCTTGTGGACTGTTAGCTTATAGCTAAGGACGATGTATTTCAAGGAGTAGCCTTCATTTTCTTTTGATAATTCCATTTTCCGTTCAACACGTTTACATGCTTACATTTCTGGAAATATTACAAAGCAAGTAGAAGTAATAACATTTGAAAAACATTTTCCCCTGTCAAGTAATCCCTTCACCTATGCCATCTCCAATTTTTAGTCTGATTTCTTTCACTTCCCATCCTGGAAACAGATTTAATCCGGCACTTGTTAGAAGTGAATCTCAGATTGTTCCCTGGGTGGGAATGGGCTCAAGAATTGTTTATGGACAGTTACAAAGTAACACATTTGGAGGCACACAAATACTTTACAGAGCAACAAAGCCCTGTGAAGATCACTATCCACACACAAAAAATGTTTGCTCACATTCAATAGTCATCTTTTTCCAAGTGTACATATGTACTTGTTCACATTAGCCTCTGTGCTTTTTTGTGATTGATCGTTCGATGGATGATGCATGTGATCTATGGACCAGGCTGTATAGAGCCGTCATTGTGTGTGATAAGTGCACGCATTTCCAAGGTACAATACAATATACTTTTTTTTAGTTACTCAAGTCATACACTTTACTAATACACAGCATAATATTATAGATGCTTTCTGTTAAAGGAATAAGTGATAACACTAATTCACATTAATGTGGTACTTTCAATGATGGCTAAATTAACATGAACTTGTTCAATACAATATGATGTTACTCTGTGATGGAAGAAGCACACCTGTCTAAAATGCACCAAAATGTGTCCTCATTGTGTTTGATAAAAATACACAGTTGTGACACACATCTTGATACGGTCCTCATTGCAATGGATAAAAGCACTAACCTCTGTAATAGACAGCATAATATTTCCTGTGGCAGATAAAGGCACACAACATTAGCCCTTGCGATTTTTTGTGATGGAGATAAATTCATGTCCTATGGACCAGGTCTGCATAGAGCCGTCAGTGTGATGGAAAAGTGCATTCATTTCCAAGATAAAATACAATATCGTTTTTTGAGTTACCTAAGATCATACACACTACAACTAAACAGCATATTGTTAAAGCATCTTACTGTTAAAGGAGCTTTCTGTTAAAGGAATGTGCGAAAACACAAAATCACATTAATGTTGTATTTTTAATGATAGCTACATTATCATGAACTTGCTCAATGCAACATGATATTCCTCTGTGATAGAAGAAGCACACATGCCTAAAATGCCCCAAAATATGGTCTTCATTGCGTTGTATAAAAACATACAATTGTGACACACATCTTGATATGGTCCTCATTGTGATGGATAAAAACACCAACCTCTCCAACAGGCAGCATATTTCCTCTGACAGACAAATGCACACAAACCTGTCTCACACATTGTAATATGATCCTCAGTTTAACCTATAAAGTGCACATTGGAGCATAAGCCCCATATATATAGGAGCAATTGCAAAGCATAAATGAGCACAATGTTGTGACACACAATATGAAGTTGTTTTTGTGTCCTGAACAGATGTTCATATGATTGATACACTTATAAAGTTGTGGCAGGGTCTATAATATGTTAGAAATCTCAACACAATTCTGTAACATGCACCATGAAGTGCCCTTTTTTGCATTACATAAAAGCTTACATGCTATACACATGGTCACATGAATTGCCTACCACAATGTAGTCGTCGTTCTGATGGATAAAAACACTGTTGTGTTTTTGTTTTAGAGTGCTGTGTAATAGCACACCGAGTTAAAACATGCAGTGTGATGCTGTAATGAGTTTGATGGACTACAGTTCTTAAACAATTCATATTTATTGACACCAGGGAGGACTAGTCTCTCACTGGAATGCAGTCTTAATGAGGAACAGGTCTGTTTCTATGAAGTATCTTAAGACAGCCTTATGATGCTAGGCAAGCACATCACAAATTCTCTGCAATTAATTACAAATGAAGAGGTAAATCAACATGCAGTTTTAGTGCACTGCATGATATTGCCCCACTGGTGATGGTTAAGCATGCACATCTTTGTAAAACACTGTATGAGATTGTCTTTTGTTATACATAGATATTTTCTCATATTACTAACAGACAGCATGATGTGCTTCTTAATGTGATGTATCAAGGCAAACAATCGTGTAACACTTCAAGGCATCTAGTGATCATTGCACTTAATAAACCCGAATTAATTTGTAACATACAATGTAGTATAATTCTATTTGTGATGGAAATAAGTTCATTCTTGGTAACAATAGCTTAGATAATAGCACAACTTTGCAACAGACCTAGTGGGGTGGTCCTCACAGTGATATACAAAAGCTCAGATGTACAACACACATCATATGGTCCTCGTTGTGATGGATAAAAACAAACAATTGTGATGCACACCAAGACTCGATTCAAAGTATAATAGTAGCTCACTTATATAAAACCCCAAAACACCTGTAACACTCCAAGCTATGGTCATTGTGCAGGGTATGAGCAAACCACTGGAAAGATTGTGACCCTGCTGTGATTCATAAAGACAAACACCTTTATACCCCTTTATCATTTACTGGAGAAGCGTGGCTCAATGGTTAGAGCGGCAGACCCTGATGTAGAGGTTTGGCCCGGGACCAGGGTTCAATTTCCCCGGACCTGATAATTCTCGCCTCGGTGCCTAGTCTAATCATGGGTCCCACTCTGTGACTCTGGGCAATAGCTTGCTTAATCTCCACAACAGCCCCAGCAGCGCTTGAATGCCTGGCTTCACCTTGGGGGTGCCGATGAGTGGACATTTCACAGGAAAGCCAGGATGGGTTCCACAGCGGTATGAATACAGCGCTACGGGGCCTCTGGGTAGAAGTGCGCTATATAAATACTATGCATTTACATTTACTCAATTCACTACACCAAGTGCTACATTTATTATAATTTTGGATTACATGATCAAGCTGCTTTTTAATTCACAAAGGTTGTCTTGGAGACAGTTAGCATACAGCTACAGAGGATGTATTTCAAGGGGTAGTCTTCATTTTCTTTTGAAAATTCCATTTTACCTTGAACAAATTTGCATGCTTAGATTTTGGGAAATATTCTGAAGCAAGTAGAAGTAATAACATTTTAAAAACATTTTCCCCTATGGAATAATCCCTTCATCTATGCTATTTCCAATTTTTTGTCTGATTGCTTCCACTTCCCACCCTGGAAACAGATTTAATCTGGCACGTGTTAGAAGTGAAACTCAGATTGTTCCCTGGGTTGGAATGGGCTGAAGAAATGTTTGTGGACAGTTACAAAGTAGCACATTTGCAGGCACACAAATACTTTGCAGAACAACAAAGCCCTCTGAAAATCACTAACCCCACACACAGAAGTATTTACTCACATTCACTAGTCATCTTTTTGCAAGTGTAAATGTATACCTGTGCACATTAGCACCTGTGCTTTTTTATGATGGTCGATTGGCTGGATGATGCATGTCCTAGGGATCAGGCCTGTATGGAGCCCTCATTGTGATGGATGAGTGAACACATTTCGAACATACAATACAATATAGATTCTTTTAGTTACTTAATATCATACACATTACTAATACACAGCATAATGTCATAGGAGCTTTCTGTTAAAGGAATATGTGATAACACTAATTCACATTAATGTCGTACTGTTAATGATGGCTAAATTAACATGAACTTGTTCAATTCAACATGATGTGACTGTGTGATAGAAGAAGCCCACTTGTCTAAACTGCACCAAAGTGTGTCCTCATTGTGTTGGATAAAAACTCACAATTGTTATACACATCTTGATACAGTCCTCATTGTGATGGATAAAAACGCTTTACTAATACCCAACATAATGTTAAAGAAGCTTACTGTTAATGGAGCTTACTGTTAAAGGAATGTGCAATAAAACTAAATCACATTAATGTAGTACTTCTAATGAAGCTACATTAACATGAACGTGTTCAATGCAACATGATGTGACTCTGTGATAGCAGAAGCACACATGTCTAAAATGAACCAAAGTGTGGTCCTCATTGTGTTGGATAAAAACACACAATTGTGACACACATCTTGATACAGTCTTCATTGTGATAGATAAAAACGCCAACCTCTGTAATAGGCACCACAATATTACTTGTGGCAGATAAAGGTACACGACCCTGTCTCACACAATTTAACATGGTCCTCAGTTTGACCTATAAGTGCACATAGGAGCATAAGCCACCTTTATATAGGAGCAATTGTAAAGCATAAAAGAGCACCTTCTTTTGATACACAAAATATGAAATGGTTTTCAGTGTCCAGTAGAAAGGTTCATATGCTTGATACACATGTAAAGTTGTGGCAGTGTCTATTACATGTTAGAAACACAAAAGAAAACTGTAACATGTGCTTTGCTATGCTCCTTTTTTGCAATGTATAAAACCTCACAATTTACACACATGGTCATCTGAATTGCATACCACAATGTAGTCCTCATTTTGATGGATAAAAACACGCAAGAGTTTTTCTTCATCGGAGTGTGGTGTAATATCACAGAGAGTTAAAACATGCACTGTGATGTCGTTATGAGTTTGATGGACTAAAAGTCTTAAACAAATCATATTTATTGACACCAGATGGGACCAATCTCACATGAATACAGTTGTAATGAGGAATTGGTCTATTTCTATTAAGAATCCTACGGTAGCCTTGTTATTGTATGCCAGCACATCACAAAGTCTCTGCGATTAATTACAAATGAAGAAATAAACCAACATGCAGTTGTAGTGCACTGCATGATATTGCCCTCCTGGTGATATTTAAAACATGCACATCCATGTAAAACTATATGAAATTGCCTTCTATGATAAATAGACAATCTCTCATGTTGTAACAAATAGCATGATGTGCTCCTTAATGTGATGTATCAAAGCAAGCGATCTTGAAACCTGTCATGGCATCTAGTGCTCATTGCACTTGATAAACCCAAATTAATTTGTTACATACAATGAGATATATTCCTATTTGTTATGGAAAGAAGTTAATTCTTGGTAACAGTACTTTAGGTACTAGCACAATTTTGCAACAGACCTAGTGGTGTGGTCATCACAGTGATAGGAAAAAGCTCAGTTGTGTAACACACAACATCATGCAGTCCTCATTGTGATGGATCAAATCAAACTGCTGTGATGCACACCATGACTTGATCCGAAGTATGATAATAGTAGCTCACATATATAACATACCAACACACCTGTAACACTCAAAGCTATGGTCATTTTACAGGGCAGGAGCAAACCACTGGCAAGATTGTGATTGTGACCCTTCTGTGATTCATATAGACAAACACCTTTATACTCCTTTATCATTTACTGGAGAAGCGTGGCTCAATGGTTAGAGCGGCAGACCCCGATGCAGAGGTCTGGCCCGGGACCAGGGTTCAATTTCCCCGGACCTGATAATTCTCGCCTCGGTGCCTAGTCTAATCATGGGTCCCACTCTGTGACTCTGGGCAATAGCTTGCTTAATCTCCACAACAGCCCCAGAGGCGCTTGAATGCCTGGCTTCACCTTGGGGGTGCCCATGAGTGGACATTTCACAGGAAAGCCAAGATGGGTTCCACAGCGGTATGAATACAGCGCTACGGGGCCTCTGGGTAGAAGTGCGCTATATAAATACTATACATTTACATTTACATTTACTCAATTCACTACACCAAGTGCTACATTTATTATAATTTTGGATTACATGATCAAGCTGCTTTTTAATTCACAAAGGTTGTCTTGGGGACCGTTAGCATACAGCTACAGAGGATGTATTTCAAGGGGTAGTCTTCATTTTCTTTTGAGAATTCCATTTTCCCTTGAACAAGTTTGCATGCTTAGATTTTGGGAAATATTCTGAAGCAAGTAGAAGTAATAACATTTTAAAAACATTTTCCCCTATGGAATAATCCCTTCATCTATGCTATTTCCAATTTTTGTCTGATTGATTCCACTTCCCACCCTGGAAACAGATTTAATCTGGCACGTGTTAGAAGTGAAACTCAGATTGTTCCCTGGGTTGGAATGGGCTGAAGAAATGTTTATGGACAGTTACAAAGTAGCACATTTGCAGGCACACAAATACTTTGCAGAAAAACAAAGCTCTCTGAAAATCACTAACCCCACACACAGAAGTATTTACTCACATTCACTAGTCATCTTTTTGCAAGTGTAAATGTATACCTGTGCACATTAGCACCTGTGCTTTTTTATGATGGTCGATTGGCTGGATGATGCATGTCCTAGGGATCAGGCCTGTATGGAGCCCTCATTGTGATGGATGAGTGAACACATTTCCAACATACAATACAATATAGATTCTTTTAGTTACTTAATATCATACACATTACTAATACACAGCATAATGTCATAGGAGCTTTCTGTTAAAGGAATATGTGATAACACTAATTCACATTAATGTCGTACTTTTAATGATGGCTAGATTAACATGAACTTGTTCAATTCAACATGATGTGACTGTGTGATAGAAGAAGCCCACTTGTCTAAACTGCACCAAAATGTGTCCTCATTGTGTTGGATAAAAACTCACAATTGTTATACACATCTTGATACAGTCCTCATTGTGATGGATAAAAACGCTTTACTAATACCCAACATAATGTTAAAGAAGCTTACTGTTAATGGAGCTTACTGTTAAAGGAATGTGCAATAAAACTAAATGACATTAATGTAGTACTTCTAATGAAGCTACATTAACATGAACGTGTTCAATGCAACATGATGTGACTCTGTGATAGCAGAAGCACACATGTCTAAAATGAACCAAAGTGTGGTCCTCATTGTGTTGGATAAAAACACACAATTGTGACACACATCTTGATACAGTCTTCATTGTGATAGATAAAAACGCCAACCTCTGTAATAGGCACCACAATATTACTTGTGGCAGATAAAGGTACACAACCCTGTCTCACACAATTTAACATGGTCCTCAGTTGGACCGATAAGTGCACATAGGAGCATAAACCACCTTTATATAGGAGCAATTGTAAAGCATAAAAGAGCACCTTCTTGTGATACACAAAATATGAAATGGTTTTCAGTGTCCAGAAGAAAGGTTCATATGCTTGATACACATGTAAAGTTGTGGCAGTGTCTATTACATGTTAGAAAAACAAAAGAAAACTGTAAAATGTGCTTTGCTATGCTCCTTTTTTGCAATGTATAAAACCTCACAATTTACATACATGGTCATCTGAATTGCATACCACAATGTAGTCCTCATTTTGATGGATAAAAACACGCAAGAGTTTTTTTTTCATCTGAGTGTGGTGTAATATCACAGAGAGTTAAAACATGCACTGTGATGTCGTTATGAGTTTGATGGACTAAAAGTCTTAAACAAATCATATTTATTGACACCAGATGGGACCAATCTCACATGAATACAGTTGTAATGAGGAATTGGTCTATTTCTATTAAGAATCCTACGGTAGCCTTGTTATTGCATGCCAGCACATCACAAAGTCTCTGCGATTAATTACAAATGAAGAAATAAACCAACATGCAGTTGTAGTGCACTGCATGATATTGCCCTCCTGGTGATATTTAAAACATGCACATCCATGTAAAACTATATGAAATTGCCTTCTATGATAAATAGACAATCTCTCATGTTGTAACAGATAGCATGATGTGCTCCTTAATGTGATGTATCAAAGCAAGCGATCTTGAAACCTGTCATGGCATACTAGTGCTCATTGCACTTGATAAACCCAAATTAATTTGTTACATACAATGAGATATATTCCTATTTGTTATGGAAAGAAGTTAATTCTTGGTAACAGTACTTTAGGTACTAGCACAATTTTGCAACAGACCTAGTGGTGTGGTCATCACAGTGATAGGAAAAAGCTCAGTTGTGTAACACACAACATCATGCGGTCCTCATTGTGATGGATCAAATCAAACTGCTGTGATGCACACCATGACTTGATCTGAAGTATGATAATAGTAGCTCACATATATAACATACCAACACACCTGTAACACTCAAAGCTATGGTCATTTTACAGGGCAGGAGCAAACCACTGGCAAGATTGTGATTGTGACCCTTCTGTGATTCATATAGACAAACACCTTTATACCCCTTTATCATTTACTGGAGAAGCGTGGCTCAATGGTTAGAGCGGCAGACCCTGATGCAGAGGTCTGGCCCGGGACCAGGGTTCAATTTCCCCGGACCTGATAATTCTCGCCTCAGTGCCTAGTCTAATCATGGGTCCCACTCTGTGACTCTGGGCAATAGCTTGCTTAATCTCCACAACAGCCCCAGCAGCGCTTGGGTGCCTGGCTTCACCTTGGGGGTGCCCAGGAGTGGACATTTCACAAGATAGCCAGGATGGGCTCCACAGCGGTATGAATACAGCGCTACGGGGCTTCTGGGTAGAAGTGCGCTATATAAATACTATACATTTACATTTATATTTACTCAATTCACTACACCAAGTGCTACATTTATTATAATTTTGGATTACATGAGCTAGCTGCTTTTTAATTCACAAAGGTTGTCTTGGGGACAGTTAGCATACAGCTACAGAGGATGTATTTCAAGGGGTAGTCTTCATTTTCTTTTGAGAATTCCATTTTCCCTTGAACAAGTTTGCATGCTTAGATTTTGGGAAATATTCTGAAGCAAGTAGAAGTAATAACATTTTAAAAACATTTTCCCCTATGGAATAATCCCTTCATCTATGCTATTTCCAATTTTTTGTCTGATTGCTTCCACTTCCAACCCTGGAAACAGATTTAATCTTGCACGTGTTAGAAGTGAATCTCAGATTGTTCCCTGGGTTGGAATGGGCTGAAGAAATGTTTGTGGACAGTTACAAAGTAGCACATTTGCAGGCACACAAATACTTTGCAGAACAACAAAGCCCTCTGAAAATCACTAACCCCACACACAGAAGTATTTACTCACATTCACTAGTCATCTTTTTGCAAGTGTAAATGTATACCTGTGCACATTAGCACCTGTGCTTTTTTATGATGGTCGATTGGCTGGATGATGCATGTCCTAGGGACTAGGCCTGTATAGAGCCCTCATTGTGATGGATGAGTGCACACATTTCCAAGATACAATACAATATAGATTATTTTAGTTACTTAAGATCATACACATTACTAATACACAGCATAATGTCATAGGAGCTTTCTGTTAAAGGAATATGTGATAACACTAATTCACATTAATGTCGTACTTTTAATGATGGCTAAATTAACATGAACTTGTTCAATTCAACATGATGTGACTGTGTGATAGAAGAAGCCCACTAGTCTAAACTGCACCACCAAAATGTGTCCTCATTGTGTTGGATAAAAACTCACAGTTGTTATACACATCTTGATACAGTCCTCATTGTGATGGATAAAAACGCTTTACTAATACCCAACATAATGTTAAAGAAGCTTACTGTTAATGGAGCTTACTGTTAAAGGAATGTGCAATAAAACTAAATCACATTAATGTAGTACTTTTAATGAAGCTACATTAACATGAACTTGTTCAATGCAACATGATGTGACTCTGTGATAGCAGAGGCACACATGTCTAAAATGAACCAAAGTGTGGTCCTCATTGTGTTGGATAAAAACACACAATTGTGACACACATCTTGATACAGTCTTCATTGTGATAGATAAAAACGCCAACCTCTGTAATAGGCACCACAATATTACTTGTGGCAGATAAAGGTACACAACCCTGTCTCACACAATTTAACATGGTCCTCAGTTTGACCTATAAGTGCACATAGGAGCATAAGCCACCTTTATATAGGAGCAATTGTAAAGCATAAAAGAGCACCTTCTTGTGATACACAAAATATGAAATGGTTTTCAGTGTCCAGAAGAAAGGTTCATATGCTTGATACACATGTAAAGTTGTGGCAGTGTCTATTACATGTTAGAAACACAAAAGAAAACTGTAACATGTGCTTTGCTATGCTCCTTTTTTGCAATGTATAAAACCTCACAATTTACACACATGGTCATCTGAATTGCATACCACAATGTAGTCCTCATTTTGATGGATAAAAACACACAAGAGTTTTTTTTCATCAGAGTGTGGTGTAATATCACAGAGAGTTAAAACATGCACTGTGATGTCGTTATGAGTTTGATGGACTAAAAGTCTTAAACAAATCATATTTATTGACACCAGATGGGACCAATCTCACATGAATACAGTTGTGATGAGGAATTGGTCTATTTCTATTAAGAATCCTACGGTAGCCTTGTTATTGTATGCCAGGACATCACAAAGTCTCTGCGATTAATTACAAATGAAGAAATAATCCAACATGCAGCTGTAGTGCACTGCATGATATTGCCCTCCTGGTGATATTTAAAACATGCACATCCATGTAAAACTATATGAAATTGCCTTCTATGATAAATAGACAATCTCTCATGTTGTAACAGATAGCATGATGTGCTCCTTAATGTGATGTATCAAAGCAAGCGATCTTGAAACCTGTCATGGCATCTAGTGCTCATTGCACTTGATAAACCCAAATTAATTTGTTACATACAATGAGATATATTCCTATTTGTTATGGAAAGAATTTAATTCTTGGTAACAGTACTTTAGGTACTAGCACAATTTTGCAACAGACCTCTTGGTGTGGTCATCACAGTGATAGGAAAAAGCTCAGTTGTGTAACACACAACATCATGCGGTCCTCATTGTGATGGATCAAATCAAACTGCTGTGATGGACACCATGACTTGATCCAAAGTATGATAATAGTAGCTCACATATATAACATACCAACACACCTGTAACACTCAAAGCTATGGTCATTTTACAGGGCAGGAGCAAACCACTGGCAAGATTGTGATTGTGACCCTTCTGTGATTCATATAGACAAACACCTTTATACCCCTTTATCATTTACTGGAGAAGCGTGGCTCAATGGTTAGAGCGGCAGACCCCGATGCAGAGGTCTGGCCCGGGACCAGGGTTCAATTTCCCTGGAGAAGCGTGGCTCAATGGTTAGAGCGGCAGACCCCGATGCAGAGGTCTGGCCCGGGACCAGGGTTCAATTTCCCCGGACCTGATAATTCTCGCCTCAGTGCCTAGTCTAATCATGGGTCCCACTCTGTGACTCTGGGCAATAGCTTGCTTAATCTCCACAACAGCCCCAGCAGTGCTTGGAAGCCTGGCTTCACCTTGGGGGTGCCCAGGAGTGGACATTTCACAGGAAAGCCAGGATGGGTTCCACAGCGGTATGAATACAGCGCTACGGGGCTTCTGGGTAGAAGTGCGCTATATAAATACTATACATTTACATTTACATTTACTCAATTCACTACACCAAGTGCTACATTTATTATAATTTTGGATTACATGAGCAAGCTGCTTTTTAATTCACAAAGGTTGTCTTGGGGACAGTTAGCATACAGCTACAGAGGAAGTATTTCAAGGGGTAGTCTTCATTTTCTTTTGAGAATTCCATTTTCCCTTGAACAAGTTTGCATGCTTAGATTTTGGGAAATATTCTGAAGCAAGTAGAAGTAATAACATTTTAAAAACATTTTCCCCTATGGAATAATCCCTTCATCTATGCTATTTCCAATTTTTTGTCTGATTGCTTCCACTTCCAACCCTGGAAACAGATTTAATCTTGCACGTGTTAGAAGTGAATCTCAGATTGTTCCCTGGGTTGGAATGGGCTGAAGAAATGTTTGTGGACAGTTACAAAGTAGCACATTTGCAGGCACACAAATACTTTGCAGAACAACAAAGCCCTCTGAAAATCACTAACCCCACACACAGAAGTATTTACTCACATTCACTAGGCATCTTTTTGCAAGTGTAAATGTATACCTGTGCACATTAGCACCTGTGCTTTTTTATGATGGTCGATTGGCTGGATGATGCATGTCCTAGGGACCAGGCCTGTATAGAGCCCTCATTGTGATGGATGAGTGCACACATTTCCAAGATACAATACAAAATAGATTATTTTAGTTACTTAAGATCATACACATTACTAATACACAGCATAATGTCATAGGAGCTTTCTGTTAAAGGAATATGTGATAACACTCATTCACATTATTGTCGTACTTTTAATGATGGCTAAATTAACATGAACTTGTTCAATTCAACATGATGTGACTGTGTGATAGAAGAAGCCCACTTGTCTAAACTGCACCAAAATGTGTCCTCATTGTGTTGGATAAAAACTCACAGTTGTTATACACATCTTGATACAGTCCTCATTGTGATGGATAAAAACGCTTTACTAATACCCAACATAATGTTAAAGAAGCTTACTGTTAATGGAGCTTACTGTTAAAGGAATGTGCAATAAAACTAAATCACATTAATGTAGTACTTTTAATGAAGCTACATTAACATGAACTTGTTCAATGCAACATGATGTGACTCTGTGATAGCAGAGGCACACATGTCTAAAATGAACCAAAGTGTGGTCCTGATTGTGTGGGATAAAAACACACAATTGTGACACACATCTTGATACAGTCTTCATTGTGATAGATAAAAACGCCAACCTCTGTAATAGGCACCACAATATTACTTGTGGCAGATAAAGGTACACAACCCTGTCTCACACAATTTAACATGGTCCTCAGTTTGACCTACAAGTGCACATAGGAGCATAAGCCACCTTTATATAGGAGCAATTGTAAAGCATAAAAGAGCAACTTCTTGTGATACACAAAATATGAAATGGTTTTCTTATTTTTTATTTTTTTATTGTTCTTAGCACAGCAGACTAACAAACACATCTCAAGTTGACTTTCAGCCTATACATCATGCAATAATAAAGTCCAAATAAAGTCCAAGTTATTTATATTTTAGCTTTCAAGAGAGATAAATTCATGACTCATAATAGTCTCGGAAGGAGCCCCAAATTTTGATGCCCAGTCTTTTTTTCCTTGATCCTTTGATTGAAAATAAACTCCACTCCAAATTACATAAGCTCAGCATTTTAGCACGCCATTGCAGAAAGTCCGGTGGTTTTTCCTGTAACCATTCCCTGGCGATACAGAGGCGTGCCACTGTCATTGCAAAAAAAATAAAATGCCGGTGTTGAAAAAGTATGTCCAAGTTATTGTCTTTCTGTATTTTTCCTAACGGCATCATTGCTGAAGAAATAACTATCGTTGTTTTAATCACTGAAGAAATAAACTTTTCCAGGTGCCTAATAAATCCCTTTAACTTAAGACAATTATAAAAAACATGTACCGCTCCGGCATCCTCCTCACCACAGCGGAAACATTTACCCTGACTTCCCACTATCCATTTCGCCATTCTCTTGGGCGTGTAATATAAATCATATAATGACTTAAAAAACTGAGCTTTCAAGTTTGCCGACATGAGCCCTTCCTTAGACAAGATTAACTGATCTTCTACATTAATCTCGGAATCACCTAACGACTCTCTCCATTTCAACTGCACTCTATCTGTTTCATCTTTTTTAGCAGAGATCAAGGATTGATACATTACTCCAATTTTGACTGATCTGCGTATTTCTTCAATAACTTGATGTTGATTTAAACTCCCACCCCTTCGAGTTAAATAATCCCGTATTTGGAGGTATTTAAAAAAATACCATCTAGGCAGTAAATATTCATCCTTGATCTCTTCAAAAGATTTACACTTCCCATTCATGTTAACCATGTGTCCTAGCGTCTTAATACCTTTTTGCTGCCACTTATTAGCCATTACATCAGAAAAAATGCCTGGTAAAATCCTATGTGCATGGAACGGAGTGTAGTATGACACTCTTGGTAATTCCATGTTTTTCATGAACCATTTCCAAACCTTGAAAGCCCCCATGATTACCTTGAACCTTGTTCGCTTGAAATAACTCCCATCAATTTCTTTTACAAGAATAAGTTTTGCATTGGACCCCAACTGCATATCAAAAATATTTGGCATGTTAACATCATCCATTTCATTTACTCCTGTTATTAGAATTTTCATTTTCAATAAAAAACAAGTGACGTAATAAAGGTAAAAAACAGGTACCCCCATTCCTCCCCTTAAAATTGGCAGCGTCATGTATTGCATTGCCCTTCTAGGTCTCCCCGGGCTCCATATAAATTTCCCGCATTTAGATTGCAAGTTCTGTATTTTATCTTTAGTGATTTCTAAAGGTATCGATCTAAACAAATACAATACCTTTGGCAGTATATTCATTTTTATCACATTTGATCTTCCAATGATAGTTAAATACAGCCTTTCCCATCTATCCAGGGATGCCGTAATTTTTGCCATTAAAGTGTTCCAATTAACTTGCACTATTTCCGCCATATTTGCCCTGATTAGAATTCCCAAATAGGTCACCTCTTTAACCACCCTACTATCGGCCCAAGCAATTGTATCAGAATAGAGAATTTGAGTTTTGGTCTCGTTCAATTTATAACCTGTTATCAGTCCAAAAATCTGTGCTAATCGTTCAATTTCTTTAATTGCTGTTGCAGGATTAGTTGTTGCCACTGCTATGTCGTCGGCGTATGCAAACACCGAAAAATAAAGATTATGAACTTTATATGGGGTGATCAAAATATTCTGGTCCAATAACTCAATAAAAGGGTTTATATAGAGAGCAAATAAAAGAGGAGAGCATGGGCAACCTTGTCGTGTACCACGTGTTATAATGACATTGTCAGAAAGTTGGCCCATGACTGATATTTTTGCTACTGGTTTTAAATACAAAGATTGTATTGCTCTAATGAATCTTCCCCCAAATCCCATTTTGCTCATTGTTTGCCAAAGATACTCCCATTGCACGCGATCAAACGCTTTTTCCGCGTCCAGCAGAATCAGCGCTAGGTCATTCTTATATACTGAAGCCGTGTCAAAGAGAGATATAACTGTATTTACATGTTCTGTCGTCCCCCTTCTGGGGATAAATCCGTGTTGATGTTGTGAAACTAAAGGGGTAATACAATCTGACAGCCGATTAGCTAAAATTTTAGAATACATTTTATTGTCAGAGTTTACCAGCGAGATCGGTCTATATGACCCTACACAATCTGCCGGTTTCCCTTTTTTACAAAAAACGGCAATAGTAGCTTCCGCCCATGTTCTTGGGGGATTCCCCACCTGAGCTTCCCTCACTGTTTTTAGAAGTTCTTTTTTAATGTCATGATAAAATTGTAAGTATATTTCACTAGGTAGTCTGTCGGGACCAGTGGCTTTACCCTTTGCTAAACTGTTAACAGCTCTATCCAGCTCCTCCTCTGTAATTATATCCTCTAGGCCCAGAGAGACAGTTGAGTCCACCTTTTTTAGGCCCTTTGCAAATAGTGTGTTCCAGTTTAATCCAGAACAAAGTGGTCCCTCATATAGCTCAGAGTAAAATCGTTGGAAAATGTTAAGTATCTCTTGTGGTGCCGACTGTGTTGTGCCTTCAGAATCTCTCATTTGAGCAATATTTCTGGCCGACTCTTTGATGCGTAATTGAATCGCCAGCCTTCTCCCGATTGTTTCACCATATTCATGACTATCCATTTTTAAAGAAAGATACTTCCTAGCATTTTCCTGAGACCAGATACCTGTTATTTTCGCTTTCTCCCTGGCAACCTTATCCTCCAATTCAGTTAGACTTGGCCCTTTGTTGATTATCTCCTGCATTAATAATGTTTCCGACAAAATTAATTGATCATATAAGCTATCTAGCTATAATTTGGCTTTTTTCTGAGCCCTGGATGAAAAGCTTATACATTCTCCCCGAAATCCAGCTTTAAAAGTATCCCATATTATGGCTTGTGAGCTGGATCCCTCATTCTCTTCATAATATAACTTTATCCATTTTCTTATATGTTCTTGAAACTCCTCATTAAAAATTAGCTTCCTATCAAATGTAAAACTAGTTTGTCTGGGTTTGTTTAAATCCATATCAATCTCTAGTAATAACGGGGAGTGATCAGATGATATTCTAGGATATATTGAAATAATTGCGCCTGACGTGGTTGAAGTAGGGGAGAAGAAATAATCAAGCCTGACTAATTTTTTATGTGAGTAGGAGTAGAACGTGTACCCATTATCTTGTGGTCTTAATTGTCCCCAAACATCCACTAACCCATGATCTTGTATCAAGCTTGCCAATGCCCTATATACTTTTGGTTTGCGGCCTTTATACATGGCCCGCCCTTCCTTTATAGCAGTGTTAGTCAAATTTATGTTCATGTCCCCACAAATGATTATGGGTTGAGCCCATGTAGTTAGCTCAGTGTTCATTTCCGCTATTACCTCTGGGTCATCTAAATTTGATCCGTAGATGTTGCAAAGCGTTAGATTCTTCCCGTCTACACTTATTTCCACTATTGCCCATCTACCTTTTTTATCCGCCAAAGTTTTGCCAATTACAGCAACGTTCCCTTTAACCATAATGGCTACACCCCTAATCATGCTAGTTTGACCCGTAGCGACTGCAAGTGTATATCCCAATTCTGTTAAGACCAATCTCTTAGACCAAGGTATATGAGTCTCCTGAATGCATACTATATGTGGTCCTATATACTTTAATTCAGCAGCGACTTTCTGCCTTTTGTTCACATTATTAAGTCCTGATACATTTAGAGAACATATTCTTAAGCGTTTCGTTGCCATTGAGAAATTCGAAATAAATTTACCTTTATTCTGATATTTCGAGTTATGTTCAAAATCCAAATCATATCTATACAATCATTTAAATCAAAAAGCGTAATACTCCATGCCAAAGTTAAATCAAAAGTAGACTTCTCACTTTGTAGTTCGCTGTGCCCAAGAACTGTTTTTCCCCACTTTTCCTCCCCACAACACCCCACTGTGCCACCCTCAGCACCCCCCCAAACTAGAGTGCCCCTCCCCCCTCCCCTACCTTTATTGAGGCGTTAGGACTTATGGTCCTCTTGATTGTGAGCTTGCCCCATTCTCCCTGCCTTCGCCCACGGACTTAATGCTAATTTAAAAAGAAAAGACATAGTATACTCAAATGCGTCTTCGAGCTAGGCTTAAGGCTAAAACAGTATACATAATTACCCACCACTTAGATAAGCCTCTAAAGATATGGTATAATCATTATGTAGACTTTTCACTATGTAAGCTTACACATTAGCTAAGTCAGGTTACAATGAGTCCAAAAAGGTCTTAGCTGCCAATGATGTTATAAAATAGTGAGTACGCTCCTTATGAACAATTTTCATTTTAACAGGAAACATAAGGTAGACCTGAGCTCCTTTGGCTTGAAAGAGGGGAATAAGCTGTCGCATTTGCCATCTCAGATCCACCGTCTGTTTACATAAATCTGGGCGGACAAAATATTCACAACCAAATGCACTGATTTTTTTATCCGGTCTTGCTTTCTTATACACTTCCTCTCGCGCTAAAAAGCTGTTGAATGCCACTAATAAAGCCCTTGGTCTCTGATCTCGCTGTTCCGGATTATTGAATCGTATGTTAAATGGGAAACGATGCGCTCTTTCAACTTCCCGATCCCAGTCCCATCTAGTTGAGTCTGGGAATGATTTTTTAAGAAGCTCAACTATAAAGCCACGAGGATCTGTCCCTTCCTTTCCTTCCTTTATTTGTAAGAATCGCAAGTTATTTCTCCTCGAACGATTTTCTAAATCAATAACTTTCCAGTTAATCTCTTCTTTGTGAGTAAGTTGTTCGGCTATGATCCTCTTCTGTTGTACTACCTCGTCCTCCAAAGTCGCTATACGCGTCTTCGCCTCGGTAACTCTACCCAAGAACTCTGCATGAGATTTAGATATGAAATGGTTTTCAGTGTCCAGAAGAAAGGTTCATATGCTTGATACACATGTAAAGTTGTGGCAGTGTCTATTACATGTTAGAAACACAAAAGAAAACTGTAACATGTGCTTTGCTATGCTCCTTTTTTGCAATGTATAAAACCTCAGAATTTACACACATGGTCATCTGAATTGCATACCACAATGTAGTCCTCATTTTGATGGATACAAACACGCAAGAGTTTTTCTTCATCAGAGTGTGGTGAAATATCACAGAGAGTTAAAACATGCACTGTGATGTCGTTATGAGTTTGATGGACTAAAAGTCTTAAACAAATCATATTTATTGACACCAGATGGGACCAATCTCACATGAATACAGTTGTAATGAGGAATTGGTCTATTTCTATTAAGAATCCTACGGTAGCCTTGTTATTGTATGCCAGCACATCACAAAGTCTCTGCGATTAATTACAAATGAAGAAATAAACCAACATGCAGTTGTAGTGCACTGCATGATATTGCCCTCTTGGTGATATTTAAAACATGCACATCCATGTAAAAGTATATGAAATTGCCTTTTATGATAAATAGACAATCTCTCATGTTGTAACAGATAGCATGATGTGCTCCTTAATGTGATGTATCAAAGCAAGCGATCTTGAAACCTGTCATGGCATCTAGTGCTCATTGCACTTGATAAACCCAAATTAATTTGTTACATACAATGAGATATATTCCTATTTGTTATGGAAAGAAGTTAATTCTTGGTAACAGTACTTTAGGTACTAGCACAATTTTGCAACAGACCTAGTGGTGTGGTCATCACAGTGATAGGAAAAAGCTCAGTTGTGTAACACACAACATCATGCGGTCCTCATTGTGATGGATCAAATCAAACTGCTGTTATGCACACCATGACTTGATCCAAAGTATGATAATAGTAGCTCACATATATAACATACCAACACACCTGTAACACTCAAAGCTATGGTCATTTTACAGGGCAGGAGCAAACCACTGGCAAGATTGTGATTGTGACCCTTCTGTATTTCATATAGACAAACACCTTTATACCCCTTTATCATTTACTGGAGAAGCGTGGCTCAATGGTTAGAGCGGCAGACCCTGATGCAGAGATCTGGCCCGGGACCAGGGTTCAATTTCCCCGGACCTGATAATTCTCGCCTCGGTGCCTAGTCTAATCATGGGTCCCACTCTGTGACTCTGGGCAATAGCTTGCTTAATCTCCACAACAGCCCCAGAGGCGCTTGAATGCCTGGCTTCACCTTGGGGGTGCCCATGAGTGGACATTTCACAGGAAAGCCAAGATGGGTTCCACAGCGGTATGAATACAGCGCTACGGGGCCTCTGGGTAGAAGTGCGCTATATAAATACTATACATTTACATTTACATTTACTCAATTCACTACACCAAGTGCTACATTTATTATAATTTTGGATTACATGATCAAGCTGCTTTTTAATTCACAAAGGTTGTCTTGGGGACCGTTAGCATACAGCTACAGAGGATGTATTTCAAGGGGTAGTCTTCATTTTCTTTTGAGAATTCCATTTTCCCTTGAACAAGTTTGCATGCTTAGATTTTGGGAAATATTCTAAAGCAAGTAGAAGTAATAACATTTTAAAAACATTTTCCCCTATGGAATAATCCCTTCATCTATGATATTTCCAATTTTTTGTCTGATTGCTTCCACTTCCAACCCTGGAAACAGATTTAATCTTGCACGTGTTAGAAGTGAATCTCAGATTGTTCCCTGGGTTGGAATGGGCTGTAGAATTGTTTGTGGACAGTTACAAAGTAGCACATTTGCAGGCACATAAATACTTTGCAGAACAACAAAGCCCTCTGAAAATCACTAACCCCACACACAGAAGTATTTACTCACATTCACTAGTCATCTTTTTGCAAGTGTAAATGTATACCTGTGCACATTAGCACCTGTGCTTTTTTATGATGGTCGATTGGCTGGATGATGCATGTCCTAGGGACCAGGCCTGTATAGAGCCCTCATTGTGATGGATGAGTGCACACATTTCCAAGATACAATACAATATAGATTCTTTTAGTTACTTAAGATCATACACATTACTAATACACAGCATAATGTCATAGGAGCTTTCTGTTAAAGGAATTTGTGATAACACTAATTCACATTAATGTCGTACTTTTAATGATGGCTAAATTAACATGAACTTGTTCAATTCAACATGATGTGACTGTGTGATAGAAGAAGCCCACTTGTCTAAACTGCACCAAAATGTGTCCTCATGGTGTTGGATAAAAACTCATAGTTGTTATACACATCTTGATACAGTCCTCATTGTGATGGATAAAAACGCTTTACTAATACCCAACATAATGTTAAAGAAGCTTACTGTTAATGGAGCTTACTGTTAAAGGAATGTGCAATAAAACTAAATCACATTAATGTAGTACTTCTAATGAAGCTACATTAACATGAACTTGTTCAATGCAACATGATGTGACTCTGTGATAGCAGAAGCACACGTCTAAAATGAACCAAAGTGTGGTCCTCATTTTGTTGGATAAAAACACAGAATGGTGACACACATCTCGATACAGTCTTCATTGTGATAGATAAAAACGCCAACCTCTGTAATAGGCACCACAATATTACTTGTGGCAGATAAAGGTACACAACCCTGTCTCACACAATTTAACATGGTCCTCAGTTTGATCTATAAGTGCACATAGGAGCATAAGCCACCTTTATATAGGAGCAATTGTAAAGCATGAAAGAGCACCTTCTTGTGATACACAAAATATGAAATGGTTTTCAGTGTCCAGAAGAAAGGTTCATATGCTTGATGCACATGTAAAGTTGTGGCAGTGTCTATTACATGTTAGAAACACAAAAGAAAACTGTAACATGTGCTTTGCTATGCTCCTTTTTTGCAATGTATAAAACCTCACAATTTACACACATGGTCATCTGAATTGCATACCACAATGTAGTCCTCATTTTGATGGATAAAAACACGCAAGAGTTTTTTTTCATCAGAGTGTGGTGTAATATCACAGAGTTAAAACATGCACTGTGATGTCGTTATGAGTTTGATGGACTAAAAGTCTTAAACAAATCATATTTATTGACACCAGATGGGACCAATCTCACATGAATACAGTTGTAATGAGGAATTGGTCTATTTCTGTTAAGAATCCTACGGTAGCCTTGTTATTGTATGCCAGCACATCACAAAGTCTCTGCGATTAATTACAAATGAAGAAATAAACCAACATGCAGTTGTAGTACACTGCATGATATTGCCCTCCTGGTGATATTTAAAACATGCACATCCATGTAAAACTATATGAAATTGCCTTCTATGATAAATAGACAATCTCTCATGTTGTAACAGATAGCATGATGTGCTCCTTAATGTGATGTATCAAAGCAAGCGATCTTGAAACCTGCCATGGCATCTAGTGCTCATTGCACTTGATAAACCCAAATTAATTTGTTACATACAATGATACATATTCCTATTTGTTATGGAAAGAAGTTCATTCTTGGTAACAGTACTTTAGGTACTAGCACAATTTTGCAACAGACCTAGTGGTGTGGTCATCACAGTGATAGGAAAAAGCTCAGTTGTGTAACACACAACATCATGCGGTCCTCATTGTGATGGATAAAATCAAACTGCTGTGATGCACACCATGACTTGATCCAAAGTATGATAATAGTAGCTCACATATATAACATACCAACACACCTGTAACACTCAAAGCTATGGTCATTTTACAGGGCAGGAGCAAACCACTGGCAAGATTGTGATTGTGACCCTGCTGGTTCTTTTTTTTTTTAAGGTTTCCAAAGAAAGTTTTATTCGGCTGACGCGTTTCAACCAAACTGGTTTTTCTCAAAGCCAGTACATACATGGTGTTTATACCCTATCACCTATAAACACCAAGCTCACATATGAGTAAACATAGTGAAAAGACTTTGTTGGACCTTGTACGATGCCCAGAAACTTCGGAAGAAAGCCTGGCATAAATAGGTGTCGGCAACGTAAATAAATGAACACAAGTGCATGATTTACCTTATGCTTTCACACGATCACAAAATATATAGGGTCATCAAAAATATATATATAAATATTTATCTTAATCACAGATAAACATTTAAGTTCTACTAAGTTTCTAAACTTGCATAATTAATGAAAAGCAAATACTCAACACGGGTACATTGAGAAACGCCACCCGAATATAACAAATCCAATGCCTGTCATCCCAGCACACCATGCGCAGTCGCCACGCCGTCCCACAACCACGACCCTACTGTGATTCATGATGCTTTTTCAATAAAGGATTTAATAGCGCACAATGTTGCAATAGGAAATGTGATATAATCATTTTAATGGACTAAACTATCAAAAACAACTCCTGCTTATCAGCACCTAAGGAGAACAATCTCTGTCAGGAGTGCACTCAGAATCTGGTACAGTTCTACCTCTATCAAGCATCTTAAGGCAGCCTTATGAAATTTGTGTGCAGTATAATGCCGGCGGTGGGGAACGCGAGTCTTTCAATGAAGGGCTCAGCTCCTTCAATTATGTATAAGTTCCCGATCGAGTTCCTCCTCTGCTGCCTCGTCTCTCCCTGGTATGCCAACAATGCATGAAATACTTGTGTTCCTCGCCACCGGCATTACACTGCACAAAAATGTCAATGCATCACGGGTTCTGCCAGAAATCATCCGCTTCACATGGGATGTACATCGTACATGAGAAGAACCATGTGAGGCCCCCATGAGAACCCTTCACAAAGCTACAGCTTGAAAGCCATTAACAAGTCCCCCCTGTCATCATCTAATTATTTTGAAGCGTGAATATCATATTGAAGCACCAGCAACCGCCGCAGTCGTTTCTGGACACAACAAGAGAAAAAGGAACGCACCCCTTGAGTTCATAAGGCATCATCACCCGTGAGAATTCCCTCACCTCAAATGTGAATGACCAGGTCCTGGTCCTGAGGAGAACCCTGAAATCAAATAGGGTTCTGAAATGTGTCGACCCCACCCAGCCAGCAATAATCACCACCAATCAACCGACCCATACCGAGTACAAACAGGACATTTAGGCCTGGTGTAACTGTTTAACTGCTTCGCTGGTTATGGCAGGTGTATGTAGTGAAACACATAACTGAATTGTACCACCATTCTTCTTTATGTTAAAATAAGGACTGGTCTATTGTTTTGTAATGTTTGGTCATTTCCTAAGTATTTGTTATATGTCCAAAGTACTGTTACCAATGTGTTGTTGATATATGTTTGTAGTAATTGTTCTTCTTTAAGACATGAAAGAAATATCCATCTTGTTTGTTCCACAAATAAATGAACAAATAACAAGTGTAATGAAAACAATATAACTACTTGAGAATCTAAGGTGGTTATTTATGAATGTATTTATTCCAAAATGTACGTCCAGACCTTTTTCTTGCTTCCAACTTTCTAAAAAGTGGCATTTTTCAAATTGAGGATTGAAATATGAATTTACCATTCAAGATGGTTTTAAATTACTCTGATACCATTCATGACTTTCCTACCTGCTCCCAATCAAAAATTAACACTTATTAAATGTAATAAGGTACCCAATGGTATGCTATGAAAGAGGCAGGCCTTGCAATAGTGACTACCAGGACATGTCAGATGAAAAACTACATGTCCAACTTTATTAAGTAAACTGCACCCTGCCCTATGTGCTTTTGAGGGCCTACCCTATAGGTGACTTATATGTACTCAACAGAATGGTTTACGCTTGGTAAAAGGTTTATTTTGACATGTGGAAATGGCAGTTTACGATTGCACCCACAAGCTGCAGTGGCAGACCAGGGACAGGTTAAAAAAAGTCTACTGAAGTGGGTGGCTCAAGAAGTGCTGTAGGGACACTAATGATTCAGAAAAGGGGGTGGTGATGAACAGAGTGTCTGAATTAAGCAGACCACTCTTACCCAGTCCAAAGATCAGGGCTTGATCCATCACCGTTATTTATCTCACTGCCCCATCCCAGCTCAGAACCTGGCTATATGCAAATTAGTCTGTCCCTGGCCCAGTGCATCATGGGAACAGGGCAGACCAAACTACCAAGCCAATTCTTCACCAGAAAGGAGACAAGCTACCGGGGACCGGTTTCTGGCATTTCAGCCTCTTCGGCCCGGCTTGCTTGAATCCTGATGGAGCAGTGAGAAAGGGACTCATGTCTGAGTTTACCCTGCCACACCTATAGTGGCCAAAAACGATTCAGAAAAGGGGGTGGTGATGAACAGAGTGTCTGAATTAAGCAGACCACTCTTACCCAGTCCAAAGATCAGGGCTTGATCCATCACCGTTATTTATCTCACTGCCCCATCCCAGCTCAGAACCTGGCTATATGCAAATTAGTCTGTCCCTGGCCCAGTGCATCATGGGAACAGGGCAGACCAAACTACCAAGCCAATTCTTCACCAGAAAGGAGACAAGCTACCGGGGACCGGTTTCTGGCATTTCAGCCTCTTCGGCCCGGCTTGCTTGAATCCTGATGGAGCAGTGAGAAAGGGACTCATGTCTGAGTATACCCTGCCACACCTATAGTGGCCAAAAACGATTCAGAAAAGGGGGTGGTGATGAACAGAGTGTCTGAATTAAGCAGACCACTCTTACCCAGTCCAAAGATCAGGGCTTGATCCATCACCGTTATTTATCTCACTGCCCCATCCCAGCTCAGAACCTGGCTATATGCAAATTAGTCTGTCCCTGGCCCAGTGCATCATGGGAACAGGGCAGACCAAACTACCAAGCCAATTCTTCACCAGAAAGGAGACAAGCTACCGGGGACCGGTTTCTGGCATTTCAGCCTCTTCGACCCGGCTTGCTTGAATCCTGATGGAGCAGTGAGAAAGGGACTCATGTCTGAGTATACCCTGCCACACCTATAGTGGCCAAAAACGATTCAGAAAAGGGGGTGGTGATGAACAGAGTGTCTGAATTAAGCAGACCACTCTTACCCAGTCCAAAGATCAGGGCTTGATCCATCACCGTTATTTATCTCACTGCCCCATCCCAGCTCAGGGTATACTCAGATGTGAGTCCCTTGCTCATTGCACCATCAGGATTCAAGCAAGCCGGGCCGAAGACGCCTGAAATGGCAGAAACCGGTCCCCGGAAGCTTGTTTCCTTCCCAGTGTAAGAATTGGCTTTTGTAGTCTGGTCTGCCCTGTTCCCATGTTGCACTGGGCCAGGGACAGACTAATTTGCATACAGCCAGGTTCTGAAACTGGGATGGTGCAATGAGCTAAAAAACGGTGTTGGATCTAGCCCTGATCTCTTGACTGGGTGAGAGTACTCTGCTTAATTCAGAGACTCTGTCCATCACCACCCCTTGTTGTAAATTGTAGGGACACTAATAGCATTTAATTTACAGGCCGTGGGTGTACATGCAATATCACTTTACTAGGTACTTGCAAATAAATTAAATGTGACAATGGGGTCTGTAGCCCAATGTTATCATGTTCTAGGGAATGTGAACAAGCACTTTAGCACTGGTTAGCAGTCCTAAGGCCAACAAAAGCACATTCAGAAATATAGTGGTCCTCGTTGTGATGGATCACACTTTTTTGACACACACTAAGATATGATCCATATGATGGCAATAGAAGCACAGACATATCAGGCACCTAAACATATGTAAAACTCATAGCTACAGAAAGACAAACACCTATGTATCCCCATTTTAAAGATCAAATAGGTTCAGCTCTACTCTTGCCTTCCAGGTCTTATCTGAGCGTCCTCGAGTTCTTATGTTGAAGTTGACGTTTAACCAGCTTTTCACAATTTATGGACAGAATTTACTTACAAATTGTCAAATGCCATTATTAGAGATGGATGAGTGGAATACACCTTCACAAACGAGATGGAGATCCCGTCTGCAGTTTTACAAGTGCTACAATGCCTAATCCGGGCCCTACATTTTTTACCACTTTAAGAATATAGAACATGTGGCTGGAAACTGAAAAGCAGCTCTTCACTTCGCAAATGTTCAAAATACCAACTGAATTGAGGATGCAGAACTACACAAATTCAAAGGGAAACACAGTGAAAAGATGGATATTTTAGCAGTTAGGAACTATTTTTTAAAGGTATTGTCTAAATAATACACTATTTTAAAGCCAGTATGGTCAGTTAAATATACGTTGGATGAAATAAGAAAGCAGTGTTTGCTAAATGCATATGTATTCTGTAATAAATTGTCAGTCACATACGAAAGGGATCCAAATAAAGACTGTTTTTTTGACAAATATATACTGTACCAAATAGGAAGACACTATATGTAAAATATAATCTGGTCCTCATAAACAGACTTGTATAAAAACACACACCGGTCCTCGTAAAGCTGTTTGCTGTCTTCACGTAGTGTGTAAAAATGGTCTTCATAACTCTTGGATACGGGACATATGCGGTCCTCATAAGGGGGTTATGTCAGAAAGTCTCAAAACTATTCCCATAATCGTTTTTTGAAAATCCGATATAACTTTCATACTGTCATTAAAGTATAAACATAAAATGTATGATCATTTTGATTCTCTGATGATCAGAAAGGGTGGCCCTCATAATGTAGGTTTTTTTTCACTTGTCTTCATAGAGTGATATAAACATGTATTACCATCTTTATCAAGACTATATATTATTCAGTCTCTCCTACTGTTTGGCACTGGTTGGTTGCCCAGGAGAGACTGAATAATATATAGTCTTGATAAAGATGGTAATACATTACTGAAACCATCGAAACGCGTCGACGCCCCATGGCACGATCAAGGGAGTAAAAAACCTAACCTGCAGGTCAATAATCATATACTCTCAGGACTGTGTTTATGTGAAACCCCAGAAACGTGCAACACTTATTGACAAATTTCATGTCTTTTTGTATGTCTCTCCTTTTTAAGGTTTATTAGTGTCAAGTGTTTGATTACATTACTTTATATAATTGTCAGTTAGAACTTATATGTATTAGAGACTGTATTTTATGAATTTGTTGTGCAAAAAATTTTGTTTTTTTTAAATTGATGGCTCTGATTGAGTCTTTTTAAACATTTAACTGTATTTGTAGAATATGTTTTTTATAATAATAAATAACAAACTATACTGCTTTTGTTAAAGTGTATTAGTTAGAAAAAGAATTTAGGGCGCCTACATTTGGGTTGGCTGAGAAACCTAATTTTGGGGTGTTTTTCTTAAGATTTGGTTCACCAAGGGAAAACGCTTTTTACTCATCCTACCAGTGTCAATAAAGTGTGGGGGCCTCATTTATGAGGACTTGCGTCAGTTTTGCGATTCCGATGCGTCACTTTTTGTGACACATCGACGGTGTAAAACATGCCTCCTGTTGTGCACTATTTACAAAGTGATGCATCTAAGCAGATGTGTCACTTTGTAAACCCCTGCGCTACATTATACCTACGTCAGGTATAATTTATGCAGGGGGGCATTCCCCCTCAAAAAGCCTCATAGAAGTGACGCAGTGAAATCTATGAGATTTCACTGCATCACTTCTGGGACGCTGTTGCGTCAAAATCTTGCGCCTGCCTTACAGCAGGCGTAAGACTGATGCACGCCCTTTCACATGGGGCTTGCCCCATGTGAAAGGACGCATTGCTGAAGTTGCGTCACTTTTGTAACACGCTCCAGCAATGCGTCACTTTTGCGCTTACAGATACGTCAGAAATACTGATGTAGCTGTAACTCCTTGCGACATGATGCATCATACATTAAAAATGACGCATCAGGTATGTCGCAAGGAGTGCGCACTGAGAAGTGACGCATCGCTGCTTTCACGCAGCGCCAAGTCATTTCTCATAAATGAGGCCCTGGGTGTCTTATTTGTGTCACACCAGCAGCTCCAACGTGCACTCAGAGACTAGTGGGAGATATAATGTACATTGTATAAATGTTTCTTAATATTATGCACATGCATCTTCCTACTTGTTAAGATCTTTGGTGGTACAGGCAACTAGGCAAAAATCGAGATAATGAATAAAGCAAGTTTCATAGTATAAAATATTTCCTTATAAAACCTCGAAATGGCAATCGGTGCATTCCAAGAAGAGTTCTCGGCTGAACCACACTGTTGTAATAGTGTTAGGATGGTGCTGACTGTCTTGCACCATGGTATTAAGAATAAAGATGGTATTTGTGTGAGCAAGCACAAATTCTAACTCATAGATCCAGAAGGAGCTATTGTGTTGTGGCATTTCATCAAGGATTTCTTTTATCTGTTGATCCTCCCGGCATTGATTGCAGAAGCACCCTAGTGTGGATCATCATGTTAGAATACCTTGCAATTGTATAAAGTCACTCAGCTGTGATTGTTATGATTCAAGTAGGACATATAAGAGTTTTTGGAATGTTGGTTAGAGAAGACGATGGTGTTTTAATTTAAAGTACGTTTTGGCAAATTGTAGGCAGTGTCTCATACATTCTCAATGATGGAGCTTCATGTGCTCTGATTCAACTATCTCTATTGGCAGCCTTGGACACCTTTGATCACATCTTTAGCTAAACATTTAAAGATCGCTTGGTTACAGGAGACAACATCCTGAATTGGTATCAATCATAACTCAGAACCCATTGTAGCAAATCAAATTTGATTGCTGATTCTTAACATCAATTCTTGCCTTTCCAGGCTAGGAGCCAGATGTAGGAGGCCAAATACCGGTCGGTAACGGCCGATTTCAGCCGCTACCGACCGGTATTTGGAGTTTCAGATGTAGGGGGCCTTAAATTTACCGTTTTGGTATATTTACAGATTCGGTAAATATACCGAATCTGTAAATTACCGGATCAGTAAATTTACCGAATCGAAAATTTGTGATGTAGGTGGCACTGAAAACAGTGCCACCGGCCCTTAAGAATTCGTTATTTACCATGACATACTATGTCATGGTAAATAACTAATTCCTGTGTACATGCACATCTGTGCATGTACACCTGTGCCATGTGGCACACAAGCCAGAATCAGGGGTGCAACAGGGTGTCAAAGTGACACTCTGTCCCCCTTGCAAATTCGGTAATTTTACCGAATCAGTATTTACCGATTCGGTAATTGACATTGATTCCTATGGGCCTCAAGGCCCATAGGAATCAATGGCAATTACCGAATCGGTAAATACCGATTCGGTAATGACAGAATCGTACAGATTCGGTAAAAATTACCTAATTTTTTCCTACATCTGATTTACCGAATCTAGAATACCGAATCGGTAAAATTCGGTATTCTAGAGTCGGTAAATCAGATTTACCTACATCGGGCCCTAGATTCTTGCACGCCCACCCGTTGTCTTCTGTGTGACCTTCTAAAGGACCCTGGCACATTATGTCACAAATATGTGGATGTCACAAACATAACTCTGTGTCTCTTCCCCTGATATCGCCTGCGTAGCTCAGATTCTAGACAATATTCAAGCCTGAAAGACTTCATCACTGTTAGCATTGAAAATTATTAAAAAAACAAAAAAAATGTTTAATTTTTATTTGCAGTGGAGTAATTATATTTGCAAAGCACTATTGCCATTGGTATAAAAAGGAAAAAGTATAAAACATTGTCATTTTCAACGCCAACAGCTCTAAGTTCAACAAACGCGATACTTATTGCATTGCAAATGCTTGTTTTAATGCATATGCTGAAAATATGGCATGGATCAAGCCCTCCTGCACCAATGTTGGATCCCCCCCCCCTCGTGTAGATATACACAATTGGGCCATGTCCATTGTGCAAGATGGATTTTTTTGCCTGTACAATAGCTCCAGTACTTTCACAACACCAAGCTGAGCCTGCTATGTTTTCAAAGTTACACTCTTGCTTTCGGTCAAGGCAGACAGGACTAGAAAATACATTTTTTGTCCGGAATATTTCGGCAGCTGCAAACAGGAAGGCCAAGCAAAGTCTAGTAGCAAATACGTACACAATAACCTTCCATCAACCAAGACCTACTGTAACTCAAGAGGACAGTGAAAATAGAAAAGGCACATTATGGCCATTTAGCGACTACTGCAGCAGTGCTCGGATTGCCATTCTGTTTTAAGTCCTACTGCGTAACCGTTCTACTCTTGCATTCAATGAATCAAGAGGCAAAATATTCCAAGATAAGCAATCAGAAATAAATATTTTTATTCGCGAGATTTTCACTGCATTAACACATTTACACAGCACAGATTTGGGATGGCAAAGCAAACTGTGGATGTTCTTGAGTCACAAAAGCGATATCGACATTCCGAATCAGTTAAGCTGGGCATCTTAACGCTGTTCCACCTGACCCACATAGTGCATGTGCAGAAAATTGGCATCTTCCCTGTTCTGGAAATATATAGGTCATACTTTGCAGAGCCAGTGGCCTTATATTGACATCATGCCGAAGCCCCAGCTGTGTGCAGGATAATAATCTCCTAAAAGGTTCGCAACGCAAGAGCCTTTACTGGGGGAAAATATGATTGTTTTCACATTTGAGGCCTACAAAAATTAATATTGTTAATTTTAATTGGAATTGTATTTATTTATCGCTTACTACCTATGCCGTGGTCTTGAAGTGCTTTTCGTCAAGTAGCACGCTACTCCGGAACCCAAAAGGGATTAGTGGTGAATTAGTATATGGAAATATGCATTATTATGAGTGGTGGACATGAGTCTGTTGGTTGGATTGAAAAGATCAATGGAGGGATAGAAAAGGGAGGAGTCTAGAGAGTATTTATTGGAAGATCATAATAGTATTAAGAGGTTTGGGATGAATAAAGGAGAGATGGACGAGGGAAGAGTCTCTAGAAATGGATTAGGGAGGTCATAGAAGTAAGATGAGATGTCAGATGAGTTTAAGGTGGGGTATATGAGGGATGAATTTAGAAAGGTTTGTTTGGGAGATATTAGTAGTAAAATGCGGTTTGGGGGTAGAGGCAAGGAGGGATAGAGGAGACAAGACTCTAGAAAGGGTTATTTTGGAGGTTTGGGATGAGTCAGAGAGTGGAGGTAAAGGATATATTGAGAGAGGTACAGGGTGAAACATGGAGTAGTTCATTGGAGAGACTCAAATGTTTCTTTTATTTTACAGTTGGAGCAAAATAATAAATACATAGATATATAAGTACATGGAAGATATACATGTATAAGGAAGGTAATACATCACTATTTAAGTTGTATGTAATAAACTCAGACTTTCAAGTGTGTCTGTACTTTATGTTAATTTATGTGGGTTTTTTTATAAATGTAAATTACATTTTTCCTTTTTTTCCCAATAATTAAATAGTGAAGCAATTGTAAATAAATAGTTATGATAAAGTGCCCTATATTTATTTATTTATTTATTTATTTATTTATTTAAACATTTGTAAAGCGCTACAAAGGCCCGTGGGCATCTCGGCGCTGATATCTGCTAAATTCAGCCCTAAAGGAGGATCTACCTATTGATCAAATAACCAAGTTTTGATTTGTTTTCGAAAGGACCACAAGGAGGGACTGTTTTTTATGATTAGCGGCAAGGAGTTCCAGAGCTTGGGTGCTGAAACAAGAAATCTTCTGTCGCCCCATGAGACCAGTTTGGTACGGGGTACTTCCAGCTGGAAGAGATCAGAGGACCGCAGGGACCTAGCGGGCCGGTAGGGGATAAGTTGTTGAGTCAGAAAGGCTGGTCCCTGGTTATGCAGTGCCTTATAGACAATGCACAGAGCCTTAAACTTAGTTCTGTTCCTAATGGAGAGCCAATGCAACTCTCTGATAGTGCTCGAGACTGATTGGAATTTGGGGATGTTACCCAACAGTCGGGCAGCAGCATTTTGAATAGTCTGCAGCTTGTTGAGGACTCTCTCTTGGGCATTCAGGAATAGGGCATTACAATAGTCCAAGGTGGATAAGACCAAGGACGTGATCAAGGTTTTGCCAGCTGAGGTAGGGAGAAAAGGGAGGATTTTTTTGATGATTCGTAGTTTATAAAATGCGGAGGAGGCGATCTGATTTGCATGAGGAAGAAAAGTAAGCCTGTCGTCAACCATGACACCCAGGTTTCTCACCTTGCTGACTGGGGTGGGCGGTGAACCCATGGACTGTGGCCACCAGCGGGAGGACCAATCTGGGGATAGGTGTCCAAAGATGACCACCTCGGACTTATCCGAATTCAATTTGAGGCAGTTGGCGGCCATCCAACTTCCTATAGCCTGCATGCCCAGATTGAAGTTATCAGCCACTTTTTGTCCGTCATTTCTGATGGCCAAGACCAACTGGGTATCGTCAGCATAGGAAGTAAGGCTCATCCCATGAGCTCTGATGGTATTGGCAAGGTCCGACACGTATATATTGAAAAGTGTCGGACTCAGGGATGAGCCTTGGGGTACACCGCATGGCAGGGACAGGGTGGTAGACTGAAAAGGCCCTATTGTGACCACCTGAGTCCTTCCGGCAAGGAAGGATGCCAGTAGGGTCTTGGCCTTATGCTTAATCCCCAGATCTTCGACACGGTCGATCAAAATAGCATGATCGACCGTGTCGAATGCTGCTGAAAGGTCCAACAATATCAAGACCGCAGTGCCACCCGCATCACGAATAATTCGGATATCCTCTGTGGCCTTGATCAGGGCCGTCTCCGTCCCATGATGTTGGCGAAAACCAAACTGAGAATCATCCAATAGATGATGGAGTTCTATGAAGGCTGACAGTTGGGCGTTTAAGGCCTTTTCGACAACTTTGGCCAAGATGGGCAAATTGGCAATCGGTCGATAGTTCTTAAGCTCATTCCTGTCTAAATTTGTTTTTTTCAGCAGTGGCTTAAGTAATGTCTTTTTTAGGTCGGCGGGGTAGACTCCTGTAGTAATCAGAATATTACATATATTAGTAATGGCTGGGAGCAAAACTTCCAGAATTGGTAGCAATACTTTAAAAGGGCATGGATCAAGGGCAGAGCCTGATTTAATAGGTGACAAAAAGTCCCTGACCTGAGTAATAGAGACCTCCTTAAACTGAGATAGAAAAGGACCGGTTGTGGAGGGACTCGCCTTCTCAGGGGTAGTATTTACAGGTGTTTTTGCGGAGCTGGCAAAGACAGCATAGATATCATTAACTTTGTCATAAAAGTAGTTGGCCAAAGCATCACAGAACAGTTGGGAAGGGGGAGGTTGAAGGTTAGGTAGACAACCAGCCAATTGTTTAGTTGTCTCAAACAATGCTTTACTTGAGTTTTTAGAAAGTTCGATTTTTTCCGAGAAGTACTTCTTCTTGGCATCTAGGATCATATTTTTGTATATGATAACCGAGTGCTTGTAAATTATTTTGGCCTCTTCGGAATAGTGCCTGCGCCAATTCCTCTCATTCTTCCGACACAACTGCTTCTGTGTTCTTAGTGTATCCGAGAACCAAGGAGCAGATGGTGTTGATCTGTTTCGAGAGCTTTGTTTTGACTCGACCAAGCGAGTGGCAGCAGATGCAACCCATTCATTATATTGGATAATGGCGAGATTAGGATCATGTGATAAAGTCGGGCTAGTTTTAATCAGAGCTGATTGTAAGCTATTGCTATCAATATTTTTCCAATCCAAGAAGGTCTGACGGTTATTATCATTCCCCATAGCTACTCCTGAGGCATGGCTGGTTAAAGTGGCCGTTATAACAAAGTGATCTGACCATATAATGGGAAAAATTGCAGAAACCTGAAGGTTATTTAGATTGGAAAAGATGCCATCCAGAATATGACCTCCTTCATGAGTAGGGGCTTTCACTAATTGGGGAAGCCCGAATGTGGTTAGGCATGCCTGGAGGGCAACTGTGTCACTGTCTTCCGTTTTGTCGAAGTGAAAATTGAAGTCACCTAGTATGGTAAATGAACCATCCAGAGCAGATACTTCAAGAATGTGACTGATGTCAGAAATGAAAGCCGACCTTTGTCCTGGAGGACGGTAAAGAAGGATACCTTTAAAATTTATGGAGGGAGTAAGTTTGATTGAGAATTGAAGAGCCTCGCAAGACATAAGCGGTATCTCGTCAATTCTGACCACATATGTATCCCGTGCAATTATGGCTATACCTCCCCCTCTCTTACGTTGTCTATCCAATCTATGGATTGAGAACCCATGGGGAACAGCAATAACCAAGTCCGGTTCAGAAGCATTATCCAACCAGGTCTCAGTTAAAAACAAAATGTCTAGTTGTTTTTCTTCCATGAGCTCAGCTATCTCATGTCGATGTTTACCCAGTGACCGGACATTAATGAGGGCCATAAGATAGTCACAAAGAGTCTTATTGGGTTTCCGGTGCGGGCGGGTGTAATAGGTTGCTATTAAAGCATCACAGTTTGAGCATTGATGAGCATTTCCCACCAATGAGTGCGGGTCAAATGTGGAACATAGGGGATCTTGTGACGGTCGGTAGCTCCTAAGTTGGCTGGAGGTATATGTCCTCAAAGGTGGTAATGGAAAAGGGCCAGGGGGCATGGCCCTGGGCCCGGATCCGGCGCGGACGGGCGCAGACGGGCTTGCCTTAGGCGCGCCTTCGGCGCGCCGTCGGCGCGCCCGCTGCGCCCGCCCGCTGCGCGGACGGGATGACCCCTGACCCAAATACATTCCAATAGGTGGGAGGAGGGTGGGAGGGGCTGCGATCTCAAACGCGAGCCTTCCCCGGCCCAAGATGGCGGCTCCAGTTACTGGGGGAAGTGACCAGCGCCTAGCAACAGCTGCGCTGCGTCACCCACGAAGAGTGTCCTAGCGATGTAAATCTCGCTAAGGTAGGGGCTATGATTAAAATCGCCACCTATTAAAATATATACAAATGTTAAAAAGTTATTTTCAGTCAATAACCCCACCGCTTCAAATCAGCGCTGGCGAGTCACAATAGAGCGCAAGGGAGCGCAAGGTACCCCCGGCTTACCGCCTCAAGGGTGAGTTTAGCAAATGTCCTCACAGCTAGTAGAACGCCCTTAAGTACCTGGGAGGGCGGGAGGGGCTGCGATCTCCAACGCGAGCCTTCCCCAGCCCAAGATGGCGGCTCCAGTTAATGGGGGAAGTGACCAGCGCCTAGCAACAGCGGCGCTGCGTCACCCACGAAGAGTGTCCTAGCGATGTAAATCTCGCTAAGGTAGGGGCTATGATTAAAATCGCCACCTATTAAAATATATACAAATGTTAAAAAGTTATTTTCAGTCAATAACCCCACCGCTTCAAATCAGCGCTGGCGAGTCACAATAGAGCGCAAGGGAGCGCAAGGTACCCCCGGCATACCGCCTCAAGGGTGAGTTTAGCAAATATAGATGTTAAGTATAGAATACAACCATAAGTAATAACTACATTTGTTAAGTAGACCTAAAGAATATCTATATATTAATAAACATAATTATTATACATATTTATACAAAAAAATACACATATCTAGATACATACATTTAACCAAATGAAATGCTTATATACACAAGGATATGCTGCACATTTGTGTTTTGAGTATGGTGGTTATGTCAGGAACAGCCAACCCTTGAGTAAGATAAGATAGTTATCCATGGATCTTATGCTTGGGGGCAGTGAGCTCCATAGTTTGGCTGCTTAAACAGAGAAAGATGTGCCACATATGTTTTTTTCCTTGGATGGTGGGATTTTGAGGTGAGGTGCCGATCGAGTGGAGGTTTCTTTGTTGAATGTATTTAATGATTTTATTCCTGATGAAAAGGGACCCTGTTCCATGTATTGATTTGTGGGGGATACACAGCAGCTTTAATGTGGCTTTTCAGCAGCCTGTAACCAATGTAGGGCACTCAAGGGAGGGTAGATGTGGGCTTGTGGCTTTACATGTAGTAGTAGTCTGGCTGAAGAGTTCTGAATCCATTGTAGTCTTTTCATAGTTGATAAAGATGATCCATAGTAGAGGCCATTTTTGTAATCAAGTTTAAACAGTTAAAGAGAGATAGTAGCCTGGACCTTGTGTGGAAATCCCAAGTGGGGGAAGATGCGTTGCAAAGTTTTCATAGTAATGAAGCTTCATCTTGCTAATTGGTCCACTTGAGCATTCATTGAAAACTTCGAGTCCATCGTAATTACAAGGTTTCTTACTTCCTTAGATATTTTGGGAGGTGATTCCAGATCGTCAGGCCAAGCAGCGAGTGGATCCCAATTTTTTCAATCACCACATGTGAGTATTTCCATTTTGGAAACCTTCAATTTGATATAGCTCCATGTCATCCCCTGATCAATGGCTCTGAGGCAACAGAAAATGTGTGAATTTTCAATGTCTTTGGAGTTTTCCAGTTTAAGGAGTATTTGTGTTTCCTCTGCATTGTTATAGCATGTGAGCTGAAATTCATCTATCATTGCAGTAATGACTTCATGTAGATGTTGACAATCATTTGTGAGATGATAGAGCCTGGTGGGACCCTGCTGTTAAGAAATACGATTTGGGTGAGAAAGGTGGCAAATGGATGAAATTTGTTCTGTTTTAAAGGTAGGATGTGATCCAGTCGAGGGCAGTGCAGAAACCCCGTTCTGGTCTACTGTGTTTTTAAGGTCAACCCAGATGGTGATGGGGGCAGATTCAGTTCCTCTCCTGGACGGAATCCTGTTTGGAAGGACGGAAAGTATGGAGTTATCTTTAATGAATTGTGATATCAGGGTGAATGCTGTTCTTTCTATCAGTTTGGCAGGAAAGGTCCATTAGTAATCAGTCTGTTGTTGGCGGGATAAATGGGTCCAGATTTGTTTTCTTTAATAATGGGTGTATGTATGCCTTTTTTAGGTCTTCTGGAGAGATTGCTGTAGTTACAGAATTATTGATAATTCTTCTTACTGGTGTGGCAGCAGAGGTAGCTAGAAGAATGTTCTTGAATATTTGTGGTGGACAAGAGGCAGAAGGGCTACAGGCTAGCCTGCTTGCAATGACCAGATCTATAAATTCCCTTTGTGATATTTGTTTGAAGGAATTAAGAGGCTGGGTTAGCCTACTCTTGGAGGGAATTTTTGGAAGTAAGTTGGCGCTGTTTTTTTTTCTATGTTTTAAATAGGAGTCCAACGTATCTGCTTTAGTTGGGTAATGATTTGCCAGTTTGTCTGTGAATTCTTGAGTAATGGGATGAGCTCCTTCTATGCATTTAGGTTAATGAAATTTGATGGGAATGCTTATAAAATTCTTTATTTGCACATTTAGCATTTTGTATTCTGTCAGAATAGTACCTTTTTTATCTTTTTATTTCTAACTTGTATAGTCTGTTAAATTTCTGTAGGCAACGTTTGTTTTGATTGCTCTTTCTTTTGAGCCAGGTGCATTGCAGCTTTCTAATTTGCTGTTTTATCTCTTTTAGTTTTGTTTTTCTCCAAGGTTACTGCTTTTTTTGTCCTGTTTTGTTTTCTGAGTGGTATTAGGATATCAAAAGCTTTCTAGAGCCACTCATATTGTTTTTGAATGGAATTTATTGTGTCTAGATCTGTTTTGGATGTCCTAAGTATTCATAACTCAGTTTGTTCCACAGTCGATAGGTGGATGCATATAGGGACGTTTTATGTAGTTTGCTTTGTGGTGTTTTATGTTGGAAAGCGATGCAAATGGTGTTCTGACCATGTGACTGCAGTAATTGTTTGAAAGATATCTATTTCTAGATTTTCCAAAATGACATCTAGTCTGTGTCCAGCCATGTGTGTGGGGTTGTGGACGATCTAAAGTTGGTTCAATGTGTCTAGGCCACTGATGATGTTTTTTGGATGGGGCATATTGGGTTTGTCAAACCAAATGTTTAGGTCACCAAGAATGCATAGTTTGGAGTGTAGTGTCATAAGGTTAGAAACTGTGTCTAGATGTGTGTCTGGAAATGCTACATTGCTAGATAGGGGTACAAAAGGGGGTGGTGATGGACGGAGGAACTGAACCAATCAAACACTCACACCCAGTCAAAAGATCTGGGTTTGATCCATCACCGTTCTTTAGCCCACTCTGCCACCCCAGTTCAGACATGGCTATATGCAAATCAGTCTGACCTTGTGCCTCATGGAAACAGTCCAGCCCGAACTGCCAAGCCATGCCTTCCCTGGACCGGAAACAAGCTTCCGAGGACCGGTTTCTGGCATTACAGCCATCTTCAGCCCGGCTTGCTTGAATCCAGTGGCAAAGTGAGCAAGGGACTCACGTCTGAGCATACCCTGCCCCACTTATGGCGGCCAAAGCGGTACAAAAGGGGGTGGTGATGGACGGAGCATCTGAACCAATCAAACACTCACACCCAGTCAAACGATCTGGGTTTGATCCATCACCGTTCTTTAGCCCACTCTGCCACCCCAGTTCAGACATGGCTATATGCAAATCAGTCTGACCCTGTGCCTCATGGGAACAGTCCAGCCCGAACTGCCAAGCCATGCCTTCCCTGGACCGGAAACAAGCTTCTGAGGACCGGTTTCTGGCATTACAGCCATCTTCAGCCCGGCTTGCTTGAATCCAGTGGCAAAGTGAGCAAGGGACTCACGTCTGAGCATACCCTACCACACTTATGGCGGCCAAAGCGGTACAAAAGGGGGTGGTGATGGACGGAGCATCTGAACCAATCAAACACTCACACCCAGTCAAAAGATCTGGGTTTGATCCATCACCGTTCTTTAGCCCACTCTGCCACTCCAGTTCAGACATGGCTATATGCAAATCAGTCTGACCCTGTGCCTCATGGGAACAGTCCAGCCAGAACTGCCAAGCCATGCCTTCCCTGGACCGGAAACAAACTTCCGAGGACCGGTTTCTGGCATTACAGCCGTCTTCAGCCCGGCTTGCTTGAATCCAGTGGCAAAGTGAGCAAGGGACTCACATCTGAGCATACCCTGCCACACTTATGGCGGCCAAAGCGGTACAAAAGGGGGTGGTGGTCTGTGTGAGTGTTTGATTGGTTCAAATGCTCTGTCCATCACCACCCCCTTTTGTACCACATTGCTAGATAGAGCTCTGTAAAGGAGAAGGAAGTTACAGTTTGTATAAGATTGCTTCTGGTGAAGAGGGCCTCACAACCTTGTATGGAAACTTTGCCAGCTTTAGTGAGGTGTATTGTTTGATTGAATATAACAGCTAGTCCACCTCCTCTTTTGTGTATGCAATTTTGTACTATAGATTGATAGCCTAGAGGAACAGCTTCATACAAAACTGGAGCCATGTTATCTCTCAACCATGATTCAGTTAACTAGAGTAAGTCATGTTGTTTGTAAGGGAGTAGGTCATGTATGCAATGTTTGTTTTTAGAGAGTGATCGAGCATTTACTAGTTAGCAGTTTAGTGTTTGTTTTTGGTGGTGGTGTGACTTTGTTTTGTGGAAGATTGAGCAGTATTTTTTTAACTTCTACCAAGTGTGTCATTAATGCTGGTATTAGCTCTTTAAGGATATCAATAGAATTGCTTTTCTATATCATTTTCTTCGTCCAGCAGGTTTAGAAGGCACTTTGACTGATCTGGTGAAGATGGTGAATGAGAGAGAGTTGGTGAGCTGAGTTGTTTTTGTAGAGTAAGTATGAAAAGAAAGCTCTCTTGGACATGCACGAAAAGAAACCTTCAGTCAAGCGTGTAATATTATATCACACATACATACGTGCACACCTACATCGATCAAACGGGAACCCAAATCTGAACCCAGAAAGCAACCGTATATCACAAAAAGATAGGAAACTCCGATATATACAAAACAATCACCATTTATTAAAAAGTGTAATCACACTTAAAATAACAATAAAGCATTAATGATAATGGAATACATAAATGCAAACATTAAAAAACATCACAAGAGACAAAACAGTGCGGGAAATCATTAAATTAATCAAAAAACGGTTATTCCCAACAGAAATCAATTCATGAAAACCATCAGTCTATTACATCATCATCAAATTAGACATGAGGTAGTTCCTGGATATAGCCAAATCTGAAAGAGCAAGCGTCAACGCGTTTCGGTGGTAAGACATTATTGAGGTACCACCTTCATCAGGACATGAACAATACTTTTCTCTCTTTGTAATAGATTAAAATTTAATAAACCTAATTAAACAAAAACTTTTTTTAGAAAACACAGCCCAAAATATATCTCACAACATTATAAATATGTAGAAGATTTAGTTAGTTATACCCCCCATGGTCGTAAGGAGGCTATTAAGGCCCAAATTTACAATTTTTGCATATATATTCACACAAGTATATATAAAAGCATTGTATTACATGAGACCCTCGTTTTTATTTTGTCAAAAAGCTTATTATAAAATTATTCATGCAGTTATATACTAGGTTCAACAAAGAGCAGAAAACCACAAGATCCTCATACTCCATTTATCAAGGCATATTATCAAGATGGCCATACAATTATTTAAAGGGTTCAACCAAGCAGCTCATTTATACTCAACCCTATACACTATTCATACTATGAACATCACTTAATAAGACACATCCATAAGGAATGTGCTTAACTGAATAAACATTTCAAGTGCTTAGTACTAAAA
Source organism: Lissotriton helveticus (assembly GCF_964261635.1). Taxonomy (NCBI): domain Eukaryota; kingdom Metazoa; phylum Chordata; class Amphibia; order Caudata; family Salamandridae; genus Lissotriton; species Lissotriton helveticus. The sequence goes on along the minus strand of NC_136065.1, from coordinate 898,455,439 downwards.
CCATACATCTCCCGTCAAACTCCAGCACAGCATACTACAACACTTAATCATATTTGTAAAAAATATATATAAAAATATCTTTCATTCAAATACGTACCACTAAATAATGTGAGTAAAAAAGGGGGAGATGGAATTGTGGCCAATCGTCCAAAAACCTCTAAAATTTCACGTGGACCATCGGATCCACTGTTACTGCACCTTGTTTATAAATAAGGTCTTAAATGTAAGATAACAAAGACAATCTGTTCAGAGATGAATCCCATCCTAGGTGTAGTAAATTGATACACTCTGGACATTGAGGTCCACCACTCACCTCAATTGGTACATATATATTCACTTATCCCCAAGGGTAGGGTTTTCAAAAAAGACTCAATGCGAGGCCTGATATATATTGTACTATGGGACACTTGTATTTCAGGAATGGCACGTGAGGTTTCCCACCTAAAAATGGCAACATATTATAATTATTATATAGATAATCCTCAATTCAGCTACTAACTTTCTATCCTATGGTGTGTAATGAATATTATAGGATCAAGTTCCTCTCTACAATATTAATTTCTGTTCCTAACCATATTTACAGCTTATTATGAACCATCATCTCCATACAGCTCACTAATGTCCAACGGGGCTATATGTTCTTAGCTCTATCTGCTGCCTGTTGTGGACCTATGTCCCAGTTGAGCTCACTATGTCCAACGAGGGTGTGCTGCCTCATTATCTCCCCATCTATCTTTACCAGGTAGCAAACTACAAAGGAGTATAACTACATCTTTACTGGGTCGCTCACCTTAAGAGGGTGTGTCTGCATATGTGTATATATACGTAACTAAACCTATACTGTGTAGTTCATTAATATTATTGCCATGCCCTATTGCAATTCGGCATATTAAAATTTGGCCTCGCAAATAAGCAGTCATAAAGATGCCAGCTTTCTCGTTTTATTTAAAAAATACAAGGAGGAGAGTACAAAACAAGTACTAAATACACACGAACAGTCTGTTACTATACTTCATTATATTTCCTAGTAAATCAATCGCGTTTTTAAACACGCTTAATATCCTTTTACATAATTGAATAATAACAGTTTCTTAAATCGTAGTGTACCTCATTCCACCTATCAATTACACTACTACCATTGACAAACCAGTTTCAGAGCAGTATAATCCATTTCCATTATTTTCCCGCTTACCTTCGATCAAGGTCAAAGTGAATAGATGTGCGTCCCATACAGTCGTCCCCGTACTTCTAATTTACAGCTTATGAACCGACTGGTGGGCCATAATTCTATGTTTGTTTTTATACGTAACCAGTGACCGAAATTGTTCTCACCTGTGGTGGATGCGTCATCATAGCGCGCCTTTAACACCACGTTTTCCTTAAAGCTGCCCTTGTCCGCAATCAGCAATAAAGGGTCCCATCCCTGAGAATCCTGCCCCGTCGCATTTAAGGATTAAACAAACGAAGTGCGGTCACAGAAAGGGATATTTTTGTCTAGAGTGGTTGCGCCATGAGGGCACATATACATGACCCCCTTAACTTAAAGCGGCCCTTGCTTATGGCGAGGACAAGTGGGTCCCACTCAGAGAGACCCACAGAAAAAAACAAAAGTGAGCACGACCTAGCCAAGGTCACCCCGTACGTGAAGGGGATCACTAGGAACTTAGTGTCCCATAGTTTTCAGATGTTATTTACAAATCAAAAGTATATGCAACAAAATTAGAAATAATATTTGCCCAAAGTGAGTGTCCAATCAGGCCTAGAGGTCACACTAATTTTTGTAGGGCCTTAGTGCGTCCACCATTGCGTCAAAAGTGGCTGCCGGTACACCACCAAGGTCAACAAACAGAAGCCACACACGGACCCAATACCTAACATAAAACCTAAACCACAGATACATCATAAATAATAATACTCAATGAATCTCATCCAGTCCTCCTTCGTATTCAGGCCCTATTCGGATGGTATCTAAAATTTAAATATACCAGTGTTCACGGTTTTTATGTTTAAGTGTTAGGTCAACTAATCTTTTATTACCTTCTATTTTTTCAATAATAAACCACCTGAAATCCGTGAGGACATGGCCTTCCTTTAAGAAATGACTAACAAGTGGAGCATTGTCCTTTCTATTCTTTAGGGCGGATTTATGTTCCCCCAAACAAATTCAAAGTTCTCTGGACGTCTCTCGACGTATCCCAAGTTGCATGGCAATAGAAGCAAATAGACTAAATTCCGACTTATGTAATTATTAAAAGTTTTAGAAACCAAGGACCGTTTATTGTAAACCACCTCTTTTCCCTCTGTGCATTGACCACACATATTGCAGTGGCTACACTTATAATTTCCTGTGGCTTGAGTGCCCATCAGTATCAGTTGGTGCATGGTAGGGCCTTATCTATATGTATGTATGTACTAGTTCCCTTTTCAAGTTATTATTGCGTTTAAATTCAAATAAGGATCTCTCCAACACAGGGGACACAGTGCCATTCAAAATGCTCCAGTTTGAATTTATTCTATTTTTTATTTTATTGCTTAAACAAGAGTATTGGCTCACAAATACTAATTTCTGTTTTTCATCTTTCTGCTGATTCCTAATTCCTCTATCCTTTAACATACTGTCCCGATTATAAAATCGGGCACGTTTAAAAGAATGTGAAATAAGTTTCCTTGGATAGCCTCAATCCTTAAGTTTGGCCTTTAAAAACTAATCGGAGAAACTGCCCAAAAGGGATATTATCTTTCTGTGCCTTGGGGTGGAAGCTTGAGTAATGCAACAAGGTATTCTTGTCCGTGGGCTTGGAGAACACCTCGACCTCCAATCTCCCATCTATATCTTTGATCTTTAAATCCGGAAAATTCACACTCTGATTGCTATATTGTGACGTAAACTTGAGGTTAACGTCCCCCAAATTCAACCATTCCCAAAAAAAATTCCAACAGGTCAACGGTGCCATCCCAGATAAAGAGGATGCTATCTATGAATCTGCTCCACTTCACCACGTTGTCATAAAATGGAGCAGATTCATTGTAGATGTGGGTCTCCTCAAATTGTCCCACGTAGAGGCAGGCCAGACTGGGGGCACACGTAGCCCCATACTGGTCCCCTTATGCTGACGATAAAGATCTTCCTTGGATAAGAAAAAATTCTGTTTCAATACCAACTCGGTACACACCAAAATAAAATCAGCCTGGGCACCTCTGCATTCAGCAGGACCCAGGATGCCACTGATTACCCTAAGAGTGGCATCCTGGGGTATTTTTGTATAGAGCGCCTCTATATCAAGTGTAACCAATAGTTGGGTTTGGCTGTTAAACTCGCGTCCTTCAATAGTAGTAATCATATGGGCAGAATTCTTTATGTTGGATTTCTGTTTCTGAACCAGTGGTTTTAGAAAACTGTCCACATATTTGCTAAGAGGTTCAAGTGGGGAATTAATACAACTCACAATTGGAGAGGTGGGTTTCTAACATTCTTGTGAATTTTTGGCAGGCCATATATCGCAGGGATAATGGCTCTGTCACTACACAGGAACCTGTATTCTTTGTCTGAAAAGGTAATAGACTAATGGTTTTCATGAATTGTTTCCTGTTGGGAATAACCGTTTTTGATTAGTTTAATGATGTCACACACTGTTTTGTCTCTCATGATGTTTTTTAATGTTTGACTTTATGTATTCCATTATCATTATTGCTTTATTGTTATTTTTAGTGTAATTATATTTTTGAATAAATGCTGATTGTTTTGTATATATCAGAGTTTCTTATCTTTTTGTGATATACGGTTGCTTTCCGGGTTCAGATTTGGGTTCCAGGTTTGATCGATGTAGATGTGCACGTATGTATGTGTGATATAATATTACACGCATGACTGAAGTTTTATTTCCGTGATGTCCAAGAGAGCTTTCTTTCCATACTTACCTGTGGTACCCTGTCTCTTGGCCAGTGGGGTCGCCAGTGGTGTCGCGCCCTGTTTTGTACATGTTTTTGTAGAGTAGCCTTGTTGTGTAATAGACATGGAAATGCGAAGTTGTGAAGAGTGGCATGTTGTTTATTCTGTTTGCATCTGTTTAGGACAGAAGGTGTATGAGTTAGGGCTGGTTGTGCAGTATGTGGATTATGTTGTAAGGTTCTGAATTGTGCAATGGGTGAGAGGCGCTTGAATGAGAGTTTTTAAGTTGGTGTATTTGTGTTAGGTGTGGGGGAGGAGCAAAAGTGTGTCACTAAAGATGGTTTAGAATGTGTATTATTTGCATATTCAGGAGGATGGGAGTGGGTGTATGTTTCAAGTATGTGATTAAAAGTATTATGCAAAAGTGTGTGTGAGATTTTCATTTTCTGGTGTGTGTTATGTTTTTTTTTTTGAGTAGTGAGAGGAGATGATGTTGTCGAATTTCTGAAAGGGATTTGTATTTAAAGTATTATTGGTGAGTGGAAGTTGAATGGTAAAAGGGGTGATGTTGTGTTTTAGAAAATGGTGTATGTGGTGTTAGACTGGGGATGGAAAGAGTTATCAGTATTTGTGTTGGATTTGATAGCTGGAAGAGGTATCATATGGGGTGGGATGGAGTGGAGTGCAAGGATTGTTTTATTGCGTGTTTTTGGCAAAGAGAGGAAGAGGGTGTTTGTGGATGAAAAGATGTAGGGCTGAGTAGGGTTTGGATGTGACAGAAAGGGGTCTGTTAGGAGTAAGCAGAGGGTAAATCTAGTGCTTTGTATGAACAGGGAGTGTGTGCCTGGATGTATTAAAGATGTGTATAGTATGGTTATGTGTTGTGTTGGTGATGTGTGGATTTGTTGGTGCTATAGGACAGAGTGTTATTTTGTGTGAGAGTTATGTTGTCATTGTTTGTTAGTTGGGGTAGAAGGGGTGCATAGGTATGGTTTGTGGAGTTTTGTAGTGGTTGTTGAGATAATGAATTATTTTTAGTACATAAGTAGAGTGCTTTTGCTGTGATTGTGTTAATATGTTTGTGGATGTGTTAAGGTGGGTGAAGGTGAATGGTAAAAAGGGCAGCATTTCTGGCCCTAGGTCTGACCAGTCCTGAACAGGCTCAAACTGGCAACTGCTATTGTCCTCTCTGCACTTAGCCTCGATGCCTGGGCTGAGACACCCGAAGACCTAAGCTAAAATAACCCTTGGTCAGGTGACCTTTGGCCTATGAAAACCCTAGCCCTAACCCTAAGAAATCAGAACTCTAACCCTAAGCCTTAGGACCAATAAGAGACCAAGCTGTTTCAACATATCCCAGCCCTAGCCCTAGTAGCAAGTAAGTTATAACCCCTAAGTCCAATAGAAACCCCGGCCCCAGGAGCCAATCAGAGTCCCAGACCTATCTGCCAATCAGAACCCTAACCCTAAAGCCTAAGTCGAATAAAAAAGATAGCCCCAGGAACCAATCAGAGCCTCAGACCTTCCAGTAAATCACAGCCTTAAACCTAAGCCCTAAGTCTAATAGAAACACTAGATATAGGAACCAATCAGAGCAGAAATGTAACAACCATTCGCGAACTTATATAAGAGGCATGTGACCTTAAGCACAGGCTGCTGGATAGGGAGCTGGGAGCAGCTCCTCAAGACAGAGTCTTCTGGGAGACAGATAGGCTCAATTCACACTCTGGATTTTCTTTTCAGTTCTCTGCAGGTAATGGCCAACACTGAGCCACTAAAAATACCGCATTTCACACACTTAAACAACTCATTCTTCAACCAAAAACTAGCGCTACAAATACTTTCCAAACACAGTTTAAACCCTAAGAGCAGATTCTGGAAGTCTCAAAGGTCACTCTGCTTAGGCTCTGGGGTGTATTTTAGCTTTTCCCTTGAAAAGACAAAACGGATCTGGAGATGGATTGCCTTTAAACAGGCCTTATCACAGTTTAGGGAAGACTAGTATAGAAATGTGAGCAATCAATGGTAGGTAAAAATAGCAGTTTTAAACTACAAAGCCCACAAACCAAGAGCTAAATGTAAGCAGTCACAGGCATGTAAATCTGCAGTTTTAAAGTAAAAATCCCACACACCAAGAGGTAAATGTAGAGGAAAAAGCGCTTTTGAAGTTTAAAAAAATACACAACACGAAGTGTCTTCTTACCATCCCCTGGTCTTTTTCTCACTGAGCTGTTGGGGCACAGAGAAGCAGGAGCCAACAAAATAGAGGTGGCTGTCTTGGGGTTCCCTCCACAAACTTTAATCACTGTGTGAGTTACATGAATGCTCCACAGTGGGGCTGAATAGCACATAAAGGGTTGAAGCTGACTTCTGTGTTGCATACACTTTCGCTAATGCCAGCTCGATGGTGGCTGACATGACAGCATGCTTGTAGGTCCGTAAGTATAATTATTGCCATTTTGGCAGGCAATTTCCTACTTTACACATCCGTTCCAGACAAATATAAAAATTCATATTTTGAACATTGTGGCAATTTCATCTTTAGATGTGCTTGTACAGATGACCTGTGGTAATTCAGTGTTTGTATTGATACTGATATGGATTGCAGACGAGCATCAGACGGTTTGTGAATCAGGGCCTAGGTGTACAAAGGAAGCATATGTCACATTGAAGTATAGCTGAGGCTTGCAGAGACATACATCTATTTGTAACAATATATTTTTTTAAACATCTCCCCAGGAGTTGACACAAACGCTCAGTAAAATTATGCGTATCGCCTTAAAATATGTTGCCATATTATGTAGCACTGTGTGCTAAACCGTACTCTCACTTTTAATTTTTGTATAGTGTATTTTCACTTGAGCTAAGCTTAAAGGGCGTCAGGGTGCGGACATAAAACTGATAGATACACAAATGTGTTAAAAAAAAGTGTGAGACTACCGTGGCAATAAAAACAAGCATTTGCAATGCAATAGGTCTCGTATTAGGAAAGTTTGAGCTATTGGTCTTGTAAATGACAAATTTTTCATTTAGGTTTTGATTTTGAAAATAGCGAAATTAATAGCTTTGTCATTTACCATGCCAATAGTTATAACTTTCGCAAATGTGACACCTATAGCATTTGTAATGCAATATGTGTTGTATTTACGTGACTTATATGTATTGATATTACAAATAACAATGTTATGCTATGCTATATTTTGTTATGCTATGTTTTGTTGTGTTTAATTATGCTATGCTTTGTTTTGTTATGCTACGTTTTGTTATGCTATGTTTAGATATGCTATGTTTTGTTATGCTATGTTTTGTTATGCTATGCTAAGCTTTGTTTTGTTATGCTATGCTATGTTGTGTTTTGTTATGCTATGCTATGTTGTGTTTTGTTATGCTATGCTATGCTTTGTTATATATGCTATGGTTTGTTGTGTTTTGCTATGTTTTGTTTTGCTATGTTTTGTTATGCTATGTTTTGTTATGCTATGTTTTGTTATGCTATGCTTTGGTGTGTTTTGCTATGTTTTCTTTTGCTATTCTATGCTTTGTTATACTATTCTATGTTTTGTTTTGCTATGCTTTGTTTTGTTATGCTATGTTTTGTTATGCTATGGTATGTTTTGTTGTGTTTTGTTATTCTATGCTTTGTTATGCTATGCTATGTTTTCCTATCCTATGCTTTGTTTTGTTATGCTATGCTATGTTTTGTTATGCTATGCTGGTGAGGGTGAGTGAGGGTGGGTGGGTGAGGGTGGGTGAGTGAGGGAGGGTGGGTGAGTGAGGGTGGGTGAGTGAGGGTGGGTGAGTGAGGGAGGGTGGGTGGGTGAGTGAGGGAGGGTGGGTGGGTGAGTGAGGGTGAGTGAGGGTGAGTGTGTTAGAGCGAGGGTGAGAGGTTGTGTATCCTATGCTTTTTTTATTATGCCATGCTATGTTTTGTTATGCTATGCTGATGAGGGTGTATGAGGGTGAGTGAGTGAGGGTGAGTGAGGGTGAGTGAGGGTGTGTGAGGGGGTGTGAGGGTGAGGGGGAGGGTGTGATGGTGTGTGAGGGTGAGAGGGTTGGGAGGGTGAGGGGGTGTGAGGGTGAGGGTGTGAGGGTGAGTGAGGGTGTGTGAGGGTGTGTGCGGGTGAGGGGGTGTAAGGGTGAGGGGGTGAGGGTGTGTGAGGGTGAGGGGGGTTTGAGGGGGGTGTGAGGGTGAGGGTGTGTGATGGTGAGGGTGAGGGGGGTGAGGGTGAGGGTGTAAGGGGGTGTGTGGGTGTGTGAGGGAGTGTGGGTGTGTGAGGGAGTGTGGGTGTGTGAGACAGAAATAGAGGAAGAGTGGAAAGGTCAAGACAGTGAAGGGGCAGGAGAGAGTGAGACGGAAACTGAGGAAGAGTGGAGAGGCCAAGACAGTGAAGGGGCAGGAGAGAGTGAGGCGGAAACTGAGGAAGAGTGGAGAGGCCAAGACAGTGAAGGGGCAGGAGAGAGTGAGGCGGAAACTGAGGAAGAGTGGAGAGGCCAAGACAGTGAAGGGGCAGGAGAGAAAGAAACAGAAATAGAGGAAGAGTAGAGAGGCCAAGACAGTGAAGGGGCAGGAGAGAATGAGGCGGAAACAGAGGAAGAGTGGAGAGGCCAAGACAGGGAAGGGGCAGGAGAGAGTGAGACAGAAATAGAGGAAGAGTGGAGAGGCCAAGACAGTGAAGGGGCAGGAGAGAGTGAGACAGAAATAGAGGAAGAGTGGAGAGGCCAAGACAGTGAGGGGGCAGGGGAGAGTGAGACGGAAATAGAGGAAGAGTGGAGAGGCCAAGACAGTGAAGGGGCAGGACAGAGTGAGACAGAAATAGAGGAAGAGTGGAGAGGCCAAGACAGTGAAGGGGCAGGAGAGAGTGAGACAGAAATAGAGGAAGAGTGGAGAGGCCAAGACAGGGAAGGGGCAGCAGAGAGTGAGACAGAAATAGAGGAAGAGTGGAGAGGCCAAGACAGGGAAGGGGCAGGAGAGAGTGAGACAGAAATAGAGGAAGAGTGGAGAGGCCAAGACAGTGAAGGTGCAGGAGAGTTTGAGACAGAAATAGAGGAAGATTGGAGAGGCCAAGACAGTGAGGGGGCAGGGGAGAGTGAGACGGAAATAGAGGAAGAGTGGAGAGGCCAAGACAGTGAAGGGGCAGGACAGAGTGAGACAGAAATAGAGGAAGAGTGGAGAGGCCAAGACAGTGAAGGGGCAGGAGAGAGTGAGGCGGAAACTGAGGAAGAGTAGACAGGCCAAGACCGTGAAGGGGCAGGAGAGAGTGACACAGAAATAGAGGAAGAGTGGAGAGGCCAAGACAGTGAAGGGGTAGGAGAGGGTGAGACAGAAATAGAGGAAGAGTGGAGAGGCCAAGACAGTGAAGGGGCAGGAGAGAGTGAGACAGAAATAGAGGAAGAGTGGAGAGGCCAAGACAGTGATGGGGCAAGAGAGAGTGGGACAGAAATAGAGGAAGAGTGGAGAGGCCAAGACAGTGAAGGGGCAGGAGAGAGTGAGACAGAAATAGAGGAAGGGTGGAGAGGCCAAGACTGTGAAGGGGCAGGAGAGAGTGAGGCGGAAACTGAGGTAGAGTGGAGAGGCCAAGACAGTGAAGGGGCAGGATAGAGTGAGACAGAAATAGAGGAAGAGTGGAGAGGCTTCGGTTCAAAAACTTTATTCGATTCATACAACGAATCATAAAAGTACATTTAAAATTTACAAAACGCAATTGTCCATATAAAAAGAACCATCTATTATTACACATTTTTTAAAAAGATAAAAACATATTTGGAACATTCTACAAATCAATTGACGGGATATAAGCATACAGATAATAGGACCCACATTAATCACCCTAAGTCAGCATATATTATTACACACAATAGTTAAAAATTGAGAGGCCATCATACAGCAAAAATACAAATTCCCACGGCCAAGTACAAGTCTGCGGCCAGATTATCCAGAGCGTTTCCTAATCTGGAGTGACACTCGTATGAAATTTAACATAGCGCAACATACTCCAGTGGAAGATAGCGATAACAGGTAGTCATAACCTTCTTTATGGTTAGATGGTTGCCGCCCCTTCAGGATAGGCTTAATGAATCTAATCCTTGGTTCCTTGTATAAAGTACAAAAGAGGACAACATGTATGGTACTCTGGCTTACTCTGTTATTGCAAGGACAAGGGGGCAGCCTCTCACACCAGCCCCCTTGTTTAGGAAAGGCAAAGAGAAAGTGAAGGATATTTAATCTGAACCTTGTGAGGTAAAACCGCCATTGCACATGATTTGTAAAAGTTAAATAGAACTGATGCTGTAATGTACGTGCATAATCAGCTGGCCCACCCAGACTTGGTGTGTATAGGGATTTCCAATAACTTGCTTTAATGTGGGCTTTAATGTTCCCCTGGATATTTTCGGGATTATCATAAACATTTCCCAATCCTATCCTATGCAGCATATCACTGACATATGACAGCCAAGGGATCCGCTTTGCATTATCAAGGCTCTTACAATCTTGCAGGATTTCTTTAGAGAGCTGCAGGTCATCAGATAACCATATTTTACCCCATAGTAATAGAGGTGACAGACAAACAATATCCGTGACCCTGCTCATTCCCCTTTCACCGTGGCAAAAACTATTTGATGAACCCGGTGGGATCGATAATACCCGCTTTAGGAATTTATTTTCCATCACCTGTATTATAGCAGGAGAGGCCAAGACAGTGAAGGGGCAGGAGAGAGTGAGACAGAAATAGAGGAAGAGTGGAGAGGCCAAGACAGTGATGGGGCGGGAGAGAGTGGGACAGAAATAGAGGAAGAGTGGAGAGGCCAAGACAGTGAAGGGGCAGGAGAGAGTGAGACAGAAATAGAGGAAGAGTGGAGAGGCCAAGACAGTGAAGGGGCAGGAGAGAGTGAGACAGAATTAGAGGAAGAGTGGAGAGGCCAAGACAGTGAAGGGGCAGGAGAGAGTGAGACAGAAATAGAGGAAGAGTGGAGAGGCCAAGACAGTGATGGGGCGGGAGAGAGTGGGACAGAAATAGAGGAAGAGTGGAGAGGCCAAGACAGTGAAGGGGCAGGAGAGAGTGAGACAGAAATAGAGGAAGAGTGGAGAGGCCAAGACAGTGAAGGGGCAGGATAGAGTGAGACAGAAATAGAGGAAGAGTGGAGAGGCCAAGACAGTGAAGGGGCAGGAGAGAGTGAGGCGGAAACTGAGGTACAGTGGAGAGGCCAAGACAGTGAAGGGGCAGGAGAGAGTGAGGCGGAAACTGAGGAAGAGTGGATAGGTCAAGACAGTGAAGGGACAGGAGAGAGTGATACAGAAGTAGAGGAAGAGTGGAGAGGCCAAGACAGTGAAGGGTAGGAGAGTGAGACAGAAACGAAAGGCACATGGCGCATTGCGAACAAATGTGAACATTAACAATGCAAAAATACAACAAAGCAAGGCGAAGTTGTGGTGTGCATGGTCCTAAGAACAAACTGCAGGAAGAAGCTGCCTCAGCCATGTCTGGAGGATGTAAGAAGGGGTCAACAGAAGGCCATTCCTGGCCAGGCAGCCATTGTTCCAGTGTCGTCCCCTTTACATGGTCAGTAGGAGCAAGTGGGAGGAGGGAGTGGGAGAGGGGTGTGAGATAGATCGAAGCCTTTATTGTTGTCAGTGGCCGCAGGCTGCCAGTGGGAGGGAAGGAGCATATGGCAAGTGGCGGGGGAGTCTGGTGCGAGGCGTGGGGGGCAGGGGAGGGGGAGCAGGCATATGGGGTGTGAGTGAGGCCACGCGCGCGCCTGGGAAAGCTTGCGTATTACCATGAAGGTTTATGTGACAGACCAAACCTTAGCTAGCCTCTTTGCAGGTCTCTTTAGCAGAGGCGGTCCTATGCACGAGACCTGACAACAAAGGGTTTCTGAGGGGACAGATTGCAATCTTGGAAAATTGGACAATCTGCCCACGAGCATCGGCAGGCACGAGAGAAGGAACTGAACACAAAATTGACAGTTGTCTAAAAACACAAAACGGCTTTCTAGGTGTAGTGTATGAACACAAAAAAGGTAGAGTGTCTAAAAACACGGAAAACAAGCGGTTCTGTAGTTCTAGTCCCCAGAGGGTTCAATTCTTATTGAGGGTGAGAAAACATAACACACATGCCTCAGTGGAGACAGGAGACATGCCAGTCTAAAAACACAAAAGGTAGAAGCTTCTATAGACAAAATATAGGTCTAAGCAGACAGATGCGAACGGACCACACTCAAAATGGCTTGTTAAAACGTGCAGCATTTTAGTTTGTGAAGACTATGGTGTTTTTTTTTTTTACAAAGCTTGACAACAAAAAAACGCAGCATATACGCACAGCATGTGTGTTGAAGGGGGTGTGAAAGCACCGACTGCGCATCTGTTTAAAGGTAACGCTGCTGCATTTGTGTCCGAGGGTGGTAGAGGCCGGAAGCAACTATGGGCTATTGTGCCTGAGACTTCCCACGCGATGAGAAGTGAAAGAAATCAAGCTACATTCTCGGAGAGTAGCGGGGACTAGTCTGGAACGCCCCTGGATGCACAGAGTGCACATTCAGTGCTTGCTGCACGCAGACGTCAGGCTGTTAAATTAAAAGTCACATTTTCTATTAACTCGCATGGAAGACTCGAGAGAATGCCATACCTGCTGCAAACTGTGTGCATCCCGCCAGGCTCAAAATAAAAGCGGCTGCCAAGTACAGTGGAGAACATTGTATGTTTACATCAACTAATACAACAAGTGGCAATGCCGTGGTAACCTGAGCACTTGTGTGGTGGTACAAACAATAGTTGAAAAGCTGCAAGGACGCTTTTTCAAAGCAATTACGGCAACATTTTACCACAATAAAAGCGGAGAAAAAGGCACACGATCACAGCGGGCTTTGAGTGTGATGGACAAAACGCGTTCTCCAACTCTGTTGCGGATGGCAGGGCAAGAATTGTTAAAGACAAGCATGCATTTTTTAAACAAATATAAAAGCTGGGAGATAGGCGAAATATAAACAATATAGTAAAACTAATAACAATGAACGACAACCACTTCTGATGAAAGAAACCTGATTTTGCAAACGCCCAGGGCTAAAACAGCGGGGAGCGCACTGGGAGGGGGTGACTAATACAACAAGTGGCAATGCCGTGGTAACCTGAGCACTTGTGTGGTGGTGGACGAAACGCATTCTCCAACTCTGTTGCGGATGGCAGGGCAAGAATTGTTAAAGACAAGCATGCAATTTTATTTAAAAATATAAAAGCAGAGAGATAGGCGAAATATAAACAAGCTAGTAAAACTAATAGCAATGAACGACAACCATATCTGATGAAAGAAACCTGATTTTGCAAACGCCCAGGGCTAAAACAGCGGGGAGCGCACTGGGAGGGGGTGACTAATACAACAAGTGGCAATGCCGTGGTAACCTGAGCACTTGTGTGTTGGTACAAACAATAGTTGAAAAGCTGCAAGGACGCTTTTTCAAAGCAATTACGGCAACATTTTACCACAATAAAAGCGGAGAAAAAGGCACACGATCACAGCGGGCTTTGAGTGTGATGGACGAAACGCATTCTCCAACTCTGTTGCGGATGGCAGGGCAAGAATTGTTAAAGACAAGCATGCATTTTTTTAAAAAATATAAAAGCTGGGAGATAGGCGAAATATAAACAAGATAGTAAAACTAATAACAATGAACGACAACCACTTCTGATGAAAGAAACCTGATTTTGCAAACGCCCAGGGCTAAAACAGCGGGGAGCGCACTGGGAGGGGGTGACTAATACAACAAGTGGCAATGCCGTGGTAACCTGAGCACTTGTGTGGTGGTGGACGAAACGCATTCTCCAACTCTGTTGCGGATGGCAGGGCAAGAATTGTTAAAGACAAGCATGCAATTTTATTTAAAAATTTAAAAGCAGAGAGATAGCTCTGTTGCGGATGGCAGGGCAAGAATTGTTAAAGACAAGCATGTAATTTTTAAAAAAAATATAAAAGCTGGGAGATAGGCGAAATATAAACAAGCTAGTAAAACTAATAGCAATGAACGACAACCACTTCTGATGAAAGAAACCTGATTTTGCAAACGCCCAGGGCTAAAACAGCGGGGAGCGCACTGGGAGGGGGTGACTAATACAACAAGTGGCAATGCCGTGGTAACCTGAGCACTTGTGTGGTGGTACAAACAATAGTTGAAAAGCTGCAAGGACGCTTTTTCAAAGCAATTACGGCAACATTTTACCACAATAAAAGCGGAGAACAAGGCACACGATCACAGCGGGCTTGAGTGTGATGGACGAAACGCATTCTCCAACTCTGTTGCGGATGGCAGGACAAGAATTGTTAAAGACAAGCATGCAATTTTATTTAAAAATATAAAAGCTGGGAGATAGCTCTGTTGTGGATGGCAGGGCGAGAATTGTTAAAGACAAGCATGCAATTTTTTTAACGAGTCATGGCCTGCGGCCGTGAATAAGTGACGGTGGGGGGCGGGGCAGCGGAAGCCTTTGATGTGGCAAATGCTGCTGGCAGGGGGAAGCTTGTGCACGAGGAGCTTGTCACGTGATTCGCTTCTCGTGAACTTTTGAAAATCCGGATCGTAAAAAGTCAGCTTTCTGGATTGACTGCATTAGGTCTCTCTACGAGACCTAAAAAGCAGAGCATATCGATAAAGTTATAAGCAAAGAGCGAGAAGAGAAACTGTAGTGCGAGAATAGGAAACAAAACAGTTGTACAAAAAATAATTGGGATACATGTTGGGTGCACTGTCATCTGGAAAATGACGGGAACAACAGTTAATCAATGTGCAAGGATAAAACGTGCGCAGGTGGGATGCAAGGGCTAGGTTCCACTTTCGGTTCAAGGGCAGATGAATAAGTCTTCGATTGTAAGAACAGATTGTTTCCAGATTGTGTGTATGATGGAAGCATACGTTGTATGGTAATGGGCTAAAACATGAACTATAGCTGATTTGGTTAAATGGAGATCAGTTCCCACAAGAGAAGTGACCTCCACCCTGGTGCAATCCCCAATCAAATGTACTAATAAATGTAGCCTTTTTTTGGAGTGCTCTGACCACAAAAGCATATATAGGTTTTCCAAAGGTGATTGAATGTGCCAACGCCAGAGCAAAATATTTTATAGTTGTATTGCTCAACCCATTAAAAAATGTTAATACAAAGTAGTTTATTGGACTTGGAAGTTCTATGATTAAATTGTGATTCTCTTTAATAAAATAGGATACTCTTGCTTGCCTCACAGAAAGTTATTTAATTTATATTTTTTTCTGTCAGGGAATTAACTGAATAGCCACGATCAATTGAATACATCATTTTTAAACTTGCTGTTGCATCTCAGTCAAGAAATTGACTAAAAGGAGGGACTGGTGGTAGGTCTTTATAATTGTGGTCATTGCTCTAACACATTTTTAGCAAGGCATCAGGAAAGGTGCACAGCCAACACATTCAAAAGTGTATTCCAACAATGTGGTATGTGTCAGGGTCAAGTACTGTATTTGAAAACACTAGACAGAATAGGGTGTATCCCTGAGAATTCCAATTGGATCACCTTAAACATATGAAGTGTAAACTTAATTATATGAAAAGTCAAAGGACTGTGGAGAATACACCTCTCTTACGAGGGCAGTAACGCCTTGTTCTTACTCAAGATGCGGGAATTACATTGGATTATCA
Source organism: Lissotriton helveticus (assembly GCF_964261635.1). Classification (NCBI taxonomy): domain Eukaryota; kingdom Metazoa; phylum Chordata; class Amphibia; order Caudata; family Salamandridae; genus Lissotriton; species Lissotriton helveticus. Next base: position 898,439,891 of record NC_136065.1, on the reverse strand, counting down.
GCATGAAGAATGATTAAAGGGATGCCTTTGGGTGGCAATTACGAGATACAATTGCATTATAACTTCAGCATGAACCGGACTAGAGTTGTCTTACATAGGTACACAAAAAACCACCAAGTCTGCGTTTACAACTCATTGCTATCCATAGCATTTCCAAACCAATATTCATGTTATTTTAAACAATTTTACATGAAGCTAGTGTTTCACTATGATTACACAAAATCAATGCTAAGACTATGTTACAGTCAACTTACATTTGTAACAATGTTTATCAGAAGTCCTATGTCTAATAATTTTTCATTTCTTGTAGTTTAAGTAATTGAACCCTGATTTGTTCTAATGTTTTACAGCTGCGTTGTGGTACATTACTAATTTATTTTATTAATTAATACCATGAAAGTATCCGATTGATTGCTTTTGCTCGATGTGTCAAACTGGATAATTTCATATTGCATACGCCCTTTTGTTTATTGAAATACATGATTGATTCACTTTTATGACAACCTAAAACTATCTATGAATTTATCTCATATCTCCAATGTCTAAAGCTGTTGACAGCCACTGAACAATGTAACCGTGTTTACATCATGTCGTTTTGCGATCTGACATGCAACGTTTATGTACAAACCACTAAGTCAACGTATATGGCCATAGGGAAGTCCCTCTTTGTCATGGACTCTGTAGTCTTTCTGGAATGCCTCCATACTCACAAATTATTTTAAAACCCAAATATTCATGACTTTTCTAATGGTTGTTTGTGTTGTGTTTCTTAATTTTTCCCTTGGTACCTGTTTTAGTACAATGTCTTTAAGCATCACTTGGCTCTGCAGCAGGCATTTTCGTTCTCGTCTGAAGAATAGTGGATGTTCATCCATACTGCCTTGCGAAGGGCTGATCTCTGAGCTTATAGCTGATGTGGTTTATTCCTACTTGTGATTTTTCGACACATCCTCTTAGCATGCACTGTTGATTCATTTCTAGTTTGGGCGGCAGCATGCTAAAGAAGGCTAGTGGGACTAAGATGTGTGGACTGAGGTAATTTGCCTCTTATGTCTTAGAGTCTGTCTGTACTAGGTAAGTACAACCTCTGTGTCACTTGACTCTTGGTGGTAGCGAGAATTCACTGGCTTCTCAGGGAGGTAGTGCTGGGGTGTGGAAACTCAGAACTCAACAACTACTCAGTAGAGCAGTAGAGCAATAACTGAATGTCCAATTCAGTGCTTTACTTAGATGAGAAAAGTTATTTAATACATATGGTTAAAATGCCACACAGAAATTAGCAGCAGATACAACAATAATACTCGATCTTGGGGTACTGGAGTTGGGGATGTAGTCCTCCCCTTAACCTCTTCCCAGGTGTCGCTCTTCTCTCATAAATGTAGGCAAGTACCCTTTTAGGTGAGAGAGTTTTTTGTGACATGAAAAAGGCTCAGGTGCAGATATGGCAGTTTAATAATGATTGCACTAATTTCAGTTAAATCCCTTGGATGCATTCCATCTACCACAACAAAGGCCTTCAAGTCCTTTAGGCAGCCAGTGGGAAACCTGTAAAATACATCCCGGATCTCTCCCTATCTGGGAGGAGACATGCTCGCTCCAGATGCAGTATATGATATCTGGATATCAATGAGAGCTGCTGACTGGAGCCCTTGACCGAATGCAGGTACCGGGAGGGGGGAGGTGGGGGGGGGGGGGGTCCAGAGGAATCTCTCAGCAGGCACTAGACCCTCTTCTGGGACAAGCTGCAATGAGCTGCAACTGAGGAGCCATGTAGACAGGGGCCATAATGTCATGATGGAAACCACTGGGAGCACTTTCGAATTCATCAGTGGTGATGATCATGGGCATACTCTTGGGGTTGATGACACCAAACACCATGGGCACAGTTCATGCTTCCTGTAGCGATGCCTACCACAGCACAGTTCTTGGTTTTCGTTAGCGACATCAACAATGGCACAGCTCTGGGTTTCAGTGGCAAAGGCCATGGGCATGACTTGTGTATGATGTCCCATAACAGAATGATTTTGATATGGACATCGGCAGGCCCAGTTTAGGGAGCAACAGATTAAGTAGTTACTCCTGGGCCTCAGACATTTGGACTGAGTAATGGTCCAGGGTGAGTCTTCTTGCATGTCGGCGAAGTCTGCCATTCCTGCTCAAAAGAGCACATCTGTAGAGAGTCTGCGCCTTCACTCCTAGGGCTTGGATATCACTCTCTGCAGTCTTCCTTCTCCTGGTAGACCCACAGCACTGAGGTCTTGCTTCTTTTGGCACTCCCTGTACAAACACAGCTCCTGCATGGTTGGAAGGCTTCTACCTTTCTCTGCAGGCAGAATTGTTTACAGATACTTTAGGTCAGGGTACAGCTCCTCAGCAAGGCAAGACTCTGGGTGATGTCCACTCACCTCTGGGAAGGTGGCTGTCAATCTAGACCATCTCTGAGTACATAAAAGTATTCATCGGAGCACCCCCTTCCTAGCTCAAAGTGAACTTGGAACTGGATCTGCAAATGCATCAGGTTTTTTGCAGTCAAAAAGACCAGGGTTTTGGATACTCTTTCTGCTTTCAAGTGCCACTCCAGGCTTTTTTCTAGACATATGCTTTGGGTGCTCCTCTCATCAAGGTAGCAAAAGACACACAATTGATGGACAGAATGCAGAACAAATCAAAACATTTACTCCTAGTCACCAGTTCTGGGTTAAATCCATCATTCTTTTGCTCACTATGCAACCCCAGTTTAGACATGTCCATATGCAAATCAGTCTTGACCCTGTGCCTCATGGGAACAGTCCAGTCCGAACTGCCAAGTCAGGTCCTCCCAGGCCTGGAAACAAGCATCATAGGCCCAGTTTCCAGGTTTCACCCCCATCAGCCAGGATAGCTTGAATTCTTGCAACAAGGTAATCTGCAACCTGGAGTACCCGATTCAGAGGCATAAAGAGGTGTGAGTTTTCTGAACTAATCTTATCAACAGCCACACTAAACAGTGATCAGGGCAGGCCTTACCTACAGGCTCCTTCTCACTGACAGAGACTGCTGGCCTGCCCTTCACACCCACCTTACACCAAATGGCAGCGCTACACTAAGATTAATAAGCAGCGTCTCCCAGAAAAAGGACCTCTGCCTTAAACAGTCTCTACGTCTCCTCTCCCTATGTTCAGGCATGTCAGAAAACACGTTCACTGTATGGGAAAACAACCTCAACTCAATCTTGTTAACAGGAAAAGCCAGGAGCTTCCAAAATGAAACACACTAGCCGTCATACTCCGGTTCACTCATGCACATAATGCATGTACCATACTTGCCACATACATAACCGTGTGCAACATACAATTGGAATGCTACCCATAGGATCTGGGTTAGCAGATCGAAGTGTAACTTTACACAAATGGGCCACCAGGACTCCACTCCAGTGACGCATATAAAATGGTTAGGTCAAACTATTTGTTTTAAAATTTCTTTCTATTTTCACAGTGCTCACTTAACAAAACATGGAGGTCACATTACACAGTATATCATCAATCAGTAGATCACGAGAACAGTGGTCACGTCAAATGTCAGTTGACCAAGTTATTATAATGTGGTTAGTCAAACTATTAATTCACAACACACTGTGGGGCATATTATCAAGGACCGGTGTTAAAATTATGGGCTTGATAATACGCCCTTGTTAATTCCCATAGAAGCCCATGTTCTTGTGTTAACATGGGCTTCTATTGGAATTAACAAGGGCGTATTATCAATCCGATTATCGCCGTTTTATTGGCAGTTTCCTGCTGATAAAACAGCAATAATTTTAACACCGGTCCTTGATAATATGGCCCCAAATTCTGCCTGTTAAATCGATGATAAGGACTAGTATAATCCACTATCTGCCAAATTAGGTCATGGTGGGTACGCCCCTCCAGGTCACAGGACATGTCCAGGACCTCACTCTTGTCAAGGGACAGGTCTAGGCCTTTCTGCACACACTAGATTAGTGTGAGCCTAAGGTCAAAATCAAAAACCAGGATATCAGATATTCAGAGACGGGCACTCAGAGCAGTGAAGTCCATCTGTACCTCATGCAAGGAGCTTTCCCGTACCAACAACTTTTTTTCCAATCTAGACTCCTGGTTTGGACTGCTTGTAAAATGGTTTCATCATGAGGAAGACCTTGCCAATTAAGACAATATAGTCGAAGCATCTGCATGGTATGGATTGTTAGGCAGAAATTATTATGCGACAACTGTGGCTCTTGCTGCTTTGTGAAAAGTAATTGGCGTTTTTCCATGTTTTTACTTGCAATTTGGCACTCTTCACTATAAATAATGACCACTGATCAATGTACACTGTTGTGAATTGTGATTGTCATATATTTAGGAGATTATTTTAAATATACTGAGAAGCTATGTTCTATCCCAATCTTTGCCATTCTTTGGTTATATTTTTAAATATCAAATTCTGCATCACTCTAAAAGCAACTGCGTCAGTCAAAGGCAGTCACCTCCTAAAAAAGTGTGATCATCACAAACCGTTAGAAATGGAGGTTTCTAGTTGGCAGTGGAATCCACCCTGTCCAGGTAGGGACCCTTCCTTCTTGTCAGGATGAGTAAAGTATACACCTAAGTTTGCCTGTGCTCAGCCTCTGGGAGCTTGGCACTGAGCAGTCAGTCAGACACGCCAATTTCAAAATATCACTTTAAGAAGTTTCTTGTGCAAATATAGCTCTTAGAAGACAATAGCTCCAACTGGGGCCCAACATTGTGAAAGGTTGAAATCCAAATTACAGCGCCAACCGTGAAGCGCGTGAGTCAGCCACAGAGTCACATGGACCCCTAGATAAAAATTACCTTTTGTGATGATACAAACAACAATATTGCATGGCGTCGGGGAGGTTATGAGGTGCCTGTGACAAACGGTGTTGGTTCCCAACTACCACAGGGGAGGTAAGGCATCAGTTCCTTACTGCCACAGGAGAGGTGAGGCGTCAGTTCCTTACTGCTGCACAGGAGAGCAGAGGAGACGGCTCCTTACTGTTGCAGGGGAGGTCAGGCGTTGGTTCCTTACTGTGCTGTTGAGGTGGCGTGGCGTCGGCATCAGTGCGTTGGTTCCATACGATGGTGCAGTGTCAGGCAGTCACCCAAGTCAGCTATCAACTCCGCAATGCTGTCGTTGTAGGGTGGTTCCTTGAGCACTCCATGAGCAGTGCCCTCTGTCCGGGTGCAGGTAGCAGCCTTAGTGACTAAGTCAGATTCGATCCGGAGGCGGCGTTGACAGACGTCAAGGCTGCGGTGTTATCATGGTCAGTACTGTGCTGATCCAGCGAGCAGTGAAAATGGCGTCGGTGCAGGCAGCAGTGTTGGAGATATCATCGTGGATCCTTTTCTTGAAGTCACAGCACAGCAACACAGCACAGCACCGCAAAACACCTCCAGTGGCCCACAACTGGCATAGGCGCCACTTGGCAGGTTCAGGACGCAATGGAGTCCAGGTGCTGTAGGTGAAGTCTTTGTGTCCCTGAGACTTCTTAAAAGGAGGCAAGCTCTACATCAAGACCTGAAGGAGGATACCGCAAAGTAAAAGTCCAGTCCTTTCCACTGCCCACAGACAGAAACAACAACTTCAGGACAACCCAGCAAAGCAACACACAGCAAAGGGGCAGCACTCCTCTTGACAACTCTTCAGCTCCTCTTCTTGGCAGGGTCCTTTTATTCCAGTAGTGTTCTAAAAGTCTGGAGGTTTAGGTCCAATACTTATACCTCTATTACCCTTTGAAGTCAGCACACTTCAAAACAAGGGTGCAGACAGCATTGTGAAAGGCAGCCTCAGCTGTTCAGGTCTGAGTGACAACTCTTCCCACCACCTTAGCCCAGGAAGACTCATCAGAATATGAAGGACACACTTCAGCACAAGTTAATGTAATGCCTGAATCTGTCTCGCCCTGACTAGGATTGTGGTTCCTGCTTGGACAGCGTGCATAGCTCTGCCAAAGAGAAACTCAATTTCTAACAGTGCTGGACTGAGAAGGCAACTCTTTCATCAGGACTAACCTGGTTCCTGTATCCAACCCGCACTCCTACTCGTTCAGCCGGAACTTGTGTCTTTCTCCCGGTCCTGCACAACCAAATAGCCACGAGTGGTGCTTTGTGTTTTTTATTTGCTATTTTCACCTAAATCTTTGAAATTGCATCACTCCGGTTCTATTTGGTTTTTGTCATTTTAGTCTTGTTTTATTTGTTACATTCTTCTCTATATTTCTAAATTGGGGTGGGGGATTTTTTGTCTGTTGTGTTTTCATTCTGTTACTGTTTGAAGTACTGCATAATTCATGCAAACTAAAATGCATTTTACTGATCGCAAAAGGCCTGATTCACAGAATCGGGCCATTTGAGACCTGTAAAATGCATGATACATGTGGCCCTGAGTTCCTTAATTGCAAGTGAAACCATAACATTGGGAAGGGAAAGCCCCAAAGTATTTACGAGCTGCTGAACAGTTAAAGCAGATAAGCTGGTCTTGACTCTAAGTAAAATAATAGCCAAATGCATCAAATCAAATTAAAATAACATGAAGTGAGACGTTCGCAAAAAAACAGATTTAACCCAATAAACATCACAATCACAGAAATTACACTTAATTTATTATTACAATAGACCATAGACCAGATGTCTTCAAACTGTTTCATGCCAGATCCCCTTGTGTGTAAGGACCCCCTCCTGACAAAAACTTCTAGAACTTGGTCCTCCTCATCATTGCCAACTATCAATAACCATAAATGCCCCCAATTCCCTCAGCAAATCATTTTTACTTCGGGGAAATAAATTAAACAGTGTTTAGCAAACCAAAGGTCATTAAGAGAGCGTGGGGGCATGGCGAAAGGTGTGGCTAAAACAAAGAGCCTTATTTATGAGGTGCCACAAGTCTTCTTGCTGCGCTTCCCTGCCCTACTCCAATATGAAAGGGCAGGAACGCCCCTTATTTATGAAACATGGTGCATTCCTGTCCTTTCCTCCAGCCTTGTCACATAATTGCAGGATTGTTTTTGTGCAGGAAGAGGCCCTTTTCTGCAAAAAATAGAATCCTGAGAGGGGTTTTCCTCTTTCTATGTGTGCTGCAGAATACAGCACACATAGAAAGAGGAACACACATAGAAAGAGGAAAACCAAGGAGAAATGAAAACATTTCTCCTCGTTACGCCTGCTGTGGGGAGACATAAGGTTTTGGCGCTGCCCTAGGTATACATAGTTTAACAAATCTGGGTCAGCTTCAAAATCCATGGGTGTTGCGTGAGAACACCCACCGCAATGCCTATAGAAGGCCTATTTGACATAGTGTCAGGCAATGTAGCAACTTGCACTGCTTTGTCTTACTCCATATCTATGAGGCCATGCAAAGCCATGCAGAGTGACTTTGCTTCGCCTCATAGATATGATTGAGATGCTTGTGCCGCCAAAGCTTAAATAAACGTGGCGCTCCGGCAGCGCAAGCCTCTCATAAATCAGCCCCAAAATATTTTGTTTGTTTTTTAGGTCTTTCACCATCAGGCAGCTACATATAAAATAATGGGTAGCTTAAATGAAAAATACATTTAGTCAATGGGAAATGCACGGTAGTACATTATGAAACCTCTAATATTTAAAGCACTATAGAGGTCTGTGTGTAACCAGATAGACATAGAATTAAATTTGGTTGGCACAGTGGAGAATAGTGACTTGTGTATTTTTAGTACTATGAGGTCACAGCCTGTGACAGAAAGCACAGTGAAAGTGGAAGTCGTTATTTTATACTTGCATTACACACATTATAATATAGACTGCTAAAAACTGTGCAAATAGTTTTAAAATAAAATGGAGCTTCCAAAATGTAGATTTGAGTAATATAAGACCATAAGTAATGTTTTTTTTGCACACCTGTCCCTTTAACACCTCCTCAGGGGTACTAAGCACTGTGTAAATGCAGTTATGGTTAAAAGCATGTACTTCACAGCCCAGTTGTTACCTTTTTGCAACACCATGCAAAAAAAGCACATCTTAGCCATCACAATGCTTGCAGTGATTCAAGCAATTAAAGCCAGAACCACTCCCAAGCACCCTTTACATTTGCAGATTAATCCTAGTGCACATTTGCATGTCATTCAGGCAAACAGACACCCTGGCATGAACACTTGCTTGAAGGATTGTTTTACCAGGCCTCTTCGTTTTACACCACGAGAGAGAGGAGAGCTAAACAGTGGGCCATATGTATCAAGCAAGTTCGCATTCGCAAAGGCTGTAATTCGCAAAATTTCGGCCTTTACGAATGCGAATTTGCTAAATGGTATGTATTAAACAAAACGTGCAATATTTGCGATTCCTTATTTTGCGATTGCATTTAAGGAATCGAAAATTTTGCGATTCCTTAAATGCAATGTAAGAAGCAAAAAAAAAATAGTAAATTGGCCTAAAGGAATCGCAAATTACTACCAACTTCTCGTTGGTGGTAAGTTGCGAATTCCTTCCAAAATAAATATTTTTTCATTTTTCAAAGTGCCATGTGACGCTATACATGCCCTTAGGGCACCTATGTGCGCCACATGTGCACCCATGCAGATTTCAGGGGTGCAACAGGGTGTCCTTTGGACACCCCTGCACCCTTGAAAATATTCACAATTTGCGATTAGCAAATTGCGAATCGCAAATTTCCCCTTCTTTCCTACGGGCCTCCTGGCCCATAGAAACGAATGGGAAATTATTCCTTAATTGCGATTAGCAATTTGCTAATCGCAATTAAGGAATTTTAAGGAATCGCTAAAAAGAAGCGAATTTGTACATACATACCATTTTGCGATTTCTAAATAGCGATTCCTTAAAAATCGCTATTTAGGAATCGCAAAACAGAATGTTGATACATATGGCCCCTAATCTTTTAAAGTGTGTTTAATCTGGATGAGATTTGCAGATTTAAAGGAGAAATATATATTACCACTCCTCACTTTTCGTGATCTCCTACGACAGTTTCCAATAGTTGTTTCAGAATTAGGTGGATAGAAGAACTCACAAACAACCTTGGGGCATATTACCAAGGGTCCTTATCGCCACTTTAGCAGGACTTTTTCCCGCTACAGCGGCGATAATTTGATCGCCCTATTACCAAGCTGTCGCTAACACCAGTTAGCGACAGCTAATAAGCGATAGCGGGCATTTAGGGGCCACTTTGCATGTCAGCAATAATTATCGCTAATGACATGCAAAGTGGGCGTGCCAAGATGTTAGCGACTGAAAACAGTCTCTAACATCGCTATCTCCTATTACCTACAAAGGCGTAGTTTTGGAAATATTTGCGCTAGGCGCGAATATCTCCAAAAGCTAACACCTGCCCAGAGCAGTTCTTAGCCATGTTATCCAATGGGAGGTGGATAACATGGTTAAGAGCATTGTCACGATAATGTGTGAATATCGCTGTATTTCCAGCGAAATTCACGCATTTCGAATGATTTTTATCGTTTCTGAGATAAACCTTGTGGTAGCAAGGTATCTCAGCGATAAAAATCGTCGTAGCGCGGCGATAAAATTATTCCCGCTACCCCTGCTTAGCGATAAATATCGCTATTGCTAGGTAATATGCCCCCAAGATTATTAATTAATCCATATTGAATACACCAGAATGCTAGGGCAGCAATAGTAAGAGAAACAGTTTATGAAATAAAAAAATATCCTGGGATCAGTATACCATGCAGAGACTCCAGTTATGCTACTGTAATGAAGGTAAGTGCAGACTACTGAAGATCAGTTGGATGATCAATTAAAAGCTAGTAAATGCTGTTTCAGAGCAATGCTCTTATGTGGGAAGCATTGTTATTTTTAAGACTAGCCAGGTAATATACTAGCGAAGTAGAGAATAAACTAGCAATGTTAATAAAGGTGATCAATTTCGTCTGGAAACGGAACATTATTAGGCCTTGCAAAGTACGTGATAGAATTACCTCAGTACTTCAAAATGGTGGCATCATGAAGCTTGTACCTCGGGACAAAGTTGTTCTGTTTCAAAAGGCAGCAGAAAGGAGGACAAGCATTATCTCCCTGCATGGCGCCCTTGCTCTGGTTGTGAAAACCTTTTGATTTTCAGGCTGAGGTTATGGCCATTTAAGTATTCTCCGACATTCTACCAGAGCTGCTTAGGAGTTTCAAAGATCTGCTGGCATCTTGCACGGCATCCAAACATGCCCCCCCCTCTCAGGTCATTTTCCACCTTATAAACCTATTCAAGCTCATTTCATAGGGTTGAGGTGTAGTGGCGCGCACTAGTCTATGCACGTCACGTAGCTACGTGACGTGCGGCGGCCATTTTGGGGGCGGACTGCGCGCGCAGGACATTGAGAGGCGCGGCAGCCGCGAGTCCACAGCGCCGGCTCGGCGCTCTTCAGGGGAGTTTAATGTTGAATAAAAGCACCGTTCATAAGGCAACAGAGTCAGCGGTTTCATTGAAATAAGCATCATTACAGTGGCGACGAGGTCGGGATCCGACCACAACACCCAGAAAAAAACCAAAAAAAAACAGGAGGCAGCCCACCTACCACGTGGCGGAAGGAGACACTGCAGAGCCCCAGCCACGCAGACACAAGGTGCCAGCAGGACTACAAGCAACAAGGTCACCCAGTTGAAGTGGGACTGGCACAGCTGAGCAGCAACCCAGAGCAGAGCAACTGGGAACCACCAGGACTGCAAGCACCACATGAGGTACCGTACCCTGAAGAGCGCGGCAGAGCCATTACCACCCACGCAATAGGAAGGCGGCATAGAGACCCCTTAGTGGCCAGACAGCGCGTCGCACTCCGCCCACGCTATTCACAAGAAGGTCCGAACTGGCTACCTTAAAGGAGGGTGAGGGGGCTGACGCGGAGAGTCCCCAAGAGCAAACCAAGAAAGAAGAGACGGATAGCACCCCAGGTAGCCCCACAGGGAAGGGAAATAGAGCGACGACGGTCAAGGAGGAGAAAATGAGCGCACCAGCAGGATACGCCATTGCACCAGTCCAGTTCCTCCCGAAGCCAGGAGAACCACTGATGAAGTGGGAGGACTGGCGCGAATACATAAATAACTTCATAGAGGTCCTAGAGGACGAGAATGAAGAGACTTTCAAACCCAACAGGAAAAAACGTATATTATTACTCAATCTGGGGCCAGAAGGACTCAGAATATATAAAAGCCTGGTGCCCAAACAGAGAGATGGCTCAGACGATGATGTGTACGCCCATGCAATCGATGACCTGAATGAACATTATCGACCCACGGTATGTGTGTCGGTCGATAGATTCAACTTCCAGCAGAGAAAACAACGGGCGGGAGAGTCGATTGAGGAATACGTAGCGGCCCTGAAGAAACTGGCGGCCACGTGCAGGTATGGCCTGTGGGAGGAAGAGTTTATCAAAGACCAAATTGTAATGCACACCTCCAGCACGAATGTCCAGGACAAGCTATGGGCGAGTGGGGACACCACACTCAAAGACATAATGGTCATCGTCAAGAGGGCTGAACTCGCGCGGAGGTGCGCCGACGCGACCAAGAAAGAATCACCGACCGCAGCCATGGTGAACAGGATACAGGAAGAAGAACATCGCAGGGATCAGAGGTACAGAGGCGCTACGCCGAAGGGTTCCAATAAATGGCAGGGCAACACCGGAACGCAAAAGAAACAGGAAGGAAGTAGCAACAAGAAAACGTGCTACAGGTGCGGAAGCTGGTCCCACGAGGCACACGACAGAAGATGCCCCGCGTTCAGGGCCAAGTGCTTACACTGCGGCATCATCGGCCATTACGAGAAAGTGTGCCGGAAGAAAATGTCCAAGAGCGTGGTGAAATACGTAGACCAGGAAGAAGAGAACCAAGAAGAGACGGGAGAAGAAGAAGTCATCACCGTCCTATGCATATACGACCAGATAATGTGCATAGATGGGAAAAGGACAAATAAACCCGTGTTGGAAATGAAGATGGGAGGAGTAACCATCAGTGTAGTGGCGGATACGGGTTCCCCCTACACGATAATACAAAGAGCAGTGTGGGAGGAAACCTTTAGACCGAAGATAGGACCGGAGCTGGAGAAATTGGACATCCGACCAGTCACATATAATGGCGATCGTATCCCAATGGTGGGATATAGACTCTTGAAATTTGAGTTCAGAGGCAGATCGGCATTATGCAAGCTGTACATCTCAGAGAGAGGGCCGTCAGTCTTGGGGTGGCTGGACCAGGGCGACCTGGGAATCAAGCTAGACCCGGGAGGTAAAGAACAGATTTTGCTCACGGAACCAGACACATGGCCCAATCTCACCACATGGAAAGAAGACTACCCGAGAGTGTTTGGAGGCACGGTGGGAAGACTTGAAAGATTCCAACATAAGATCGTGCTCAAGGAGGACGTCGTCCCAGTTGCCCACAAAGTGAGAAATATACCCATTGCGGTTAGAGAGGCAGTCCAAAAGGAGCTTCAAGAATTGGAGAGCAAGGGGATAATCGAGCCCATCACCTGCGCAGAGTGGCTTGCACCCTTGGTGGTAGTCATGAAGCCGAACGGAAAGGTCAGGCTCTGCGTCGACCTGAGAGAGTTAAATAAGAACATTGTCGTAGAGAAATTTCCTCTCCCAAGGATCGACGAAATGTTGGCAAAGACCAGAGGGGTCAAATGGTACTCCACCATCGATTTGACCTCTGCATATCACCAAATAGTATTACACCCTGACAGCAGAAAACTTACGTCTTTCATCACCCCATTCGGATGCTACCAGTTCTGCCGCATGCCGTTCGGACTGGCCTCGGCGGCTGCAGTATTCCAAAGGTTAATGCACCAACTGTTTAAGGACTTAACTGGTATCCAGTATTTCCAGGATGACATTCTGGTAATGGGGCGAGACAAAATGGACCACGATCAAAAACTCGGGAAGGTGCTGAAAACCCTGGAAAGTAAAGGCCTCACGGCGGAATGGACCAAATGCCGGTTGGGCCTGGAGTCGGTGACCTACCTAGGTCATGAGATTGGGGCGCAGGGTATCACACCGAAAGCAGACAATGTAAAGGCTATCGCTGAAGCTCCGCCCCCCACCAACAAGGAGGAGGTCAGGTCATTTTTGGGCATGGCGGAGTATTACAGTAAGTTTGTGGTACACTTTGCTTCCAAAACGCACCATATGAGGATGCTGACCAGGGAAAGCACCAGTTTTGAATGGACCCCAGAGGCACAACAGGAGTTCGATACCATCAAAAGGGATGTCACGGGAGCAGTGCCACTAAAAGGATACGACCCACAGGGCACCACTGTGCTCACGACTGATGCCAGCGACAAGGGCTTGGGAGCAGTGCTCATGCAAGAGCGCGGACAAGGACAGATGGAGACGATCAGTTTTGCGTCCAGAGCGCTGTCAGCCACTGAAAGCAAGTACAGCGTAATCGAGAAGGAGATGCTGGCCGTGGTGTGGGCCACAGCGAGATTTCGGCAGTTCCTATGGGGCACCAGATTCCTGCTCAGGACGGATCATAAGCCGTTGGTAAAGGTATTAACCTTGAGTGGGCATGCCAACGCCACTCCCAGAATATCAAAAATGTCGCTGAAACTTCTTGAATTCAGATATGATGTAGAGTACATTCCAGGGAATAGCAACAGAGTGGCAGACTATTTGAGCAGGGCAACAGCGATGGAGCCTGGAGAAGAAGACCCCACTGACCAAAAGGAATTGGTGGCCTTGGTGGAGGATCAGGAGAAAATCATCAGCTACCAGGAGTGGACTGAGGAATACGAGGAGGACAGCGTGTTGATGGAAGTGAAGAGGTACATTGTCAAGGGGTGGCCAGACAAAAGACATGTGAGCGAAAATATCAAGCCCTACTATGAAGTAAGGGAAGAATTGTCTGTCGGAGACAAGGGAGTATTCACATACAGATGGGACAAAGTGATCCCTCCGAGAAATCTCATAACCAAGTTACTGGACTTGTTACATGAAGGCCACCTAGGCATTGGGAAGTTGAAGTCAAGGGCTAAACAAAACTACTGGTGGCCAGGAATGGACATAAGAGTGGAGAGGCATGTCAGAGAATGTCCACAGTGCCAAGGAGCGGACAAAACGCTCAAGCCCCTGCGTCCTGCGCTAGGACGGTTCGAAACCCCACAGAACCCGTGGGAAGAATTGTCAATAGACATATTGGGACCCATCCTTGATGACCAGGGCACTCAGAAGTATGTATGTGTCCTCATGGATCGATACTCCAAGTGGCCGGAGTTGAAGGTGGATGAGACCATGGACACTGAGAACATTATAAAATTTCTGTCGGACACTTTCGTGAGAGAGGGCATAACCAAATCCATCTTAAGCGATAATGGCCCCCAATTCACGTCAGAAAGGTGGAACAATTTCATGCAAAGGAACGGCATAGCCATCAAACACACAGCAATCTACCATCCCGCTGGAAACGGCTTGGTGGAACGGTTTAACCGAGTTGTGATGGGTGCCGTACAAGCAGCGATTTCATGCAACAAAGATTGGGAAAAAGCCATAGAGAACATGGTATGGGCCTACAGGATTACCCCAACGGGAACAGGATATAGCCCTTTTCAGATCCTGAGAGGGCGAGAACCTTTCACACATGACAATCGGGTCTGGAAAGAGAAGGTTATCACCAGTGAATGGTCCCCTGCGGTGGTACGTGCCAACCTAGAAAAAGCACAGTCAATATATACCAACTACTACAACAAACGGAAGAATGTAAAGGGGACAAGATTGGAAAAGGATGAGTGGGTAAGAGTAAAGCTGGCAACACTACAGAAGAAAGGAGACAGTAAATACAGCAGGCCCCTGCAAGTCAAGGAAGTGTACGATCGAGCGGCCTTGCTGAGTGACGGCAACGTGTGGTCCCAAGATCGCATGGCCAGGTGTAACAAAGTTCTACGATGGGAGCAACCTGGAGCTGAGTGGGACGACGGAGAAGAACCGAATGCAGAGGGGGAGCAAGGAAATGGCGAGCAACATGGAGAAGGAAGCGTTAGAGATGAACTAATAGAGGAAAGAGGAAGCAGGGAGGAGAACACGGCTGGACAGAGTGAGGGAAGAGGTGATGAGGGGCCGAACCAAGGGTCCCAAGAGAGATCGACCCAGGTGACCAGGAGCGGAAGGAATGTGGTGAGACCAGCAAGGTTTCGAGATTTTGAAATGAACAATTGAACTGTAAGTGACTCTTATACTGTTTGGAAAAAAGGGAGATATGTAGTGGCGCGCACTAGTCTATGCACGTCACGTAGCTACGTGACGTGCGGCGGCCATTTTGGGGGCGGACTGCGCGCGCAGGACATTGAGAGGCGCGGCAGCCGCGAGTACACAGCGCCAGCTCGGCGCTCTTCAGGGGAGTTTAATGTTGAATAAAAGCACCGTTCATAAGGCAACAGAGTCAGCGGTTTCATTGAAATAAGCATCATTACATGAGGGAATATGTTTCCAGGGTGCAAATGAGGAAAGAACCAGGGTCAGACGGGCCTCTGGGACAATCAGGCAGTGTTTGACGGGCTGGTCTGACAGATCAGTATGTGGGCCAGTCTGTAGCAGTTTGTGGGCCTGTTTAATGGTCAGCTGAGCCGGTTTTGACTCTTGATTTCCCTGATATTGCTGCGAGCAATGTCAGGAGCAAACACAAATGCATGCAATCTCCATCTATAGCTTACCTTTACAAGCTCAAAACTGGCCTAATACAAATGTGGGACACTTTTTCAGCTATCAGGTCCGCTAATGGGGGGAACTTTTCCTTCAGTGCCCTGGCTGATTTTTTGTCCCTGTCTGACCTTGGATGGAGCACACTCATATTTATTGGAGGCACGTGTAGCTCAAAGGGTTTCTCCCTGGGAAAAAATAAAAGTGAATTTAAGTGATGCATTTGTTGGGCAGGCTGATCAGACCATCATTCATTCTGATCTGACATACTTTTAATGTTTTGTCTGGATAAAAGTGGCTGAAAAATGAGAAACCTGACAAGGAGGACGGTAGTAGGAACCCATCATATGTAAAGGAAGCAACAACAGCTTAGACTGCATGCCCACGATATACATAGGGTTCCTATGACACTGCATTAGATGTCCCTCAGGTGAAGTCATACACTGCACACAGGTAGTTCTACCTACCATGGAATGATGAAAAAAATCACATGAAGTGGGTGAGGGCTGGACGTCTTTTTAGGTAACACTCCCAGCAAATACTAAGCAGAGGACATGAGTGTGTCATGCTCCACAGTGAACATTCGGGGTCAATGCCTGTTTGGCATGTCACTCCGCTGAACACACTGTGATTAATTTCTAAATTACTGGGTAAGGTGTGTGAATAAAACGCCTAGCCCATGCACACACTTAGCCAATATCTCTTCACAAGTTTATGAATCACAAAACCAATATAGTTGTGTCAATTACGACTTATTGGCAGGCCCGATTAAATTAGAAAATAGGCCTTGGCACCAAAGTAAACAGTGGCAATCATTAGCTAATCAGAAAATCAAAAAAATCCACCCACAAATGCAAAGCTAAGCAGTTTTGAACTTGTAAAAGGATGCTGTGCAGGTGTTTTGCGAGTTATGGATGACTGTGTGGATCTGTGCCTTTTTCAGGCGATGGTTGTGGTATTATGAGGAAAATCAACAGTAAAAATAGGCCCACCAGCCATAAAGTAGCCCACAAACAGCCTAAAACCAGGCTCACACATTGACTTGTCAGACCATCTCTCCTGGCCGCGTTACACTGTTCTATAGTATAGGCCACTGTCACCCTGCTTACTAACGTAACAGACACTTGGGGGCATATGTACAAGCCCCTATCGCCACCACAACATCACCTATATTGATGTTGTGGTGGCGATAGGGGCTGCGCCTTATGTACAAGACAGTGTTAAGCCACTTAACATGGCTTAACGCTTCCTTGTACATAAGGCCCCCATTCACGCTATGGTTAGCGAGAAAGGGTTGGGCAGTGGGTGTTGCAGTGGCCGTTTCACCGCAACACCCATTCATATTGACTCTTCCCTATATGTATAAGGGTGGCGTACCTAGGAGGCAGTGCCAAAATTAAGACCCGGTAAAAACTGGTCTTAAGTTGGCGTATCAAGGAGAAATGCATTCTTTCTCCAGTTTTTACTTTCTCCATGTGTGCTGCCTTGTGCAGCACACATGGAAAAAGTAAAATGCCATGGTTTGTTTATGTACAGGAGGTGTGTATCACTTACAACGCAACTTTTACGTCGTAATGCTGTTACAACGCAGCTATTACAACGCAGGATCCATTACAACGCATGGCATTACAACGCATGGCATTACATCGCAGATGCTATTACGGTGTCTCTTTCTGTACATAAACAAACTCTTTTAAAATGCCATTTTGTCCCTTTCATTTGTGCTGCATAAGCAGCACGCATGAAAGTGACAAGATGGCATTTCTAGGATTGTTTATGTGCAGGAAGGAACACCTTCATACAGATAAACAATCCTCCTCTGCATGCCGACACCCTTGCACTCGGGTGCAAGGTTGCCTGAGTTGGCGCTAAGTTGCTAAACTTAGCGCCATTACAGGTGGAAACGCAAGGCTGTGATGGAGCGAGGTGGAAAAACAAAATGTTGTATAACCCTCGTGAAGTTACTTCCTCATAACAATAATATGAATTAATCATGTGGTTTTGAAAATTAATCAACGTAGAATAGAATGCCCACACACAAGTACAGATGGGAAAACTAATATGCTTATGTCACAAACATAATCGACTAACTGAGTGATTTCGTTATGTCTAAAACTAATGCATATGTTATAAATTGACCAAAAGTGGCATGAATGTGCTTTCTGTTTATGTATTTGTGGCAAAAACATGAAGACAAGAGAGTATAAAGGTGCCTATATGTTGCTTTATTTGCTAGGTAATAACTAACAGGGATACCGTAGAAAGGGGGAAGGTAAACAGAGGGGTTATAATTCAATAATTAACATTTAATTGTGTTTGCTTCTATAATAGTTCCCGTTCTGGCCAGTGAGGCCTAGTGCAAAGATGGACGCTTTTGAGACTCCGAGATTGAGATGCATTACGCATGCACATAATATGAAAAAAAAGCTGCAAGTCAAGTATGAGCTGCTTTTGCTCGAGTGGAGTAGTTCAAGGACAGTGTGCCCTGAAATGCTGAGTGCCAACAAAATGGATGTCCGTGGTGTGAAAGCGTGAGTACGCAGACTAGTATTACAAATTGGAGAACTGGAAGGAAGCGGATGTATTTTAAAACAAAGAACATTTTATTGAAAGGATCATGTGGAACTCAAACAATGATATGAGGTTATGCTCATCCACCCCTTGGATTGTCTAATCAAATTTGGAGAAGACCCTAAATGTTTCTGAGTTTAGATAGATTAGCTAGAGAGAAAGGGTATAAAAGAGTACATCCGGAGTTAAGAAAAAACTCTCTTCTTCGATTTCTATCTGCGTATTCCGACATGCTGCCTGAATGCTGAACTTTCCTGAGGCGTAAGAACTTGGATATTTTCCAAACTTTAAACTTATTTGAATGAGTTTGGAGTCCTTAGATGAGGTTAATAGTTAGAGAGAATAGGGAGGAACGTTTTGGGAACTATTATGTCTTTTGTTAATATTTATGTCCAATAATCTCAATAAATAATGTGCTTATTTCTGAGCTTCTGAATTAAATGAAATATAAATGTAGAGTTAAATTTCTTTCCTTTTCTTAAATCTATTTCTATTGAATTAATAAAAAAATGAATAAATATAGGTTATGCTGGAAAATCTCTCTTTAAATAAAAATGAGATAAATGAAGAATTAAGCTGGTCTTGTTCATCCTTAGTCTAATTTTTACTAGCAGATCTATCGACAATCAATGGTGGTGTCTTTAAATAATTTGTGGTAGTGGAAAAACCATGGTAAACAATTTAAACTGCAGATGTATATATTATAAATAGGTAGTTAAAATGTAGGCACTCCGCTATGATCCAGCAGCTCTCCTTTGATTCACACCAAACCATGAAGTAGAGAGAAAATGTGTATGAGTGTCTCGCAGTGTTATGGGCCCCACTGATGAGTAAATGAATGATTTAATACTTCAGAAAAAGGTGATGAGGTTTTAGAAATTATTTCCGCGGTAGCGCTGCATCAGCTACACCACATTCTTGTAAATATGGTGAAGCCTTGCGTTTCAGAAGTGGAGTAGAGAGGCGTTATCCCAGGAAGGCCAACACCTCTCATCTCCACTTCCTTGTACATATCCCCCTTGGTGGCTTATTTACAAGCCGCTTGCGCCGCCTGTGAGTCACTTTGAATGTGGGAAAAAGTGAGGTACGGGTAGCATAAGGGGCTTGTGAATCAGTCTTTGGAGTGTTTAACTATATTCTGCTTACACAGCAGACAGCGTTACACCAGCCATTTTACTCTACAAAAGTCTAACATCGGATTTTTCTTTATTTGGTATTGTTTATGGCATTTAAAAGCCGAATGTAACTACGTACTAATGTGCTCAGATGCTCACCCTCTGAGTAGAAAAAAACGTTCAGGAACTTGGGAGGAAATAGAAAGCCGGAAATCAAATCTTTCTTCCATATCATGCAAAAACATGGAAGCACACTGGAATATTCCATGCATGAGAACTTGCAAATACGGACGCCATCTTCCGGCAGCCTTCGAAAGGCGGAGGCCTTATGCATCTCAGCACGCGCCTTCGAAGACACAGACACCGAGTGAATTCTGCACATTATGCACAGCGCGTTGAAATTTATCGAGGTGATTAGAGATGTCACGGCAGACTTGATTAAACACAGCACGCTCCCTCGTGTTCTCTGTATTGATTATGATGAATTATTATGTCCACGTAATTGATTTTTATTTGTTACTGTAACTGATCTAATGAAGTGTATTATGTTAATTTTCTGAAACTGTACCGGGAAACAGTTATGTTCATCAGTAGTTTGTTTCCAAACTCGCAATTGCGGAGGTCAGAGCTGCCAAATGGTTGGATATGCCGTTGAAAATGATGTTTACAAATATAATGTTCTCACCTATTTTTTCACGTGGATTTCCGATTTAAAGGTATATAATGAGAGGTCGACAATAATGCGTACGTTTCCCTCTTTCGAAGTCCAGGACAGCATTTGTCTTCTCGTCTGATTATTAAACTATAATAATGAGCCCAAGGCAAATAGGAATATACTTCTAACTGTAATTTGCATAGCTACATGGTTTAATTAAAATATCTAACGCTTGATGGGAATCGGTAAATGAAGAATCACCATGAGCTTTCACTTTTTGATTTCACTGGTGATTAGTTGATTAATTTAATTAATATTGACTATTTGCATAGTGTACACCACAATGTGGAGGTGTGCAGTCTAGAAATAGAGGCTATTGTTGCCTCTCAGACCATTGGAGGGTTATTTTGGTTTGCAGGTTATTTTGGGGGGTAGAACTGTACATAGTAATGAAAGACACCCCAGGGAGAAGTTTTTTGTAGGGTGCTGTAGAGGATATTCTAACTGAGTTCCGCACTTTGGGCAGGGATAATGCCTGTCTGGATACCTTTACTTCAAGAGGGACATCAAGTATCTAACAATCACCAATGAGAGCATTTCTAGAATGATTCATTGTTTTATGGCCTCAGCTACTGTTTTGAGATGTATTGTGACATCTTACACCTGATAGACATTTTAACATCATAGCTAACCAACTGTCAGCAATACTAGATGTACAGACCTAAGAACATTTCTTACGTTCTCCTTTTCGATGTGCTCTCATGTCTACTTCTAGGGCTATATGTATCAACACATTTCCCCATAGACACAGAATGGGCACAACCTTTGATACATCTGGTCCTTAGTATTTTAAGGTTAGAGGCAACATTCTTACCTTCTCAATTTCTCATTCTCATTATTTTCGAACTTGAGGCCATGGCCATAGTTTTATTGGGTGTGCATATAATTAATTAAAAATGGCACCATTTACAAGCGTATTGTGCCCTAGGCTCCACTATAGGGACCCTTTAAGTACTCCAACACTTTCTAGCCTGTCAGGCACTGGTATATTTTACCATACCCAGGGCAAGGCGAAACATTCTTGTGAATCATCTATTCTACTGTTGAGGAAGCTCACTCATTTTTATTTCCCTAGCTCTGTTTCATTAAACACTGTCACTTTCCCCCTGCACCGTACTCATTGTATCATACTTTGGAAATACTTGGTTGACCAAGTTAGTTCATCTCTTAACATGATTCATTCCTCCATTCATTCTGTTCTCCCTGCCGACGTGATTGCCGGCACCTAATGTGAAAAGCGGTAATGTAAAAAAAAAAAACATTATAAAACATAATAGTGGAATGACCGGATAATACCTAATCATATTGGTCACCAGGTATATACATTTTCTTTTGCCAGATTTGGACAGCTCTGTCTGCTTCCATTGATGCATGCATAGGTACAGGCACATTCTGGTTTCAATGAACAGGGCTCACGTGTATCACATCAAAAAACTCTACTCGGAACCTTAAGTTCAAAATATTGCCACCGTCATACCTCTCTCTGTGAAGTGCTTTGCCGCTCCTGATAGCTTGCTATGTTTCATCCAATAACTGGAAAAAACAGGCAATGTCATGAGCTTGGTGTAAGTCTCATTACAAAGGTACATCGGTTTGGCATGCACATTCTTTGGTACTTGGACTGTACTTGCATGCCATTGCAGTGGCCACAAGAAAAGAAACCATGTGAGTCAGCTCTAGGGAAGGGGATTTAAATTGCTTCATACAAAATGTGTTTCTTTCTGAAAAACAACGGTATAAGCAAACTCAAGGGATTGCGAATGGCACAAGTTTCCATCCCAGCTTCGCCAATTAGACGATGGGCTGGTGGGAGAAGCAGGTGCTATGGGTACCTGGAACGGAGGTATACACTAACTGTATTATACTGCTCCTACCATTATCTATGACATCTTTTTTATTTGGAGGGGTGAAGATACTAAATTGGGAACATTCTTTCCCATCTTCAACCAGAATGACATCAGCTTGAGATTTACTCTCAAATACAGTAGGGATACCATTGATTTTCTTGACCTTAGGTTAAGGACACTAAACTCATGCATACACACGTCTTTTAAGGAAAACACAGCCGTGAATTTTTGAGAGCTAAGCGAAACACAAGTGCAACTAAAAGTGATATCAAAACATGAAACAGACTCATCTCAGTAAGAAATACGGGGCATATTAGCAAGGGCTGGCGATCAAATTATTGCCGCTTTAGCGTCCGTTTTCGGGCGAAAAGCAGCAATAATTTTATTGCAGTATTAGCAAGGACACACTAGCGCCCGTTTCACTTATGCTATGTATCGCATTGCTAATGAGATAAAAAGTAGGCATTCCTGACTAAACTGCAAGGGTAAACTTCGCTAAGCCAATTTCGTGATATTTACAACATGCCCCGGGCCGCAAAGCGATATTAAAATTTCACGCTAGGCACCCCTTAACGCTGGATTCTAACATTTGCTATTTTCTTGACTACACTTTGTTTACTACGGGAGGTGGATTCTAGGGTTGAGGCCACAGGGCCCTATCATCAAGTTTATCTCCATTTTTGCTGGATTATCGCTGGTTTTCCAGCGATGTTGCCCCATATCGCCAGTTATCGCTGGAAATAATATCGCCATAGCGCTAAGCGTTATTGATACAGTGGTAGCCTGGCGATGATTTCCAGCAATAGTGAAAAAAGCGATAATTATTGCTGCGGCTTGCTAATATGCCCCGACATTACTTGCAAAACGGATTTTGTTGTATATGTACCTCGCCAGAGATGGTATTTCCAAAGTACTACCTTCCTGGTAAAGAAATATATATTAGCACAGATGACATTAATAACAATTCAAGGTATGACATACAGCACAGTCAAGCATATTTCAGAGGTGCATGACAGTGACTGGAAGAGATTGAGTTACTTTGGTATAGATATGGTTCCAAAAATCCCACTGGTGGTCACAGAATCAGTGTGCAGCGAATTCTTAAATCCAAGTATATAATCAAAGCTGGTTGGTCAAAACCTGCAGGTATGGCGGTAAGGGATGAACTGCATGTGCAACATTATCAAAATTTGGATGCTCTGAGCTGTGGAGTTGGTGAGCCATTGTATCTTAAATGTTTTAACGTGTTTGAGATCTTAATATTATAAAATGTAATATTGCTGAATTTTGCATCTTATCTGTCTGTATTTATTAATGTTTGAAAGTTGTAATATTGTTGAAGACTTTTGGGTTTTACACTATAGCCCTTTATTTAGGTCGAACAGGTAATCTCTTCACTTCTTTCCCCACTATTTGTATTTCTGTTTAGGATTGCTGTAAGAGAGTAATTTGGACTCATTACATGTGACAAGATGAATGATGAAAGGTGACTTTTCTTTATTGGAGATCCAGCCATAAGGCATTAAGAAATACAGTATTAGAACTGTCAGCTTTAAGAGTAATCTTCCACTAAAGTGTTTGCCTTATTCCTCCATTTTTCCTGATCATGTTTTTGTTAGCCTTAGGACACTGTATTATGTGCCACTGCTAACCAGTGCTAAAGTGCTTGTGTTCTCTCCTTTAACCATGATAGAATTGGCTTACACCCAATTGGAATATTTAATTTACCTGCAACTTCTAGTAAAGTGGTGCAGCCTGTGCTTAGGGCCTGTAAATTAAATGCTATTAGTGTGTCACCCACTTGCTCACTTGAGTAGTTCTTTAAACTTGTTTCTGGCCTTCCATTGCAGCCTGTGTATTTAGTTTTAAATTGCCATTTCAACTTGGCAAAATAAACCTTTTGCCAGGCCTAAATCTTTCCTTTTAATACATACAAATCTCCCTATTTGAGACCTTAAACAGCCCATAGGGCAGGGTGCAGTGTATTTGAAAAGGTTGACATGTACTTTTAACTTTTACATGTCCAGGTAGTTAAAAACTCTGACATTCGTTTTTTACTACTGCATTGCCTGCCTCTCCCATAGAATAACATTGGGTTAACTTATTACATCGAATACGTGATAACCTTCAATTGGGAGCAGGTAAGAATGTCGAGTTTGGTGACTGTAAAATTGCAATTTAAAACCCTTTTCAATTGTAAAGTCTGATTTTATGTCACAATTCTGAAAATTCCACTTTTATAAAGTTGGCATTTTCTTGTCCAAATCAATTAAGTGCCTGCAGCCTGTATCCCGGTTCACATGACTAGTGTAGGTGACAGTTGGTCTTTGTGTATTTCTCCCAGACAATGATACAAAGGGGGAATAGGTGTTAGCAGGGTAGGCCATTTCTGAGTTGATGAGGGGAGGAGCTGTCACATACCACACTTGCACATCACAAAGGCTGTGCCCAGCACACACACAAAGGGGCCGATTCCAATCCGATACGGGCCAAAGTATTCGCGCATGAAGAAGGATTCGTACGGGATTTTTCGCCTCACAGCAAGCGGCTTCAACACATATCACCAGTGTACCCCTCGATGAAGCGTACGTGCAAGCCCCCACCTGCTAACGGCCCGTACAAGTCACCCGCACGTACAAGTACGACACGCACACACCCCGATCAAGCCTACGCGAACACCCCCACCCGCCAACGGCCCGTACAAGTCACCCGCATGCACAAGTACGACACGCACACCCCCTCAAGTGACCAAGAACCCCCCCACCCGCCAACAGCCCGTACAAGTCACCCGCACGCACAAGTATGACACGCACACACAACGATCAAGCCTACGCGAACCCCCCCACCTGCCAACGGCCCGTACAAGTCACCCCCACGCACAAGTACGACACGCACACAACCCGATCAAGCCTCCGCAACCCCCCCACCCGCCAACGGCCCGTACAAGTCACCCGCACGCACAAGTATGACACGCACGCACCCCGATCAAGCCTACGCGAACCCCCCCCACCCGCCAACAGCCCGTACAAGTCAACCGCACGCACAAGTATGACACGCACACCCCCCTCAAGTGACCAAGAACCCCCCCACCCGCCAACGGCCCGTACAAGTCACCCGCACGCACAAGTATGACACGCACACACCCCGATCAAGCCTACGCGAACCCCCCCACCCGCCAACGGCCCGTACAAGTCAACTGCACGCACAAGTTTGACACGCACACCCCCCTCAAGTGACCAAGAACCCCCCCACCTGCCAACGGCCCGTACAAGTCACCCGCATGCACAAGTAAGACACGCACACACCCCGATCAAGCCTACGCGAACCCCCCCACCCGCCAACGGCCCGTACAAGTCAACCGCACGCACAAGTACAACACGCACACCCCCCTCAAGCGACCAAGAACCCCCTCACCCGCCAAGGGCCCGTACAAGTCACCTGCACGCTCAAGTATGACACGCACACACCCCGATCAAGCCTACGCGAACCCCCCACCCGTCAACGGCCCGTACAAGTCAACCGCACGCACAAGTACGACACGCACACCCCCCTCAAGCGACCAGGAACCCCCCACCCGCCAACGGCCCGTACAAGTCACCCGCACGCACAAGTACGACACGCAAGCACCCCGATCAAGCCTACGCAAACCCCCCCACCCGCCAACGGCCCGTACAAGTCAACCGCACGCACAAGTACGACATGCACACCCCCCTCAAGCGACCAAGAACCCCCCCACCCGCCAACGGCCCATACAAGTCACCCACACGCACAAGTACGACACGCACACATAACGCCAACACCTAAACCAGCACAAGGACTTTGCTAACGAGTCGCACAACAACACTGAACCTGTCTCCTGTGTACACACCATTGACAAACAATGTCCTGGTCACAGCCAAACAGGCAAACAGAGGTCAACACTAACACCCACCCCATATAACACACACACCACAAATTCAAAATAAGCCACACCCACAAATTGACCAATAACAGGGTCCACACATACACCCCAACATCCTTTGCAAAATACCTATTTGCTAAAAGAAGAGCCTGCCAGCACATCAAGAACTGCACCCATTAACTTTCACACATACACCCTATCTCATCTACACCCACACCACCCCCTTCACAATCAGACCCACACACCCTCATCCACACACACCATCACCCCCTCAATCACATACATCCCACACCATGGCCACACCCAAGAATCCAAAGTTCACTAACCCGGAGAATGAGATCCTTACAGATGAAGTCATCAGAGTCGAGCCACAGCTGTTTGGCGCATTGGTCAGACAGACCAGCATGGCTGAAAAAACACGCATGTGGGAGAGGATCGTTGACAAGGTCAATGCTGTTGCACCCATCAGGCGCACCAGGCAGGAATGCCAGGCCAGGTGGTATGATCTGCGTAGGATGGTCAAGAAGAAGATGGACCAGGACTACGCCAATGCACACTACACTGGAGGTGGTGGTCCCCGCAGACCTCCAGTATACTAGCCTTGGGAGGAGAAAGTCATGGCCCTGCTGCCACCGGTGGGAGTTCACGGAATTGAAGGAACCGTTGAGCCTGGTGAGTGTACAAAAAACACATGTTACATGGGTGGACTTACAACAGTGCCCAGCAGTATGGGGGTGGGTGGCCATGAGTCCCAGCAGTACACAACAGAATGGGGGTAGTTGCAAGGGGGAGGCTCAAAGGGTGGAAGGTGTAGGGTAGGAGGCTGCTTTCATCCCATATGTCCCCGGTACACACCCAAGCATCATGCCCAATGCACAGGGATAGGGACATTTCACACAAGATAGTAGACCACAGCTTCAAAACATTTTCATGTTGCTGACACACTTATCGGAGAAGCATCATTTTGTGACACAGTAAGGCAGTGTAGCAAGCGAGCGAGCACATACAACCTGTATCCATCCCTCTGTTGCCCTCCTCCCTCTGTCTGTCTCCCTCCCTCTGACTTTTTCCCTCTGTCTGTCACCCTCTGTCTCACTCCCTCTGACTCCCTCCATCCCTGTCGCCCTCTCTCTCTGTCTCCCTCTCCCTATGTCTCCCTCTCCCTATGTCTCCCTCCCTCTGTCTCCCTCCCTCCCTCTGACTCCCTCCATCCCTGTCACCCTCTCTCTCTGTCTCCCTCTCCCTATGTCTCCCTCCCTCTGTCTCCCTCCCTCCCTCTGACTCCCTCCATCCCTGTCGCCCTCTCTCTCTGTCTCCCTCTCCCTATGTCTCCCTCTCTCTGTCTCCCTACCTCAGTCTCTCTGCCTCTGTCTGTCTCCCTCTGTCTGTCTCCCTCTCCTTCCCTCTGTCTCCCCCGACTCCCTCCCTCACTCTCACTCTGCCTCTCTCACTCTGTCTCCGTCTCTGTCTGTCTCCTCCTGCTCCCTCCCTTTGTCTCCCACGCTCTCTCCCTCTCCAACTCTATATGCCTCTCTGTCTCTCTGCCTGTCTCAGTCTGTGCCTCAATCTGCCTCTCTATCCCTGTCTCCCTCCCTCTCTCTCCCCCTGTCTCCCTCCCTCTGTCACCCTCCTCCCTCTGTATCCCTCCCTCAGTTTTCCTCCCTCGGTCACCTCACCCCAGCTTCCTGGGCACACACACAGTTGTACCCGAGCACTGCACAGGTCTTATAAAGACCATAGAGCAGAGTGTCTAGGGATGTCTCCTAATTACCAGCAGTCATGTACTAAGTGCCTGCGACACACCCACCATTTGCAGGCGACACAGTACTGTGTCAGGACACACAGTTTGGCAAGCTCGGTAGTACACAATGGGCCCAGGTGTAGGCAGCACAAGTCCCCCCTGTGATCATTGCAAACACAAACACCAGGACAAGGTCAGACATCCTGTGCAGGAACCCACAATCATGATTATGCCAGCATGCTACTTTAGGGCACAGCCAAATCACGAAGGATGGATGCTTGCAAATCACATTCAAACTACTAGCATGGCCTGTCACACACACCCCTTACAGAAACGTATCCCCTGGGGACAGGCAATGGAGTGCAACACTGTCACAATTGTCATGTACCACAACTAAACACTCACTCATATGAATACGCATACAACTTTAACATGCACATTGCAGATGCTCCAGTCCATTGTGCCTCTAACGCAATGCACGTGCCCCATCTTATGAACGTTGTGGATGCACTTAAGTACCAACATGGACATGGGTATTGACAAGGTGATGCGTCTTGGAGAAGTGCCACGTTCTAAAGCCATGATCTAGAAGTGGGTGTACAGGTCCAGGGGTGTTGGCATTGGTTGGCCATCATGGAACAGCAACACCTATCCAAAGTAGATGAATGTATCCTACTAAATAATGCTCTGTCTCTTACATGAACATGCTGCATCTAAACTCTGTGCATGCTTGACGCAGGCATAAGGATTTACACTGTATCCTGAATGTTGCGTGAAACAGAGCACTGCTGTATGTGTGTTGTTCCGGCAAGACAAGACACTGCAATGGCTGTGTCAGTCATTGTCAAGAGAATGGAAGAAGGAAAATACCCCTGAGTACATGTCAATTTGCTACCACTACATACACAACTGAACTATGACAACAATGTAAAGCTGGTGGAACTGTGATGCTGATAATGGATAACAAATTAAGATGTCACTTGATAGTGCATTAACAGTGTCTGTCTCTCCGACACACAGGGCAATGTGTGGAGACCACCCCCAACCAGGGGGGAGAAGGATCCCAGTCCGAGGCTCAGCAGGACCCTGACCCCACCGACAGCGATGCCACTCAACGCACTGTGGATGACCCCAACCAAACCCCTGCAGCAACTGTACCAGCTACATCTGTGCCAACCACCGGAACCATTCCCACCACATCCCAGCAGACAGGTCAGAGCCCTACCCATGATCCACCAGAGAGCCTGTCTGAAAATGAGGGACACCCTTTGTCGGGTACTGCTGAGGTGGCAGACAACATCCACCCTGCCAGCACTCGGGGGTCCCGTCGATCGGATGTGCCTACAAGCGCAGGCCGTGCTCGTGTGGGTCAGGGTGATGGGAGTGGCGCAAGACGGAGGCGAGATTCTGGCCAGTCAGCTGCAGGGCCCGGTATGACTGAACTGACTAACATCCTGGAGGCATACCGGCGGGACACCAGGGAGATAAGCCAGGTAGCGGAGGCCCTCAACCAGGTGAAACAACAGCAGGCTGAGCAACATGCCAGGCAAGAACAACATTATGGACGGGTGGAGGCAACACTGGCTGAGCTCTTGACGGTGCATCGGGAAATGAGCCAATCACTACGTCAGATTGCTGGCAACATGCAGCAACCTCCCTGTGTCACTAGGCCAGCAACATCAAGGCTAAGTGCAACACCAGCCACAGGGAGGGAGGAGGAGGAGGAGGAACTGTCTGACGTAGCGTCCCATGCATCGTCCATGCCTGCACGTGAGGGTCCCCAAGGAAGAAGGGTCGTCCACGGCTAAGACGTTGAGAGGCAGTGCGGCATGCACAACTCCCAGGACACCTGACCTGGCATATTGCCCTTGGGTGCAACAGCATCACCTATTAGACTCTCCCACATGGACTTGCTGGTCACAGTCTGCCCAATGATGCCAAGCACTGTGGCCTGGACTCTGTTGACTCAAACTGTAAGGCATCTCATCTCCAGCAGTGAACTTTGGATTCCCCCCTTTCTGTACAGCACCTACTCACGTTTCCTACACAAGATCACCTAATAAATATAAGAAACATCATACGCATTTGTGGAGTTATCTTGTACCCACAGTATAAAAGAATATGTGTGTGCAAATGTATGAAATGCAAGAGTATTCAAACAACTGTAGCCATCCACACACTTGGATCTGAGTCCAGGTGAGGACACATATAGGTCACAATATTCTAACAACTAGATACATGGATGGAAACACACACCTGTGATGGTTAGTAAATGCTGGAGGGGGGTTTGGATCACAAAACTGAAATTACAGACAGGCACAGGAGAGTCACTTGGAGGTGTATAGATCAGTGTTAAAAAGCTAGTTGTCCACGTAGGGAGTACCTACATCTGTGTCCTCAGGTATGTGAACTATCATCAGCATGTTGTTGTACTGTGCATGTGATGAATGGTGCAAAGGCCAAGGGTGGCAGACAAGACTGTGGGCAATGGGCCGTAGCACTCTACCCAAGCTCACCTGATTACGTGACCTCCCCCTATGGAGCTACAAGTACTAAACTCCTGTGATGGGTGCAACGCATCCAGAACAACTAGCCACGTCTCACAATTATCTACACCAGAACGTCCACATCACACCACACCCAAGAGACGTGGTCATGGTGTGTGTCCCCTGTGGCTACTTGACTGACTGTGACGGCTATGTTGAAGTGGTGTGACAAGGTCATGTACTGCCACGTTACTGTAAGGAAGGCGAGTTGTGCTGCTGTGGTGTTGACAAGGTAACACTGTACAATATTGTGCCTATGGAAGGTGTGTGTGTGTGTGCTGTACAAGGCACATGACCTGGTGGTATGCAGACACACTGTCATGTGGCTCAGCATAGTCTTGCCAGTATGTGTTGCACACACAGGCATAGAAGCTGTTATGGGTGAGTTTGAGGCATCGTGATACCAGGAGGATGATTGTCTGATGTTCTCTGTGTGTAGAGTGGCTGGAGCATGCTCTACAAATGAATGGAAGGAGGGGTATCCTGTAGGCGTTTGCGGTCCTGGATCTGGCTAGTCTGCGCTGCATTGTGGCTGTTTATGCAGCAGCAGGAATGAGTGAAGACATGACGGCAGGAGGGGTGTGACAACTTTCAAAACAAGCACATAACACAAGGGCATTGGCAAGCCACAAAGTGACATGTGTATGTGAATGCAGGAGTGTCTGCTTCACTCAGGGTCACTGCAAATAAAATGGCACAGTAATCACCAAAGATCACGGTCACAGGATCAGGCCCCTTAGGGACAAGTGGGGCACAGGACACACAGCGTCAGCAGGTGTAGTCTACTGGTAGTGTGATCCAAGCCAAACAGCGGCTACACAGCCATCTCCCTCACACACAATATAGTACTTTAGCCTTAACCAACACCATGCATGTTGTCACTGTACACGTAAACACCTAACAAGAATGAGCTTACTTCATGCCATATAGTATACATGCACATTAGAAGGACATGTGCGTTGACATCAAGGAGGCACAATATTCTGTGGAAATCACACGTCATGCACAACATGATGATTTACCTTGGGAGGCCATGGAGCATTATCAAACATACATGGTCATTGGCATTGGCCAGAAGACAAAAAAAGACAAAGAATTATGTCACCTGTAATGCAGTAGAACGATTGGCTACAAGACTGCCAGGGACTGGCCGTACCTTTCTTCATCAGAGTAGTGTGATGCTCAAAGGGTTCCACCTCCAAATAGCCCCTTGTTCTGAGTACAAATGACAGACACAAAAGGGTGATCAGGCGAGGGAAGGAGAGGATGGGAACTGCAGGGAGGGAGACCTGAAACAGAGGCAAAAAACCATTAGAAGTACTTTCTCATGTCACTGACACTACAAATACCTCATGAGATACACTGTACCAGTCAAACCTGTGAAGTGTAACGACTGTAGCCAATTTGAGATCGCTCATTATGCTATCACATAAGATCAGATGCTGTAACACAGACATATAAAACCTAGGACAGTCTGTTATCTATTTGAGTCTTGTGTAACGCTCACAAGTCTGCTACTATGCAATGAGATCTATGTGGACAAAAACTAATTCGCAGTGTCTGATGATGTGTACCCTACAAACAAATTAAAATATATGGAAATGCTACTTACGCAAAGTGTAATATCTGTATTTGTTTATGTGTACCCGTAAGGGCCATGTAGGCAAACTTGACATCACCCACAACAGCTGTAAACATCACATATGATGAGGAAGCTAATGACCTACATGCAATGAAGGCACTCTGTAGCCAGTCTTTTGCTCTATCAACTTTGCATCACTATGCTACACATGAAAAGCAGGTTGAAAATAACTCAACAGCAAGTGATGTGGATCCAAGCCACATAATGAACCCTACTGTCTCACAGAAATGCTGCACGGGACAAGAGAATCATGTGAATAACCGCACTCCACTGGTGCAACACAATAATTTACATATGCATCATCCCACCATTGTCATGTCTACTGCAAAACATACATGGCATCATGTGAATGAAAACAGAACTGCTACTCACTATGAAGGCTGGCGTAGCAGTATTCTCAACCTGCACTGAGGTACCAACATGACAGTGACATGACATACTGCAACAAGGGGCAATGCATCCATGCGAACAGAATGCCAGGACAGTTGTCTTAACATGTGGAACATACACTGGGCTACACCTACACAATATGGTTTTTTGCTAAACAAACTGGACTGGCCCACAAGGTTGAGGTGATGATCCAGAGACATTCTAATGCACACAGTGAGGCTGCAATCCCCCACAGAGTCCGTGGTTGTGACCTCAAACACAATGTCAAACCATGGTATATGCAATGTTTCAGTGTCAATGTCTACACACATTGATGCATTCACCAGAGTCTAAAACTACAACTGATGACTGTCAGCTGGGGTGACTATCCTGTCATGGGAGTGGGCCTACATGTAATAAGAAACATGATGTTGTTGCATGTATGCATGGTCTAACAACATGCGCATGAACATGTACCACACAATTGAAACCATACCAACGCTAAACAGCCTCATATGAGTCCTTACCCAAATTGACTTTTCCACATGTCCATGCATGCTCCGTTGATTCGGCTGACGTTGCAATCATAATGAGCAATAGCAGGCTGACCACGATGACACCAACGGACAACAGGCACGGCGAGCTGGGGATGAGAGGTACACAAGGGTGAAGAACCGGGTTTTCTTAGAACCCAGCGGTGCCAGGGACACACCCGAAGTCTTCGGATTCACCTCTCGTGGAATACAGAGACACGGAATACTTCTAGGTGGCGTCAGAGATCAAATTTATTAGCTGCAGCTAGTAACAGTAAACCAAGCAATACAACACGCTGTACAACTCAGGAGACTGCTCAATTTTCATAGAGCAAGACATCGCTTTTTATACACCATATTCTCATTATAAATGTACACCCACTGCGCAAAATTCTGACCAATAGGACACATTTTCTAACTAAGTATCGCATTAACAAAAACCCAATTTACAGTAACCTAACCCAAAAGTTAATTATTAGGACTGTCCCAAGTTCAATTTCCACAAGCCGGACAGACCCATAATTGAAAGCACTACCCATGTAATGAAAAGTCGTAAGGAAAGAAACAATTCAGATGTTGAGTAGGATAAGATATGTGCAAGAAACTAAAAGTTAACGATATCCTGAACAATGATTGGCAATTTTAGAAAAGAATCAAACCAAGGGAAATTGGCCTCGCGAAGGGTCAGTTTCAGGTGAAGAGGTCAGCGTCCTGCAGTTCATTCACAAGTCAGAAAAGGGCCTGTTAATGCACACATGAACAATGAGGCCCATGCAACTTTGTTCGCTCGGTTACCTCCACGGCCTACGTGAGGGCAACACAAAAATGGCGTCACGAACAACTCAAACAAAATGGAGTCTGGTTCGAAATCACGGAACCTCAAGGGGCCAAGTTCCGTATAATGTAATTCTGACATTGTCCTGTTGAATAGCCTGATGTTGTAGTACACCTGTACATTCCAAGTACACACATAGCACGTATGTGTGTTGCATGACATCTGCACCTGTGTGACACTGCACAACAAACATCCAAGTGACATTGCATACAGTCAGTTGCATACACAGCATGCTACCCATGCAACTCTATAGTACATGTTTTACCAAAATGCACCTATGACTCACCATTATGAAAAGAAGTTGCGGATGAGGTGACTCCGGATATCATCTTTAACCTCCTCGTCACTGGCATCCTGGGCAAGGCCCTCATTCTCAAAGGGCGGATGTTCCATCTCATCAGGATCAAGGATGAGTGGCACGGCCTCCTCCACTGCCATGTTGTGTAGCATGCAGCACACGGTGAAGATGTTACACACCTTGAGTGGGGTGTATTGGAGGGCTCCGCCTGTCTTGTCCAGGCAACTGAACCGGCTCTTCAGGAGTCCAAATGTTCGCTCGATCACCCGCCTGGTCTTCCCCTGAGCATTGTTGTACCGCTGGTCTGCAGCTGTCCTGGGGTTGCGTAGCGGAGTCATTAGCCACGGCATGTTTGAATATCCTGTGTCTCCTGCAAATTGACATCATGGAAATGAGTGTGTAATATGATGCAGTTCATGAAGTTATGACATACCGACATACATGGCTAACAGAGTTTACTCACCAACAAGACATGCCCGATGGTTGTGCAGCTGCAGCATCATCTGTGGTACCCTGCTACGCCTCATGATGAATGCATCGTGGCACGATCCTGGAAAACGTGCACAAACATGTGAGATAAGCATGTTGGCAAGACACACCACCACGGCATTTATCGAGTGGTAGTGTTTCCTGTTGTGGTACGCTTGCTCCTGAGCCTGTGGTGGCACCAAAGTAACATGTGTACCATCAATTGCACCAATTACATGTGGCATGCGTCCCAGGGCATAGAATTCCCCCTTGACATGTGTCAACTGTTCTGGAGTAGGGAATGTAATGTATTCATCAATGTGCAGCAACATAGCAGCCAATACATCGCTTAATACCCGGCTAAACATGGTTTGTGACATCCCTCCCACATCAGCTATGGTAAATTGGAAGGTACCTGTGGCAAAGAAATGTAGGGCTGCCATCACCTTTACCTTGGGTGTCAGCGCAGTTGGATACCTGTGTCGTGGTTGCAGATGTTGTTCCAGCCTGTCCGTCAGGTCCTTAATCAACTGTCTGGTGATGCGGTAACGCCGTATGCAATTACGTTCCCTCATGGCATCCAAGTCTGGCAACGGCCTTGCCAGAGGGGGTGCCCTGCAAAAAATATTTAGTAGAAAATGTGTACAACTGTTAGACAAAGACAATAACAATGTACATGGCACAAGCAACACTGCTTCAACAAATCTAGACAATTTTGAGTGTGGCGTGGGATACACACTGAGGAAATATGTGCCAGCTGCCAGCCACTCCTCCATGAAAAGTAAAAGACCTGTGGTCTGTGGAGTGGATATGACATGCATACAAATGATCTGATGGGAAGGTCTGAGTGAGCATGACAATGTATCACGCCAGTGACACACGTCACGTGAATTGCATTAGGAGGTTGTCTGCACATCCAGACAGCTGACAGCAATACACACACCCACATCACATGTGCCATCATTTGCACAGATCTGACATATTCCTATTGCGGTGTGATATTTTCAAAAATAATACATGGACATCATCAGACAGCAGAAATGTTTGATTTGTGACAAATGGTCTATGATGCCATCACACATATGAGCGGTTCATTCAAGTGGCATCGTGTGTGTACATGTGAAACCCTGTCATCACGGCAAGGACCAATCATAGATGCTCCTACAGCAGATATACTGAACAGTATGAACAAGTTACTCACCTTTAGTAACAAAATATCTGTAAGAAACAGTAGTTAGTACCATATTCCTACCTTGGAATACATACCCCAGCAAGACCAAGCCCTGTGGTGGGTCTTCAAACCAACAATCACACCATTAAGTCCTGGTGGACCGAACGGCCAAAGAAGACATCCCTCCGGACTTGGCTGTCCAGGCAGTAGTGTCTTGCAAACGTGTGCATCGAGGCCCACGTAGCTGCCTGACAAATGCTCTGCAAGGGGACTCCCCAACCCAGGGCAGTAGTAGCCACAGTGGCCCAAGTCGAATGGGCCCTCAGGCCAATAGGAGGCTCCTTCTTTGGCAAGGGTTACCAAGCCTTCATACACAAGACACCCACAGAGAGATGGTCTGCTTGTGTACCGGCCTTCCCTTTTCAGCGCCCACGTAACCAACTAAAAGTTGTTCATCCACCCGGAACTGGCGTGTGCGATCCAGATAGTATGAGAGCACACGTTTTGGGTACAGACGGTGTAGCGGCTCTATCTCCTTTGAGGGATGCGTAGGCGGACATAATATGGACAAGGTGAGAGATTGCCCGATGTGGAACTCCGTGTCAAACTTGTGCCGGAAAATAGGGTATTGTCCGCAACGCAAACTTTTCCGGATGGACTGAAAGGTCAGGAGTTTATGGAGAAAGAGCCTGGGGTATCACATACGGAACATGTGGAAACGTGTGTCTGATGCCTTTCAGAAAACGAGTCACAATAGGGGACTAGAACATACAAGGTTGATCAGGCAGCCTTAGTAAGGCTGAAAGGGCAGGAACGTAGCCCTTGATAGTGCCCAGAGCAGAGCCCTGCTGGGCATGAGAAAGAAGTAAGAGATGAAATCCATGAAGAGGTGCAGAAAGAGGGTACACAGCCTTCCGTGTGCACCATGCCACAAATCGGGACCACCTGCAGGCGTATGACGACTCTGTGGAGGGACGCCTGGCAACATGGATGATATTACAGACTTCAGGATGAAAGGCAAATGGCCTCTCCTGTCGCCGCTCACTCTCCAAGCATGGAGGTGGACACTGTACAGGTACGGGTGGAGGACCGTCCCCTGCTGCTGCGACATAAGGTCCTCCAGAAGAGGCAGACAAACCGGGGGATCAACTGACATAATGATGAACTCGGGATACCAGTACCAACGTGAACATCCGTGGTAAGTCCAAAGTGGAGCAGTGTAAAGTGAATGTGCTTGTGGCCTAACTTGAACCGCAGGTAGCGCCGGTGGGCCGGCAGGACGGGGATGTTGAAATTACCATCCTGCAAGTCCAACGCTATCATTCAGTGTCCTTGGTCCAGGGCAGGTAGGACCTGAGCCACTGTCGGCATTTTGAGCTTCTCCTTCCGGAGGAAGCCATTAACGTTCCTTGTGTCCAAGATAGTGCATAGGCCCCCATTGTCCTTCTTGGGTAGCAGCAAGTAGTGGGAGTAGCAACCACACCCTATTTCTGGCCCAGGAACGGGCACGATGGCCCCCTTGGCCAAGAGGGCTGTAACTTTTGCATGCTGAAGTTGCAAATGATCCCCCGATACGCATTGGTATTGCGGTGGCATGGCTTGAGGGGTCGCCTCAAGGGTGAGGGAATAGCCCCTTGGGACGATTTGCAGCACCCACCTGTCCAATGTGACAGTGCCCCAGTGGTGGAGTTGATGGCAAACCCTGCCCCCCACTGGCGTCACATTGCCCTGTAGGCATAGACTAGGAGGGTTTGTAGGCAGATGTTGCGGGGGAAGGTGTGGACTGACCTCGCCGTTGTCACCGACCGCCGCCACGGCGTTGGATGTGAGTCAGCATTGCGTGGCTGGCAGCACATGTGTGTGTGCCACTTCCTTGGCCACAAAATGAGCTAAAGGTAACACTTTGCTTTTGCGGGGCCGACTGGCCCATGGACCTGGCCGTAGCCCTGGAGTCCTTAATGTGCTCAAACGCATGGTGTGCCTTGTTGCCAGAAAGGCAACGGACATCAACGGGCATGTCCATGAGTGTATTCTGGTCATCGTCAAACAATTGGGCGTACTTTAACCAGGCTTTGCAACAAATCGCCTCCGTGGATGCCATCGCTCTGCCCAGTGAGTCGGTGCTATCCAGCCCACACCGGATCGAATACCGTGCCACAGATCGGCATTCTACAAGGGCTTGGCCAATTATTGACCGTACCTACAATGTTCACTCTGGCAGCCGTTCCACAACCGTGTCCCACAGAGAGTGTGTGTAGCGGACAAAGAGGCATGTGATGTTGGAAGACCGCAGTCCCAGACTCAGGGAGGATGATACCATCTTTCCGTACTGCTCATACCTCTTGGATACCCTGTCCAGCGGAGCAAACGGGAATGCGGTCTGTGATTTGGAGGCCTGGATGCCCAGGCTCTCTGGGGTGGGGTGGGAGGACAGGAAATATGGGTCGTCCGGGGATGGGTGTGGGCGTCTGGCCACGTGCCTATCTACAGCCAAACCTGCAGCGGTCCTGGACATAGTGGCCAATACAGAGTCAGTCAATGCCTCATGAAACGGCTGCAGAGGCTCAGCCTAGCTTGACTGCAGTTTAAGGACCTCAGTGAGGAGGTTGGTCCTCACGGGCGCGACGGGGAGATGAAGGGGCAAGGCTTTGGCCGCCCACGTAAACACAACACTGTACATTGCCACCTCCTCCAAAGACACGGTTGGATTTGAGACATAACCAGTGTCTGGCAAGGTGTCCAGACCACTCGCATCCCCCAGTCCACCTGTCCAGTCGTCTTGGGACTGACACTCACTTGTCAGTGAGTCTTCAGAACCCTCCCAATACTCCTTATCACCCATTCCCTGATAATCAGGGTTGTCAAAAGATGTGCCCGGCTCGTTGAAGTTAAACTCCCTATGCAGCATCAAAAGCGGCGTTCAGCCGCGCCGTTCCCACGCTGGAGCCATATAGAGTATGGTATCGTGGACGGCACCACCCGAGGACGGCGCCGAGGGTGACACCTGGGGGACTGTTGCCGGTGAGGTCGTGAGGTGAACCAGCGAGGACCAGGATCACCAATCGGATCCAGTGTGGCCCAGCGGCGCCGGGACGAAGGCGCCGCCGGCGTCTGAGCCAAAGCAACAGAAGGCGTCGGGCCGAAGCACCAGACCCGCTAGTGCCCCCAGACGGGTCCGCTGGGCCCAAAGCCGCGGTGTAGCCCGTCGGTGGAGTGAGGGTCATCATGGCCATGAGGAAGCGCACTAACTCCTCCTGCGTTGCATGCTGGCCAGGGACCGGAGGTCGTGGTGCAGGCTACGACGCCCGCAAATCAGACGGAGCCGCGTGGGCGGTGTCACCCAAATCCCGTGCAGCATTGCACGTGCATTGTGGGGAGTTTGAAGTGCGATGACGTCTCTTTGACTTCTTGTGGTTACCTGACGACTTTGCCCCGGAGGAATGATGTCAAATCCCGAGGCTCTGAAGGCTCAAAGCCCACGCACGGTCACTCGACCTACGTCCAGACCATGAGCTATTGCGGTGCAGGGCCAACTGCTGGAGTCCGAGCCGCATGCGGGACCACTCCCACCTAGCTACAAAAGTCTTGGCCCGGCAGTCGGAGCAGCTCTTGTTGTCGTGCTTGACGTCGAGACAGTGGAGACACCGACGGTGAGGGTCAGCCACCGACATCAGTCGGTCGCAATCCTCACAGGCTTGAAAACAGCCATCCCTATTGGCACCGTCCTGAGTCAGAAAATCCAAGTTAAATGATCAGAAGTGATCGTACTAAGATTTGGAACAAAATGAGTAAGGTTACACTTATACGGGAACTGTGCTGCTGGCGTGAAAAAAGAGGACCTGACGTCAGCACGCGTAGGCGACGTATAAGTACTTAGACAACGTCATCACGGTGCACACAACGCCGACGACACACGCGGAGCCGCAGACGACGCCTACCGACACACAAGGGTACTGCTAAGCCCAAATTGGCAGATCCAGTCTGACGCTTGGGGATATTCTAAGGTGAGGAATATAATACTGACCTGTTTCTTTCATATGCAAACAGCATGCACAATGTCGCACACGGCACACACATGACGTGGTCACACAGGGGCATGCTGTGCGTCAATTCCACATCTGTGACAGTGGGCATGTTGCTGTCATCATGTGACAGTTCCCTGTACTGCATGGTATGCCATTCCAGTGTTGATGTGCATCACAATATGTTAAAGACGTTACTCAGGTGAGAAGTGTTGAATGTATGTGAAACACATGTGCACCATAATTAATGACATGTCTCAACAGCTCTTCAAACATCAACTGAGCCACAAGGTCACAGTCCCTGTGCTTCTTCAATGTCTGCCACACCTGGGGCCTGCTGATGTAAGGATGCCATGCTGATGTATGCATCCACATCGTCAACATGAGTCTAAACTACATCCCTGCCATGTGATTTCCTGGGGTCACTCTCCCAATGGTGACATGAAGGAGGTCAAGAACGCAGCCTACACAAGCGTTCACTTGAGCATGTCTGACGCACTGTACACCAATGGTACGTGCGTGTGTACGCCTCGTTTCACTATTGCATTGTAGCCATATACGCGAGCACAGCGTACCCCAATGGTACATGTGTGTGTACACCTCGTTTCCCTATTGCATTGTAGCCATACGCGAGCACAGCGTACCCCAATGGTACGTGCGTGTGTATGCCTCGTTTCCCTATTGCATTGTAGCCATACGCGAGCACAGCGTACCCCAATGGTACGTGCGTGTATTCGCCTCGTTTCCCTATTGCATTGTAGCCATACGCGAGCACAGCGTACCCCAATGGTACGTGCGTGTGTACGCCTCGTTTCCCTATTGCATTGTAGCCATACGCGAGCACAGCGTACCCCAATGGTACGTGCGTGTGTATGCCTCGTTTCCCTATTGCATTGTAGCCATACGCGAGCACAGCGTACCCCAATGGTACGTGCGTGTATTCGCCTCGTTTCCCTATTGCATTGTAGCCATACGCAAGCACAGCGTACCCCAATGGTACGTGCGTGTGTACAGCTCGTTTCACCATTGAATGAGTTGCATTTGCGAGGGCAATCTCACCGTACTTGTGTGGGTATTCAAATAAATACATAGGGATCATCTAGGGGAACAGTGGAATGATTAGAATGCAGCCAGGTTGTCATGGATACAGAGAGTTTTGAGCCTCCTACAGGTGTTCTGGAATATTCAGTTGGGCAAAAGTATACAATGTTGCAAAAGTTGTTGTTCAGCTCTGGCTCAGTTTTCAAACCATTCATATCCATGTCATGGCCTTATGTGTGATGGGATTGGATGAAACATAGGATGCAAACTATGGTGGCCTATCACACACTACTCCTTGGACTCACAGACCCTCTGCAGCACAGATATAAGGCAGCATGTGGCTGTGGGAGGGCACTTGCCTGCACAACATTGGAGTGGAAAACACAGCTGCTGTCTCTGTATCCTCTGGATCCTGATTAGCTGAGCATGGAGAGGGCACCTGCGTTCAGTGATGGTGAGAACAAGGCCCTGCTGGATGCCCTCCTGCCTAACTACAGCAAGCTGTATGGGAGACCAGAGGAGCAGGTGAGTGATGTGTGCACTACCTTGGAGTGTGCACCTGTTGTGTGTGTGACACTATAGCCACTGTGTATGTATAGTGGAGAGATGCTATGTTGTTGGGAGTGAGTGCCAGTGTGTACAGTGTTGTGTGAAGAGGGTTATTTGTTGTAGTGGGGTGTGTGAAAGCATGTCACGTGCTGCAGTGCATCCTGATGTAGCATATATTGCTCAGTGAGTGCCACGCTCAAAGAGTGGTTTGCACCCCTTATGTCATCTGTAGCCTTTAAATGGCATGTAGTGCAGTTCTGTTTGCTCACAGGCCACATACTCCTGGACAATGATGCAAGTGTGTGGAGCATCCGATGCCCTGTTGTCCTCAAGTATTTTGTGCAAATATGTGTGTCTTTGGAACATGGACCAGATGTACTGATGTTCTTTAACTTTACATTTGTGACAGGTATCTGCCTATGAGAAGGGTGACATCTGGCTGGCCATCGCCAGGGCTGTCAGGAGTGAGGGAGGGCTTCGCAGGAGGCTCAGAAACATCAAGAAGAGGTTGCAGGACATTCGGTGCTGGACCCGCCGCATCGCCAGGGTACAGCTGAAGCTGGAAGCTCCACGCCGGCATGGCGGCACCCGCCACCTCACCCCCCACATGCTCCGGGTCCTGGAAGTGGTGTTCCCAGACCTCCATAGGCAGTTGCAGGGGAGACAGCAGCAAGAAGGGGGTAGGTACATGTCTGTTTGTTGTCATGTGTGTCACATGCTACGGGCGTGCCTCAGAGGCATGCTAACACTCCCACAGTTGGAGTGGTGTTGTCAGACAGGCACTTATGCATTGGCATGAAAATGGCCAAGTTTCATCAGATGCTTGTTTACATGCCTTGCCCTACTCAACATTTGCCCAGCGCTTTGACAGCACATGTCTGTGACACCTGTTGGTACCTTACATGTAGCACCACATGTGCACTGTGTCTGCCCTTCTTCATATTTTGGCACTGATCAGGAGTGTCAACATGTGCTTTCTGCATGAGTCAGCCTCAAAGGCCTTTGTCCATGGTGTACTTTCTAATTGTCATGTGTTTGCTACAGGTGCACACTGTACATGTAATCTAATTTTGGCATGTGCATACTCACACTGTGCAGTGTGTGTGTGCATATTCTCAAAATAAGTAGCATGTTGTTAGAAAATTCTTATTGATGATCAGCCACACAATGTGACTTTGGGTGTAGTCAGCTGTAATACCAGTGTGAGGTCATGGTACACTTGGTCCAGGTCCCAGGATGGCATCACATGGCAGTTCATGAAGGAGTTTTCCCATCTGGCACAGGGTCACAGCAATTCAAACATGACCAGGTCTGGTTTTGTGTGGCAGGGTGGGCAAATGAACAGTGATTCATCATCAGCTATCCGGTTGTCGCCAGTGCCTCATCAATGTGTGTCTCATACTAGTTGTTGCCTTGCCTGTTACTTCTATCCTACTATACATTGAATGTAGTTTCTCTTCAAATTGCCCAAGACTAGGCTTAGCATTGTGCAGAGTTCAGTGGCTTGTGCCTCATGAGGCATGCCATATTTATAGATGTGGCCAAATGATTTGTAGCTGATATGTCAGATGTGTACAGGTGACTGATATGTTTTTCTTATTCTCCTTGCCAACAGCATCATCACCTCAATCTGGAGGAGACACAGGGCCGGACCAGGCAGAGGGACCCAGCGACAGTGCCACCTGCTTTGAAGAGTCAGAGGGAGGCAGTGGCACGGAGGGTGAGGAGAGTCTGCAGGCCGGACCCCATGTGACCGACACATCCTACCATGCGGACGGCTCGGAATCAGACTCTCAGGAGGAGGGGGAATATGCAGCAATGGTCTCTTCTTTATCATTGGCTGGCCTCTCCTCCTCCAGTACCATCTCCACCCTCCTCCCAGTTCTTAGGGTCCCTAGGGTCCGTGCTAGCCCCTGTGTTTCCTTTGTTTCCGGCACCGCAGCACCTGCCCCTGTGTCCCCTGCTGCCCTCAGTTCTGAGTCTGTGGACCTACTCCGGCAGATTGTAGTAGATCAGACATCCATGTTGACTGTCCTCCATGGACATACACAACTCATTACACAGTTGTTGTCGTTCATGGAGGGCATGTCATCTGCCATGTCTGATCTACGTCGGAGTGTGGCTGCCATAGAGTCAACACTGACGGCAGCTCTGTACACCCAGCAGCATCTGTCCCCCCCATCCTTCAGACCCATCCACCTCAGCCTCTTCCATACCTACCCAACATACACGCAGACGCCAGAGGTCAGACACAACAACAGACACACCCAGCACACCCACACGGCAGAAAAAGTACAAATCTCCACGCACCCAATCTCAAGGGGATGTAGGCACACCCACAGGGAGAGGGGACACACCTCACACACGCATCCACAGACCCAGGACAACAGACTCACAGCCCTCTACCTCCACCCCCAATGTGTCCCCGGGTTCAGGTGGTAGTTTTTCCGAACTGGCTGAAGTGTGCAGCCAAGTTTATCTTACAACTTTCTGCGATGCACCGGCCAGTGTGGATGAATCCACAACACCTGCACCCACTACACCTGTCCTTCCCTCTCCTGTCCATGCGGTGCCGGAGGATTCCACAGGTGATGCCCCCAAAGTTTCCACTGCGGATTGAACTCCATGTGCAGGCAAATTTGGGTGTGACAACATCCATGAAGGCACAAACTGTTTTTCTGACTTGTTTGGACTGGCCATTGGCCTTCTGTGAGCAAGGACTCTTATTTGCGTTTTAAATTTTGAACCAGCTGAATAAAGCTATTTATTTCAGTTTCTGTACTTTAGTTTGTCTGATAATGT
Source organism: Lissotriton helveticus (assembly GCF_964261635.1). NCBI lineage: Eukaryota > Metazoa > Chordata > Amphibia > Caudata > Salamandridae > Lissotriton > Lissotriton helveticus. The sequence continues at coordinate 898,396,079 of NC_136065.1, read as the reverse complement.
CTCTGACTGCTGTGTGCCTGGGAGCTGGTGTGATGTTCAAATTTGGGTATAGTAACATGTGTCTATTTCCTGATGGTAATGAGATTAACAATGGTATGTTTTTGCTTTAACTGCTGGGCACTGCTGGGCACTGCTGGGGGGTCTTAGTCACACACACCCTATGCTGCTGGGCACTGCTGGGCACTGCTGGGGGTCTTAGCCACACACACACTGTAATGCTGGGCACTGCTGGGGGGTTTAGCCACATACACACTATTATGCTGGGCACTGCTGGGGGTCTTAGCCACACACACACTCTAATGCTGGGCACTGCTGGGGGTCTTAGCCACACACCCCCTATGCTGCTGAGCACTGCTGGGCACTGCTGGGGGTCTTAGCCACACACACACTGTAATGCTGGGCACTGCTGGGCACTGCTGGGGGTCTTAGCCACACACACACTCTAATGCTGGGCACTGCTGGGCACTGCTGGGGTTTTTAGCCACACACACACTCTTATGCTGGGTACTGCTGGGCACTGCTGGGGGTCTTAGCCACACACACACTGTAATGCTGGGCACTACTGGGCACTGCTGGGGGTCTTAGCCACACATACACTGTAATGCTGGGCACTGCTGGGCACTGCTGGGGGTCTTAGCCACACACACCCTATGCGACTGGGCACTGCTGGGTGTGTTTTCTACATACCTCTTACACTTACACTGACATAGCAGACGTATGTCCCACACGTCTCACTGTTACACAGGTGATATGCGGTAGCGTACCGTACCCCGAGGTCGATGACGTAGGTGCGGCACGTCTCTGTATTACACTGGTGATGTGCGGTAGCGTACCATACCCCGAGGTTGATGATGTAGGTGCGGCACGTCTCAGTATTACACTGGTGATGTGCGGGAGCGTACCGTACCCCGAGGTCAATGACGTAGGTGCGGCACGTCTCTGTATCACACTGGTGATGTGCGGTAGCGTACCGTACCCCGAGGTCGATGACGTAGGTGCGGCACGTCTCAGTATTACACTGGTGATGTGCGGTAGCGTACCGTACCCCGAGGTCGATGACGTACGTGCGGCACTTGTCTGTATTACACTGGTGATGTGCGGTAGCGTACCGTACCCCGAGGTCGATGACGTAGGTGCGGCACGTCTCTGTATTACACTGGTGATGTGCAGTACCGTACCGTACCCCGAGGTCAATGACGTAGGTGCGGCATGTCTCTGTATTACACTGGTGATGTGCGGTAGCCTACCGTACCCCGAGGTCGATGGCGTAGGTGTGGCACGTCTCACTATTACACAGGTGATATGCGGTAGCGTGTGGTGCAACGTACCCAGACATTACAGTCATGCAATGGAGATGTGCACGTGTGGCACCACGTACAGGTATGTTGGACTTCGTTATACTCACCGTCTGCGCCGTCGTCGGTTTCTATGTACGAGGTGGTGGCTGTACAGGATTGGGATGACACGGACGATGGCGTTCATGTCTTGTTTGTCGCGTACCGGGTGCGGTTCGTGACGGACTCTGGTTTTACGGTAGTTTTGAGCTCACGTAGCAAAAGAGCCGTACGGAGTGTGTTCAACACGGATCGTACTTCCTGGTTCGGAAGACGCGGTCTATTTACGTTCGGACGTAGCGTGGAGCGTCAGCCGACTGCAAATCGTATGGACTTTCGATTTGTACGGCGTTTTTTACGAGGCGTACGGAATGACGCTTTTGGTTGGGATCGTACTTGCTGATTCGTCGGGGGGACGCTTACGGGTACGAATCGTACGGGGAAAAACGCTCCGAACGGCAATTCGGAGCACTTTTTACCGGATCGGAATCGACCCCAGAGTGTCAAACTCTCCCCTATGTTTCCGCAGGAATGATATGCAAGACGAGAGGTCCCAAGTTTCCCTACTCACTTACCTTACCCAAACAATTCAAAGCACCAATGGTGATTCAGGGGAAGATGGGAAAAACAAGGCGCTAGGAAAGTAAGGCCAGGAAGCCAGGTGCTTTTCCTGCATATAACAAGATAACAGAATGTTTGCGTAAGTAAAAAAGAGATAAGCACTGTGCTAGAATAATGGTAATACGGGTATATATATATATATATATATTCACTGAAAAAACCATAGGTTATAGACCATATATAGTTAGGAATTAGCATTTAAAAAACCTTATTTTACTCACACAAAACCATTGAAATTCCATATATAGTTAGTTGCACTAACTATATATCGCGCACCCGCAATCCACTGCTGATGATGTCACATATTACATCATTCATGACATGGTCAGTGACATCACTGATGACATCACTGATGACATCTCAAATTACATCACTGATGACATCACTGATGACATCATCCAGTGACTGTGTGTTTCTGTAAAGTTTTAATATGTTTGATATATTGAAGAATGAGTGGATATATAAGTGTCTGGATGAAGGATTTAGTAGGTGCGTGACTGACTGTATGAGTGAGTGAATAAATGTGTCGTACTAAATGCATGGGTTAGTGACTAAACTGTCTGAATGTGTGCATCAGTATGTCTGTTGTGATGTAAACTGCTGCATGTGTTGATCATTAGCTATACGAGAGGCTATATGTGTTATTGATTGGTTGCCCAAGTATTTGAATGGGAGATTGAGTTTGTGTGGGGGTGGCTGGGAGGTGTGTGACTCTGTGCATAGATGTGTGAGCAGTTGATTCACTAGGTGTATGAGTTCAAGAGTGCATGCGGAAAAAGCTACATGGGCGGTTGACTGTGTGCATGAGTGTATTGATGAGGGAATGGATATCTCAATGCTACATGTCATAGTAAGTACATATGTAAAACACAGTACATGTGAGAGTTGGCATATATAAATAACTGTGCATGAGAGCCACTGAATGTGTGAGTGGCTGTATGGATCATTGTGAACTTGTATCAGGGATTGTATAAGAGAGTAAATATGTGTTAGTATATGTTTGAATAAGTAAGGTGTGTATAACTGTATAGTTGAGGAAATGGAGGTGAGATTGTTTCTTTGCATGACTGACTAGGTGTGTGAGTAACTCCATGGATGAGTGACAGTGTGTGAGTGTCTGTATACACTGAGTGTATCTAAGGTTATATTAGAGTCTGAAGAGGTTTATCGTATTAGCACAAGAATGATGTCAAATGAGATGTCATCAGTGATGTCATCAGTGATGTCATTTGAGATGTCATCAGTGATGTCATCAGTGATGTCACTGACCATGTCATGAATGATGCAATATGTGACATCATCAGCAGTGGATTGCGGGTGCGCGATATATAGTTAGTGCAACTAACTATATATGGAATTTCAATGGTTTTGTGTGAGTAAAATAAGGTTTTTTAAATGCTAATTCCTAACTATATATGGTCTATAACCTATGGTTTTTTCAGTGAATTTTCAAGGTTTTTTAAATGCTAATTCCTAACTATATATGGTCTCTAACCTATGGTTTTTTCAGTGAATTTCAATGGTTTTTTAATAGCAAATATCATAAGCTGTCGAATGTCAAGTACGTGGTAAGTAAAAACATTTTCGTGTTTATGCACACTGATCTGCTTTGAATGCTGCCCCCCCCTCATTTCTATTACGAGTACTCTCTCTTTGCAGATAGTGAAGGTAGTTAACGCAGGCCTTTGCCCCCGTTGTAATCCGTCGTGCCTGCTTCTCTCTCCATTTGATTGATTGTTATCCAAGCATTTACTGTTTTAGAATTGGTTCTCTTTGGTTCATTCTCTATTTACAAACAAGCACAGAGTCGCAATACTCTGTTTAGTCTTTGCAGATAGTGAAAAATCGTGTAAAAAAACAAAAGGAATCGAGCAAAATCAGTAGGCCACTAATGGGATCTCTTTTTGACCTCGCTAAAATAGAAACATTAGGAACAACCCCTCATGATTGCTCGTGGAATGGCCACGACGGAGCTACGAGATGGTGGTGCCAGCTTCAGTCTGAAACATCCAGAAACACTGTAGACTACCAATTCGATCAGTTCCGGTAGCGCCCCAACGTGACCCGGTAGAGAAGAACTTGCCCTCCCCTCTTTGACTGATGGTTCTTGTTGCCTGTCCCTTCTGTTGTCATTTAACAGAACTATTTAGCCTGCTGAAAGGGGTTGTGTTTCGACCGCTGGTTGGTGGAGACATTTTGACTATATTCTGGACCTGCGTTGTCGCGTAATGCGTCATATGACGCGCCGCGTTAGCGCATCCGGAAGTCATCCGGGGCGCGACGCGCAGCGCGTAACGTAAGCATAACAAGTCATGTGACTTGTTAATAAAACTTTTCATTGGTTCATTTTACTTTTCTTATTCTAATGATGAAAGGCTTGGTCATATGACCTAAAAATTACGCTTTTTATTACTTCTGAACATTATTTTTTCTTAAATATATGTTATAATGTTCCAGGCTAATGTACTTTCCCGGAAAATGTACAACTGTCCTGCAAGTAAAATATATTCTTTTTTCGAGAAAAAGAGCGTTTCTTCGTCCCATGACGGAGCCGTTGAGCAAAAGAGGGTCGACCTGCTGTCTTAGTCGCCGATATGCCTGAATATGAGATTCTTATCGATCACTTTATGTTGCAGGAATAGAAAACACAACAGCCCTTGACCATTTATCTTTACTGCGTTCCTTCGTATTATACCTTTTACCCTTCATGTAATTGGTCTGCTTTATTTCACTTGCCTTTTAATGATTCTAAAACAGTGACTATTATTAAAAACTTTACCAATGTATATACTTCTACCATGTTTTCTTTTAAAAACCTTTATTGTGAAAATTTCATTATACAAATACGAGCCTATAACCACGTGGGCCTGCCACGGAGCAAACTGTAATCGTATATGATGAATAGACATTTACACTGTAGAGGAACGTAACGGGCGGGCCATTAGGTTGCAAGAACTAACGTGTCTAACAGTTGCGGAATCGGTGGACGTACATTTTATAATTAAAATACGACAGGGCCAGTTACAATAAAATTATCTAGATATACATTTACGGTCAAGTACCATGGGTGACGTTAATTCGAACTTTCAATCAATAACACATCAAAACTTAATATCAATAGGGATGTCGAAATATTCAATCAATTCTCGTCCCCGCCGCCATGTGCTTCAAAACTGCATACATATCTCGTGATATCAAGGTTGTGCAACCAGTACACAACAAGGAGTTACGAGTCCCATTTATTCCGGCGCCATTTTGGGCGAGGACGGGCAGGTCCAGGATATAGTCAAAATGTCTCCACCAACCATCGACTATGATGATGTTCATATGCTGTATTTATTAGAGTAATACTCATCTATCCACATGAAATTAATTTGCCACAATCTAAACATGTCATTTTAATCTTTCCAAAGTTCTTCTGAATATTTGGGACCGTTTCCCTTGCCTCTGATGCTGTCAGTGCCACTTCTTTGGTGAATGTACTGGCAGGTCGGGGGTTGTCCTCCAAACCTCTCTTTTGTGCACCACTATGATTAATCGGTGCCACCTCTCCATATGACGATGCATGGTATAATTACCATAACTATATTTTTTTCGGTTCCTCTGGAGAGTACATCGTGGCAGATGAGGCAGGTAACGTACCGGGCATTTACCTTTTTTGCATGTAGAGGAAAGGAAAAAAAATTCGAGCGTCCGAGTTCTAAGGTGTCCCAGGGCCATTTTAGTGGACCAGGCCCAAATCCAAAGAACAGGCCGCCATTTTGAGAGTCCTGTTGCAGCCGCCTGTCGCTGTAGCAGCAAGAGCGGGCGAAACTCAGCTAGACGGCGCTCCACTGCAGATGAAGTGCCTCAACCTGGAGAGGCGGGAGAGGCTCGTTTGCGCCGCCTCCCCCCCCCCTTCGGGCACCCCACGCCGTCTTTCGGCGCAGCATTGTAGGATGGCCACACCAGTGCGGCAACTTGCTAGACACCACCTCGGTGCCATCCGGATCTCGGCGCCCCACTGCAGATGAAGTGCCTCCACATGGAGGGAGAGACTCGTTTGCGCCGCCTCCCCCCCGCTTCTCAGAACTCTCAACTATGACACCACCTCGGTGCCATCCGGATCTTGGCGCCTTGTGCTGGTTCCGGCCTATTCACACATCGGTCCGCTACTGACGCCACCTCACAGGCCAACGGGGCGCCCCACGCCGACTTTCGGCGCAGCATTGTAGGATGGCCACACCAGTGCGGCAACTTGCTGGACACCACCTCGGTGCCATCCGGATCTTGGCGCGTTGTGCTGCCTTTGGCCCTATTCGCACATCGGTCCGCTACTGACGCCACCTCACAGGCCAACGTGGTACACCACGCCGACTTTCGGCGCAGCATTGTAGGATGGCCACACCAGTGCGGCAACTTGCTGGACACCACCTCGGTGCCATCCGGATCTTGGCGCGTTGTGCTGCCTTTGGCCCTATTCGCACATCGGTCCGCTACTGACGCCACCTCACAGGCCAACGTGGTACCCCACGCCGACTTTCGGCGCAGCATTGTAGGATGGCCACACCAGTGCGGCAACTTGCTGGACACCACCTCGGTGCCATCTGGATCTTGGCGCGTTGTGCTGCCTTCGGCCTATTCGCACATCGGTCCGCTACTGACGCCACCTCACAGGCCAACGTGGTACCCCACGCCGACTTTCGGCGCAGCATTGTAGGATGGCCACACCAGTGCGGCAACTTGCTGGACACCACCTCGGTGCCATCTGGATCTTGGCGCGTTGTGCTGCCTTCGGCCTATTCGCACATCGGTCCGCCACTGACGCCGCCTCACGTGATAAACGGATTTTCTACGCTTTTTATAACCCTATGCCGCATAACAGGTCATGTGACTTGTTTATAAAACTTTTCATTTGTTCATTTTACTTTTGGTTTCCTAATGAGGAAGGCTTGATCATATGACCTAAAATAACACTTTTCATTGGATTAAAACATTTTTTTTCCCCAAACGATGAAAGCCCCACCTTGTTTCTGGATGTTTCAGACTGAAGCTGGCGTCAGCATGAAAGCACCACCATCTCGTGGCTCCGTCGTGGTCATTCCGCGAGCAATCATGGCAGCCGCTCCCCACCGGAAACCTGCAGGAGTCGGGGGCCCCCAAGACCTTTGTAGAATCTTCAAGGCTGAGGGGACGCTTTCGAGAATGGGGTCCAAGACCTATCAGACAAGCGTCCGAGTTCCAAGGTATCCCAGGGCCATTTCAGTGGACCAGGCCCAAAAAGGAAAGAGCCTGCCGCCATTTTGAGAGTCCTGTGGGCGCAACTCAGCTGAATGGCGGATTTTGGCACAGTGTACCAAAAGCGGGCGGAATGGCAACTGAAACGGTAAAGGGGTGCCCCACTACAGCAGACGAGCCTCCACCTGGGGAGGCCCGTTCACGCCGCCTCACCCCCCCCCCCGGGGCGCCCCACGCCGTTATTCGGAGCAGCATTGTAGGATACCAAAACCAGTGCGGCAACTTACTGGACATCACCTGGGTGCCATCCACATCTCAGCGCGTTCTGCTGCCTTGGGACTATTCGCACAACAGACCGCTACTGACAAGGCCTCCCCCAGGACGCCCGACGCCGTTTTTCGGAGCTGCATTGTACGATACCAAAACCAGTGCGGCAACTTACTGGACATCACCTGGGTGCCATCCACATCTCAGCGCGTTCTGCTGCCTTGGGACTATTCGCACAACAGACCGCTACTGACAAGGCCTCCCCCCGCACCCCCCGGGACGCCCCACGCCGTTTTTCGGAGCTGCATTGTAGGATACCAAAAACCAGTGCGGCACCCAGGTAACATCACCTGAGTGCCGTCCAGAACTCAGCACGTTGTGCTGCCTTGGGACTATTCGCACAAAACACAGCTACTGACCATTGTTGCTTCTTTTTTCCATAAAATGTTTAAATGTATTTACTGTTTTTGTTGCGTTGTATATATTTATAAGTTATTAAAGTTTTATAATCCTACTACTTTGTTGGAGTGCTATATATTTTTAATGTGACACATAATTGTAAAAACTTTGATGTACAAAGAGGCATCCCTGGAATCTTCCGCTTCAGGCTGGGTCCCCTCCCCAATCACAATACAGGATGGTTTTCAGATAGTAGGAACGCGTGTGGTGTGACGGATCTCATCGGGTGGGGGCCTTGATCTACTGTAACTCCTTTGAAGAGGGGTGATTCTTTACAGCTGGAGCCATAAACTACATCTGCAGGGCTAGGTGATAGCCTGGGACCGGCCTGGACAATCGGACACATAGGAAGAGGAGTGTCAGAGGGTGCGGTAGTGAATAGGGCGAAAGGGAGGTGTTGAGCGGGCACAGGGTGTGATTCTCAGGGAAGAGCAGCGCAGATGGGGGGAGGTTTATTGCCCATGCATAAGACAGAGAGCGGGGGTGACCAGTGCCTGGGGGAGATGCTTGCAAGGGTGGGGAGCCATGCTAAGGATCGACAGCGTGCAGAGAGTGGGTCTGGTCAAGGCATCTAAAATGGCTGCCGTGCACGACAAAAGTGTGGCATTTGAAAAAAGGCAAGATGGCGCAGACAATGTTTATCAACACTTCCTGATTTCCTTCGAATCGAACGTTAACAGACGTTATCTCTCCCACACTACCGGTCCCCCTGGGCTTAAACGCCGAGATAGTAGGGACTGCATCCCGTGGAGATACGCCGAGACGTCACTCAGCAGAAAAAAAAAAAAAAAATCAATAAAAGTCTATAAACATACAATAAGTTAAAAGTCAATCATTCTTGTTTCCTTGTAGTACGCTCCCCAGTCCGCTTTCCGTTACGCGTACCGGGCGCACCCCACGAAAAAAAACGGGGTTTTTTTGGTTTTTTTTGCCCCACGGGGCCCTTTTAAAGCCTCCACATCAAACCTAGGGGGTCAGGGAGGATCTACTATGCCCTCTTATGGTCATTTGCCCCTTCGCTTTGGCCTCCTCTTGTCTCTCGATCCTACCGAGAGACAAGATGGCGGCCGCTACGGACTGTTTGGAATGTTTACAGACACCGGAGAGCCAATCAGCTTCGCTTCGCAAAGCTCCATAACGCGAAAAGTACGCGAAACGGATCGCTGCCCGGAGCGCTGTCACAGATATATATCTTTTTTTGAACGTTAATTTCTCAAAATCCACTGGAGCACATATCTTGAGACCTAGCAAAGGCACATCGGGCTACCAGTCCCTACAATTTTGCCAAGTTTTGTGCAAAACCATTTAGCCGTTCGGGCTAAAAGTGAGGCCAACCGCCCTATGGAAATTAACATGGGAAAAACGCGTTTTGGGACCCCCCTTTTTTCTAGGCCCCCCCTTGACGAACCCCCCCCAAATTTTCAGGGGCTGCTCAGAAACAAAATGTTCCATTGTCCTGAAAATTTCAGCCAATTCCGTCCACAAACGCCAAAGTTATTAGACATAGAATTTTCAAAAAACCCATAGAGAAAAAATCCTAACTATATATACCTACTGGAGACCGCCAGTAGGTAATATATATAGATATATATATTACCTACTGGCGGTCGCCAGTAGGTATATATAGTTAGGATTTTTTCCCTATGGGATTTTTGAAAATTCTATGTCTAATAACTTTAGCGTTTGTGGACGGAATTGGCAGAAATTTTCAGGAAAATGGCACATTTTGTTTCTGAGCAGCCTCTGAAAATTTTGGGGGGGTTCGTCAAGGGGGGGCCGAGAAAAAAGGGGGGTCCCAAAACGCGTTTTTCCCATGTTAATTTCCATAGGGCGGTTGGCCTCACTTTTAGCGCGAACGGCTGAATGGATTTGCACGAAACTTGGCAAAATTGTAGGGACTGGTAGCCCGATGTGCCTTTTGTAGGTCTCAATATATGTGCTCCAGTGGATTTTGAGAAATTAACGTTTAAAAAAAGATATATATCTGTAACAGCGGACCGGGCAGCGGCCCAGGACGCGTACTTTTCGCGCAACGGAGCTTTGTGAAGCGAAGCTGATTGGTTCTCCGGCGTCTGTCAACATTCCAAACAGTCCGTAGCGGCCGCCATCTTGTCTCTCGGTAGGATCGAGAGACAAGAGGAGGCCAAAGCGAAGGGGCAAATGACCATAAGGGGGCATAGTACATTGTCGCTGACCCCCTAGGTTTGATGTGGAGGTTTTAAAAGGGCCCCGCGGGGCAAAAAAAAATAAAAATAATAATAATGGAACAGCTGAATGGATTTGTACGAAACTTGGCAAAATTTTAGGGACTGGTAGCCCGATGTGCCTTTGCTAGATCTCAATATATGTGCTCCAGTGGATTTTGAGAAATTAACGTTCAAAAAAAGATATATATCTGTAACACCGCACCGCTTCGCGTACTTTTCGCGTTACGGAGCTTTGCGAAGCGAAGCTGATTGGCTCTCCGGTGTCTGTAAACATTCCAAACAGTCCGTAGCGGCCGCCATCTTGTCTCTCGGTAGGATCGAACAGCTGAATGGATTTGCACGAAACTTGGCAAAATTGTAGGGACTGGTAGCCCGATGTGCCTTTGCTAGGTCTCAATATATGTGCTTCAGTGCATTTTGAGAAATTAACGTTCAAAAACAAGATATATATCTGTAACAGCGCTCCGCTTCGCGGAGATAAAATTATATGTGTATTACCTAGCTGTTGCTAACACCAGTTAGCGACGGCTAGTAGAAGATAGCGACCATCTTGGGCCCCACTTTGCATGTGAGTGATATTTATCACTAATGACATGCAAAGTGGGCATGCCAAGATGTTAGCGACTGGAAACAGTCGCTAACATCGCTATCTCCTATTATCAACTTTTGGAAATATTCGAGATAAGCGCGAATATCTCCAAAAGCTACCACCTGCCCTGAGCAGTTCTTAGCCATGTTATCCAATGGGAGGTGGATAACATGGCTAAGAGCATTAGCTCGGTAATGCATGAATATCGCTGAGTTTTCAGCGATATTAATGCATTGCGGTCGTTTTTTATCGTATTTCCGATAAACCTTGATAATAGCAAGGTTTATCTGCGATAATTTCTGACGGTAAAAAAATCGTTGCTAAGCATCGTTAGGGATAAATATCGCTTAACTTTGGTAATATGCCCCAACGTCTGTTAACGTTCGATTCGAAGGAAATCAGGAAGTGTTGAAAAACATTGTCTGCGCCATCTTGTCTTTTTTCAAATGCCACACTTTTGTCGTGCACGGCAGCCATTTTAGATGCCTTGACCAGACCCACTCTGTGCACGCTGTCGATCCTTAGCATGGCTCCCCACCCTCGCAAGCATCTCCCCCAGGCAGTGGTCACCCCCGCTCTCTGTCTTATGCATGGGTAATAAACCTCCCCCCATCTGCGCTGCTCTTCCCTGAGAATCACACCCTGTGCCCGCCCAACACCTCCCTTTCGCCCTATTCACTACCGCACCCTCTGACACTCCTTTTCCTCTGTGTCCGATTGTCCAGGCTGGTCCTAGGGTATCAGCTAGCCCTGCAGATGTAGTTTATGGCCACAGCTGTAAAGAATCACCCCTCTTCAAAGGAGTTATAGTAGATCAAGGCCCACACTCGATGAGATCCGTCACAGCAGAAGCGTTGCTATTATCTGAAAACCATCCTGTATTGTGATTGGGGAGGGGACCGAGCCTGAAGCGGAAGATTCCAGGGATGACTCTTTGTACATCAAAGTTTTTACAATTATGTGTCACATTAAATATATATAGCACTCCGACAAAGTAGTAAGATTATAAAACTTTAATAATTTATAAATATATACAAGAAAACAAAAATAGTAATAACATATAAACATTTTTAGGGAAAAACAACGAAGTAGCGGTCGGCTGTGCGAATAGTCCCAACGCAGCACAACGTCCAGATTTCCGGCGTAGGGCGTCGCGGGGGGTGGGTCATCAGTAGCAAACTGTTGTGCGAATAGTTCCAAGGCAGCAGAACGCGCCGAAATCTAGATGACACGAAAGTGATGTCTAGTAAGTTGCCACCCAGCAAATAACGGCATGGGGCGTCGCGGGGGGTGGGTCATCAGTAGCAAACTGTTGCGCGAATAGTTCCAAGGCAGCAGAACGATGGCACCAAGGTGATGTCCAGTAAGTTGCCGCACTGGTTTTGGTATCCTACAATGCTGCTCCGAATAACGGCGTGGGGCGCCCCGGGGGAGGCGGCGTGAACGGGCCTCTCCAGGTGGAGTGTCATCTGTTGTAGTGGGGCGCCCCTTTACCGTTTCAGTTGCCATTCCGTCCGTTTTTGGTCCACTGTGTCAAATGCCGCAATTCAGCTGAGTTGCGCCCACTCTTGCGGTGCAGCGATAGGCGGCTGTCACAGGAGTCTCAAAATGGCGGCAGGCTGTTTCCTTTTTGGGCCTGGTCCACTGAAATGGCCCTGGGACACCTTGGAAATCGGACGCTTGTCTGCTAGGTCTTGGACCCCATTCTCGAAAGCGTCCCCTCCGCCTTGAGAATTCATCAAAAGTTTTGGGGGCTCCGACTCCTGCAGGCTTCTGGTGGGGAGCGGCTGCCATGATTGCTCGCGGAATGACCACGACTGAGCTACGAGATGGTGGTGCTCTCATGCTGACGCCAGCTTCAGTCTGAAACATCCAGAAACAAGGTGCGGCTTTCATCGTTTGGGAAAAAAAAAGTTTTCATCCAATGAAAAGTGTTGTTTTTAGGTCACATGATCAAGCCTTCCATCATTAGGAAACCAAAAGTAAAATGGACCAATGAAAAGTTTTATAAACAAGTCACATGACCTGTTATGCGGCATAGGGTGTAAAATGCGGAGAAAATATGTTGGCACGTGAGGCGGCGTCAGTAGCGGACCGATGTGCGAATAGGCCGAAGGCAATACAACGCGCCAAGATCCGGATGGCACCGAGGTGGTGTCTAGTAAGTTGCCGCACTGGTGTGGCCATCCTACAATGCTGAAAGTCGGCGTGGGGCGCCCCGTTGGCCTGTGAGATGGCGTCAGTAGCGGACCGATGTGTGAATGGGGCCGAAGGCAGCGCAACAATATTTTCGGAATAGAAGACACCACTAGGCGCTGAGATGCCAAGATCCGGATGGCACCGAGGTGGTGTGTAGCAAGTTGCCGCACTGGTGTGGCCATTCTACAATGCTGAAAGTCGGCGTGGGGCGCCCCGTTGGCCTGTGAGTTTGCGTCAGTAGCGGACCGATGTGCGAATAGGCCGAAGGCAGCACAACGCGCCAAGATCCGGATGGCACCGAGGTGGTGTCTAGTAAGTTGTCGCACTTCTGTGGCCATCCTACAATGTTGAAAGTCGGCGTGGGGCGCCCCGTTGGCCTGTGAGATGGCGTCAGTAGCGGACCGATGTGCGAATGGGGCCAAAGGCAGCGCAACAATATTTTCTGATTTGAAGACACCACAAGGCGCTGAGATGCCAAGATCCGGATGGCACCGAGGTGGTGTCTAGCAAGTTGTGGCACTGGTGTGGCCATCGTACAATGGTAAAAGTCGGCGTGGGGCGCCCTGTTGGCCTGTGAGATGGTGTCAGTAGCGGACTGATGTGTGAATGGGGCCAAAGGCAGCGCAACAATATTTTCTACAATATTTTCGGAGTAGAAGACACCACAAGGCGCTGAGATGCCAAGATCCGGATGGCACCGAGGTGATGTCTAAGTTGCGGACCGATGTGCGAATGGGGCCAAAGGTAGCGTAACAAGATTTTCTGTATGGAAGATACCACTAGGCGTTGAGATGCCAAGATTCGGATGGCACCGAGGTGATGTCTAGCAAGTTGTGCCACTGGTGTGGCCATCGTACAATGGTAAAAGTCGGCGTGGGGCGCCCTATTGGCCTGTGAGATGGTGTCAGTAGCGGACTGATGTGCGAATGGGGCCAAAGGCAGCGCAACAATATTTTCTGACTGACACCACAAGGCGCTGAGATGCCAAGATCCGGATGGCACCGAGGTGATGTCTAAGTTGCGGACTGATGTGCGAATGGGGCCAAAGGCAGCGTAACAATATTTTCTGTATGGAAGATACCACTAGGCGTTGAGATGCCAAGATTCGGATGGCACCGAGGTGATGTCTAGCAAGTTGGTGTGGTCATCCTACAATGCTGAAACTCGGCGTGGGTCACCCCATTAGCCTGTGAGATGGCGTCAGTAGCGGACCGATGTGCGAATAGGCCGAAGGCAGCACAACGCGCCAAGATCCGGATGTCACCGTGGTGGTTTCATAGTTGAGAGGCACTTCATCTGCAGTGGGGCGCCGAGATCCGGATGGCACCGAGGTGATGTCTAGCAAGTTGCTGTACTGGTGTGGTCATCCTACAATGCTGAAATGTAGTGGGGCGCCCATTTACCGTTTCAGTTGCCATTCAGCTGAGTTTCGGCTGCTCTTGATGCTACAGCGACAGGCGGCTGCAAGAGGACTCTCAAAATGGCGGCCTGTTCTTTGGATTTGGGCCTGGTCCACTAAAATGGCCCTGGGACACCTTAGAACTCGGACGCTCGATTTTTTTTTCCTTTCCTGTACATGCAAAAAAAGGTAAATGCCCGGTACGTTACACGCTTCATCTGCCACGATGAACTCTCCAGAGGAACCGAAAAAAAATATAGTTGTGATAACTATACCATACATCGTCATATGGAGAGGTGGCACCAATTAATTATAGTGCTGCATAAAAGAGAGATTTGGAGGAGAACCCCTGACCTGCTAGTACATTCATCAAAGAAGTGGCACTGAGAGCTTCAGAGGCAAGGGAAACGGTCCCAAATATTTAGAAGAACTTTGGAAAGATTAAAATGACATGTTTAGATTGTGGTAAATTAATTTCATGTGGACAGATGAGTGTTACTCTAATAAATACAGCATATGAACATCATCATAGTCGATGGTTGGTAGAGACATTTTGACTATATCCTGGACCTGCCCGTCCTCGCCCAAAATGGCGCCGGAATAAATGGGACTCGTAACTCCTTGTTGTGTACTGGTTGCAGAACCTTGAAATCACGAGATACGTATGCAGTTTTGAAGCACATGGCGGGCGGGGACGAGAATTGATTGAATATTTCGACATCCCTATTGATATTAAGTTCTGATGTGTTATTGATTACTGTACTGTTGAAAATTCGAATTAACGTCACCCATGGTACTTGCCCGCAAATGTATATCTAGATAATTTTATTGTAACTGGCCCTGTCGTATTTTAATTATAAAATGTACGTCCACCGATTCCGTAACTGTTAGACACCTTAGTTCTTGCAACCTAATGGCCCGCCCGTTACGTTCCTCTACAGTGTAAATGTCTATTCATCATATACGATTACAGTTTGCTCCGTGGCAGGCCCACGTGGTTATAGGCTCGTATTTGTATAATGAAATTTTCACAATAAAGGTTTTTAAAAGAAAACATGGTAGAAGTATATACATTGGTAAAGTTTTTAATAATAGTCACTGTTTTAGAATCATTAAAAGGCAAGTGAAATAAAGCAGACCAATTACATGAAGGGTAAAAGGTATAATACGAAGGAACGCAGTAAAGATAAATGGTCAAGGGCTGTTGTGTTTTCTATTCCTGCAACATAAAGTGATCGATAAGAATCTCATATTCAGGCGTATCGGCGACTAAGACAGCAGGTCGACCCTCTTTTGCTCAACGGCTCCGTCATGGGACGAAGAAACGCTCTTTTTCTCGAAAAAAGAATATATTTTACTTGCAGGACAGTTGTAAAATTTCCGGGAAAGTACATTAGCCTGGAACATTATAACATATATTTAAGAAAAAATAATGTTCGGAAGTAATTAAAAGCGTAATTTTTAGGCGATATGACCAAGGCTTTCATCATTAGAATAAGAAAAGGAAAATGAACCAATGAAAAGTTTTATTAACAAGTCACATGACTTGTTATGCTTACGTTACGCGCTGCGCGCCCCGGATGACTTCCGGATGCGCTAACGCGGCGCGTCATATGACGCATTACGCGACAACGCAGGTCCAGAATATAGTCAAAATGTCTCCACCAACCAGCGGTCGAAACACAACCCCTTTCAGCAGGCTAAATAGTTCTGTTAAATGACAACAGAAGGGACAGGCAACAAGAACCATCAGTCAAAGAGGGGAGGGCTAGTTCTTCTCTACCGGGTTACATTGGGGCGCTACCGGAACTGATCGAATTGGTAGTCTACAGTGTTTCTGGATGTTTCAGACTGAAGCTGGGGTTAGCATGAGAGCACCACCATTTCGTAGCTCCGTTGTGGCCATTCCGCAACCAATCATGGCAGCCGCTCTTTATCGTTATTTTGGGCGGGGTGGGTGGCGGAGCCGAGCTGTTTTGCAGCCATCATTGTGTGGAGTTCAGTTCATCTCACTAGTTTTGTATTTGTCATGAGGGGTTGTTCCTAATGTTTCTATTTTAGCGAGGTCAAAAAGAGATCCCATTAGTGGCCTACTGATTTTACTCGATTCCTTTTCTTTTTTTTTACACGATTTTTCGTTATCTGCAAAGACTAAACAGAGTATTGCGACTCTGTGTTTGTTTGTAAATAGAGAATGAACCAAAGAGAACTAATTCTAAAACAGTAAATACTTGGATAACAATCAATCAAATGGAGAGAGAAGCAGGCACGACGGATTACAACGGGGGCAAAGGCCTGCGTTAACTACCTTTCACTATCTGCAAAGAGAGAGTACTCCTAATAGAAATGAGGGGGGGGGGGGCACCATTCAAAGCAGATCAGTGTGCATAAACACGAAAATGTTTTCACTAACCACGTACTTGACATTCGACAGCTTATGATATTTGCTATTAAAAAACCATTGAAATTCACTGAAAAAACCATAGGTTATAGACCATATATAGTTAGGAATTAGCATTTACAAAACCTTGAAAATTCACTGAAAAAACCATAGGTTATAGACCATATATAGCTAGGAATTAGCATTTAAAAAACCTTATTTTACTCACACAAAACCATTGAAATTCCATATATAGTTAGTTGCACTAACTATATATCGCGCACCCGCAATCCACTGCTGATGATGTCACATATTACATCATTCATGACATGGTCAGTGACATCACTGATGACATCACTGATGACATCTCAAATGACATCACTGATGACATCACTGATGACATCTCATTTGACATCAATGACCACATCACTGATGATATCATTCATGTGACAATACAATGCATCTCCTCACATTTTAATATAACCTCTGTTTCACCCAGTGTTAAAAACAGAGTATAATTTTTGAAACCATTGACACACCAATACTAGTTACTACATACGTACTCACTGATTCCTACGTCTACACACACATTCACTCATTCACCCATACAATCATTCATACATACAATCACTCATCTTTACAACACTATCATATGCACTCATACACCTATACAGACACTCACACTCTGCCACTCATCCATGGAGTTACTCACACACCTAGTCAGTCCTGTAAAGAATCAATCACACTTCCATTTTCTACTCTATACAGTTAAATATAGAGCACCTTACGTTTTCAACCATATACTAACACATACTTACTCTCTTATACAATCATTGATACAAGTACACATTGATCTGTACAGAGTCACACACCTCCCAGCCAGCCACACACACACTTAGTCTCCCATGCAAATACTTGGGCAATCAATCAATAACCCATATAGTTACTCATATAGCTACTGATCAACACATGCAGCAGTTTACAGAACAACAGACATAATGATGCACAAATTAAGACAGTTTAGTCACTAACCCATGCACTCAGTGAGACACATTTAATCACTCACTCATACATTCAGTCATGCACCTACTAAATCCTTCGTCCAGACACTTATACATCCACTCATTCTTCAATATGTAAGACATATTTTAACTTTACAGAAACATACAGTCACTGGATGTTGTCATCAGTGATGTCATCAGTGATGTCATTTGAGATGTCATCAGTGATGTCATCAGTGATGTCACTGACCATGTCATGAATGATGTAATATGTGACATCATCAGCAGTGGATTGCGGGTGCGCGATATATAGTTAGTGCAACTAACTATATATACTATATATAACTATATATGGAATTTCAATGGTTTTGTGTGAGTAAAATAAGGTTTTTTAAATGCTAATTCCTAACTATATATGGTCTATAACCTATGGTTTTTTCAGTGAATATATATATATATATATATATATATATATATTACCTACTGGCGGTATATATATATATTATATATATGTATTATATATATATATTATATATATATACGGATATATATATATATATATATATATATATTACCTATATATAGTTAGGATTTTTTCTCTATGGGATTTTTGAAAATTCTATGTCTAATAACTTTGGCGTTTGTGGACGGAATTGGCTGAAATTTTCAGGAAAATGGCACATTTTGTTTCTGAGCAGCCCCTGGAAATTTGGGGGGGGTTCGTCAAGGGGGGGCCGAGAAAAAAGGGGGGTCCCAAAACGTGTTTTTAACATTGAGTTTTCCATAGGGCGGTTGGCCTCACTTTTAGGCCGAACGGCAAAATGGATTTCCACGAAACTTGGCAAAATTGTAGGGACTGGTAGCCCGATGTGCCTTTGCTAGGTCTCAATATATGTGCTTCAGTGGATTTTGAGAAATTAACGTTCAAAAAAAGATATATATCTGTAACAGCGGACCAGGCAGCGCTCCGGTTCGCGGACTTTACGCGTTACGGAGCTTTGTGAAGCAAAGCTGATTGGTTCTCCGGCGTCTGTAAACATTCCAAACAGTCCGTAGCGGCCGCCATCTTGTCTCTCGGTAGGATCGAGAGACAAGAGGAGGCCAAAGCGAAGGGGCAAATGACCATAAGGGGGCATAGTAGATCCTCCCTGACCCTCTAGGTTTGATGTGGAGGTTTTAAAAGGGCCCCGCGGGGCAAAAAAAAAATAAATAATAATAATCGAACGGCTGAATGGATTTGCACGAAACTTGGCAAAATTGTAGGGACTGGTAGCCCGATGTGCCTTTGCTAGGTCTCAATATATGTGCTTCAGTGGATTTTGAGAAATTAACGTTCAAAAAAAGATATATACCTGTAACAGCGCTCCGCTTCGCGTACTTTTCGCGTTACGGAGCTCTGCGAAGCTGATTGGTTCTCTGGCGTCTGTAAACATTGCAAACTGTCCGTAGCGGCCGCCATCTTGTCTCTCGGTAGGATCGAGAGACAAGAGGAGGCCAAAGCGAAGGGGCAAATGACCATAAGGGGGCATAGTAGATCCTCCTTGACCTCTTAGGTTTGATGTGGAGGTTTTAAAAGGGCCCCGCGGGGCAAAAAAATAAATAATAATAATAATCGAACGGCTGAATGGATTTGCACGAAACTTGGCAAAATTGTAGGGACTGGTAGCTCGATGTGCCTTTGCTAGGTCTCAATATATGTGCTTCAGTGGATTTTGAGAAATTAACGTTCAAAAAAAGATATATATCTGTAACAGCGCTCCGCTTCGCGGAGATAAAATTATCTCTGTATTACCTAGCTGTTGCTAACACCAGTTAGCGACCGCTAGTAGGAGATAGCGACCATCTTGGGCCCCACGTTGCATGTGAGTGATATTTATCACTAATGACATGCAAAGTGGGCATGCCAAGATGTTAGCGACTGGAAACAGTCGCTAACATCGCTATCTCCTATTACCAACTTTTGGAAATATTCGCGATAAGCGCGAATATCTCCAAAAGCTACCACCTGCCCTGAGCAGTTCTTAGCCATGTTATCCAATGGGAGGTGGATAACATGGCTAAGAGCATTAGCTCGGTAATGCATGAATATCGCTGAGTTTTCAGCGATATTAATGCATTGCGGTCGTTTTTTATCGCATTTGCGATAAACCTTGATGATAGCAAGGTTTATCTGCGATAATTTCTGACGATGCTTAGCGGTAAAAAATTCGTTGCTAAGCATCGTTAGGGATAAATATCGCTTAACTTTGGTAATATGCCCCAACGTCTGTTAACGTTCGATTCGAAGGAAATCAGGAAGTGTTGAAAAACATTGTCTGCTCCATCTTGCCTTTTTTCAAATGCCACACTTTTGTCGTGCACGGCAGTCATTTTAGATGCCTTGACCAGACCCACTCTCTGCACGCTGTCGATCCTTAGCATGGCTCCCCACCCTCGCAAGCATCTCCCCCAGGCAGTGGTCACCCCCGCTCTCTGTCTTATGCATGGGTAATAAACCTCCCCCCATCTGCGCTGCTCTTCCCTGAGAATCACACCCTGTGCCCGCCCGACACCTCCCTTTCGCCCTATTCACTACCGCACCCTCTGACACTCCTTTTCCTCTGTGTCTGATTCTCCAGGCCGGTCCTAGGCTATCAGCTAGCCCTGCAGATGTAGTTTATGGCCCCAGCTGTAAAGAATCACCCCTCTTCAAAGGAGTTATAGTAGATCAAGGCCCACACTCGATGAGATCCGTCACAGCAGACGCGTTCCTATTATCTGAAAACCATCCTGTATTGTGATTGGGGAGGGGACCGAGCCTGAAGCGGAAGATTCCAGGGATGACTCTTTGTACATCAAAGTTTTTACAATTATGTGTCACATTAAAAATATATAGCACTCCAACAAAGTAGTAAGATTATAAAACTTTAATAACTTATAAATATATACAACAAAACAAAAACAGTAATAACATATAAACATTTTTAGGGAAAAACAACGCATTTTTAGGGAAAAACAACGAAGTAGCGGTCGGCTGTGCGAATAGTCCCAACGCAGCACAACGTCCAGATTTCTGGACGGCACCCAGGTGATGTTGCCTGGGTGCCGCACTGATTTCGGCATCCGGCGTGGGGCGTCGCGGGGGGTGGGTCATCAGTAGCAAACTGTTGTGCGAATAGTTCCAAGGCAGCAGAACGATGGCACCAAGGTGATGTCCAGTAAGTTGCCGCACTGGTTTTGGTATCCTACAATGCTGCTCCGAATAACGGCGTGGGGCGCCCCGGGGGGGGGGGGGGAGGCGGCGTGAACGGGCCTCTCCAGGTGGAGTCTCGTCTGTTGTAGTGGGGCGCCCCTTTACCGTTTCAGTTGCCATTCCGTCCGCTTTTGGTCCACTGTGTCAAAAGCCGCAATTCAGCTGAGTTGCGCCCACTCTTGCGGTGCAGCGATAGGCGGCTGTCACAGGACTCTCAAAATGGCGGCAGGCTGTTTCCTTTTTGGGCCTGGTCCACTGAAATGGCCCTGGGACACCTTGGAAATCGGACGCTTGTCTGCTAGGTCTTGGACCCCATTCTCGAAAGCGTCCCCTCCGCCTTGAGGATTCATCAAAAGTTTTGGGGGCCCCCAACTCCTGCAGGCTTCTGGTGGGGAGCGGCTGCCATGATTGCTCGCGGAATGACCACGACGGAGCCACGAGATGGTGGTGCTTTCATGGTGACGCCAGCTTCAGTCTGAAACATCCAGAAACAAGGTGGGGCATTCATCGTTTGGGAAAAAAAAAAAGTTTTCATCCAATGAAAAGTGTTATTTTTAGGTCATATGATCAAGCCTTCCATCATTAGGAAACCAAAAGTAAAATGAACCAATGAAAAGTTTTATAAACAAGTCACATGACCTGTTATGCGGCATAGGGTATAAAATGCGGAGAAAATACGTTGGCACGTGAGGCGGCGTCAGTAGCGGACCGATGTGCGAATAGGCCGAAGGCAACACAACGCGGCAAGATCCGGATGGCACCGAGGTGGTGTCCAGCAAGTTGCAGCACTGGTGTGGCCATCCTACAATGCTGAAAGTCGGCGTGGGGCGCCCCGTTGGCCTGTGAGTTCGCGTCAGTAGCGGACCGATGTGCGAATAGGCCGAAGGCAGCACAACGCGCCAAGATCCGGATGGCACCGAGGTGGTGTCTAGTAAGTTGCCGCACTGGTGTGGCCATCCTACAATGTTGAAAGTCGGCGTGGGGCGCCCCGTTGGCCTGTGAGATGGCGTCAGTAGCGGACCGATGTGCGAATGGGGCCAAAGGCAGCGCAACAATATTTTCTGAATAGAAGACACCACAAGGCGCTGAGATGCCAAGATCCGGATGGCACCGAGGTGGTGTCTAGCAAGTTGTGGCACTGGTGTGGCCATCCTACAATGGTAAAAGTCGGCGTGGGGCGCCCTGTTGGCCTGTGAGATGGTGTCAGTAGCGGACCGATGTGCGAATGGGGCCAAAGGCAGCGCAACAATATTTTCTGACTAGAAGACACCACAAGGCGCTGAGATGCCAAGATCCGGATGGCACCGAGGTGATGTCTAGCAAGTTGCTGTACTGGTGTGGCCATCCTACAATGCTGAAACTCGGCATGGGGCGCCCCATTAGCCTGTGAGATGGCGTCAGTAGCGGACCGATGTGCGAATGGGGCCAAAGGCAGCGCAACAATATTTTCTGAAGAGAAGACACCACAAGGCGCTGAGATTCGGTTACCACCGAGGTGATGTCTAGCAAGTTGCCGCACTGGTGTGGCCATCCTACAATACTGCTCCGAATAACGGCGTGTGGTGCCCGAAGGGGGGGGGAGGCGGCGTGAACGGGCCTTCCTAGGTGGAGGCTCGTCTGCTGTAGTGGGGCGCCCCTTTACCGTTTCAGTTGCCATTCAGCTGAGTTTCGGCTGCTCTTGATGCTACAGCGACAGGCGGCTGCAACAGGACTCTCAAAATGGCGGCCTGTTCTTTGGATTTGGGCCTGGTCCACTAAAATGGCCCTGGGACACCTTAGAACTCGGACGCTCGATTTTTTTTTCCTTTCCTGTACATGCAAAAAAAGGTAAATGCCCGGTACGTTACACGCTTCATCTGCCACGATGTACTCTCCAGAGGAACCGAAAAAAAATATAGTTATGGTAACTATACCATGCATCGTCATATGGAGAGGTGGCACCAATTAATTATAGTGCTGCATAAAAGAGAGATTTGGAGGAGAACCCCCGACCTGCCAGTACATTCATCAAAGAAGTGGCACTGACAGCATCAGAGGCAAGGGAAACGGTCCCAAATATTTAGAAGAACTTTGGAAAGATTAAAATTACATGTTTAGATTGTGGCAAATTAATTTCATGTGGACAGATGAGTGTTACTCTAATAAATACAGCATATGAACATCATCATAGTCGATGGTTGGTAGAGACATTTTGACTATATCCTGGACCTGCCCGTCCTCGCCCAAAATGGCGCCGGAATAAATGGGACTCGTAACTCCTTGTTGTGTACTGGTTGCAGAACCTTGAAATCACAAGATACGTATGCAGTTTTGAAGCACATGGCGGGCGGGGACGAGAATTGATTGAATATTTCGACATCCCTATTGATATTAAGTTCTGATGTGTTATTGATTACTGTACTATTGAAAGTTCGAATTAACGACTTGCCCGCAAATGTATATCTAGATAATTTTATTGTAACTGGCCCTGTCGTATTTTAATTATAAAATGTACGTCCACCAATTCCGCAACTGTTAGACACCTTAGTTCTTGCAACCTAATGGCTCGCCCGTTACGTTCCTCTACAGTGTAAATGTCTACTCATCATATACGATTACAGTTTGCTCCGTGGCCGGCCCACGTGGTTATAGGCTCGTATTTGTATAATGAAATTTTCACAATAAAGGTTTTTAAAAGAAAACATGGTAGTAGTATATACATTGGTAAAGTTTTTAATAATAGTCACTGTCTTAGAATCATTAAAAGGCAAGTGAAATAAAGCAGACCAATTACATGAAGGGTAAAAGGTATAATACGCAGGAACGCAGTAAAGATAAATGGTCAAGGGCTGTTGTGTTTTCTACTCCTGCAACATAAAGTGATCGATAAGAATCTCATATTCAGGCGTATCGGCGACTAAGACAGCAGGTCGACCCTCTTTTGCTCAACGGCTCCGTCATGGGACGAAGAAACGCTCTTTTTCTCGAAAAAAGAATATATTTTACTTGCAGGACAGTTGTAAATTTTCCGGGAAAGTACATTAGCCTGGAACATTATAACATATATTTAAGAAAAAATAATGTTCGGAAGTAATAAAAAGCGTAATTTTTAGGTCATATGACCAAGCCTTTCATCATTAGAATAAGAAAAGTAAAATGAACCAATGAAAAGTTTTATTAACAAGTCACATGACTTGTTATGCTTACGTTACGCGCTGCGCGTCGCGCCCCGGATGACTTCCGGATGCGCTAACGCGGCGCGTCATATGACGCATTACGCGACAACGCAGGTCCAGAATATAGTCAAAATGTCTCCACCAACCAGCGGTCGGAACACAACCCCTTTCAGCAGGCTAAATAGTTCTGTTAAATGACAACAGAAGGGACAGGCAACAAGAACCATCAGTCAAAGAGGGGAGGGCTAGTTCTTCTCTACCGGGTTACATTGGGGCGCTACCGGAACTGATCGAATTGGTAGTCTACAGTGTTTCTGGATGTTTCAGACTGAAGCTGGGGTTAGCATGAGAGCACCACCATTTCGTAGCTCCGTCGTGGCCATTCCGCAACCAATCATGGCAGCCGCTCTTTATCGTTATTTTGGGCGGGGTGGGTGGCGGAGCCGAGCTGTTTTGCAGCCATCATTGTGTGGAGTTCAGTTCATCTCACTAGTTTCGTATTTGTCATGAGGGGTTGTTCCTAATGTTTCTATTTTAGCGAGGTCAAAAAGAGATCCCATTAGTGGCCTACTGATTTTGCTCGATTCCTTTTGTTTTTTTACACGATTTTTCGTTATCTGCAAAGACTAAACAGAGTATTGCGACTCTGTGTTTGTTTGTAAATAGAGAATGAACCAAAGAGAACCAATTCTAAAACAGTAAATGCTTGGATAACAATCAATCAAATGGAGAGAGAAGCAGGCACGACGTATTACAACGGGGGCAAAGGCCTGCGTTAACTACCTTTCACTATCTGCAAAGAGAGAGTACTCCTAATAGAAATGAGGGGGGGGGGCAGCATTCAAAGCAGATCAGTGTGCATAAACACGAATTTTTTTTTACCTACCACGTACTTGACATTCGACAGCTTATGATATTTGCTATTAAAAAACCATTGAAATTCACTGAAAAAACCATAGGTTATAGACCATATATAGTTAGGAATTAGCATTTACAAAACCTTGAAAATTCACTGAAAAAACCATAGGTTATAGACCATATATAGTTAGGAATTAGCATTTACAAAACCTTGAAAATTCACTGAAAAAACCATAGGTTATAGACCATATATCGTTAGGAATTAGCATTTACAAAACCTTATTTTACTCACACAAAACCATTGAAATTCCATATATAGTTAGTTGCACTAACTATATATCGCGCACCCGCAATCCACTGCTGATGATGTCACATATTACATCATTCATGACATGGTCAGTGACATCACTGATGACATCACTGATGACATCTCAAATGACATCACTGATGACATCACTGATGACATCTCATTTGACATCAATGACCACATCACTGATGATATCATTCATGTGACAATACAATGCATCTCCTCACATTTTAATATAACCTCTGTTTCACCCAGTGTTAAATACAGAGTATAATTTTTGAAACCATTGACACACCAATACTAGTTACTACATACGCACTCACTGATTCCTACGTCTACACACACCTTCACTCATTCACCCATACAATCATTCATACATACAATCACTCATCTTTACAACACTATCATATGCACTCATACACCTATACAGACACTCACAGTCTGCCACTCATCCATGGAGTTACTCACTCACCTAGTCAGTCATGTAAAGAATCAATGACACTTCCATTTTCTTGTCTATACAGTTAAACATAGAGCACCTTACATTTTCAAACATATACTAACACATACTTACCTTCTTATACAATCATTGATACAAGTACACATTGATTTGCACAGAGTCACACACCTCCCAGCCAGCCACACACACACTCAGTCTCCCATACAAATACTTGGGCAATCAATCAATAACCCATATAGTTACTCATACAGCTACTGATCAACACATGCAGCAGTTTACAGAACAACAGACATAATGATGCACAAATTAAGACAGTTTAGTCACTAACCCATGCACTCAGTGAGACACATTTAATCACTCACTCATACAGTTAGTCATGCACCTACTAAATCCTTCGTCCAGACACTTACACATCCACTCAATCTTCAATATGTAAGACATATTTAAACTTTACAGAAACAAAAAATCACTGGATGTTGTTATCAGTCATGTCATCAGTGATGTCATTTGAGATGTCATCAGTGATGTCATCAGTGATGTCACTGACCATGTCATGAATGATGTAATATGTGACATCATCAGCAGTGGATTGCGGGTGCGAGATATATAGTTAGTGCAACTAACTATATATGGAATTTCAATGGTTTTGTGTGAGTAAAATAAGGTTTTGTAAATGCTAATTCCTAACGATATATGGTCTATAACCTATGGTTTTTTCAGTGAATTTTCAAGGTTTTGTAAATGCTAATTCCTAACTATATATGGTCTATAACCTATGGTTTTTTCAGTGAATTTTCAAGGTTTTGTAAATGCTAATTCCTAACTATATATGGTCTATAACCTATGGTGTTTTCAGTGAATATATATATATATATATATATATATATATATATATATATATATATATATATATATATATATATATATATATATATATATATATATGTATATGTATTCACTGAAAAAACCATAGGTTTCACACCAGTTATAGTTAGGAATTGGCATTTAAAAAACCTAATAAATTCACTGAAAAAACCATAGATTTCACATCAGTTATAGTTAGCTGAACATTTTACTCGCATAAAACCATTGAAATTCCCACGTTATAGTTAGTTGGACTCACTATAACTTGCGCGTGCAATGCACTGCTGATGACGTCACTTATTACATCACTCATGACATGGTCAGTGACATCTTCATCTGGAAATTTAATGACATCCCTGAAGGACAAAAAAAAGTTAATGCTCCAAAAGTAACGTGCAAAATATGTGGCAGTATTTTATCCAGAGGCAATCCTCTAAAAAAATATAGCTTTGGAAATGCCAATTTAATTAGGCATGTCAAGAGAAGACACCCAATCAACTTTGCCAGGGAGAGTGTCAGGGAGCTGGCACAGAATTTACCAACAGATGGCGGCAGCACCTCCACTGGTGGAGCAACACCTTCAGGACCACCACGTGGAAGAATGGTCCCTAACATACAGCCGGTGTTTGCAGGCATCAAATTTCTGTGCACGCAGTGTGACGAACTCCTCTGCTATGGGGAGCAGAGTGTTGAACTCATTGCTATAAAGAAACAGGATCACCGCTGCCCTCCCCGTCCCTAAATGTTCACTTTTTTTTGCTCCTGTTGAGCAGTTTTTGAATCCCTGTTTTTGTTTTTCCCCTGAAAAAAATCCAAAAAAAATATAAAATCGTTTTAAAAAAAATATAAAACAACAAAAACAAAAAAAAAGTTCTTTTCAGAACTACCTCCAATTTATAAAAAAATGCTATTTTTTTTTTAAACGTCTGTCATTCTTTTATCTCCATGGTACGCTCCCTGGTACGCTCCCCGGTGCGCATACCGGGCGCTCCCCCCGCGAAAATCGAAGAAGAAAAATAATTTTTTTTTGCCCCGTGGGACCCTTTTATGGCCCCCACATCAAACCTAGGGGCTCAGGGGGGATGTACCCTGCCCCCTTTTGCTCATTTCCCCCTTTGATTTTTGCCACCTCTTGTGTCTCGATCCTACCGAGACACAAGATGGCGGCCGCTGCGGACTGTTTCGAATGTTTACAGACACCCGAGAGCCAATCAGCTTGCTGTGCGCAAGTCGCGTGGCGCGCCCGGAGCGCTCCCCGGTACGCGTACCGGGGCGCGGCTCTAGATATATACATTTTTTTGAACCTAAATTAATCAAAATCCTCTGGAGCACATATCTTGAGACATAGCAAAGGCACATCGGGCTACTAGTCCCTACAATTTTGCCAAGTTTGGTGAAAATCCATTCAGCCGTTCGAGCTAAAAGTGCGACAGACCGCCCTATGGAAATTAACATGGGGAAAACACATTTTGGGACCCCCCGTTTATCTCGGCCCCCGCTTGACGAATCCCCCCCAAACTTTCAGGGAAGGAGCGGAGCACCGCGAGGCAAAGTTGCTGAAAAATTCAGGCCGATGGCTCAACCGGCGCCAAAGTTATTCCAAATAGAATGTTGCGATTTCCCTATGGAAATCAATCCTAACTATAACTACCTACTGGCGACCGCCAGTAGGTAATATATATATACACACAAACTTCCTGGACAGCTCCCCTCTTCCACTACTAGTTATAGGCTTCCTTAGTGGGATTTGTGGCTTTCATCTATAGGTAGCAAAAAGCAGTAATGCCAGTGAGGTAATGCAAAATAGAGTGTAGAAAGGATATGAAGGTAAATAGAGTAGCACCCATCTATGCTACAAAAAGAATTTGCCAACTGTAATAGGAGAAATAAAGTTCAAGCAACATATACTGAAATTCTCTTTAATGCAATATGCATCCTTAAAGAAGCAATAATTGGTTCCTTCTAATTTGTAGGAACAACCTTGGGCTCTAGTAAACAAAGAGAACAGAGATCTCCAAAGACAATCTGACCTCAGATAAGTATCTTTGACTTTTGTAACTAAATACATAAACAGGCGATGCACTGTGTGCTGTTACCACAAATGTAGAGTAATAGTTGATCTTCTCTTTTGTGTTGTAGGGAAAGAATCCAGTGTCCGAAACGAGGATCCAGGAATCTGCAGGTAAAACTGGCCAGAACACAAGCAGGAGCACTTAGAGGGAATGCCGAAGAGACCTTGAAGCAACGCCGATAAACCGGAAGTACACAGGTGAGTGACGCAGAGGCAGACGTTCCAGAGACGCTAGAACCCAAAGCGTTCTACTACAGGATCAGAGGAGTTTTATACACCTTTGACGTATCCTGTGTGAAGGACGGAGTGAGCACAGCAGGCCTGGCAAAAAGGGTTTGAAACTAGTCGTCCGTGTCCCCAGACAGGCTAGACCAGGGAAGAGAGCAGGAAATCCCAAACATATCTGAGGGTGGAAACCTCCAGAACTTTTTCCTACTTCAAAGTGGACACTAGGTATAACTGGTGAACCTCAGACCCAATTCTTCAGTACACTTCTCGACCTGTGGACGACTCAGAAGGACTGCTGTGCAGCTCTTATAGAATTACTGCTACCCACCTACCCTGATGCCCTGCTGCCCATCAGCCTAAATAAAAAGGACTGGACCTGCATCTTAAACCCAAGACCACTAGAGTGATTTCAATTGCTAGTTGGCGGGTCTTCTCATCAGAGCATCAGGGGCAGAAAAGGCCCCAACCTCCTTGAACCCTGGTTATGGACTCTGCCTTCTGTGATTATTGCCCCCCAAATGGTGTCACCCTTGTCCTGAACCTTGGAAGTGGGCCTCAAGGTGCTCTGCCAGCCCAGATGTGGTCTTGTGAGCAGAACCAATGCAGCGCAATGCATTCCCTTGCAGCCACTTTGGATCCGTAACTGCTCATCACATCCCAGGTGCGGCCACGCATCCTAGCCCACACCTTCGTCAGAACCACCCGTGCTCGACCCATCCTCAAAGCATACCTTCGCATCAAAAGCCACTCATTGAAGGCATCCTCAACTCAAGACTTTGCCTTACAAGACTGTAGCTTCTTCAGAACCACCGCTGTTGATGCTGGATCTTGCATTGTTCTGCCAACAGGATTTAAGGTGCTTGCTCAGCTGGCTTAACTCTGTACCGGTATCTGCCTCATGCTCCATCATGGTTGGTTTAAAATGGGGACTTGTCCCGGTATACCATGACCAGATAACCATAGTTGGTGCTTTGAGCTTCTAGGCCGTATTTTCACTTATTTTTAAAATTGCATCTCTCATCATCATCTACTACTTGGATTTTTGTTGATTTGCTCTCAAATACATTTTACTCTATTTTTTCTGAATTGGTATGTGTTTTCACTGTATTAGTGTTTGAAGTGCTGCATAAATACTTTACACATTGCCTCTAAGTTAAGCCTTTACAGCAATCGAGCCAAGCTACCAGAGTGTTAAGCTCAGGTTAATTTGGGGTTTGCTTGTAGTTCACCCTGACAGAGATTAGGGTTGCTGCTTGAGCAGGGTTTCACCCTCTTTAACCAGCAACTCCTACATACAGAAATGTCTGACCACTAAAGTTGGTTTTTGGATTCACATTACTTACAATATGAGAGTTTACAGTGATGAGTAGAGAAAATATTGTACATTTGCACAGATATGATCTTTTAACTGCTATTAACAGCTGATCTCCCAACTTAAAAGATACTGCATTGTATTGTGGTTATTGTAGTGCTATGATGATGGAAATCAATGTTTAATGGTAGGGAATGAGCCATGGGAAACAGCATGACACTAGAGATGTTATTCTGCATTGTGATTACACATTGTAATGTGAGTACTGTTTCCTTTTTTCTTACCATTATCGCAACGTGAGAAATTAACACTATCTTAGGAAAGGGGCATGTTAAATATATTAATATAAATAACTTCTTTTGTTACATTTTAGTATGTTGTACCAAAATGTATCAGTGTAAATTTTGGAAAAAGACAATGAAATTATGTTTGACTACTTATCGCATATTGCACCCTCCATATCATTTTGCTCTGTTTGTCTACATATTGCAATGTCAGTCCCATTTCTCCTTTCATGATCGTAATGTTGACATTAGCATGCCCGCAAGGAAAGGAGCATGCCTACTGTATTTACAAAAGACGTTTATTTTGTTTATTTTGCTATATTATGATATGTATTACAGCAGATAAGGTATAGATGCCGATTTGGTGTTTGAGAAAATAAAATTATGCTTGACCGATTTTTGCACATTGCACTTTACACATCACTTTGTACAATTTGGCTGAAATTTGCACCCAGAAGTAGTTGTCCACCATAGGTGCTGGTAGCACTATGTAAAATTTCTTGTTTGAACTACAAGGCATGTGGACAAGACCAGTATGGGTCGAAACGAGTAATGTCTTTTCCGCTTTTGGCTAAAATAAAGAATAAGCAACAGTGGTCCCTTGTGGCTCACATTTTCCTGGACCACCAGAGGGATGGAGTGTTACATGCTATTTGATAGATTTGTGAGGCATCCGCTAGCGTAAGCACAAATAGAAGTCCAGCTTGCCTCCGAAAGAGAATAAGAAATATGCATACACACACACGCCCTATATTTAATAAAGTACTCTCCCCAGCCTCACATTATAAGGATATTGCGAGTCACCATGGAGTTTCACCACCATACACAGAAATGAGGCTGACTTCCTTTAAAAGGCCATAGAACTCCGAGATGACTTGCAATATCATTACATTGTACAGAGGGGATACTTTATTCCTTATAGTGCATGGTCACCCCATCACCCTTCTGGCAAACTATTTAAATCCCTGGTATGTTAATATGAAATCAATAGGATGCTTGTAGACATAAAGAATAAAGGGCTAAATTAAACACACAATAAAGCAGGTACATATTTAGTTCACAAAGATATTAAAATCAGTTTAATGCAAGTCAGAATTAAAAATAAAAGTATAGCTCAGAATGAGTAGACAAATGCCCTTTTCTGCCTTTTTCATAATTACCTAAAGTGTGCAAAAATTAAACATGTTGCCATGAATACCTTCTTACAGCTTATCACTGTTCATTAAAAAAAACAGAGCATCAGACGGAAAAGCGAGACTTAATTTCTTTGTTTTTCAAACTACTAGCTCTTCCTTTCACCCTGGATCTTGGTTCTGGCAGCAGACATTGTCACATCAGAACTCAATTGTAATCTTACTGTTGAGTTTTATTACAGTCAACTAGAGTGTCACACTTTGCCTATATAAAGGAAATACGAAATTCACGTTTATGCTGGGATTGCAGACTCCCGTGTGTGTGTCTATAAAAGGCTCAAGTAGAAATGTTTTTGGGTCTGTAAAGCACACATTATCATAGTAGTTTGTGGCACTAAAGGGAACTGTGTGTATGTGCTCCTTATGACATCTGTGAAAGAGTAGAATTCCATCGCTACGGTGATATTATTATCCAGAGCCTGAAGTGCCTCACCCATTATCCAATGCTGTGTATTGAAGCAGACGGGAGAAATATGTGAATGACACAACGACCTAGCAATGGACGAAGTGGGCTGTCTAAAAGCCCCAATATGTATGTATATTCTATAAAGAATTTAAGTAAAAGCAAAAGGTCTTGGCTAATGCCAGCCCAAACAAAAAAATGTACGTGCCTCTGGCACTTCCTCTCATTTCTGTGGCGTCACATCTACAAGTAGTGAAAAGACCACACAGATGTGTATCAGGCAACCTCTCCTGCCCATTTTATTAATTTTGCTTGCCTACCCGGAGGTCTAGTGGTGCGGAAGGCATTGTACGCTGCACATCCATCATGGTTGAGATCAGCGTCTTTGAAAATGGCTGTGACACCTTTGTCGCATGCATGTGTTTTATCGAGTATATGTCAGAAACCATGGATGCTCCTGGCATTTCTAGACATTTCATTTCAGATGGCTGCTGGCTTGTTTGAACGAAGAGACGGCACATTCATGCGACTCGCTGGGCTGCCATGGTTTCTGTAGCAATCCACTGCAGGGACTGAATAAATAATTAGTAAGATAGCCCACGGTATGACACACGTGAGCTTTGCCCTGTGAAAAAGACAACACTTTTACCTGTTTCCTTTGACTTCATGTGCCCGTAGAAACTTAGGGCCAGATTTACTAATATTTCACACAACAAAGTGCAGCAATCAAAGTTGCTGTGCTGCTTTGCATGAGGTGGGGGAGCAGGTCATTGCCATATCCACTAGAATAAGGCACTGATGCTTTCTTCCCCAGCATTCGGGCACTTACACACTGCCTAGTGCGACACACAGAGATCTGCACATAAGTTATGTTATGTTATGTTAGTAATTTCTTATAGAGCGCACGTTCACCGGGGAGGATCATGGCGCTGGAGAAAAGGGAAAGGTTTGCACTTGAGGCACAAGTTAATACTTTTCCTTCATTGTACGTGGGTATTACAATGCAGCACCCATACAAATGTTGAAAAGTTTGGAGGAAAAAAAACGTTTGTCCTACTTTGCACCTGCCTCAAGGAGACATCATTTTTTTGGTGCAATGCCCAAGTAGCGCGAAGCAGCCGATAGGGTCATTGTGTTACTATTTTGACAACTTTGTAGCACAAAATGTCCCTTATTGTGACTTTGATGAAACTGTTTCTTTGTTTCATCGGGCATGTATCTCTGTAGGTAACTTACTATAACCTTGTCACCTTTAGACTGTTACCTTGTCAATGCTACTTCATCACACCTTTACCGCAACATCTCATTGCTATCAATACCTTGACGTAACACTAGTCCTACCCCTTCGCCTACTCTAACCCTAAACTTATCCCTTATCCTTAACCTTAAGCATGCACTAACTCCAACATTACCATTTTCCCATAGAATAATGTCAAATCTATCTCTTCACCTTCAGCCGTGGCCGGAAGTGGGAGTACCGGCGGGGCGGTGATGTGGGGAGGGGGGTAATAATGTTTGGATTACGGACTTTAAAAGGTAAGTAACCATAAAAATAAATAAAACGAATTTTGTTGCACACACTGCATCACATTTGGTAATGCAGTGTGTGCAACGAAATTCGTTTTATTTATTTTTATGGTTACTTACCTGTTGACCTGTTGACCTGTTTCACTGTAAGTATCCCCTTGCCCTGCTCCAGTGTTTTCTGGCCCCTGTACCAGTGTCTCCTTTTATTTGCATATAAGTCATGGTTGGTTGCGAAAGATTGTAGTACAGAAGCCATAAAGTGTCGTAGATCTGTATCTGGCCCACCTTATCTCACTGCAATAATTTTAGTGTAGACGCTGCTCTACACTTAAAGAAATATATAACTTGCACCAAAATACTCATAACGTGATAGGAAAGCAGTTGCACATTCTGTGTTAAAGAGGTGGAAGCAGCATTTTTATTAGCACATATCCTAGGCTGTGCAATGCACTTACCCTGGTTCAGCGGCCATGGAGGTAAGAGCGGTGGGGGGGACTTTAACAGACGACGACAAAGGAAAATATTTATTTATTAAATGTTCCATCTTTGTCTTCAGTCGAATCTCTCCCCACTCCCCAACCTAGCCCCCCACCCCCCACCACCCCACCGCTCTTACCTGCATGGGTCGCTGCTGGCTGGTTGCTGTGCGTTAACACACTATAAAGATAAAGAAGGGCCAACCTGAATTGTTTTTGGTAGTTATTAGTTGGTGGTAATAACTTTCTAACAGTACTCACTTTTTTGACATAGAAGAAGGTAGGACAGAGTAATAACCTGCAGGGTTTCAAACTTGTGTTTTTTACGTTTGATGCAAACATTCACATTGGGCACCTAAATCACTGAGTTCTGGTGATGCGATTGAGACTTGTGGCTTGCAGGTTAAACAAAGATATTTGTAACAAATATATTACTTTGCTGAGAAGACTTTCCTGGGATACAAACATGCAAGCTACATTCTCCACGCAGTTCTCTGCAGCAAGTATGCTAACTTACCAAGTTATTGTATGATGATTGAACTCTGTGACCAGTTTATCACAATTAACTGTGTAATAGGTGCATTGACCACAGGAACTCACAAGCATTAACCTTTTAGACTTGCTACATATGCCCAGCTGCCTGAACCAGTGGCCTAAAGCTGTTTTTAAAAGGACATCTGGGACTAATAAACTAATCAGAACAGCAGTTTTGAGACACAGCTACGGACCAGATCACAAAACATTGGAGGTCAGTGGCATTACATCTTTTGGGGCAAATAACTCAGGCTCTTATTTATGACCCCTTGCAACACTTTTGCGCCGCCACTGCATCGCTTTTCATGACACAGCGGTTATGTAAACAATGTGCCACGCTGCACTATATTTACAAGGTAATGAATATAGGCAGATGTGTCACTTTGTAAATCCCTGCGCCACATTATACCTGCCCAAGTATAATGTATGCAGGGTGGGGGTTCCCCCGCATCAAAGCCTCATAGAAGTGGCACATTGAAATCTATAAGATTTCAGTGTGCCACTTCTAGGATGCCATTGCATCAAAACCTTACGCCTGGCTCATGACAGGTGTAAGGGTGACGCAGAGCATTAAAGATAGGTCTCCCACACGCATTGCTTGAGTTGCATCATGCTTGCGACACAACTCCAGCAATGCATGACTTTTGGGTTGACAAATACGTCAGGATTCCTGATGTATCTGTATTTCCTTGCGACATGGAGTGCCTTACAATAAATATGGCGCATCCATTGTGACTCAAGGGAGCGCAGTGACTGGTTTGCCACAGCAATGCAATAGTTTTCGCAAGTACGCCCCTCAGTGTTTGGTGCAGAAACATGAAAAGCAAAGATAATACAATGACAAACCAAAACAACGTGAGCATAACTCAAAATGTCCACTGATGCAACACAATAGTACAGTGAACCATCACACGCAAGATACCACTATGCTACATCACCTTCCAATAACACAACACATCAATACAATATATCAACACAAACCACCAACACAATGATATACCAATATTACTTCAAAACAACTATTGGACACTACATAGAAACTTGAACAAGATAACTGCATCACAACACAATAAAAGAAAATAACCCAGCAATGTAACAAGATAACATTACATAGTACAGCACACAAGCAAACTACAAAAAATCTGCCAAACACTGGCACAGTAACAAAAAACAACATTCCAAATCAACACATGTAACACATCATCAAATCTTCAACACATCAACTAGACAATAGAACACAATAATGCAATACAACTAAATAATGTGATACATCAACAAACTACAAAAAAGCATAACACTGCTCAACACAACAAGATAACACACTAGTACATAAGCAGCAGCACAAGACAAAAAAATAACAGAACTGCACTATCGTACCATAACGCTGTGTTTATGAGTTTATTGTGTTGTAATGTGTTTAGTGTTATAATCGTGTAGTGTTTGTTTGATTGTGCTGTGGCTGTGCACTGCTCTATTCTTGTTTTGCTGTGTTATATTTTACTAACTGGTACTTTGAGTTTTGTTTTGATATAGAATGTGATTGCAGCGTTGTATAGTAGTTCTGTAAGTTGTACTACATGCTTGCATTCTATTGTGTTTTGTTACTGTGTTGTGTTATCTTGGAGTTTTGTTATTGCGTAGTTTTGTTCTTTTTTTCTGTTACTGCTGTGTTATGACGCTTCCTTTTCAAACTTCAAGAAATTGCTGGTACAAAGACAACATCACATTTCATTAGCACTCTAGTGAAAATAAATATCTGCTTTTGTCTGGAATGCTAACACATCACCTCTCCGAGGTTACAGCAGTTCTGGACACCACTTTGGCAATGTCACAAAACAAATACTTGAAATCATGCTTCCTCTGCTCATTTTATGTGACCTGGTCATATAAGCAACAAAGAACTGATTGCCGTCTGGAGTAGCTTTGTCAACTAGTGTGTTGTTTGACAAAATGTTGGGGAAATTATCTGAAAGTGCATGGGGCTCATTTATGAGGTTTTGGTGCAGGGCAGGCACTGCCATGTGTCTAAAGAAAAGATCAGAATGTGTTGTATCTATGAGATATGGCACATTTCAGTCATTTTTCCCCCTGAGCTGGTGAACAATGGGCTGCCATGCACCAATGTAGCACCCTTACCCCATGGTGTAAGGGTGTCTGCCTTGTAGCTGTGATTGGTGTTGTGCAGGAAGGGAAACCTTCCTGCACAAAAACAGAATTCAGCACACACAGAAAGAGCAAAATACAAGGAGAAATAAGGATATTTCTCCTTGTTGCACCTCTCTAAAACCACCCCTGGGGTGGCATTAGAACTCCGGAGCGCCAAAAAAGTGACACTCTGGCAGCACAAACCTGCTGCTAGGGGCCTCGTATATGAGGGCCATGAAGTACAAATCTAGAATGTACTGCTTGATTTTAGAACAAAACGCCTCATCAATTCAGTTTTGAATACAAGGGTGGATTTTCTACTAAAAAGTGCATAACGCAAGAGCTGTGGGCAGTTGTGAGCAGCTGCTCGCTTTCTCTGTTCATGTTTTTCCCATGCTTCCATAATAGGGTCTTTACCCAAACAGACTTAGAATTATGCAATGTGGCATACTAGCATAATTTAAGGAACTTTGCATAATAACTTTGATGCAAAATGCTGAAAATCAGCTCAAGGTATGCTGGCTTAACTAAAATTTCACCTGGGTCTACTTGCTATCACTTTCAAAGGGCCATGAGCCCCAACTGGTATATGCAGATACTCATGGAGCAACCATTTGTGATGCCATTTTTTGAAATGTTGATAGTAGTCACTGGTAGGCATCCTGGCCTCAGCCTGCGGTTTAAACAAAAGGCATGCATGCTTGAGAATCAAACATGCTCAGACTGATGATAAGGGTGGTGGTGTCTGGTGCTGCCAATGCACAGGTTGGTGTTACCAATATGATATAGAATTTAAATGCAAGATTCCTCTCTCAATTGCCACTTGGCCAAGAAGGTCTAGTTTCTATAGATATGGTAGTCCCAAGCAAAGAGTGACTCCTCCGTAAAGGCAGAGGAGCATCGCCCCATTGAGCGGGTCAAAAAGGAAAACATAAAATGCTAACTCATTGTTATTATCACTTTATTTTTACACCCTTGCTCAGCTGGGTAGGGGTGGGGTTACTCTGCTCACAGACAGAGGCGCAACTATAGGCAAATTTTGGCGGGAGGCTAATAAAAATGTCGGGGGCTAATTCTTCCAGCAATAGGCAGAGTGGAGATCCGCAGGGGCTCTAAGAAGTGGTGAAAAAACAACAACGCCTCATTAACAAGTAAATGGTCTTTAAAAGACCTGTGAAGTACTCGGGAGGGGCTGCAGTAAGACGGACACCAGACCACAACAGCTCAAAAAATGTCTGTGTGTGTGCCCGGGAAGCTTTCTCAGCCCGGACTGACACACACGGTGGGGGCGCTGAAGCCCTTAGAGCCCTTTGTGCGTTGCGCGCCTGCTCACAGAGCAGGGCAGGGGAGGAGTGATTTGACTACTCCAAGTAAGCATGATGCTTTGGCCGGCCGGCTCAGGCTGGCCAAACCGCCAAGAGCACTTTGCATGTCCTCTACCCAGGCTGCAAAAAAGCCTGAGTGGACAACAAGCCCAGGTTGGAACTACCGGTCTTAGCAACGAACAACAGAGCTCAGACCAATCATGCAGCGTTGTGATTGACTATGGGGAGCCCGGGTGCTTCCTGTTCCTGACCTGGAAGCGGGCGAAGAGGACCGAGAGGCGGCGCAGCAGTGGCAGCACAAAGGTAAATGTTGCATTTTTTTTCATTGTCCCCCCTACTACCCTCTCGACCCGCCCTCCCCCAGCGGCGTACGATAGTAGCCGCCACTGGTCCCAAGTGTTTCTAATTAACTTTCCGCCAGCACTACCAATGCCAGGTTTGACAAATACCAAGGCTGCCTAGTTTTGAATCCATAGAATGGCTCTTTCTTCCTCCATCATACACTTCCTGCATCCTTCTCTTACTTTTTCAGGTTCCTTTTCATTCCGACTTTCGTTGTCACTTTTTTTGTATATGCCTCGTTCTTTTTATTCTTCCTTTTTTTGCTCTTGCTCGAAGTCTTCACTATTTTTGTATATGCCTCGTTCTTTTTTTTCTTCCTTTTTTTGCTCTTGCTCGAAGTCTGACGATGAAAAATAAGTCCCTCTCCTCAACAATAAGTGCCAGGTTCCACCACCTGTAACCACGGGCACGAATGAAGCACTGGCTTTCCTACCAACAGGGTAGGCGTTAGTCTTTAGAGCAACTTAGAATTCAGAATCCACGTTTCTGCCATGATTCTTGTGCCTTGTTACACTCCTTCGGTGTTCCTCTGGGACCGCTGCAACCCCTCGGAAACAGCTGCATATCGCTATCACCTTCCTTGTTTGAAGTCGGGTGTGGAAGTCTGAGTTCTGTGCTCCTAGTCAAGATTCCGTGTTATCTTGCGCACTGGAGCCTTTCTCCCTCCCACCCCGATGTGCTGTGTTTAGATTACGTTAACTGGGTAAAAACACCTGATAGAATGGTTTTAAACACTGATTGAGCGCCCCTCCGAGCGCCACTGTGTGATGTGACCCGTGCGAGACCCCGGCTGGCTCGTGGGTATAGTGCGCGTCTGAAGATAAATGCATAAATAAAGCATGCGCCGCTTGGAGGGATTTCTGACTGCGCCACGTGTAGGCCGCCATCATCAGATGCAGGCCCGTTCCGCCGTGCTCCCCAGCGACCTTCAGGCGCTGATTCTATTTTGAAGATGCGAGCAGAGAATTATCTCCTTGGTTTTGACACTGGGCCTGGTTTTGAGGAATGAGCCTTTTTGATATGAAAACTGTCTTCGGAGGCACTTGTGTCGCAGACATCTTTTATTCAACAGGAGGCCCCAGCGTTTTCAATTTTCTCACTTTGAAGATAGAACTTTCTTTTTACTCTGCCGTATCTCTCTCTTCCCCTCGCTCTCTTAGCTACCCTCTTGCGTTCTCTCTTCCAATAATCTGCCCCGTGTCATCTCTTGGTCACCTACCTCTTTTCGCTCTCTCTTCCATGTTCCATTTCTACCCTTGGAATTCATCTAGCTCTCTGTTATCTGACTTTTCCTATCCATTCCTGCTCGCTCTTGCCACCCCACTCTCTCTCGTTTTTCATCCTCAGCTCCACACTCATACCTTAATCCTTCTCTCTCTCACTGCTCTTTAGTCTATTTTCTGCTCACTCTTATTCTTCTTCAGTCCCTCTCTCATCATACACTGTTTTCTCTTCCCATTCGCTCTGATCCCTCTAACTCTCTGTTCCCTCTCTTAGGGGAATATTTACAATGAAATGGCGCAGTGCGGTACCACAAACAATTTAGCTGCACCGAGCTGCGTCATTTCAAAAACACAGGCATGAGCTGTATTTACAGGAAGGAATATGGTGCACCCTGTGCTCTCCCCTACACCAGCACTTAAAACAGCAGCTGTGCTTCAACGCAGGCACCCGTGCAGTATGGTGCAAAGGTGCCTGTGTTGCAGGGATGATTGTGATTGTGCAGGAAGGAACACCTTTCTGCACAAAAACCTTCATTAACCCGTTGGCCGTTGCCGCAATTTCGCGGCAGTGCGGCCGTTTAAAAAAACGTGTGGGGCTGCGTCGGCCGTTGAATGTGCGCAGCACCAGCCAGGTAGTGCTCCGAACGTTCAACGGCCGACGGCAGCACTTAAGAGGTTAATGGTGTTTTGCTCCATCTCTGTGCGCTGCAGAATGCAGAA
Source organism: Lissotriton helveticus (assembly GCF_964261635.1). Lineage (NCBI taxonomy): Eukaryota > Metazoa > Chordata > Amphibia > Caudata > Salamandridae > Lissotriton > Lissotriton helveticus. The sequence goes on along the minus strand of NC_136065.1, from coordinate 898,355,747 downwards.
CACAGGGAAAGAGCAAAAAAAAAGGAGAAATGAAAGTATTTCTCCTTGTTGAGCCCCTTTAACACCTCCCCTTGACAGGCGATAGTTTTTGGCTCTGCCTCAGATATACCAATCCTTGTAAATCTGGGGCAGTGTCAAAAACCATGTCTGTTGCATGGGAACACCTATAGCAACACCCAGGACACAGAATACTGAGTGAAAGAGAGCCACACTGTGTGGCCTTGTAAATATGGGCCATCACACAGCGCCACCAGAGCATTAAAAAAAAGTGACGCTCTGGTGGCGCTAGGGACTTGCAAATATGTCTCCCTGTCCCTCTTTCTGCCCCCTCCCCATACCTCTCCCAATAAATCCACTACCTCAACTCTCTGACTCATCTCAAACCTTATTCTACTACTCTTTGCAATACAATACCCTAGTTCTCACCCTATACCTCTCTCAATATATCCCCTACCTCCACTCTCTCACTCATTCCAAACCCAATTCTACTACTAAAATCCCCAAAACAACCCCTTCTAGTCTTTCACCTATTTCTCACCCTATATCTCTCTCAATATATCATCTATCTCAACTCTCTCACTCATCCCAAACCCCATTTTACTACTACGATCCCCAAAATAACCCTTTCTAGACTCTTTTGGGTACCTGAGTAAATTGCTACCTGCTGAAAAGCGCTTCAACACCTCATCAGGGGTAGCAATGCGCTATGTAAATGCAAACCCTTCCCTCTTCTATCCCTCCACTATCCTTTTTCAATACAAATAACAAACTTGCATGTCCACCGCACAAATTAATTTAATTTTTCCATAGGCTAATTTCCTCACTAATCCTGTGTGGGTTCCAGGGCAGCATGCTACCCACAGAAAAGCGATTCAACACTTCATCAGGGGCAGCAAGCGCTATATATATGCAAACCCTTCCCTCTTCTATCCCTCCACTATCCTTTTCAGTCCAAATAACAAACAAACATGTCCACCGCTAAATTTCATTTCATATTTCCCTATTGTAATTCACCACTAATCCTTTTTAGGTTCTAGCGTAGCATGCTACTTGCCAAAAAAGCGATTCAACACCTCATCAGGGGTAGTAAGTGCTATATAAATGCAATCACAATTATTACGTGAGGAACCTTGAACCAGTACTTAATTTCAGCCGGTGGTTACAGGTGGGGGCAACTGGAACTCACTTTAGGGGACTGGCACTTATTTTTCCTCATTGCTATTTGACCTAGAACAAGAGAGAGAAAATCAAAGGGGGGGAAAAAGGGGGAAGAGAAAAAGGGAGAAACAGAAATAAATAAATCAGGGATAAAACTGGACTGGACTGATAAAGAGGAAGGGAGGTTCTGGTGGTGAATTAACCCTTTGGCTGCGGGGGTTATTCCCCCACTGTGCTGGGGGCGGGGGGCGCGCACAGCGCCCCGGTGCTCATGACGAGCTCAGCTCGTCATGAGCCACGGTGCTCGTGTGCTCAAGATGAGCTAAGCTCGTCATGGCCTCACCCGTTTCCTTAGAACGCTCAGCACAGTAGGGGAATTAACCCCGCGTGTGAGCGTTCTAATGGCCATGACGAGCTCAGCTCGTCATGAGCACACGAGCACCGTGGCTCATGACAAGCTGAGCTCGTCATGAGCATGGGAGGGGTTAAAGAGGGGTGAGATGGAACCAAGCTACGCAGCATTGGTATTCAGTGCCCCAGCCTTTACATCACAGGCCATGGGCTACTGAGTAAAACTTTGGGGCCCGCACTTATTCTTTTGCAAATTAAGGACAGCCTTAAATTGCAGTGCCTTAACCTATATGCAACATTAAAAGTCAAGATATATATGCCTAATGAGTCTCTTTTATACAAACTGCCCATCAGTTTCTTAAAGGTGAAAGTGATTGATGAAGGAAGGATAAAACCTTATATATCCGTATTGGATGTTATTATTCTTTTTAGCATTTGTTGGGGTGTTATAAGCCTGATCGATTGAATTGTGTCTTTATGTCGCTGTTTGAAGAGGATGAACTACCATGATTGTTTTTCCATAATCCATTCATAACTGAGAATAATTTCCCTAGAGGTTATATATCTACTCATATTAGCAACTTGAAGGGTAGTCCCGTTGTCTGAACTTATAGGATCTATATAACCGATCTGATAACTTTGTTGTCAAATGCCTGACCGTGTACGATCTTTGTAGCAGGAACTGAAACAGCAATAATCATGTAACCTGACACACAGCTTCACTAACAGATCCTGTAAGTCATGTGAAAGGTAAGCACGTAATTGCCTGAATCATGGGCCAGTGAAATCTTTGTTACCAGAGAAATAGTTTTCCTCTCTTCTGATGTTAGCCTACTTGATCTCTTAATGATGAAGATTGCTGATGTAGATTTCGATCTGCAAGATTTGTTTAACTTGATGGAAAGTATTACTGTTAGCTGCAGTCGCGGCCGGTGCAGGTAAGCGCAGTGGGCGGTGTAACGGGGCGGGCGGGGGTGGAAGTCGGCAGACAAAGAAATATTTTTTTATTTATTTATTTTATTTTACCTTTTCCATCATGTGTCAGATTCCTTCCCCCCACCAAGCCCCACCCCGCCCTGCCCAACCTTCCCAATGCGCTTACCTGTGTCTGCAACCACTGGTTAGCTGTCTGAGTTTGTAACAGCAAAATATTTCATAATGGGGTTGAATTATTAGCTCTTCAGCATGTTCTTCTTCTTTCTCCTTTCATCTTGCAGCGTTTTACTTGCAGCCTTTCACCTACAGCTGAAGTGCACAAAAAGTATGCACGCTGTGATCTTGTGTTCCATGAGGGTGGGGTCATTGAGTGTGGTGGTGATGTCAGAGAAATGACTAAGAAAGACAAAATATTCTGCGGCTGTTTTGTTGGCCTTTTATCTTCATGTAATTGTATATAAAATATAACACACACTCCTTAAATTAACAAAGAAATACAGTTAAAGTAATTTCTGGGATTATATTATGAAAGGTCCATCAGTCAATCAAATAGCTTTATTTTGCATTTAGTAAATGCATAAAAGTACACATTATTATCACAGTATGAATTGATCAAGGGATAATTCAAGACAGGTACAAATTAATTTGATACATTTTCCCTTTAAAATAACTTAATTTAAATGCATCTACATTTCATGAGCTAGCAGCTATACATTATAAAAGGAATATTTAAAATAATCGATTTATAAGTAAATCACTCTCAAGTATGCATTGTGTTTTTCTATAACAGTTTCTTTTTAGCATGTTTGATATCTAGCAGCAGTTTAATTAAAAGAATTATTAAAAATTGAGGACGGTTGATAAAAATAATCACATAAAACAACACCCCTATCTGTAGATCTTCTCCTAGTCTGAAGAACTGAACATAAAACATTTGCTACCATGAAACAAATGTGGGGTGTTCCCAAGGAATACATAACTGTGAGAGCTGAGGAATAGGAGTTTAGGGTCCTTTTTTATCAGAGGGAGGATGTACTATTTCCTATCCTTCTTCTAAAAGCCACAAAATAATAGAATGTGTGGCATCAATTGGGTAGACAGGCCATCACAGGGACAAAGTGGTAGGTTGCTTTGTGAATGTTCAAATGCTGGGTATCCTACCATGAGGGGGAAAAGTTTATCCTCATCCTTGTTAATAAATATTGATGCATATGGTTGATCAAAAAAGAGAGATATGAATCGTGACCCGTGCCTACTCTGGGCATCTTGTGGTAATGTAGAATCCGTGATTTTACTATGGTTCCGTTGCCATCTTTCTGACTCACATTTGGTAAGAAAAGCCTCTTTTAACTTATTCTAAGCAAAGAACATACACTCACTAGGTGACGTGAACAAGAAAACCAAACCCAGATCTGTAAAAGACTTCCTAACATATACAAGAGAAGGGAATACTTTTGGCTCTGGAAAGTTTGGTAATATCTTTAGTTATAGCTTGGTTCATCCCAACCGAGTCCCTTTTCCATATGCGCAACCATAAAAACAGCGGGCCAGTTTAACTATGTCAGTGATAAAAGGGAGGCCTAGTTCATTGTGGGCAATCATATTTGAGCAGCCTGGATTAACTGAAAGCAGCTTTTTAGCAAACTTATCCTCCACTTTCTGCAAAATGCCCACTTCGGCTGCACCACAGATTTCGGCGCCATAGGTAACTATGGTGACAAATTTTGCCTGGCACATGTCTACCATTTCCCTTGTTAATTTTTTTACCTAAATTGGAGGCAAATTTCCACAGTGCTACTATGTTTTTTTGCAGCATACGTATTCTATTAGGAACCATGGTGGACCAGTTAAGTTTAGAGTACAAAAAGAGGCCTAAATACATAAAGGAATCTATGCGTTCCATAGAACCCCCATCTAAGTTGAATAAAATAGACCTTTTCCTTCCCATTCCTGCTGTTAATATAAAAGTGTTTGATCTGTTGACCAACAGACCCAATTCGGCCATAAAAGATGGATAGGTGTTAATCAGGCGCTGTAGGGCCATTGGTGTCTTGGTCATCAAGACCGCATCATCTGCATAGAATAAAGCAGGCAACGGTATGCCGCCAGCTGATGGAACATCCAAGAACCATGCGATCAAGACTTTGTTACATTTGTTGGTGTATAGGGAGAACAGAAAGGGGCGAGGACGCAGCCCTGCTGCACCCCATTTAATTTTGAATGTCTCTGTACATTCCCCGTTTTCAAAATCTAACCTCTCTGTATAGTTCCCTGATAAAAAGAATGATGGACTTATCCACGCCCATCGACTCCATAATTTTAAGTGGTCCATGCAGTCGAAGGCCGCGGACAAATGCACAAAAGCCATATAGAACTGGCCCTTTTTCGCATGGACATACTTTGCTGCGATTAAGGCCAAATTGAGCTCTTGGTCAATCGTTCCCCTCCCCTTTCTGAACCCGTTTTGTGACTATGCTAAGATACTGTTGTGGGATGCCCATTCCTCCAACCTATTTAGGAGCAATCTGCCCATTAATTTGGCAGTGCTATCCAGCAGAGACATTGGGAGATAATATGCTGGATTCATGGGGTCTCCTTTCTTATATATAGGAATGATCACCGGGATACTGGAGGTCCTATTTTTGAAACAGCATTAAAAACTTGTGTCCATAAATCCATAAATCTTTAGGGAGCCCATCCGACCCTGCAGCCTTTAGGGCTGGCGATTGGGAGAGCGCAAGATCAATTTCCTCTATGGAGAATTCCATCCTTTGGAGGACGATTGTCGGATCTTCCAGGTGGATTGTAGCTCTATCCTTCTCTATGTTAAAAATACTCTGAAAGTGAGAGAGCCCGGAGGATTCTTCTGCATGGGTGTCAAGAGAGGGCCCCCCTTCCTGTAGGAAGGGGGCATTTACTACCCGCCAGAAATGCCTTACTATCTTTACTTCTCGATGCCTCTCCCAGTTTTTCCCAGGCTTCATCCTGTAACTCATTTTTACTCACCAATCTAGCTGTCTTATAGTCAGCTCTGAGTGAACTTATTAAATCTTTATTTCTAGGATTTTACTTTAGAGCTGTACAAAGCGCTCTAGAGGCTTTCAAACAGTTTGACTCTAACCACTTTTTCGTAGATGGAGTATTTCTCATAGGTGGCCATTTAAGATTAGATTTTATAGTTGTTAAGATTTTGTTAATTGATATTACTACCTGTTAACTATCAGCGTTAGGGTCTAAACAAGCTTCAGTCTCGACTATAGCCTCCTTTAGATTCATTTGAAGGAAGTAGGTTGTATCAATTTTCTCCCATATAAGTGTAAATCCATTTTCTTACTCAGTTTCGATTTTGGGGTACATAGAGGTCTTTTTTTTTTCTCCTCATTTGCCATAACCTCCATCAACAAAGACACGCCAACCACCACACATGTCTGCCTTAAGGTACTTTAGCGGTCTATCTTCCACCATGACCTTTTCCAGACACGATATTTTGATGGGCAGGAGACCAGCCTTTTAAGTGGAAAAACGGAGAGACTCCAGTCTATGGTGTTCAAACCTGACGAACCCAGGATTTATGTACGGGAAAGGCCACTTCCTGGGGTTTCTGGAGACTAATCGGCATAATCATAGGACCCGGGGAAAAAAACCACAAAAAAAAAACGAAATCATATCTCCAGTTATTTAACAGATCCCAAAAGGACAGATTTCTTTTGCTACATGATCTGGCCAAGTCTGTCTTTGAAGTTTCGTACAGCGACATTAACCAAGCTGCGTGGGATGGAGGTGTAACATCCACCCAAAATTTACATATTTGTCGCCTTGCCAGGATAATGGCATAAAAAAGAAGGGACTTTGCCTGACCGGTTACATTTTCCTCCAGTCCAATAATTATTAGCGGGAGGGTAATGATCAAAGATATATTTAAAATCGATTCCAAGGTAACCTTAACTTCATCCCAAAACCGCATGATTGCAGGACAATCCATAAACATGTGTATATCTGAAGCTGCCAACAAATTACACTTGTTACATTTCTTCCCTGGAAGAAACTTTGAAAGCCTAAGGGGTGAGAGGTAGGCACGATGCAAAGTAAACAGATGATTACGTCGTAGCCAGGCTGGCTTCACTGTTTTATAGAGGAAATTGAAAGATCTCATCCATAGGTCTTCGCACTGAGAGGTCAAGGCGTTTCCCCATAACTTTTCTGGCAAAACGAAGTCCCCATGCGCCTCCTCGACCATGCTCCAATACCAAATTGCCACCTCCTTACCCCCTTCTGGCTTTTCAACCAATTGTTGTTCAAACTGACTGAATTTCCCCGGTTGGGGGCCCCTCCTGTTTACTGCTCGCGTCCAGCTGTCTAGCTGTATAAATTTAAACCTAGAAAGAGCTGGGCCCACCCTGCCCCTCATCACCTCCCAGTCTTGAACCCTTCCGTCCACCAATAACTCTCCCCATCTAAATATCCCAGCCTCCTTTATCGTGATTGACAAACTGTCCTGCATACAGGGCGGCAGCCCTGGAGAATCCCACACCGGGGCAAAATTGGAGTAGTAATGTAACCCGATTTTCTTTTTGATCTGCACCCAGATTTTTATGACAGACTGTAAAGTCTTTAATCTGACCTTTTTGAAGTATTTCATGTCGCCAAACTTAAATAAAAATCCATCCAATGGGATATCCACACCCCAAATCATAGCCCTAAACATAACCCCCGAAGATGATGTTCCGGGGGTTTTAAGAAGCATCCTGGAGTAGGTCAGCTGAAAGGCCCATGCGCAGTACAACAAATCTGGCAATGCCAACCCTCCCTTCTCCCTCCTCCTTCTCAGCTTCTTGCAAGTCAATCTAGCTCTAAACACATTTATCTCTCGCTGACTTTTTTCCAGTATTTTTTGATCGAACATCAGAGGGATAGAATTGAAAATAAACGTAAACTTTGGAAGAATGGTCATTTTAACTAGGTTTGTTCTCCCAAAAATGGAGAGTGGCAAAAAAGACCAAGATTTCAAAAGTTTCCTACACTCCGTGGCGACCCGATCTAAGTTAGTCTGTGCCAGCTTTCCAATTTCTTGGGTGATACGTATTCCCAGTTATCTCATAGATGTTGCAATTGTTAGTTGTACGGTAGGGATATTCCAACACATAATCTCTGTTTTGCTAGCGTTGATGTCATAACCTGAGATTTGTCCAAACTCCTTTGCCTTTTTAATTATCATCGGGAAAGCTCTCTGGGGATCTGATGTGTAGACCAAAATATCGTCCGCATAGAGAGCTATCCGCTTCTCCCACTCACCAAATACAAAAGGGGGGATATCCGCTTCCTATCTCTAAACTTGGGCAAATGCCTCGATATAAAGAATAAATAAGAGAGTGGAAAGCGGACATTCCTGCCTGGTTCCTCTGGTAATTTTTATCTGGTCTGTTAAGGCGCCATTAACTAGTAATCTGGCCGTGGGGGCCCTATACCGTTTCTTAATAACCCTACAAAAGACCCCCCCCAACCCAAACCTTCTCATCACCTCCACCAGATAGGGCCAATTGACCATATCGAAGGCTTTGGTGGCGTCTAATATTAAGATGGCCAATGGAAGGGAAAATGTAGTTGCAATATCAATTGCCCCTACCAAGTCTCGTGTGTGATCTGCCAACTGACGCCCCCTTATAAAGCCCCTTTGATCTGGGTGAATTATCAGGCCAATAACCTCCCCCAATCTAGATGCCAAAATAGATGTAAAGATTTTGTAATCGTTATTTAAAAGGGAGATTGGCCTATAGGATCCTCATTCCAAAGGACTTTTGCCTGGCTTAGGTATAAGGACGATCATGGCATCATTCCACGAATCAGGGGGATTTTCCCCTCTCAGAAAAATACCATTAAAAAGAGTTGTCAGTGTTGGGACTATGGCAGGACATATCCCTCGGTATAATTCTCCAGGTAACCGGTCCGGACCTGCAGCTTTCCCCCTCTTTAAATGACTGATCGCTTTTCCCACCTCTTCCTCTGAAATCTCTCTCTCTAAATAAACCCTTTGTGGTATTTGCAGAGACGGTAAGGCAATGTTGTCTAACCACCTATCCCTAGCTTCCGGGTCGTCCCTGACCTCTTCACTGTATATTTCTTGGAAGAATTCTTGAAAAGCGGACCCTATCTCCAGATCTGATGTCCTTACAATGGGCTCTCCTACTCGTTTGATCTCTTTGATGTAATTTCTTGCCTGTTCTGCTTTAACTTTCCACGCAAGAACTTTTCCTGCAGCTTCCCCGAATTCAAAATGCAAAATTTTGCTCGCCTCCCATCTTTTTGATAATCATTCTTGTAATATCATTTCAAGCTGCCCCCATAAGTTGGCCTGTTTTTCTACCACCTCCGGAGGTGCCATAGCGGAACCCAACTGCCCACCTAAATTGGCCAGCTCCAACTTAATAATTTGAATAATTTGAATTTTCTCTCGATAAATTCTCCTTCTATGAGTAGCTCTATTGGTTATAACGCCCCTCACATAAGCCTTCATGGCATCCCAGACTACGTTAATACCTGCTGAGTCCAAGTTTAATTCTAAAAAAAACTTACCCTCTGATAACAGAAAGTTAATCTCCTCCTCCTCTAGTAGGATCGTACGATCGAAAGACCATACGGATTCTTTTTTATAGGTAACTCTTTGGATGTCAAATATAATGGCCATATGGTCTGACAGGTGTGATGGAAGGTAGGCCAACCCCCTAAGAGAGTCTTTTAAGGTATAACTAAAAAGGGCGTAATCAATTCTTGATTTATGCTTGTACTTTAAGTTTTGAAAAGAAACCCCCAATTTGTTTCCTGCCCTTTCTCTCCATACATCAGCTAAACCGAGATTTTCCATTATGTCCCGCAAGACCGCCCTAGATTTAGATGGGGGTAACAGCTCTTGAGTTAGACGACTTGTCTCATAAAGGGTTAAGCACAATATTGAAGTCGCCGACCCAGATGATTGGATCCTGTAGTAATATAAGTTGATTCTGAATTTCTCTCAAATGGGAGGGGTCATCTTGGTTCGGCCCGTAGTATCCCACCAGCGTCAAAGGAATACACTCCAATACAATTCTCAAAATTAACCATCTCCCGCTGTGGTCTTCCTTACACTCCAAAATGTGCACTTTTACCGATTTTTTAAAAATTATTAGTATCCCTCTTATATTAGCGGTTTGGTCTGTGCATAAAAACGTATCTACCCATCTCTGTTTCCTTAAGATCTCACAGACCTCCATTTTAAGTAAATGTGTCTCCTGAATGACAATGGCCTGCGCCGGAGAATCTCTCAAATATTGTAGGATTTTATGCCTTCGGCTCCCTACACGCAGGCCATTGACATTCCAGGAAAGAAACTTTATTGAGGTCATCTAAATATGGGTCTTTTTAACCAACCCCGTAAACTGATTACCATTGCCCTAGGGACAACTTTACCAAGAACTAAGAAGATTAAAAGGCAGACTAAATTACTAACCCTGGTGAGGTCTGACTTCTGAGGATTTTTATTGTTTTTCCCCCTCCCCCCCTGTACCCCCCTACTCCCCCCCCACCCCTGGAAAACCCCTCCTTACTTATTCTTGCCAGATGTATGGCAAGTTTTACGTCTCCCCCCCCCCTCCGTCCTGCTCCCATCTGCACCACTGCACCCAATTTTCCAAGTGTTAAGTAGTTAAGTTGTGAAAAGTAAATTGAAGACAAATTTAGATTAAATATTATGCCGGTCCAGTCTCTACTCCCTTGGACCCGTTTTTTTAAATTTTTTTCTTGAAAGGCAACCGAAGGAAACAAAAAGTGAAAGTTTCACACCCCATATATTTAACTCTCAATCTAACCTTCCAATCGTCGTCTGACTAATATATACATTACTTACTTTGTGTATTTTTTCTTTTTTTTTTCTTTTTTCTTTCCATTTTCTTATCTCTCTTTTATTTTTATTTTTTTCCCTTTTCTGTTTCTTTTGACTTTATATATATATATTTTTTTTTCCTTCTCCTTTTCCCCTTTTCCTTTCTTCCTCCTTCCCCTTTATTTTCCCTTTTTCCTTCTCCCTAATCTTCCCTTTTTATGTTATATGTTTTCTTTTTTTTCCTCCTTTCTTTCCCCCCTTTTTCCTTCTTCCTTCCCTTTTCTCTTCTGTTAAGGGGGAACTTATACCACCTACACCCCATGACCAACCCCGGGTGAATTACAAAATTTCTCTAAAGAAATGAAAAAAAAAGAAAAGGGGAAATATACAAAAAGTCCCAGCTGGCCCACTCAGTTAGACCCCCCCTTCGAACTCTCCCCCATTTTTTCTAAAAATTCATCTACTTCGTAGGGGGATCGAAAATTGTACATCTTATTATTATACATAACCCGCAAAAAAGCTGGGAATCGCATCTGGACCGTGGCCCCGGCTGCCCTGAGTTTTTCCATCCTCTGACCCAGCTCCCATTGCCGGTCTAATGTGACTTTAGAGAGGTCTGACCTAATTTCACACAAAAAGTCAGGACCCTTAAGCGTCTTTGCTTTTAAAGCAAGATTCAGGATTTTTTCTTTCAGGGTATAAGTCTGAAAGTTTATCAGTATTTTCCGTGGTTTGGTTCTTCCAGGGTTAAGGTGAAAAGGATCACGATGGACCCGCTGGATATCTCTATCTAGAAGCTCTGCTGTTTCATCTAAGTTTAAAGAGTCCTTCAGGAATGAAACCACGAATGCTTCTAGGTCCTGCCCTTCTCGTCCCTCGGGGACTTTCAAAATCCGCACGTTGTTTCTTCTTGAGAAGTTCTCAAGTGACTCGACCCTCTCCTTCATGGCTTCTCCTTCCCTCCGTAATGTCTGGATCTTACACTCAGCCACCTTCAAATTCGCTTTTATGGAGCCCACCTCTCCCTCTAAGCTCTCTGATCTCTCAAATAGTCCGTCCACTTTTTTCTCCAATATTTCGCAGGCAGCTCTTATTTCATTTTGGTTTGCCTTGGATATTGCAAAGTCACTTCTAATCTCGTCCCTCATGGCTGATATCGCGGTCAAGATAGTTTCAATGGAGTTCTTTTGGCTCCCTCCCTCCTCCCCCCCTCCCCCGACCCCCGTACAAGTGATTGTCATGGAGTTTATAGCCTCCTTCTCCTGGGTTTGTGCAAGAGCCACTGTAGTCTCAGTAGTGCCGGGAGGAACAGGGCTGAAGGTGGAAATAGAGTTAGTATTAGAGATGAAGGTAAGATGAGCGGGAAGAGAGGGTTGCATGAGGGGATGCGGGGATATCAAGTCCCCTGAAGGGGGAGCCTATATGGGTGAAGACATTTCAGGGGTGTGAGGCTTACTTATAGGCCCCCCTTTAAAAGGGCCTGTACTTAGCTCAGGATGATTTACTTCAGCCATACTTGACCTTTATATTAGGTTTCCAGAATTTTCGGGGTTAATAGCTAGGACCTGGGGGAGAACTTTAAAGAAGGAGCGAAGTGATGGAGTAACCCGAACCGCGCTATTCAAAGTACTTTTATCTTTGCCATTTCTTCTCTTTCCAATCTCCTTACTCACATATCCTCCCTTACCCTTCTCGCTGGAAATATCAGGAGACCAACCTCCCTCTGCCTTGTCTTTATCTGAGCTGGATATGTTAAATGAATTTTCCACCTCCGGGTATCTTTGGCCAATTTTTGCCCCAGTTTTTATCCCATGTGCGCCCTTTCCTCTTCCCTGTCTTTTCCCCTTATTTTTTGCGAGTATACCCCCGGGTGATCGGCGTTTATGGGTGTGGTTAATGCCTGCACCCCCCTCCTCCAGCTCTCCCCCAGCCTCAACCTCAACTTCAACCTCAAAATCGCCTCCTGTTTCACACAACCCTTAATTAGAGACTAATACTGTGGAGCCCCCTGCGTGACCTTGGTCATCCACAATGGCAGTCTCCCCCCGCCTTCCCACCCCCCCCACCAAACCTCTCTTCAGAAGCCCGCGAGCAGCCGCCCTACGACCTCTCCTTAGCTCCACGGCTGCTTGTCTCCACTTCGGAAGGTAGGCGGGGGTTGGAGTCTCTCTGTTGGAGCCAAACACATCGCCTCACTCCTTGAAGTCCGCTGAGAAGGAAACCGCCGCAAGGCTCTGAAAAAGCAGGTCCAAAAACCAAGTTCCAAGTCCAAGGCCTGTGTACCAGCCCTGTGATCCTGCTGGACGCAGAAACCTCACTGTAACCCCCTCAGGTTTAAGGTCTCTCTCTCTTTCCCGAACGTGAAAAGCCGGGTAATCAAAAAACGAGTCATATGCTCGTAGCTTTTCCAAGTTCCAAGTTCCACAGGGATCACACCATTTTCTATCTTTTCTCGTGTTCCCAGTCGTGTATACGCCAGGTAATCAGATAAATTGCCGCCGTATCTGAACTCTATAGTGCTGCAGCAGCTCCAGGAGCCAAAATCACAGTCAAAGTTTTCACCACAGAGTTACCGCCACCATACTCGGCTGTGCACTATTCAATAGACGGCCAGTATCCAAGCCGCTGAATGCTGGGCGCTGAGACCTCCTAAATCACCTCCACGTTAGGGAATCACACCGCCAGTCTCTCTCTCGCCTTCCCAGGAAACGCCATCACACACTAGGAAACTAAACGCACGCCGCCTAAGTTCGTGGCTTTTCAAGGCTCCAAGGGTCCAAGGTTAAAATCCCGCCCACAGGAGTCACTCCGCCGTATTCGGCCGCGCTCTACTCGGCTTAAACCGGCTAATAGCCTCCGCTGATGCGATAGTGCAGGAGCTCCGGGAGAGACGTGCGTGCCGCACTAGCCTGCGGCCGCCATGTTTTCCTTCGCAAATTGTTCCCTATTCTCATAGAGGTCTTATCTTAACATGGGAATACCATACAAAATTAAAGGCAAGGAAAGCTTGGTCACTAAACTCTGTCATCTCTACCATAGCAGACTTAATACTACTCATATTGTTGGACTGAGTGATTATAAAGTCAATTGTGGAAGTGGCTCCATTGTGTTCGAAAGTAGGGAGGAGTTGGCCTGTTATTTGGTGACATGGGTTTATTATTTTTAAATTCCAGCTCAATAAAAAACTGCTTAAAATATTACCATAATTTTGATGCACATAATGGGTAAGCCGCAAATCATTCAAGTCAGTAACACCGCAAATACGCTTATCCAGTTTGAGACAACAGTGTGTATTCAAATCCCCAGCCCAAATTTAAAAAAGGGTTTGTGGGTGAAGAATTAGTAGAGCTTCCAATATGTGCCCTAACCCATCTATCACATGTGTAGGATTCTTAAAATGGTTGTTATAAAAATTAATTAATAACAGATCAACTTTCCCAGGGGCTTCAGCCAAGATTACGTGAAAGTGAGGTGAATTAATAATCACCTTCACATTGCCTAAGGTGAGCGTGTTTGCAATAAAGGTAAGTAAACCCCACTTAGATCTCCCAGCAATTGACTGGACTGCTGGGGTAACATATGAACGATAACCATCTACAAACACAGGCTGTTCTTCCCAAGTTTCCTGAAAGCAAATTATATCTGAAGTTAGGAACACTTTATGCCAGTTTGGATTCTCTTTTTTGGATTTGTATCCCACTATATTCCATGATAGAAACTTTATGTCCCTGCTGGAGATTTGTGAGAGGTGGACCGTCCTTACCGGAGAGATAGATGGAATATCATTAGATTATATTGGGGCGATGCTATTTATTAAATCAGGACCAGCCAAGTGAGCCTGTTCTACAGAAACCAGTCCAGAGACCATTTGTTCTGGGGCAGTCAATCACACGCCTCCATATCTTCAAACATTGAGTACCTGGTAAATAGGGCAAGCGGAGCGAGAGCCACCTTTGCGTGCCTAAGACTGGTTCTCGCAGGATAGAAACCCTGATTTGCACATGCTGGGGCGGGCCTGTAAAAGAAACCAAGAGAAACTGCATGAATCTGAGAATGGAGGGTGGGGGCAGCCCGTAGACTTCCAAGTAAAACTCTTACCAGGCGTTTGTTATCAACATTTTAAATTACACAGTGATTGTTCAGTGTTTTTATATCAGTACCTTGCCCCTGGTTTCTTCTGGGCATTATCAAATGGTTTTGGATCAAATGCCCCATTTCTAAGTTTTGGTTTTGCCAATGTCGGGCCTTAACCATCAATTTGATTGAAGATTCATTTAGATATGGGCGCAATAAAGGCACGTTCCCTAAAATTACAACGAGAGGGCAAGCAGCAGGAGGAAGATTCATATGTTGTTGGTTTGGCCTGTTATGTACCTGCATAGATGGTTGATTTGTCTTGACCTGTGAGCTAAGTGTGTGTTGTAGTTGCCCTTTATTCCTTAAATCTTGTATGGTCGCCTGAGGTGAACCACACCTGGCATCAAGACTTGCATGTTAGCACTGCTAGATGACATATCATTGACTACACCAAGATGACCAGTCGAGATTGGAAAAGGCATGGAATTTGCTTGCCCACAGCTCTGAATAGTATTATAAGAATTAAAACCCAGACTATTGATTTCACAGTTATTATTGTTGGAAGTTGTGCAAACGTCAGAAGTAACCATGGGTTGGGGCAGTATACTAGTGGTGGCTGAAATAACCCCATGGTCTACCTCCGACAGTTGTACCAGCTTAGTCTGAGATAAACATTAGAAAATACAATCTATAGAATCTAAATGTGTATAAATAGGTTGCAAGAGCTGTTTAAAGTTATCCAAAAGTGCAGTCCAGTTCGGGGGAGGAGCAAAGTCTGTGTGTTGCTGACTGTTGGAACAGGATGAATTCAGAGGCGTGGCAACATTTCTGATCTTTTTAGCTGGACATTTAGGAGGTAATGTCGCAGTGTCTCTTTTTCGTTTCTAACAGAGGTAGGGACTGTTGGTTCCCCCTATGTGTAGTACCAGCTCTGTGTATTCCGTGGGCGATCTAGTAGCCACAAACGGTTCAATAGAGACACCCTAAACTGTAGTAGTTGCATCCCCTTGGTTAGTTCGAACAAGTGTGATAGATGATTGCACCGGCCCTAAGCCCAGGGAGAGTCTCCTGTCTGTGCGGGCAATTTATTTCTCTAAAACCGAGGTTGCTCTCGCCAAAAAGGTTTCTAAAGTAGTCAAAATGACCTCTTCAGTTGCTGAAGACTTTTTCTTCCCCATTGTGGTTCAAAAGCTAGCGTCCGTAGATCATAGATGTTAGGGGGGCCCAGCACAGCCTACTCCGGTCCCTGAACAGCGTTTGAGCGTCACCGTGCGCAAACGAAGATCGTGGACAGATCCTACCGCACTGGCTGTGGCCCCGAAGGAAGTGCATTGTACTGGCAGCAGGATAAGGCTCCAGATCGCGAGTAGGAGCCAAAGGGGGTGGCCCAGCCCAGCCACATCCGGCAGAGGATGGGCGCAGACGGGCCCGCTCTTGGCCCGGGTGTAGCCCGATTGTGGCTCTGGCACGCCTGTGCGCGTCCCACGCTGCGGGAGCCCTGGTTGACTTTTAAGCGCCTCCAGGCATGTGAAGCGGACAATGGCGGCTTGCAAGCCTCTTTGCAAGGTGGGGATTGGAGTCCTGGCCCCCGCTGCGGTAAAAACAACAGAAGGCTGCAGAAACGGGTTCCTGTGCTGCTGGAGCCCTGGTTGACTTTTAAGCACCTCCTGGCGCGTGAAGCTGACAATGGCGGCTCGCGAGCTGCTTTGCAAGGTGGGGCTTGGAGTCCTGGCCCCCCGCAGTGGTAAAAACAACAGAAGGCAGCAGAAACGACTCATGCAATCACTGCAGAAGCCTCGGTGTATAACCAGATAGTCACATCATTGAATCCTGGTTGGCACAATGGCGAATACTGATGTGCATTTATAGTGCTACGAGGTGCCATCCTGGGATCAAAAGCATTGTGAATATGAAAATCATTACTTTAAAAATGTGTTGCACATAGTACAAAATAGGCTGCCGCAAAATATGCAAAAAGATTTAGTGATAGCTAAAACGTGGTTTCAAAATGTGCAGTTTTAGTAATACACAAACTGTTCCATTAAAAAGGTGAACTCGAGAATTAAGTTGGTACTCCCTTTACCTCTGAACTAGAATGGCAGAAAGTATGCATTTTTGTTTTTTTCATGGCGCCAACCAGTGACTTTTCAGCCTCATCACATCTCTCAGAGACAGGCTAATGTTGCACAGTTTAGAAACAAAAGTGTAATCCAAAATCTATAAACAGTGGTATCAAGGAGAATGAGCATCTGCCGGGTGAGGATGGAGATGGAGGTGAACAGATTTAATGTTAAGGCGCACAGTTTGCTTTGCTCCACCCTTGATTTGCACCACAGCAGATAAAATCCTCTGGTATGCTCATTTTTACCACCTCTTGCTGCACCAGTAACTTCAGTGTAGTCTCTGGCCTGCTCAGTCTGTCGTCCAGGGCCATAGCTATTAGTTTTACAGTAGGTGTAGTGGCACCTTGGCCCAGGCGTATTTGGGGCCCCCACAACCCAATTATATCTCTCTTTAACCACTTAACCCATGGCAAGGGTGGGGCATTGTGTAATTTTACTGTGATTTCTATGCTGTTTCCAAAGATGATATGTTTATCGTAACTGTACATTCTAACAATAAACGTTGTACTTTATAGACATACGGGATCATTTTTTTGATGTGTGTATGGACACTGATACACCATAAGGCGGGGGAAACGAATATACTATTGCACCTTCTTTGACCTGATAACATCAAAGGGTTGACACCTGTCTTTAGCCCTCAACAGCCTTCTCTTGACAAGGGACTGGAGGAAGGAGTTGAAACTGTTGGAGCTAATTGGCTGTAGATCATTTTTCATTCTCTGTTCCTTCAGCTGAGACCGTCATTCCTAGGATCAAGTGTTGCAGTGCCTAGTTAACCAAAGCAGAAATAGGGGGACCATTTGCTACCCCCAGCTACCGCTAATTGATGCACTTGCTTTGCACACTCCAATATATATGGCCCTTACTTGTATTGTGATAGCAGAGCACAAGAAAATCAGAACAGGGACATGGTGATGCATTTGTACCAAACTTACATCAACTTACAATTCAGGCACCCGGTTGTATGCTATTTATGTTCTTTGCCATTTCTGCCTCTATTTATCCCTAATTATAGTTTGCTAATTGTATCTGTGTTTATTCGTATTCGTATGTGGTTTTGTACAAAAGTGAAGTTGAAACTAGTACATTTCCACTTTTATTTAACCAATAAATGGGCACTCATACTTGAGTGCCTGACATGTTTCACTCAGCCCTGAGCAAAGCACTAATCCATCACCCGCTCTTATTCAGTGGCAATCTGGACAAGGATGCTCTCTGCTTGGAGAACTGGTTGCAGCAACGCTCTCAGGCACTTGCTCCCACTTCCATCTGCTTCCCAAAGTCAGCTAGAATTTCTGCCCCATGTTTTAATGAAGCTGTAAGGCAGAGCAAAAGCACCTGCAAATGTATGGAAAGAGTATGGCATACGAATTTTAACTCAGAGGACAAAGAAATCTATAAGCAAGCCTTAAAAGTCCACCACTATAAAATCTACGAAGCTAAAAAAACATTTTTTTCCTCCAAAAGTGAGTCATCTGGTAATAAAAGCAAGGACATTTTCAAAATTGTGAAAGACTATTCTTCCCTGAATGCGGCTACCAGGCCTTTTACTCTTACTATGGAATGCACTAGTCAACTGGCCTCATTCTTTCATGATAAGATCAAATTTATCCAAGAATCCTTCGGGGAGACCCACCCGGTTGAGTGAGGGAGCAAAGAATCTCTAACATCCTGAGCTCCCGCTGAGGGTCAATCTTTAACACAGTTTCCCCCTGTACTATTGGAGACTTCCTTGGAGATCTTAAAAGGCCTGAAGCCAGGCTACCCCAAGGACCCCTGCCCAGCAAAAGTGCTGGCCTCAGTAGCCGAGGTTATCAACCAAGCTGCCAATGTCGTCCTTAACTCTTCGCTGAGGACTGGCCAGGTGCCATGCAGATGGAAAAATGCTAAGATTTTTACACTACTAAAAAAGACTTTGGCCGACCCTTTGGTGGCATCCAACAATAGACCTATCTCACACCTCCTGTTCTTTTCTAAACCTCTAGTGAAATACACAAACTCAGTCATCACGGACTATGTGGAAATAAATAGCCTTTTCCATCAGTCAGTCCGGTTTTAGATCTAATTTCAGCACAGAGACAACTCTGCTGGAAATTTCTGAGTCCATCAAGGAGAAGCTAGATAAAGGTAAAGTGGTGTTGATTTTGCTAGACCTCTCCACTGCTTTTGATATCGTGCCACAAGAGCGACTCCTGCATAGATTGCAGGAGTGCGGCCTGGGTGGCACGGTGCTTAAGTGGTTCTCCTCCTTTTTGGAAGATAGCTCCAAAGAGGTCTGGCCCTCTCTTATCGCCACTCTCATTCCCCCGAGGAAGGTGGGTGTCCCTCAGTGTTCTATTTTGAGCCCGACACTTTTCAACCTCTACATGTCCCCCCTTGCTCCCCTGGCTGATGCTTGCGGTGCAACAATAATCTCCTATGCTGACTGCACGCAGCTTCTGTTTACATGTTATAAAGGTGAGGAATTTGAAGGGGAGAATATCAATAAATGCCTGGCTGAGGTTTTTACATGCTTCAGAGAGAATCAACTTAAATGTAACCCAGAGAAATCTGAGAAAATATTCTTCGTTCTCCATCTCGGGAAGAGTGGAAACAATGGTGGCCATCAAACATATCACCTCCCCTCGCCTCGGTAAACACGGTCTAGAACTGGCTGTTAAGTTGGATGATACTCTGTCCATGAAAGCCTAAATCCAGTTAGTCGCAGAAGCTTGTTTTGGCTTCCTGTGGATGCTCAAAAAATTTCTCCCCCTCCTGATTCTCACCCACAGGAAGACCGTGGTCCAAGCCCTCATTGTCTCAAGGTTGGACTATGTAAATGTACTATACCTAGACCTCCCAGAGTACCTACTGAACAGACTACAGGTGGTCCAGAATGCGGCCATCAGGGCAGTCCTCATGTTTGGATCGAGAGCTCGGATCTCATCTCTTCTGAAGGCTTTGCATTAATTTCCCATCCGAAAAAGAATCTGCTTTAAAGCCCTGGTTCTGGCTTTTAAGGCATTACAAGTTACAGGCGCACACTATCTTAGAAGGAGAGTCACATACTATGTTCCCCGCAGAACCTTGAGGTCTTCTTCACGGCACCAGGCGGTTGTTCATAAGTTCTCCTGCACCCGTACTGGAGGCTGCTCTTTCTAAGTTCAGGTTGCCCGAGTCTGGAACCTCCTGCCAATGACACTTAGACAGGTGTTGGACTTACGATTTATGATTGATTGATTGACTTTCCTTCAGGAAGCTGCTGCAAACCTACTGTTCCAGCAACAACCTTAAGGTTTCTTTCCCTGTTAGGAACAGCAATAGTCCAGCTACAAGGCTCATTAGCACTGGGACACTCTTCCTGAGTAGCTGTGTGCTTTACAAATACCGTTTAACATAATATAACAAATGAATAAATATGGCTGATAAAATCAATACACCTTTATGGTAGCAAGCACATTAGTCTTATGAACAGCTTCAGCTGTTCAAGCCTCATTAGGAAACTTGTTCTCTTTTCACTCCTTTATCAGTCATTTTGCACAGCCTTTAGCCTGTGACTAGCAACACTTAGAATCACTCAAAAACACAACCGCATGTGCATTTTTATCCATATTTAAAAGTAAATAGAAGCAAGAAAATAGATGCTTTTCTGTCTGTATTTGTCTGTAAAAACCAGTAAAACTGGAAAACTGGAAGCCTTACTTCTAATGTCTCTCATTCTCCGTGAGTCTGTCAATGTCATGAAACTTTGGGGTAATATTACTCCTATCAGTGAAAGTTAAGATCCACATCACTATCATTAGAACTGAACAACAAGTGGCGGCTCCTCCGCTAAGGCGGAGGAGCGCCACCCCACCTCTGTTTGAGCTGTGCAAAAAAGGAAAAATAAAATGATAATAACACAATGTTATTATCATTTTATTTTTCTGTACTGAGGCAGTTTTAGGGGGTGGGGCAGGTATGGGCTGGGTTCACAGTCAGCAGGGGGAGTAGTGGTTGGAGCGCTTAAGTACGCATAATGATTTGGCAAGCCGCGTTGGGCCGGCCAAACAGTAATGCGCACTTAGCATGTTCTCCACCTGGCTGCATTGCACAGCCTGGGTGGAGAACATGTACAGGCTCCCACTCCCTGTCTGAGCGCCGAACCAGGCCGATCAGACCAATCATGACCCTGCTGTAATGCTGGTGACAGCAGCATAGTAATTGGCTAGGGGAATCTGGGAGCCTGGGTGATGCCGGGCGCCAAGAGCTGAGGGAGGACGGAGGACGGAGGAGAGGTGGAAGCTGGCATTTGGCAGGTAAGTCGTCTGGTTTTTTTAACCCCCCCCTCCACTGTTCCCTACCAGCCGCTCCTGTGAACGAGCCAGCAAATTAATAGGGATAATCGAGCTAGAGCTGAGCCAAGGTTCTGCCTTGGCTCTAAGAGCCTAAGGGCAAGCCAAGCCGTCAACATATTTGGCATTTAAATCGTGCAACAAGTCTTGTTTGCCCAGGATAAAAAGACTTAATACTTCAAGAAAGTCTAAGTCTTTGTAACATGGGAACATTTCACTTTAGCACATTAGATTGTATGTTACATTAAATGACATTTATTGGAAGTGATGGGTTCTATACATGAACATAGAAACATTCAAGATCCATGATGTAGTTAGTGAATCCAAGATGCTAGTTGGGTGTCATGTGTCCCAGTTTGCTATAGGCTGTTATTACAGATGTAGCAGCATTATAGTCTATTAAACCATGAAAAGAGAGGATTTTGTATCGCAACCATCCTGATCTGAACGGCAATTAAGAAGTGCAAGGAGGCACAGTGAAATAAAGAAATTGCTGAGGATCACAACGGTTGCTCAAGTGGAGAAGTTGGGATTTACAGGTTTCTGGGTTTCGTATTGTGCATTCCAGCCACTAGAAGTGTTTCTCTTTCCCTTTTTATTTCAAAGGTTAAAAGCAACTACACTTATTAGAAAAACAAAACATCTTTGAAGTCTAACAGAATTACACGTCACAGGTGATGTGCAGCGGTCAGCTGGAAAAGCTGAAGGAAGACTTTCATGGCAGAGCCTGCACTTAAGGAAAGGCGGGCCGACATCGGCCCTGACGCAGTTATGGCGGGGGCACCGGCCCCCACTCGGCCACAGGGGCCCCTTGGTGACCCAGAAGTGATTGAATCACTTCCGGGTCACGATGGGAACAAAGGCAAGGCCGGTTAGACCCGGCCTGGCCTACGAAGGGTTAAAAGGCTGTACAGTGCGGGAGTCGGCCTCTTTGACTCCTGCGCGCCACGGCCTTGCCTTTCCAGCCTCTAGGAGGCTGTAATTTATTTTCCCACCCACCATCCCCTGAAGCAGATTATTGTATTGTGTGTTATGAAGGTTTTCACAATTTTGTTACAAGTGTTTATGGATGACAAAAAATGTCTGAATAATAAGTTTTCCCCCACATGCATCATTGTGTCTTTTTGCATTTCTTAATTTGCGAAAAATAAGGAATCGCAAATTAAGAAATGCAAAAAGATATGCATCAATATTTTCGGTATTCTGTTGGGATTCGGTAAAAATCGCAATTTTTACCGAATCCCAAAGAAATACCGATTTCTTAACTTAATTTTCGCAATTCCCATTGATTCCTATGGGCCAAAAGGCCCATAGGAGTCAATGGAAATTGCGAGTGGCACTTAGAAAATTTCATGGGTGCAGGGGGGGGGTCCAAAGGACCCCCCCATGCACCCCTGAAATGTATTTTTCGCATCATGTTGCACACACACATGTCCTAAGGACATGTGTGTCCGTAACATGAATGTTGAAAAAAAAACATTTTACACATTTAACACACTTTTTCCAAATTTACCGAGTGGTTCAACCACTCGGTAAATTTGGCACCCTATTAGCGAATTTTCAATTTTTAAAAAAATGATGCATTGCTTTTAAGAAATCGCACATCTGCGACTTCTTAAAAGCACCCGCAATTTTAGAATTCGCACACATGTTACGAATTCTAAAATTGCTTCATGCATCCCAAAAAGCACTTTTGCATTCGCAAACGGCCGATTTTAAGGAATCGCACCGTTTGCGACTACAAAAATGCTTGATGCATGTGGGGGTAGGTTCCGTAGAACTTTCTCCCGTTTTCAGGTCATCAATCGTTGTATTTATTGCTATTCCTTGGTCAGGCGGTAAGGTCATGATTGGTGAGCAGTAAATTTAAGGTCCTTAGGGGGCGGCGCCATTCTCGAATGGGGTCACCCAAAGGAAGAGACAAGTGCTCTCTCCTAGAACTCCAGGGACAGGTACAGCCTGTTGGGTACATGGGTGCGGGGGAAGGAAGAGTCACGCTTTCTCTAGGCTGCTTGGCCACCCCGCACGTGCACAATGACGCCAGTAAACGGCGCAGAGATGCAAGGGCCCCCTTTCAATGGAGTTAATAGGGCGTACGGGGGTAACCGGGGGTAACCGGGGGGCTGAAGTACCCTCACGGTAAGCGGGCCCTCTGCGCATGCGCACTTCGACAGAAGGGCGTGGTTAATCGGGCATACGGGGGTAACCAGGGGGAGAAGTACCCCAACCTTAAACGGGCCCCCTGGGCATGCTCACTTCGATGGAAGGGCGTGGTTAGTCGGGCGTACAGGTGTAACCGGGAGGGGGTGAAGTACCCTCCCGGTAAACGGGCCCTCTGCGCATGCGCACTCCTTCAGGAGGGCGTGATTTAGTAAGGATCTGACACCAGTTATTGACCTTGCCGTAGGCCCAAATAGGTACGCAGAAAATAAATAATGTATGTGATTGATATGTTAGTCTCGGATAGGAAATACCTTGTACTAGAAGTATGTTAAGGTTAGCCATCTGATATATGTATATATCAATTGTAAACGTTTTCTGCGTAATTGTGTAAATATTGTTTATTTCAATTTTGATTTATTTTGTATCTTTTAAGAAATACGGCCGGGGGGTTGAAAGATCCCCCGCCTTCCAAAGAAATCCCTCTCATGTCCTGTTATTAAATGTTGGTTAACGGAGGGTGGGGGGGGATCCTCCGGCAGTCCCTGGCCATAGCAAGCTTTACGCATTTTGAATTACCCCTTGGAGCTAGGGAGGCAAGTACAGTTTGGGCTGTAGGGCTCTTAACTATCTCCCCATCTGTATGAAGACCCGGCACTGAAACTGGGCGGCATGCAACAGTCAAAGCTTAGCCATTTTTGCGCTCTCAGTCCGAGGCAGGCGCGCAACGCCCATAGGGCTAAAGGCCCCCCCCCCAGTTGTGTGTCTCAGCCCGGGCTGCTGCAGCTCGAGCTGCTGTGGGCTCAGCTGGGCAGTGTCTGGAGTCTTATCTCCGGCACGCTCAACTTTTTCACAGGTCTTTAAAGAGCATTTGGATATTTACATACCTTTGTAAACTAGTTAGGGAGGCTTAGTTTATTTTTCTGGTTCCAGTACCCCCTGGGCCTCCACTCTCCCTATTCCTTACATTTGTATTTAATATTTACTGCTGTAGTGTGAGGATGCGCTTCATGAAAAGGAATATAAAGTAGGGTTGCCAAAAGAAAAATGACAACCATGTGCTGTTTAAAGAGCCTGCAGAGTCTGGGTTGTGACACTAAATAGTGTGGTAAATAAAAAAGTAAGTATTCATTTGTAAAGTGACTTTTCTGTCTTTGTTCCCTTTACTTATCAGTCATGGATAAAAAATGCAGCCCCAGAACACAATTAAAAGTGCTTTCTACGTATATTTACTGTTCGAAGTATGCACAGATAAGAGCTGAACATACGGCTTTAGGTGACTGTTTATTTTTGTACCAGCTGGGCCATCAACTAATGAGCTGGTAAGCCTAACCATGTGACTTGAAGTTTGTTGCAGGATCAGCACATTCTTTATTTCCTCCACAATCGATCCCTGATTAATGCCATAATAGCAATAGTTTAACTTATATCTGAAACCCCACGCTGCCGTTAATAACACGCTGAGATACTTCAGGTGTCTGGGAATGCACCCTGCATTCAAACAACTCACTCCTCATTCTCGCCCTTCACTTTCACGCTCGCCCTGCACTCACAACGATCACAAGGGACTCACACTGATCACCGTGCACTCACACCATTCACCCGCTCACCCTGCATTCATAGTGATCACTCTGCACTCACAATTCACTTGTGCTGTTCACCCTGTACCTCACCCTGCAGTCACACGAGCACACTATTCACCCTGCACTCATGTGACACTTCACTCACCTGTCCCCCTCACTGCTCAATCCGCAATCTCACTCAAACAAGCCCATCACTAACCATGCATTCATGTGTCTCTAATCTGCACTTACATCTGCACCCAAATTCATATTGTCACCTCACTCACCCTGCAGTCACTCCTCTTACCCTACTGTCACACTGTCGCATCATTCACTGTGCACTCACATGGGCACTCCTGCCACCCACACAGCGCAACTAGTTAATGTGCCTGCTACAAAGAACGTGTACCACGCAGATCACAGAACTGAGTGTGAGTAAACTATGAGTAGAGCTATACAAAAAAATGTTTGTCAGAAAGGTGCTATAGAGAGATGAGGTGCATTGTTGGTGAATGGTAGTGAGGGAATTCGTGGAGATGGAGGGAATGGGGGAGGGGCGTCAAAAAAAGACTGTTGCACCGTGTGCGACCAGTGCTAGGGCCAGCCCTGGCTGGGAGTGTAAACCCCCCCTCCCGAAGTTCGGGTCTAGTTGCGCCCCTGGTCCGAGGGGACCTCAAACTGAGCCAGAGCTAGGCATGGGGCTCCCCCACCTCCACCTATGAGTCACGTTCTGCGCATCTGTATTTCTTCTGCTCTAATTCCACTGTCTGTTGTTATTACCTGGTCCATTCTCCAGCTACCTCTTCTTCTCTCTTTTTCTCTCGCTCTCTGCCTCGTCAACCCCACTGCCAGCGAAACCTTTCTTCCAATTCGCTCTCTCTTTCACTCCTGGTCTCTTTAATTGCAACACTCTCCCACCTGCGCTATTTCTTTCCTTCTCCACCCTTTCAGATGTTCCCTGCTCCTATTATTCTAAATGACCGCGAAACCGCAGTTTCCCCGTGTTTTATTTAGCAAGAGGCGTGTCTCTGTCGAGTCAGCGTTTTCTCAATTTCACACGACGATACGTCAAGGAAGGCTGAGAGAAAAAGAACGAAAAGAAGAACAAAAAACAAATTTCATTGGCAAACGATAGTCAGACGAGATGAAACGCTCGTAGGCATCCTTTTATTTTAAAAGGTAAAGAAGACATGACACAGACGAAAATATATCATTTGTTTTCCATTGTACCTCAAAAGACTGGGTTCAGTTCGGTTTAACTATGCAGTGGGAAAATGGCTTCTGGTAGAATTTTCACGGTCTTCGCTGCAGCCTATTAACGGAGTCTGGGGCAGAAGATAACGGAGAGAGAGAGAGGGGTTCTGACTGTAACAAAACACAGCAGAAAAAAGTCTGCACCAGACCGCATTGACTCAAACAGTCAGGAAAATGTGCCCATCAGGTGGCGCTTTTGAGCTGAGCATCCCAATCCAGTTGCTGCTCCACCGGGAAAATGATTTTTCATTTTTTTTCTTCATTTTTGAAGGATGATATAGTGCCCTGCTCATTTCTCAACCATGCAAGTCATTACTGGGCAGCACTTACCACTTTAAGAGCTGTTGTTGCCAGAAATACTGAACAAAAATGATGGAGAAATCAAGGTTGTCTTTGTTTTCATGGCTCCTCCAGAAAGGCCACCGCACGCAGTAGGACCCATTTTGCATTTCTAAATTTCTGCCAATTACCTCACATTATGCCGTTTTGATTCTTCCGTATTTTGCTAAATGAACAATCAAACGGGGTAATCAACAGCAGCGTGATGGAAACGGCAAGTAAAGGTCCGATGATAATGGAGCCGCCTCTTTATGTACAAAATGAACATATACGGCTCAGTATGCAATATATCCTCTTTCGGCAATGAATTTCGTGTTTTTGAAATAGCATCGTCCTGGCAATACATCTGAGATAGTTTTCAAAGAACACCGTGTTTTTTTAACTTCACACCTACGTTCAAATAAGGATTTTTAGACCCTCGTGAAAGATACATTTTGGAACCCCAGTTTTAAACCACTTTTACATTTATTGGTTGTTTCTGTTCATTTAAACGAAATGATGAAAGAAATATTGAATTGTAACTTTGCTGAATGTTCGTACTTACAAATAAATCACCCTTCACAAGTGGCATTCTCTTGGCAACAGCGAAAATCAAAGCAGTGCTTCAAGGATTTTCGTCATTCCATTTCTTTAAATCTGAAAAATGTCTAGTGCCTTTATAGGCAACATTCCCCACCCATGGTCAGAGCATGCATGATGACATAAATAAATACACAACACAACTTTTGTTTGGGAAAATATTGCTGTAAGTTTATTCTATCCAAAAGTATGCAATATGGTGGGTTATCTTACGGGCGATTTAAGGGCAGGCTGCAGTAACCGACCTATGCTGCCCTGCCCGCCTGATGAGCCAAATTGCACTGTGGCGAACCCAATCAGTGCTACATCTTAAGGGGTGATCCTCTTTGTTGGATTACGTGACACATTGGTCCCTTATTACTCAAGGCCCTGTCAGGGTGGAGCGTAGCAAGGCAAGTCCCCGGTTGTTCTGGCCCACAACCGCCCGAAGGACCAACAGGCGCCGACGGACCACTTCCCGGAACCTGCCATGAGGACTCCTAGGATTTGGCTCTGGCACCCCTATTGTGCTCCTGCAGAGGTACCCTTCTGTACCCATTTGCTTCCAGATCACCCTGTAACTCCGCCTGTAACACAAAAGAAAACATTACAACGTTCCACGTAACCTGATCCCCCGCTACACGACGGGTAAGGGGTAGGGCGGGAGACGGCGTGACTGGTGCAAAAGAGGACGCTAGAAAGGTGGGGGAGGTATAAATACCCTCTCCCAACCTCTATTCGCCGGAAGTGATGCACCTAGCGCGCCGAGCAGGACGACTCCTCCCCGAGTCCCCAAAACTAGAGGGGTGATGTTTGTACCCAATTGGCACTAAGAGGGCCGCCCTTTTAGGTTGGCCTTCTGCGTGCAGGGCTGGACTGGCCGTAGCGGGCACCGGGCAATTCCCCGGTGCGCCGCATGTGTGGGGGCCGGTTTTGGGTCCCTGGAGGTCGATTTTGTTACAGGGCCATTTTTGCAGCATAGCCGCAAAATCGGTCCTGTAACAAAATCGGGCAAAATCTGGCCCTGGCAAAGAGCTCAGCGCCCCCCCGGGGGAGGGGGGGGTCCGGCCGAGCACTTTGCCAGGGCCGGTTTTGGTTCCCAGTCCGGCCCTGCCTGCGTGGGCCGCGAGCAGCTGCATTTCCTTGCCTTACCCCTCCTCTCCCGTCCTCTTTCTATGTCTACTATTCTCAGACTAAGCAGTGGCCTTCGCTTTTGCTCAGTAAGAGAAATGGAATGACATGAAACATGAGAAGGGACGGAGAGGTAAAGAGAATTGTACAGCAAGAGAGGTGAAGTAGAGAGAGAAACGAGGTAAGGATGAGGTAGAGGTATGGGTGTTGTAGGGAGAGATGTAAGGTAAAGATAGAAAGACACTGGCAGGTAGAAGCAGGAAGTGAGCAGTCGGTAGAGAATGGTAGAGAGATAGACAAGATTTTTTCAGCTAAAAAACCCCATCCAATCTTTCCAGATTACGGCGCAGCATGAATTAACACAAACCATAAACCATAAAAACAAATACAATACTGGGAGAAGTACAACAAGACAACACTAATGGTCTATTGCATATTACGGCTCTGTATCAACATTATACATGATGCTTAATGAAAAAATCATCAGTCATATTATCAGATATGTTAACAGATCCCATTTTTTTTTACCTTGATGCATTTTGGTGGGTTTATATGATTTTTGCCACCTTCTTCACGAAAACATAAACATTCTCCTCCATAAAGTACAGAACATTAAAAACCATTCAATGGCGAAAGGCAGGGACCTCAATGGTACCTGTATGGTGATACCAATGTTACAACTGGACCCCTACCTTTAGTGGCTAAGAAAGATAAAACTGAGACCCTTCATAGGATGATTCTGTTTTAGTCTGTTAACCCCTTGAAAAACTATGACCGGACTTTAGGGAATAAGTAAGGGAACTTAGTCCTCCTCCTAGTGTCTTTTCTATACTGCAGTGATGCTGAATTTTGGATGCCTATAACACACAAGTGAGTAGTTCCGGCCAGGTGTTCGATTGAATGGTGTATGTATTTGTGGTATGGTACTTCCCAAGGGGAAATATTAACTTAATGTGCTAGACCTGTCAGCCCTAGGGTGATCTCCTCCCACACTTTTTGTCTGCTCCCCTCTTGTTTGCTGAAATTGTTTTTGTTGGCTTTAGGACTCTGCACTGCACCACTGCTAGCCATTGCTAAAGTGCTTCTGCTAACTCCTTTAAACATGGTCAAAGTGACCTACACCTTATTGGCACATGTAATTTATTTGTAAGTCTCTAGTAAAGTGATACAACAAGTACCCAGGTCCTGTAAATTAAATACTACTAGTGGGTCTGCCACACTTGTTGTGACACCCACTGAAGTAGCCTTTTAACCGCATGCGTGCGGCGGCTTTTTTCGCGCTGCGCGGCTTTTTTTAAAAAGCCGCGTTACATGACGAGCTCAGCTCGTCATCAGCGTGCGAGCGGCGCAACTGATGATGAGCTGAGCTCGTCATCAGCCCATAAGTGGTTAAAACGTCTCAGGCCTGTCATTGCAGCCTGTGTCCAGTTTTAAAGTGCCAATTCGACTTGGCAAAATAAACATTTTTTCAGGCCTAAAACTCCATTTTTAATACATATAATTCACCCCTTAGTAGGCCCTAAACAGTCTACAGTGAAGTGTGTAATCTATTTACAAACTTGGACAAGTACTTTTACGTTTTACATGTCCTGGTAGTGAAAAACTCCCAAATTCGTTGTTGGGTTACCTTATTACATTTGATAAGTGCAAACTTTGTTTGGGAACAGGTAGAAATGTAATGGTTGGTCTCTAAGGATTTGTACTTGAAAATCCTCTTTAATGGTAAAGCAATCAACAAATGGATCCTTCATCTCTGTGGTCACTTCAAAGCAGTTCAAGGGGCAGCTTCTCTCCCACTAGGATTGGATATGTGCCTGACTAGGTGAACAAAAGCAAGTCCTGCTCAGATGTCAGTTCACAATTGTCTGTGACAGGGTAAGCCTCTTTGAAGTTTATTGAGTTCCTGGGTACAAAACCCAGATGGCCATCCTGCCAGAGGAACAGAACATCTTCCCACACCCAAAGCCTCAGCTATGGGTGCATGTTAACACCTCATCAAGGGACCTATTCAACTGCTGGGTAACCTCTGGAAGCTCATGCAAATGGTTTTCTAGAGATTTTAGGCAGGGAAAAGGTAATTTTCTAAAAGTATATTTTCCAAACTAATTTTTACAAAACCGAATTTACTAGTGAGTTGGACATGTAATAAATATTTTTTAAAAGTCTTAGAAATAATTGTGTAGGTGTTTTCCATGTGGAGATAGCAATATTAAATGTAATGTTGTATCCCATTGCTATTGTATGTAACAGAAATCCTGCTACAGTGAACATAGCCCTATAGGCCTTTACACTATAAGAACACATTTAACATTAAACTTTTACATGCTCTCTTTTTACATATCATGCACCTTGCCTTATGGACATTAAGGCCTACTTAGCGGTGACTTATTAATAATTAAAGTAAGGGTTTTAGATCTGTCTAAAGGGGTTATTTTGATAGGTCAACTTTGCATTATTAACACCACACATACTGGCTACAGTGGTAGGTCTACATTATATTTGCACTGTCACTGTAGTGGGTGGCTAAATAGGTGCTGAAGTCCACTAGTGATATCTAACTTACAGGCTCATGGTACACTTTGTATCACATACTAAGGACTTAAAGTTAAGTTAAATATGCTAATTAGGAAGATAGGCAATTGTGAAATTGTTTAAGTGTCAGCGAACATGGAGAGTGGCCTCGTTAGCAGGATCCCAGTGCACAGAGTCAGAAAAACAGCGGTACTAGCCAAAAAATAGTGATGATCATGCAAAAAGGGACCTATTTCTACACTCATACTGGACCTTATTGAGTGTGTTTCCAGTACAAAGTTGTGTTGTAGAGATGTTCTGCAATCTTGTCTTTACCTTCCTCAGATAAAGCTGATGATCGACACCCCAAGTACGCCAAGTAGAATCGAGTGGAGCAAAACAGTAACATAGCCAGTGGTTGAAAAGTCTCTGCTCAACTTTGGACTCAAATATAGGCAAATTTAAGCAACAAAATGCACAGACAAATACCAGCAAGGGTATCCAGGTTTTCCAGTTAACAGAACTTGCAGGTTTGCAGTTGTGAGGATTATCATTCCCAGAGGGGGTAGTGAGCTAAGCTCTTGGCCGCTTAGCTCCTTATTTCAGTATGGTTTGTCCATGTTCTGTCAAAACTCAAACAATAGGAGTCAGAGTTGCGAAAGGAGCTGGGTCTGTATCACTCCTCAATCTATGCTGATCCCCCTTCAAAGCCATCCTTAGGTTTGAACCACATGCCACATTGAGCCACCTTTGTTCATGGTACCATTGTATGTTGTCAAATCCTCCCCACCTTGGCTGCTCAACCAACCTACTACCCAAATCCCACTGATTCATAACCCACCCCCAACCTGAAAAGCTCAACAACCTCTGCTGACTTCCCAATGGTAGTCAGGATACAAGGGACACAAAGACATGAGAAGCCATCATCAGATGTGGTGAGTGACAGAAGGCAGACTGGGCAGCTAAATGAAGCATTCAAGGCCTGCTGGAGTGGTGGTGAGGTGAGGCCAACATGATTGCTGACCGCTGACACGATCACCAGTGTCATCACATTTTGACATTTTAATCTGAAGACATACTCCAGGTAGAATCCACAGGCTGTCCATGAATCAGATCACCATCATGCACTGTAGTACTCTGCAAGCAACTCTCCCTCACCTTCCCCAAAGGTGGGATGGTAATGTGTTCCACTACTCAAGAGCAAGGCATTCCAATACCTTAAATGTCTGCCTTGTCTAACTACTTGAGGGCAATCCGCAGTTCAGATCAGTGTGCCAATTGAACCAGTATTTATTGGCCCCCAGCTTTGGTAGGACACAGAAGAGTGTGGCAACTGCTGGCTGACTCGTAACGTTTTATTTGTTATGCTCTAACCACCACTTCTGAGGGAAATAGGGGGTAAGAGGCTATACACTACCAGCATCCTTTGGCAAGGGAGCTGGAAAGGAGGCACATGACCCCCGTTTGACTTTAGGTTAGGGGAGGACTGGCAGGACACCCAACCTGCATTTACTAATGTAATGGGCATTTGTCCCCCTTATCTTTGGACAGGGTGAACTTGGGCAAATAGGGTGAGCTAAATGTAAAGTACCTACCGTTCTTTTGGAGGTGAGTGGCTATTTTCCCAGACCTCACCCTTGGACAAGATGAGGGGAGACTCCGTTCTGAGGCTGTTTCTCATACTTATGTGGCATTATTAAATTAAAATCCCTTCACTGACATTTCTTTCGGGCGAAAAAAATAAACCCATTCTCACCCCTGTCCCTGGTCAAGGAAGTGAGATTGTCAGTAGAACCCCTGTCTGTCCGATGTAGCAGGACCATTTGTGATAATTTTTAAAACACCCCAGCCTTGAATGTAATATGCTATAAATCACCACATTCAGCGCATCTCCCTTAAATATTATATGCACATTTTGGTACAGGCATACTCATGTATACAAACACACATAGACACTCTAATGTATATATTTTACACACACATACATATTTATAAAATTACCCACAGACACACATACATATGTAGTATATACATATATATATATTCACTGAAAAACCATAGGTTTCAGGGACGTTATAGTTAGTTGGACATTTCAATCGTACAAAACCATAGAATTTCCCCTGTTATAGTTAGTTCAGCTACCTATAACTCGTGCCCCCGCAATGCACTGCTGATGACATCACATATTGCATCATTTATGACATGGTCAGTGACATCACTGATGACATCACGGATGACATCGCAAATTACATCACTGATTACATCACTGATGACATCATCCAGTGACTGTGTGTTTCTGTAAAGTTCAAAAATGTTTTATATATATATCCCAAGGTGTATTGAAGAATAGGTGGGTGTATACGTGTCTGGATGAAGGATTTAGTAGGTGCATGACTGACTGTATAAGTGAGTGATTAAATGTGTCCTACTGAATGCATGGGTTAGTGACTAAAGTGTCTGAATGTCTGTATCAGTATGTCTGTTGTTGTGCAAGCTGCTGCATGTGTCGGTCAGGAGCTACATGAGTGTCTATATGGGTTATTGATTGGTTGCCTGAGTATTTGTATGGGAGACTGAGTGTGTGTGTGTTGGTGGGTGGGAGGTGTGTGACTCTGTGTATAGACGTGTGAGTGGTTGATTCACTGGGTGTATGGGTTCAAGAGTGCATGTGGAAACAGCTGTATGGGCCAGTGAGTGTGTGTATGGGTGTGTTGGTGAGCAATTGGTAGCCTCAGTTGCACATGTCCAAGTAACTACATATGTAAAAGGCAGTGTATGTGAGAGTTGGAGTATATAAATGACTATACATGAGAGTCAGTGATTGTGAGAGTGGCTGTATGGATGAGTGTGTACTTGCATCAGTGATTGTATAAGAGAGTAAGTATGTGTTAGTATATGTTTGAATAAGTGAGGTGGTGTGTGTATAACTGTATAGGTGAGGAAATGGGAGTGTGATTGATTCTTTGCATGACTGACTAGGTGTGTGAGTAGCTCCATGGATGAGTAGTGGTGTGTGAGTGTCTGTATAGGTGTATGAGTGCATATGATAGTTTTGTATTGATGAGTGACTGTGTGACTGAGTGATTGTATGGGTGGATGTGTGTGTAGACCTAGGAATCAGTGAGTGTGTATGTAGTAACTGGTATTGTTGTGTCGATGGTTTCGAAAATGGTAGTCTGTATTTTACAGTGGGTGTGTCAAAGGTTATATTAGACTGTGAATAGGTGAATCAGATTTTCACATGGATGATGTCATCAGTGATGTAATATGTGATGTCATCAGCAGTGCAAAGCGGGGGCGCGAGTTATAGTTAGCTGAACTAACTATAACGGGGGAATTTCTGTGGTTTTGTACGAGTGAAATGTCCAACTAACTATAACGTCCCTGAAACCTATGGTTTTTTCAGTGAATTTCTAAGGTTTTTTAAATGCTAATTTCTAACTATAACGTGCCTGAAACCTATGTTTTTTTCAGTGAATTTCGATTATTTTTTAAATGCTAATTTCTAACTATAACATGCCTGAAACCTATGTTTTGTTCGGTGAATTTCAAAGGTTTTTAAATGCTAATTTCTAACTATGCCTACAAAGGTAGGACATGTGAAGAAAGAAGAAGAAAAGCGCAGAAAGAAGCAAGACAGATGCAGAAAGAAGCAACAGAAGCCCAGAAAGACGAAGAAAAGTGCCGGAAGAAGCAAGAGATGTGCAGAAAGAACCAACAGAGGAGCAGAAAGTCCTACTGTGCCCCCAACTTTTTACTGCCGGGTACTGGTGGTAACTGACTAACTAACCAGGACCGGAGTCACTGTTATGCTAAAAGACACTTAGAATACAGTGAAAACACCTAGATACACTAGGGAACACTATGCGTTGGTACCCCTGTGATTAGCATGTCCTCCTCTTTATTTGCCATGAGGTAGTACCTGGGTCATTGCATGAGTACATGGGTACTGACTGGAAGATTAGAGTACTGCTATTAGAGTGCATGATGAATTTATAAGTGCCTGAGCTTTGGCGGAGTGAATGGATAAGTACATGGTGTGCGCTGGGTGATTGGAGGAGTGCATGGATAGTGACAGTGCGATGGCTGGACTGCATGGGTACTTCTCAGGGTATTGTAGCAGTGCACGAGTTAGTGAATGGGTCATTGCATGAATGCATGGATAGCATCTGGATGATTAGAGTGCTGCAAGGAGAGTGCATGGTGAATTTATAAGTGCTTGGGTTTTGGCGGAGTGACTGTTTAAGTACACACATGTCACATCAGGCCCCACCACCTCCCTTCACCACTGTGCAAACGCGCCCCCCTAGTGGGTTTTAAGTTGGGGGATTAATTCCCCTTGAATCCTTTGTGTCCCTGGGGTCCAACTAGCCCACCAGGTACCTCCAGTAAGTGCCACAGAGCTGCGGTGCAGACAGGTGGTCAGAGGCCACACTCCTTTTTACACCTGTCTGCCACGCAACTCTGTGACACTTTCTGGACATACCTGGTGGGCTAGTTGGCCCCAAGGGACCCTCGGGATTCAAGGGGACTTAATTCCCCAACTTTAAACGTGCCACAGGGCACATTTGCACACTTGTCACATCAGGTCATGCCCCCTCCTTGCACAACTGTGCAAATGCACACCCTGGTGCGTTGTAAATTGGGGGATTAAGTCCCCTTGAGCCCTGAGGGTCCCTGGGGCCAACTAGCCTACCAGCTACCTCCAGTAAGCACCACAGAGCTGCGTTGCAGAGTGATGTAAAAAGGGGGCGTGGCCTTGGACCACCACTCTCCAACGCAGCTCCCTGGAGCTTACTGGAGGAACCTGGTGGGCTAGTTGGCCCGCATGGACCCTCAGGATTCAAGGGGACATAATCCCCCAACATAAAACTTGCCACAGGTCGTTTACA
Organism: Lissotriton helveticus; assembly: GCF_964261635.1. Taxonomy (NCBI): domain Eukaryota; kingdom Metazoa; phylum Chordata; class Amphibia; order Caudata; family Salamandridae; genus Lissotriton; species Lissotriton helveticus. The sequence goes on along the minus strand of NC_136065.1, from coordinate 898,320,527 downwards.
CTCTTGTCATATCATGCCATGCCCCCTTCCTGCACCATTGTGCAAACGCACCCCCTAGAGCGTTGTCAATTGGGGAATTAAATCTCATTGAGTCCTGAGGGTCCCTGGGGGCCAACTAGCCCACCAGCTACCTCCAGTAAGCGCCACAGAGCTGCGTTGCAGAGAGGTGTAAAAAGGAGCGTGGCCTCTGAACACCTCTCTGCAACGCAGCTCCCTGGTGCATACTGGAGGTACTTGGTAGGCTAGTTTGCCCCAAGGACCCTCAGGATTGAAGGGGACTTAAACCCCCAATTTACAATGTGCCAGGGGGTGCGTTTGTACACGTGCTATGTCAGGCCCTGCCCCCTCTCTGCACCATTGTGCAAACGTGCCCCCTGGCACGTTGTAAATTGGGGGTTAATTCCCATTGAGTCCTGAGGGTCCCTGGGGGCCAACTAGCCCACCAGCTACCTCCAGTAAGCGCCACAGAGCTGCGCTGCAGAGAGGTGTAAAAAGGAGCGTGGCCTCTGAACACCTCTCTGCAACGCAGCTCCCTGGTGCATACTGGAGGTACTTGGTAGGCTAGTTTGCCCCAAGGACCCTCAGGATTGAAGGGGACTTAAACCCCCAATTTACAATGTGCCAGGGGGTGCGTTTGTACACGTGCTATGTCAGGCCCTGCCCCCTCTCTGCACCATTGTGCAAACGTGCCCCCTGGCACGTTGTAAATTGGGGGTTAATTCCCATTGAGTCCTGAGGGTCCCTGAGGGCCAACCAGCCCACCAGCTACCTCCAGTAAGCGCCACAGAGCTGCGTTGGAGAGAAGTGTAAAAATGGGCGTGGTCTCTGAACACCTTTCTGTAAAGTAGCTCCCTGACGCATACTGGAGGTACCTGGTGGGGTAGTTCACCCCCGGGGACCCTCAGGATTGAAGGGGACTTAATCCCCCAATTTACAATGTGCCAGTGGGCGCGTTTGCTGAGTGCTGCAGGGAGGGGGCGGGCCAAACCGTGATGCCAGCTTTTAAAAAAAAATACATTTTACAAGGGGGGTTGTGTGGCCCCCCTTCTTTTATGTTAATTGTGGCCCTGGGGCCCCATCCCCCAGGGCCTGCTCTTATTTTTTCCCATTTAAAAAAAAAACAACGAAAGGGGCCATGCGGCCCCCCTCCTGAGGCCAATTTCGGCCCCGGGGACCCCATCCCCGGGGGCATGGCAATCATTTTTTTTTACAACTATTTTTGGGAGGGGGTGCGCGTGGACCCCCTCCCGAGGGTATTTTTGTCCCGGAGACCCCATCTGCCGGGGCATAGCCAGTATTTCTTTTTTTTTAAATGTATTGGAGGGGAGCTGCGTGGCCCTCCTCCTTAGGCCATTTATGGCCCTGGGGACCCCATCCCCCAGGCCGGCCTTACCTTATCAGTTGGGGACCGTGGGGGCGGGCAATTCCCCCATGATCCCGCCGGCTCCCCGCCTCCTGCGGGAGCTGGCATTGATTTTCCACGCGGGGAGCTGCTGAAATTCAGCTCCCTTTCTGGAAAAGCAACTGTGCTTTGCTTCAGTGAAGCAAAGCAGTTTGCAATGACAGGGCGGGAGCCGCGCAGCTCCCACCCTGTCATTGCAAACAGCAGTGTCCCAGGGTTGGGCACCCCGGGACACCGCAGGAGCCGGCCCTGGGGGTGGTGGCGGTCCCCAGGGCCATTGAGGGCTCCGGGAGGGGGGCCACATGGACCCACTCCGACCTAATGCACAGCTCCGGAGAGGCGGTTGTCCCCCGCATTTGAATATTAGTGCCCTGGGGAGGTGACGTTCCCTGGGGCATGTGAGGGGGGCTCAAGCCCCCCACCCAGGTGTATTAAAAAAAAAAATAGCCCTGTGGGAGGTGATCCCTGGGGCAGCTGGGGGCCATGTGCCCCTACAAATAATTAATAAAAGCCTCAGGGGTGGTGGTCCCTGGGGCTTGGAGGGGCCTTGGATGCCCCCATACACATTAAAAAAGAAGCCCCGGGGGTGGCGGTCTGCAGGGCTGTGTGCCTCCCCGAAAATCAATATTCTTGCCCTTGGAGGTTGTGGTCCCCGGGGCAGTGTGGGATGGTGGGCCTCCCCCACATTTTTTTCACAGCCCTGGGACCTGGCCGGGGGCTTCAGCACAACGCGGGAGCCCACACTTAATTTTTTTAAATTTTCTCGGCCGGATTCGGACCAATTATTAATTTTTATTAAATGATTTATTTGGCCCTGTGGTCCCTGTGGGGCCCCCTGAGCATGCCTAGGGGGTCAGGGTATTTCTACCCTGCCAGCTTTTGTTATTTTTCACCTTTTTTTGTTCTGTTTTCTTGTGCCTCGGTTACCGAAGCACAAGATGGCTGCCAACACTTCCTGGTTTGGAGTGTTAACAGCCTATTAGAATAAAGCTCTTGGTCGGGAGGGTCCATGGATCCACCACGCCGCTAGATATCGATATTTTACTTTTTTAAGTTTCTCAGCAACAACTGAACGGATTTACAACATTTAAAAAAAGGTCTCTTTCTGAACTAAGGGCTACCTTTTTGCCAAATTTGGTGTAATTCTATTCAGCAGTTCGAGCTGTAGCCTTGTCTAAAGTTTCCTATGGGAAATTGATTTTCAGATCTTTTTTTTTATTATTTCTCAGGAACTACTAAACGAATTTACACCATTTAACAAAAAGTTCTCTTTCTGAACCAAGGGCTACCTTTTTGCCAAATTTGGTGTAATTCCATTCAGCAGTTTGAGCTGTAGCCGTGTCTAAAATTTCCTATGGAAAATAACATGGAGAAAAGACGTTTTGGGACCCCATTTATGCTCGGCCCCTGCTTGCCGAATCATCCAAAACTTTCAAGACAGGAGCTGACCGGAGCGCCACCCTAGTTTTGAAAATTTCGCAAAGATTCGACATCTGGCGCCAAAGTTATTAGGAAAACAAAAAATGCTTTTCGTATGGAAACTAGGTCCTAACTACAACTATCTACTGGCGACCGCCAGTAGATATTACACAGACACTAATATATATTATACACACACATATATATATAATTTCACACTCACACACAAAAATATATATTTAGTATATATTGTTTTCATTTCGATAAACTTTATTCGATTTTATATTGCATAAAATAAAAGCGTGAATTTAATAAGTATATAAAAAATCAATACAGAGTTAAAAAGACATTGTTAAAATACGAAGTTATGAATTCATTAAATAGTTAAAATATACAATTCATGCGGTCAGAGCACTATAAGGATGATAGAACGTTATATATGGGTTGCCATGATCAATTCATATATAGAATAGTAAATATTCAATATGTACAGTCATTAAAAATCCGTTCCGGATAAGGGAGAACATGATCAAGCAGACAGAGACAATATTAATGTATGTTAACTGGTTGCAACCCTTTACATTGTATTATGGTAGCTGATAACTAGCTTTAGAAAAGAAGATACTGCCTTAGTTACGATGTCAGTCTCTAATTTTTGGAGTTTTAGAAATGCTACTCTGCACCTGTTTAGCCCCCAGCTCTTAAATATAGAGAACAAGAATCTTTTTCTTGGGACTGTGTAAAATTTACAAAACAAGATGCAGTGGATATTGGATTGATGTGATACATCATCACATGGGCAGTTTGACAAATCCTTTGACCAGTCGTTACATTCTGGGAAAGTTATAAAACGAATCGGTGCGAAAGCGTGTCAATAACATCCGAGTGTAACAACTTGATTCATATAGCAAGTACGATTGAATCCCCTCACAGATGGTCATCAGGTGGTTTTCCATAACTGTACGTTTCACCTTTTCGGAAAGCCACCTTATATTCTCTAGGTGTTCCAGGGCCACCTTTTTCAGTGTATTTCTGGATACTAATTCCATGCTAGTTGGGGTGTCAAAGTATTCAGGGTGCCCAATCTTGTGCATCATGTTTTTTACATAATTAATCCATTTGATATTGACCACTCTATCTAGTTTGAGGCAGTCTACAATGATTTCTGTACTTAAGCCCTTTTCTGGTGTAACCCATATCTTATGCCATAACAGAGGGGGGGCGATTTTGATGGTATCCGTGATGTATGTTAGACCCAGTGCACTATGGCAGCTGTAAGTAGCCGTGGATCTAGGTACTGCTAGTAAATAGCGAATAAAATGATTTTCTCATCTTTGTATCTGTTCCACCTTTTCAATCCCACAATTCCAGCCCCATAAGTACCAGTGGAGATACACTTGGATTTGTAAATCTGCAACAGTTCTGGCAAAGGCCTCCCTCCCAGTCTCTTTGCTAAATTTGTCACGGCATCTAAAGCCCTGGAGAAGGCTAATTTTCTTGCGGTCACAGCCGCCTGCCATATCCCATTCCTGTCTAAGTTGATGCCTAGGTAGGAAAATCTATTGGAATTCTCAATCTTGTTTTTACCCATGAAAATAGCATGTGCGATCTTTGTCCTGCTTCCACATGTCATTGAATAAGTCTTGGGAACATTTATTTTTAACCCTCTTGCATTCATGTATGTTGCGAATTTTGATACCGCCCTCTGAAGACCAATCTTGGTCCATGACATAATTACGGCAACATCCACATACAAGAGGATTGGGATGGGGGTATCTCTAACTCTTGGATAGTCATGTTGGAATTCGCTGAGGTAGAGTCCTATGCTGTTGATATAGAGGGTGAAGAGAAAGGGCGCTCGTATGCACGCTTGTCTCACACCTCTCTTTATTTCAAATTTAGTTGAACACTCTCCTCCCCTGCCAATCCGTACCCTGGCTCCCGCCCCCTATACAATTCCTTGATGAATAAGAGGACCTGAGGGTCTACGCCTATGTCACTAAGTATATTCCATAATTTTTCGTGATTCACGCAATCAAAAGCTGAGCTTAGATCAACGAACGTCAGGAAAAGGTTTCCCTACTTAGCATGGGTGTATTTTGCAATTCTCAAAGCAAGGTTGAGACCCTGTTCTATCATTCTTCTCCCTGTCCGGAAGCCATACTGCAAGTTGGAAATAACTTCCTTCTCCTCTGCCCATTTTTTTTTGATACCGCCCTCTGAAGACCAATCTTGGTCCATGACATAATTACGGCAACATCCACATACAAGAGGATTGGGATGGGGGTATCTCTAACTCTTGGATAGTCATGTTGGAATTCGCTGAGGTAGAGTCCTATGCTGTTGATATAGAGGGTGAAGAGAAAGGGCGCTCGTATGCACGCTTGTCTCACACCTCTCTTTATTTCAAATTTAGTTGAACACTCTCCTCCCCTTCCAATCCGTACCCTGGCTCCCGCCCCCTATACAATTCCTTGATGAATAAGAGGACCTGAGGGTCTACGCCTATGTCACTAAGTATATTCCATAATTTTTCGTGATTCACGCAATCAAAAGCTGAGCTTAGATCAACGAACGTCAGGAAAAGGTTTCCCTACTTAGCATGGGTGTATTTTGCAATTCTCAAAGCAAGGTTGAGACCCTGTTCTATCGTTCTTCTCCCTGTCCGGAAGCCATACTGCAAGTTGGAAATAACTTCCTTCTCCTCTGCCCATTCTTGTAACCTATTTAAAATTATCCTACCGGCCACTTTCATTAAGGTATCTAGTAGGGATATGGGGCGATAACAAGTTGGATCGTTTCTATCCCCCTTTTTAAAAATGGGAATTACAATGGCTTCCGACAAAGTTGAATTAAATTTGCATCTATTAAAGCAATTTAACACATTGGTTAACATAGGAGCCCATAAGTCTATTACAGATTTATAGACATCAATCGGAACCCCTTCAGGCCCTGGCGCTTTTCCTGGAGCACTTTCTTTAATGGCTCCATTGACCTCATTACACTGAAATACAATATCCAAAGGGAACATACTGGGTTGTCTATTATCGTCAGTTATTTTGGTTGAAGTGTCTATATTACTTCCATCTATTATAACCTTATCATAAGGCCAGTAAAATGTTTGACCCAGATTTCTCCTGGAATTACTAGATCAATTATGTCTGTGTCTTGATTTGATAGGAAAGGGGCGTTAACCACTTTCAAAAAGGATATGTTATCATTTCTTACACATGCCTCGTGAAGCATCTGCCAAGCTTCTGTTTTTAGTTGTTTTTTCCTTTTGGCGATACTTACACAATACAGTTTTCTAGCATTCCGCACTGACTCTCTTAATCTGGGTTCTTCATGTAAGACACGTTTCAAATTAAAATGTGCCTTTGTGCAATCCTTATCAAACCATCTTTGGATATTGTTAGTGCTATGGCAATGATCCCTAGTTAACAGTTTCCTTATTTCCTCCGTTATTTTAAGAAAAGGATCAAAAACGGTGTGGTGATCCTCAGTTTATAAGAGGCATATTTCCATGTTATTAAAGGTCTGTTTAATGAGGTTTGTAGAAAAACCTCAGGTTCGATTTTAGCCCATTTAATGGAGTACCCATTTGAACTCGCAAGGCTGATGGGAAGATTATATATCACATCTCCCTTCATATGTTCATCCAACCCTTTCATTTTCAGGGCAAAAGAAATTGGATAGCGATCAGTTAATAAGGTATCAATTATTTCCCATGAGGACACTTTTGCTAAATACCTGGCTGATAGGAGTGCAAAATCGATTGTGGAATTGCACCCTCTCTCATGAAAGCTGAGCTGAAATGGTAGCGAAGGTGAGCATAATTCATTCACATGGGACAAATCAAAGTGAAAGGTCAAACTATTCAGCAGATCCCCTAGCTTGAATGTGTAAAATGCATGGGGGTATCCTCCTTATTGTCTCCTAGGCCACAAGTTCCCATGGCACTGCGTTGGCACAGGGGGCAGTTATAATCACCCAACCATAGTAGGGCCATGTCACTTGACATTTTTTCCTCTAGGCTGAGTACGTTACTACTAAGATTTTTTAAGACGTTTTCCCACAATAATCTAGGGATGTTATTATAGAAGTTTATTATGGTCAAATTTTTTCCTCCTCCCCAGGTGACTATTAATATCTGATAGTACTCTGTTGCAGTGAATTTTACCACTGTTACTCCTCCTGAGGTCAAGACGTAAGTGCATAGCCCCCCTTTATTTCTTCCCTGTGAAGAAATATTAGCTGCTGTGTTAAAAGTTTGATACCCACTCTAGATCTGCTCACCTCAAATGTCTGTTTTTCTATCAAAGTTTTTAGGCATAGGATTAGCACACTGCTTAAAGACTTTGCTGTATAAAAGGTAAAAGACTTTGTCCTTTTCTATCTCTGCGTGGATAGCACTGTGCTAATCCTATGCTTAAAAAATTTGATAGAAAAACAGACATTTGAGGTGAGCAGATCTAGAGTGTCGCTGGTGTTGAGAGTGCTCTAACAGGAGCTGCTTTCCACCAAAACTTGAGAACTACCCAGAGTTCTCTCCATCTTTTTTGCATAATTTATGCGTCACTCTATGCCTGAAAGGGTTTTGTTTTCACTTATACTGGGTGCTCCCTTGTGTCTGGACAAAGCTATACCTCTCTGAAGAGCTCTAATTAGAGTGAAACACTGTGTCAGGGGTTGCTTTTATTCATTTCAGGTTGGCTTGAGTTGGTATTTTACCAATTCAAAGCTGTAATACTGTGCCTGGAGTGATAAATTGCTTTTGTCATTTTACAGCTCAGCAAGGACAGCACTGTGCTAGTCCTATGCTTAAAGACTTTGCTGTATAAATGGCAAAAGACTTTGTCCTTTTTTATCTCGGCGTGGATAGCACTTTGCTAATCCTATACTTAAAAACTTTGATAGAAAAACAGACATTTGAGGTGAGCAGATCGAGAGTGTCTCTGGTGTTGAGAGTGCTCTAACAGGAGCTGCTTTCCACCAAAACATGAGAACTACCCAGAATTCTCTCCATATATATATATATATATATATATATATATATATATATATATATATATATATATATATATATATATACATAGCTACAGTTAGGACCTAGTTTCCATAGAAATAGAAAGATTAGAAGGAGCATTTATTGTTTTGCTTAAAACTTTGGCGTTGTTTGATGAAGCTTCATGAAAATTTCCAAACTAATTCTTTGTTCATGTGTGTGTGTTATGTGTTATGTATTTGTAGAGCGCGACAGCTGCCCCAGCGACGGGGCATCCCGGCGCTAAGAACCATATCATAACCAACTGAGAGGGGAGGGAAAAAGAAGGAGGCCTACAGGGGGGGAAGAGGTGAGTTTTAATAGCTTTACGGAAAGCTGAAAGGTTGTCGAGGCAGCGGATGTGGAGGGGAAGGGAGTTCCATAGCTTTGCCCCCAGCAATCTGAATGATCGTCCTCCGATGCGACAGAACTTAGTGTGTGGGACCACGACTAGATGTTGCCCTCTAGAACGGAGGTTGCGTTGGCGGTTGTAGGGTGTTAACAGCGGGCGTAGGAGCTCGGGCCCTCAGTTTTCAAAATTTTAAAGGCGATGGTGAGGGCCTTAAATTGGATGCGGGCTTCCACGGGCAGCCAGTGAAGTCTGTGAATGGTAGCTCTCGCCGAGCACCTTCTTGGCAGGCCCACTATTGCCCTGGCCGCAGAGTTCTGTATACGTTGAAATCTCTTGGTTTCAGCCTTGTTAGCGCCTAGCAAAAGGACACTCGCGTAGTCCAGTCGGGCCAGGATGGTCGATTGTACAATGAGTTGCCGCGTTTTGGGGTCGAAGAAGCCAAGGATGGAGTTGAGGCTTCTCAGTAGCCCAATGCAAGTTGCGGCAACTTTTTTGGTGTGGGACTGGAAATTTAGCGCAGAGTCCAGCCAAACTCCTTGCCAGAGTTTTAGGGGGAGGGGATGGGCCCAGTGAGGGGGGCCACCAGAGGTCACTCCAGCTGTTGGGGTTCTTGCCTAGGAGCAACACCTCCGTTTTTCCTGCATTCAGTTGCAGGCAGTTTGCAGTCATCCAATTGGCGACGGCGGCCAGTCCATCCCTGAATCTGGAAGCATCGGGGGAGGGCGCCTCGTTGTGGGTGATAATCAACTGTGTGTCATCGGCGTACGACACCATTGTGAGATCCCACTTTTTGGCTACTTCCGCCAGAGGCTGCATATATAAATTAAAGAGGGATGGACTGAGGGCAGAGCCCTGAGGGACTCCCTGTCCTATAGCTTGGGATTGAGAGGTAAAAGGGGGGGCTGACACCCGGAAGGATCTATTCGTGAGGAACGATCGGAACCATTCTAGTGCCAAGTCTTGGATCCCGATCTTTCCCAGGCGCTTTAGAAGGATGTCATGGGAGACTGTATCAAAGGCCGCGCTGAGATCGAGCAGTATCAGCGCAGCACTTTGACCGGTGTCCATGATTTTCCGCAGATGCTCCGTGGAGGAAAGGAGAGCGGACTCCGTGCTATGGCTCGGCCTGAACCCGTGTTGGGAGGGGTCCAGGATATTATTTTCCGCCATATGGTCATTTAGTACTTTGTTCGCGTGGGCCTCTGCTAGTTTGGCCACCCAGGGGAGCAGTGAAACAGGTCGATAGTTCTCCGGTTTGGTGGGGTCTAGGGAGGGTTTCTTTATAATGGGAGTGACCCAAGCCTGTTTCCAGGATATGGGTACTGTGGCCGAGGCGAAGGAGAGATTGAGGAGTGAGGTCAGAGAGGGGAGGAAGAAGTCCAGAGCTCCCAGAAAATGGACTGGTCTCATAGGATCTGCAGGGGCCCCGGATTTCACCTTCCTGCAGAGTTTAGCTAGCTCCTCGTGAGAGATAGCTGGTAGGCAGGTGAGCCTGGAGCCCTCGAAAGGGGCGTTGGGAGAGTTAGTGTACTCTGGAGGGTTATGAGTGAAGGAATTGTAGATCTTCCTCACCTTATCAGTAAAGAAAGTGGCGAGGTCTTCGCACTGCTGCGTGGAAGAGATGTAAGAGGCAGGCTTATCTCCGTTTTGAAGTTTTTGGACTATTTTGAAGATAGTTTTCGTGGGGTTGGAGCTTGCTCTGATCTCATTAGCGTAGAAGGCTGCACGAGCTGTGCGTATGGCTTTGTGGTATACTTTGAGCACGACCAGGTATGATTTTTTTTCCTCGAGCTTGTAGTCTTTCCTCCAATGTCGTTCCGCTCTCTTACATTCTTTCCTCAGTATTTTCAAATTCTCATCGTACCAAGGGTTGGAGGGTGTGTTACGTCCTTTAGTCCACTTGGCTGGAATAATAGCATCCAGTCCCTTGGTGATCCACTCCTGGAAGGCAGCATACGACGTGTCAATGTCGTTTGTACCCTCAAAGTTAGGTTCTCCTAGGCTGGCAGCAAGATCTATTTTTTGGAGTTTGTGCCAGGGTCGTTTCAGGCAGGAGGCGACTGCCTTTTTAGCGGGTGGGGTAGTGATCGGGATAGAAAATGTGACCAGAGAGTGATCAGTCCAGGCCATGGGTTTGGGAGAGTCAGCTCTGGCTTCTGGGATGTTGGTAAAGACCGGGTCAAGTATGTGGCCAGCGACATGCGTGGGCAATTGTATGAGAGGGATCAGCTGCAGGGCTGATAAGTCCGCTAGGAGATTGCTGATATTAGTGTCTGAGGTCTCGTCTAGGTGGAGGTTAAGGTCCCCTAGGATTGTAAAGTTAGCGGTGCTAGTGATCAGTGCGTGGGCTGTCTCAAGGAGCTCTTCTATGAACTTCGAGGAAGGCCCCGGGGGTCTGTAGATAAAAAGGCCAGAAAGGGAGCAGTGGGGGCTCGTGGAGATTTTAAAGCGCGCACATTCACTGCCAGTAATGTTTTCCTTTTGGAAAATGCAGGTGAAGGAGGTCCTATAAATGGCGGCAATGCCGCCTCCTCTCGAGTCTCTATTGATGAAGGTCATGGAGTACCCATACGGTAGCGTTAGATTGGGGATACTGGTTAGATCATCTCTAAGCCAGGTTTCACATAGAAACATGACGTCTGGGTTCTCGTCTATTAGAAGCGTTCTTATCTCCGCATGGTGTTTGACCAAGGATCTAACATTGAGCTGCGAGATCGTGAGTGAAGCTTTGTTCCTTCTGGTAGCTTTGTGGCTCAGTAAACGTGGCTCAGGTATAGCTAAGTTACAGCCCATACATTGAAGAGCGGTAAGTCCCATGCCTCCCTCTAACTTGTCACATCGTGGGCCTGGGTTGAGTGACCAGAGTAGGTTCCTGTCGTATACGTATGCTGCCTGTGGTTTTTGTGCAGGGGGGCTGGCGAGAGGCGAGGACTTGGCGAGGACGGGCGAAGACGGGCTTGCCTTAGGCGCGCCTTCGGCACGCCAACGGCGCGCCCGCTGCGCCCGTCTGCTGCGCCCGTCCGCTGCGCCCGTCCGCTGCGCGTCCGGTGATTACACATGCTTAATAGGAGAGAGTGGGGCGGGGGGCGTGGCCTCGGAGAGGGCGTGGCCTCGCTGCACGCCGTCAATGGCGGCAGAGACTGCAGGTGATTGTTATCTTCCTGTGACAGCGCTAGGTCCGCTGTGTACAGGATTCACAAGGCACGTCGTAAGGGTGCCAGGCAATAGACGCAGGTGCAGTTTTTAAAAGAAGCAACACAAGTAAACAAGTTATCAGTGACACCAAATACCAACAGTGATACCAACTCCTATGTTGAAAGTTTGGGGGTGAATCGTCAAGGGGGGGCTGAGAAAAAAGGGGGGTCCCAAAACGAGTTTTCTCCATGTTAATTTCCATAGGAAACTTTAGAAAGGCTGCATGTCGAATGGCTGAACGGAATTACCCCAAATTTGGCAGGGAGAACGGACTTAGTCTAGAAAGCTGGCTTTTGTTTATTTGGTGTAAATCCGTTCAGAAGTTTTTGAGAAATATCAAAATGTACAGATATCGATATATGGGAATTCTGTGATCTGATTGGCTGAGGCGTTACGAGCACGAGCTTGCTGCTTATTGGTTGCGAGCTCTGCGAGCGGTTGCAAATAGGAAGTGTTGGCTGCCATTTTGTGATTCTGTTGAAGTGAGTAAGGGGAAAAAAGGGTGAAAAAAGTAGTAAAGGAGGGTAGGAGCACTGTAAGCTCTGTTGGGAGTGTGAAGCGAAGTAGTCTCTCCTACTGGTCTGAAAGTGCGGTGTTGCTCAGAGTGGCATGGTGCTGAGATAATATGCTGCTACACTCGGGTATGAAACCGAGAGCCTAAACTGTGAGCTCATTGTTGTAAAGTGATGTGCTCTTGTCTTTGTAGCATACGTGTGCAAGTAGTGTTAGTACGCATTTATACCATGCAGGGAGTGGGAAGCGAACTACTGACCACTATCATGGGTTTATACTATACCGGAAGCGGGAAGCAAAGTACTCACGCCTAGGGGTGGGCGTCAAATTTCGTTCCGCTCGCGGAAATTGCGATAATTTGACATTTTCTCTCTCACGCGCGATCGCCTTACCTGAATCCCCGTGTTCGCCGACAAGTATTCCCGATCCGCTCGAGTTCTCCACGAGATGTTGGATTCTGGTAGCCATTTGCGCTATCTCGCAAGAGTTCTCGCCCATAATTAACGTAATTTGTCGCGCGATCACCTCATTCGTCGCTCGATCACGCCTTTCTTCTCGCGATCATGCACCGTGAGAGTATGAGATGATTGAGTTCTCGAACACGTCAGTCTCCACCGCGAGCGAGAGCGTGAGGACGCAGACACGTCATATCGAACCCGACAAGGAGCAAGAGAACGTGATCACGTCATTTTGGACGTGCCGGTGGAAGTAATGGGATGGGTATGCTCAGACGTGAGTCCCATGCTCTCCACACCACTGGAGTCAAGCTATCCTGGCTGAAGACGGCTGATAGCCAGAAACCGGTCCTAGGATGCTTGATTCCGGTCCAGGAAAGACATGGCTTGGCAGTTCGGCCTGGATTGTTCCCATGAGGCACAGGGTCAAGTCTGATTTGCATATGGCCATGTCTGAACTGGGGTGGTGTGGAGTGCAAAAAAATGATGGATTTAGGCCCAGATCTCTGTACTGGGGTGAATGTATGACATTGTTCTGCATTCTGTCCATCACCTGTTGTTTTTTGCCTTTGTCGCCCCGAGTGGGATGGGTATGCTCAGACGTGAGTCCCATGCTCTCCACACCACTGGAGTCAAGCCATCCAGGCTGATGATGGGTGATAGCCAGAAACCGGTCCAAGGATGCTTGATTCCGGTCCAGGAAAGACATGGCTTGGCAGTTTGAGCTGGACTGTTTCCATGAGGCACAGGGTCAAGTCTGATTTGCATATGGCCATGTCTGAACTGGGGTGGTGTGGAGTGCAAAAAAATGATGGATTTAGTCCCAGATCTCTGTACTGGGGTGAATGTATGACATTGTTCTGCATTCTGTCCATCAACTGTTGTTTTGCATTTGTCACCCGAGTGGGATGGGTATGCTCAGACGTGAGTCCCATGCTCTCCACAACAATGGAGTCAAGCTATCCTGGCTGAAGACGGCTGATAGCCTGAAACCGGTCCTACGATGCTTGATTCCGGTCCAGGAAAGACATGGCTTGGCAGTTCGGGCTGGACTGTTCCCATGAGGAACAGGGTCAAGGCTGATTTGCATATGGCCATGTCTGAACTGGGGTGGTGTGGAGTGCAAAAAAATGATGGATTTAGGCCCAGATCTCGGTACTGGGGTGAATCTATGACATTGTTCTGCATTCTGTCCATCAACTGTTGTTTTGAATTCGTCACCCCAAGTGGGATGGGTATGCTCAGACGTGAGTCCCATGCTCTCCACAGTACTGGAGTCAAGCTATCCTGGCTGAAGACGGCTAATAGCCAGAAACCGGTCCTAGGATGCTTGATTCCGGTCCAGGAAGGACATGGCTTAGCAGTTCGGGCTGGACTGTTCCCATGAGGCACAGGGTCAAGGCTGATTTGCATATGGCCATGTCTGAACTGGGGTGGTGTGGAGTGCAAGAAAATGATGGATTTAGGCCCAGATCTCTGTACTGGGGTGAATGTATGACATTGTTCTGCATTCTGTCCATCACCTGTTGTTTTTTGCATTTGTCGACCCGAGTGGGATGGGTATGCTCAGACGTGAGTCCCATGCTCTCCACACCACTGGAGTCAAGCCATCCAGGTTGATGACGGGGGATAGCCAGAAACCGGTCCTAGAATGCTTGATTCCGGTCCAGGAAAGACATGGCTTGGCAGTTCAGGCTGGACTGATCCCATGAGGCACAGGGTCAAGTCTGATTTGCATATGGCCATGTCTGACCTGGGGTGGTGTGGAGTGCAAAAAAACGATGGTTTTAGGCCCAGATCTCTGTACTGGGGTGAATGTATGACATTGTTCTGCATTCTGTCCATCAACTGCTGTTTTGCATTTGTCACCCCGAGTGGGATGGGTATGCTCAGACGTGAGTCTCATGCTCTCCACACCACTGGAGTCAAGCTATCCTGGCTGAAGACGGCTGATAGCCAGAAACCGGTCCTAGGATGCTTGATTCCGGTCCAGGAAAGACATGGCTTGGCAGTTTGGGCTGGACTGTTCCCATGAGGCACAGGGTCAAGGCTGATTTGCATATGGCCATGTCTGAATTGGGGTGGTGTGGAGTGCAAAGAAATTATGGATTTAGGCCCAGATCTCTGCACTGGGGTGAATGTATGACATTGTTCTGCATTCTGTCCATCAACTGTTGTTTTGCATTTGTCACCCCGAGTGAGATGGGTATGCTCAGGCGTGAGTCCCATGCTCTCCACAGTACTGGAGTCAAGCTATCCTGGCTGAAGACGGCTGATAGCCAGAAACCGGTCCTAGGATGCTTGATTCCGGTCCAGGAAGGACATGGCTTAGCAGTTCGGGCTGGACTGTTCCCATGAGGCACAGGGTCAAGGCTGATTTGCATATGACCATGTCTGAACTGGGGTGGTGTGAGTGCAAAAAAATGATGGATTTAGGCCCATATCTCTGTACTGGGTTGAATGTATGACATTGTTCTGCATTCTTTCCATCAACTGTTGTTTTGCATTTGTCACCCCGAGTGGGATGGGTATGCTCAAACGTGAGTCCCATGCGCTCCACACCACTGGAGTCAAGCTATCCTGGCTGAAGACGGCTGATAGCCTGAAACCGGTCCTACGATGCTTGATTCCGGTCCAGGAAAGACATGGCTTGGCAGTTCGGGCTGGACTGTTCCCATGAGGAACAGGGTCAAGGCTGATTTGCATATGGCCATGTCTGAACTGGGGTGGTGTGGAGTGCAAAAAAATGATGGATTTAGGCCCAGATCTCGGTACTGGGGTGAATCTATGACATTGTTCTGCATTCTGTCCATCAACTGTTGTTTTGCATTTGTCACCCGAGTGGGATGGGTATGCTCAGACGTGAGTCCCATGCTCTCCACACCACTGGAGTCAAGCTATCCTGGCTAAAGATGGCTGATAGCCAGAAACCGGTCCTACGATGCTTGATTCTGGTCCAGGAAAGACAAGGCTTGGCAGTTCGGGCTGGACTGTTCCCATGAGGAACAGGGTCAAGGCTGATTTGCATATGGCCATGTCTGAACTGGGGTGGTTTGGAGTGCAAAAAAATGATGGATTTAGGCCCAGATCTCTGTACGGGGGTGAATGTATGACATTGTTCTGCATTCTGTCCATCAACTGTTATTTTGCATTCGTCACCCCAAGTGGGATGGGTATGCTCAGACGTGAGTCCCATGCTCTCCACACCACTGGAGTCAAGCTATCCTGGCTGAAGACGGCTGATAGCTAGAAACCGGTCCTAGGATGCTTGATTCCGGTCCAGGAAAGACATGGCTTGGCAGTTCGGCCTGGATTGTTCCCATGAGGCACAGGGTCAAGTCTGATTTGCATATGGCCATGTCTGAACTGGGGTGGTGTGGAGTGCAAAAAAATGATGGATTTAGGCCCAGATCTCTGTACTGGGGTGAATGTATGACATTGTTCTGCATTCTGTCCATCACCTGTTGTTTTTTGCCTTTGTCGCCCCGAGTGGGATGGGTATGCTCAGACGTGAGTCCCATGCTCTCCACACCACTGGAGTCAAGCCATCCAGGCTGATGATGGGTGATAGCCAGAAACCGGTCCAAGGATGCTTGATTCCGGTCCAGGAAAGACTTGGCTTGGCAGTTTGAGCTGGACTGTTTCCATGAGGCACAGGGTCAAGGCTGATTTGCATATGGCCATGTCTGAATTGGGGTGGTGTGGAGTGCAAAAAAATGATGGATTTAGGCCCAGATCTCTGCACTGGGGTAAATGTATGACATTGTTCTGCATTCTGTCCATCAACTGTTGTTTTGCATTTGTCACCCCGAGTGAGATGGGTATGCTCAGGCGTGAGTCCCATGCTCTCCACAGTACTGGAGTCAAGCTATCCTGGCTGAAGACGGCTGATAGCCAGAAACCGGTCATAGGATGCTTGATTCCGGTCCAGGAAGGACATGGCTTAGCAGTTCGGGCTGGACTGTTCCCATGAGGCACAGAGTCAAGGCTGATTTGCATATGGCCATGTCTGAACTGGGGTGGTGTGAGTGCAAAAAAATGATGGATTTAGGCCCAGATCTCTGTACAGGGTTGAATGTATGACATTGTTCTGCATTCTGTCCATCAACTGTTGTTTTGCATTTGTCACCCCGAGTGGGATGGGTATGCTCAAACGTGAGTCCCATGTGCTCCACACCACTGGAGTCAAGCTATCCTGGCTGAAGACGGCTGATAGCCAGAAACCAGTCCTAGGATGCTTGATTCCGGTCCAGGAAAGACATGGCTTGGCAGTTCAGGCTGTACTGTTCCCATGAGGCACAGGGTCAAAGCTGATTTGCATATGGCCATGTCTGATCTGGGGTGGTGTGGAGTGCAAAAAATGATGGATTTAGTCCCAGATCTCTGCACTGGGGTGAATGTATGACATTGTTCTGCATTCTGTCCTTCAACTGTTGTTTTGCATTTGTCACCCCGAGTGAGATGGGTATGCTCAGGCGTGAGTCCCATGCTCTCCACAGTACTGGAGTCAAGCTATCCTGGCTGAAGACGGCTGATAGCCAGAAACCGGTCCTAGGATGCTTTATTCCGGTCCAGGAAGGACATGGCTTAGCAGTTCGGGCTGGACTGTTCCCATGAGGCATAGGGTCAAGGCTGATTTGCATATGGCCATGTCTGAACTGGGGTGGTGTGGAGTGCAAAAAAATGATGGATTTAGGCCCAGATCTCTGTACTGGGGTGAATGTATGACATTGTTCTGCATTCTGTCCATCACCTGTTGTTTTTTGCCTTTGTCGACCCGAGTGGGATGGGTATGCTCAGACGTGAGTCCCATGCTCTCCACACCACTGGAGTCAAGCCATCCAGGCTGATGACGGGTGATAGCCAGAAACCGGTCCTAGAATGCTTGATTCCGGTCCAGGAAAGACATGGCTTGGCAGTTCGGGCTGGACTGATCCCATGAGGCACAGGGTCAAGTCTGATTTGCATATGGCCATGTCTGACCTGGGTAGGTGGGGAGTGCAAAAAAACGATGGATTTAGGCCCAGATCTCTGTACTGGGGTGAATGTATGACATTGTTCTGCATTCTGTCCATCAACTGTTGTTTTGCATTTGTCACCCCGAGTGGGATGGGTATGCTCAGACGTGAGTCCCATGCTCTCCACACCACTGGAGTCAAGCTATCCTGGCTGAAGACGGCTGATAGCCAGAAACCGGTCCTAGGATGCTTGATTCCGGTCCAGGAAAGACATGGCTTGGCAGTTTGGGCTGGACTGTTCCCATGAGGCACAGGGTCAAGGCTGATTTGCATATGGCCATGTCTGAATTGGGGTGGTGTGGAGTGCAAAGAAATGATGGATTTAGGCCCAGATCACTGCACTGGGGTAAATGTATGACATTGTTCTGCATTCTGTCCATCAACTGTTGTTTTGCATTTGTCACCCCGAGTGAGATGGGTATGCTCAGGCGTGAGTCCCATGCTCTCCACAGTACTGGAGTCAAGCTATCCTGGCTGAAGACGGCTGATAGCCAGAAACCGGTCATAGGATGCTTGATTCCGGCCCAGGAAGGACATGGCTTAGCAGTTCGGGCTGGACTGTTCCCATGAGGCACAGGGTCAAGGCTGATTTGCATATGGCCATGTCTGAACTGGGGTGGTGTGAGTGCAAAAAAATGATGGATTTAGGCCCAGATCTCTGTACAGGGTTGAATGTAGGACATTGTTCTGCATTCTGTCCATCAACTGTTGTTTTTTGCCTTTGTCACCCCGAGTGGGATGGGTATGCTCAGACGTGAGTCCCATGCGCTCCACACCACTTGAGTCAAGCCATTCAGGCTGATGACAGGTGATAGCCAGAAACCGATCCTAGGATGCTTGATTCCGGTCCAGGAAAGACATGGCTTGGCAGTTCGGGCTGGACTGATCCCATGAGGCACAGGGTCAAGTCTGATTTGCATATGGCCATGTCTGACCTGGGGTGGTGTGGAGTGCAAAAAAACGATGGATTTAGGCCCAGATCTCTGTACTGGGGTGAATGTATGACATTGTTTTGCATTCTGTCCATCAACTGTTGTTTTGCATTTGTCACCCCGAGTGGGATGGGTATGCTCAGTCGTGAGTCCCATGCTCTCCACACCACTGGAGTCAAGCTATCCTGTCTGAAGACGGCTGATAGCCGGAAACCGGTCCTAGGATGCTTGATTCCGGTCCAGGAAAGACATGGCTTGGCAGTTCGGGCTGGACTGTTCTCATGAGGCACAGGGTCAAGGCTGATTTGCATATGGCCATGTCTGAACTGGGGTGGTGTGGAGTGCAAAAAAATGATGGATTTAGGCCCAGATCTCTGTACTGGGGTGAATGTATGACATTGTTCTGCATTCTGTCCATCAACTGTTGTTTTGCATTTGTCACCCGAGTGGGATGGGTATGCTCAGACGTGAGTCCCATGCTCTCCACACCACTGGAGTCAAGCTATCGTAGCTAAAGATGGCTGATAGCCAGAAACCGGTCCTAGGATGCTTGATTCCGGTCCAGGAAAGACATGGCTTGGCAGTTCGGGCTGGACTGTTCCCATGAGGAACAGGGTCAAGGCTGATTTGCATATGGCCATGTCTGAACTGGGGTGGTATGGAGTGCAAAAAAATGATGGATTTAGGCCCAGATCTCTGTACTGGCGTGAATGTATGACATTGTTCTGCATTCTGTCCATCAACTGTTGTTTTGCATCCGTCACCCCAAGTGGGATAGGTATGCTCAGACGTGAGTCCAATGCTCTCCACACCACTGGAGTCAAGCTATCCTGGCTGAAGACGGCTGATAGCCAGAAACCGGTCCTAGGATGCTTGATTCCGGTCCAGGAAAGACATGGCTTGGCAGTTCGGGCTGGACTGTTTCCATGAGGCACAGGGTCAAGGCTGATTTGCATATGGCCATGTCTGAACTGGGGTGGTGTGGAGTGCAAAAAAATGATGGATTTAGGCCCAGATCTCTGTACTGGGGTGAACGTATGACATTGTTCTGCATTCTGTCCATCACCTGTTGTTTTTTGCCTTTGTCGCCCCGAGTGGGATGGGTATGCTCAGACGTGAGTCCCATGCTCTCCACACCACTTGAGTCAAGCCATTCAGGCTGATGACAGGTGATAGCCAGAAACCGATCCTAGGATGCTTGATTCCGGTCCAGGAAAGACATGGCTTGGCAGTTCGGGCTGGACTGATCCCATGAGGCACAGGGTCAAGTCTGATTTGCATATGGCCATGTCTGACCTGGGGTGGTGTGGAGTGCAAAAAAACGATGGATTTAGGCCCAGATCTCTGTACTGGGGTGAATGTATGACATTGTTTTGCATTCTGTCCATCAACTGTTGTTTTGCATTTGTCACCCCGAGTGGGACGGGTATGCTCAGACGTGAGTCTCATGCTCTCCACACCACTGGAGTCAAGCTATCCTGGCTGAAGACGGCTGATAGCCAGAAACCGGTCCTAGGATGCTTGATTCCGGTCCAGGAAAGACATGGCTTGGCAGTTTGGGCTGGACTGTTCCCATGAGGCACAGGGTCAAGGCTGATTTGCATATGGCCATGTCTGAACTGGGGTGGTGTGAGTGCAAAAAAATGATGGATTTAGGCCCAGATCTCTGTACAGGGTTGAATGTATGACATTGTTCTGCATTCTGTCCATCAACTGTTGTTTTGCATTTGTCACCCCGAGTGGGATGGGTATGCTCAAACGTGAGTCCCATGTGCTCCACACCACTGGAGTCAAGCTATCCTGGCTGAAGACGGCTGATAGCCAGAAACCAGTCCTAGGATGCTTGATTCCGGTCCAGGAAAGACATGGCTTGGCAGTTCAGGCTGTACTGTTCCCATGAGGCACAGGGTCAAAGCTGATTTGCATATGGCCATGTCTGATCTGGGGTGGTGTGGAGTGCAAAAAATGATGGATTTAGTCCCAGATCTCTGCACTGGGGTGAATGTATGACATTGTTCTGCATTCTGTCCTTCAACTGTTGTTTTGCATTTGTCACCCCGAGTGAGATGGGTATGCTCAGGCGTGAGTCCCATGCTCTTCACAGTACTGGAGTCAAGCTATCCTGGCTGAAGACGGCTGATAGCCAGAAACCGGTCCTAGGATGCTTTATTCCGGTCCAGGAAGGACATGGCTTAGCAGTTCGGGCTGGACTGTTCCCATGAGGCATAGGGTCAAGGCTGATTTGCATATGGCCATGTCTGAACTGGGGTGGTGTGGAGTGCAAAAAAATGATGGATTTAGGCCCAGATCTCTGTACTGGGGTGAATGTATGACATTGTTCTGCATTCTGTCCATCACCTGTTGTTTTTTGCCTTTGTCGACCCGAGTGGGATGGGTATGCTCAGACGTGAGTCCCATGCTCTCCACACCACTGGAGTCAAGCCATCCAGGCTGATGACGGGTGATAGCCAGAAACCGGTCCTAGAATGCTTGATTCCGGTCCAGGAAAGACATGGCTTGGCAGTTCGGGCTGGACTGATCCCATGAGGCACAGGGTCAAGTCTGATTTGCATATGGCCATGTCTGACCTGGGTAGGTGGGGAGTGCAAAAAAACGATGGATTTAGGCCCAGATCTCTGTACTGGGGTGAATGTATGACATTGTTCTGCATTCTGTCCATCAACTGTTGTTTTGCATTTGTCACCCCGAGTGGGATGGGTATGCTCAGACGTGAGTCCCATGCTCTCCACACCACTGGAGTCAAGCTATCCTGGCTGAAGACGGCTGATAGCCAGAAACCGGTCCTAGGATGCTTGATTCCGGTCCAGGAAAGACATGGCTTGGCAGTTTGGGCTGGACTGTTCCCATGAGGCACAGGGTCAAGGCTGATTTGCATATGGCCATGTCTGAATTGGGGTGGTGTGGAGTGCAAAGAAATGATGGATTTAGGCCCAGATCACTGCACTGGGGTAAATGTATGACATTGTTCTGCATTCTGTCCATCAACTGTTGTTTTGCATTTGTCACCCCGAGTGAGATGGGTATGCTCAGGCGTGAGTCCCATGCTCTCCACAGTACTGGAGTCAAGCTATCCTGGCTGAAGACGGCTGATAGCCAGAAACCGGTCATAGGATGCTTGATTCCGGTCCAGGAAGGACATGGCTTAGCAGTTCGGGCTGGACTGTTCCCATGAGGCACAGGGTCAAGGCTGATTTGCATATGGCCATGTCTGAACTGGGGTGGTGTGAGTGCAAAAAAATGATGGATTTAGGCCCAGATCTCTGTACAGGGTTGAATGTAGGACATTGTTCTGCATTCTGTCCATCAACTGTTGTTTTTTGCCTTTGTCACCCCGAGTGGGATGGGTATGCTCAGACGTGAGTCCCATGCGCTCCACACCACTTGAGTCAAGCCATTCAGGCTGATGACAGGTGATAGCCAGAAACCGATCCTAGGATGCTTGATTCCGGTCCAGGAAAGACATGGCTTGGCAGTTCGGGCTGGACTGATCCCATGAGGCACAGGGTCAAGTCTGATTTGCATATGGCCATGTCTGACCTGGGGTGGTGTGGAGTGCAAAAAAACGATGGATTTAGGCCCAGATCTCTGTACTGGGGTGAATGTATGACATTGTTTTGCATTCTGTCCATCAACTGTTGTTTTGCATTTGTCACCCCGAGTGGGATGGGTATGCTCAGTCGTGAGTCCCATGCTCTCCACACCACTGGAGTCAAGCTATCCTGTCTGAAGACGGCTGATAGCCGGAAACCGGTCCTAGGATGCTTGATTCCGGTCCAGGAAAGACATGGCTTGGCAGTTCGGGCTGGACTGTTCTCATGAGGCACAGGGTCAAGGCTGATTTGCATATGGCCATGTCTGAACTGGGGTGGTGTGGAGTGCAAAAAAATGATGGATTTAGGCCCAGATCTCTGTACTGGGGTGAATGTATGACATTGTTCTGCATTCTGTCCATCAACTGTTGTTTTGCATTTGTCACCCGAGTGGGATGGGTATGCTCAGACGTGAGTCCCATGCTCTCCACACCACTGGAGTCAAGCTATCGTAGCTAAAGATGGCTGATAGCCAGAAACCGGTCCTAGGATGCTTGATTCCGGTCCAGGAAAGACATGGCTTGGCAGTTCGGGCTGGACTGTTCCCATGAGGAACAGGGTCAAGGCTGATTTGCATATGGCCATGTCTGAACTGGGGTGGTATGGAGTGCAAAAAAATGATGGATTTAGGCCCAGATCTCTGTACTGGCGTGAATGTATGACATTGTTCTGCATTCTGTCCATCAACTGTTGTTTTGCATCCGTCACCCCAAGTGGGATAGGTATGCTCAGACGTGAGTCCAATGCTCTCCACACCACTGGAGTCAAGCTATCCTGGCTGAAGACGGCTGATAGCCAGAAACCGGTCCTAGGATGCTTGATTCCGGTCCAGGAAAGACATGGCTTGGCAGTTCGGGCTGGACTGTTTCCATGAGGCACAGGGTCAAGGCTGATTTGCATATGGCCATGTCTGAACTGGGGTGGTGTGGAGTGCAAAAAAATGATGGATTTAGGCCCAGATCTCTGTACTGGGGTGAACGTATGACATTGTTCTGCATTCTGTCCATCACCTGTTGTTTTTTGCCTTTGTCGCCCCGAGTGGGATGGGTATGCTCAGACGTGAGTCCCATGCTCTCCACACCACTTGAGTCAAGCCATTCAGGCTGATGACAGGTGATAGCCAGAAACCGATCCTAGGATGCTTGATTCCGGTCCAGGAAAGACATGGCTTGGCAGTTCGGGCTGGACTGATCCCATGAGGCACAGGGTCAAGTCTGATTTGCATATGGCCATGTCTGACCTGGGGTGGTGTGGAGTGCAAAAAAACGATGGATTTAGGCCCAGATCTCTGTACTGGGGTGAATGTATGACATTGTTTTGCATTCTGTCCATCAACTGTTGTTTTGCATTTGTCACCCCGAGTGGGACGGGTATGCTCAGACGTGAGTCTCATGCTCTCCACACCACTGGAGTCAAGCTATCCTGGCTGAAGACGGCTGATAGCCAGAAACCGGTCCTAGGATGCTTGATTCCGGTCCAGGAAAGACATGGCTTGGCAGTTTGGGCTGGACTGTTCCCATGAGGCACAGGGTCAAGGCTGATTTGCATATGGCCATGTCTGAAATGGGGTGGTGTGGAGTGCAAAGAAATGATGGATTTAGGCCCAGATCTCTGTACTGGGGTGAATGTATGACCCTGTTCTGCATTCTGTCCAACACCTGTTGTTTTTTGCCTTTGTCGACCCGAGTGGGATGGGTATGCTCAGACGTGAGTCCCATGCTCTCCACACCAGTGGAGTCAAGCCATCCAGGCTGATCTCGGGTGATAGCCAGAAACCGGTCCTAGGATGCTTGATTCCGGTCCAGGAAAGACATGGCTTGGCAGTTCGGGCTGGACTGATCCCATGAGGAACAGGGTCAAGTCTGATTTGCATATGGCCATGTCTGACCTGGGGTGGTGTGGAGTGCAAAAAAATGATGGATTTAGGGCCAGATCTCTGTACTGGGGTGAATGTATGACATTGTTCTGCATTCTGTCCATCAACTGTTGTTTTGCATTTGTCACCCCGAGTGGGATGGGTATGCTCAGACGTGAGTCCCATGCTCTCCACACCACTGGAGTCAAGCTATCCTGGCTGAAGACGGCTGATAGCCAGAAACCTGTCCTAGGATGCTTGATTCCGGTCCAGGAAAGACATGGCTTGGCAGTTTGGGCTGGACTGTTCCCATGAGGCACAGGGTCAAGGCTGATTTGCATATGGCCATGTCTGAAATGGGGTGGTGTGGAGTGCAAAGAAATGATGGATTTAGGCCCAGATCTCTGTACTGGGGTGAATGTATGACATTGTTCTGCATTCTGTCCATCAACTGTTGTTTTGCATTTGTCACCCCGAGTGAGATGGGTATGCTCAGGCGTGAGTCCCATGCTCTCCACAGTACTGGAGTCAAGCTATCCTGGCTGAAGATGGCTGATAGCCAGAAACCCGTCCTAGGATGCTTTATTCCGGTCCAGGAAGGACATGGCTTAGCAGTTCGGGCTGGACTGTTCCCATGAGGCACAGGGTCAAGGCTGATTTGCATATGCCCATGTCTGAACTGGGGTGGTGTGGAGTGCAAAAAAATGATGGATTTAGGCCCAGATCTCTTTACTGGGGTGAATGTATGACCTTGTTCTGCATTCTGTCCAACACCTGTTGTTTTTTGCCTTTGTCGACCCGAGTGGGATGGGTATGCTCAGACGTGAGTCCCATGCTCTCCACACCACTGGAGTCAAGCCATCCAGGCTGATCTCGGGTGATAGCCAGAAACCGGTCCTAGGATGCTTGATTCTGGTCCAGGAAAGACATGGCTTGGCAGTTCGGGCTGGACTGATCCCATGAGGAACAGGGTCAAGTCTGATTTGCATATGGCCATGTCTGACCTGGGGTGGTGTGGAGTGCAAAAAAACGATGGATTTAGGGCCAGATCTCTGTACTGGGGTGAATGTATGACATTGTTCTGCATTCTGTCCATCAACTGTTGTTTTGCATTTGTCACCCCGAGTGGGATGGGTATGCTCAGACGTGAGTCCCATGCTCTCCACACCACTGGAGTCAAGCTATCCTGGCTGAAGACGGCTGATAGCCAGAAACCGGTCCTAGGATGCTTGATTCCGGTCCAGGAAAGACATGGCTTGGCAGTTTGGGCTGGACTGTTCCCATGAGGCACAGGGTCAAGGCTGATTTGCATATGGCCATGTCTGAATTGGGGTGGTGTGGAGTGCAAAGAAATGATGGATTTAGGCCCATATCTCTGCACTGGGGTGAATGTATGACTTTGTTCTGCATTCTGTCCATCAACTGTTGTTTTGCATTTGTCACCCCGAGTGAGATGGGTATGCTCAGGCGTGAGTCCCATGCTCTCCACAGTACTGGGGTCAAGCTATCCTGGCTGAAGACGGCTGATAGCCAGAAACCGGTCCTAGGATGCTTGATTCCGGTCCAGGAAGGACATGGCTTAGCAGTTCTGGCTGGACTGTTCCCATGAGGCACAGGGTCAAGGCTGATTTGCATATGGCCATGTCTGAACTGGGGTGGTGTGAGTGAAAAAAATGATGGATTTAGGCCCAGATCTCTGTACTGGGTTGAATGTATGACATTGTTCTGCATTCTGTCCATCAACTGTTGTTTTGCATTTGTCACCCCGAGTGGGATGGGTATGCTCAAACGTGAGTCCCATGAGCTCCACACCACTGGAGTCAAGCTATCCTGGCTGAAGACGGCTAATAGCCAGAAACCGGTCCTAGGATGCTTGATTCCGGTCCAGGAAAGACATGGCTTGGCAGTTCAGGCTGGACTGTTCCCATGAGGCACAGGGTCAAAGCTGATTTGCATATGGCCATGTCTGAACTGGGGTGGTGTGGAGTGCAAAAAAATGATGGATTTAGGCCCAGATCACTGTACTGGGGTGAATGTATGACATTGTTCTGCATTCTGTCCATCAACTGTTGTTTTGCATTTGTCACCCCGAGTGGGATTGGTATGCTCAGACGTGAGTCCCATGCTCTCGACACCACTGAAGTCAAGCAATCTGTCTGAAGACGGCTGATAGCCAGAAACCGGTCCTAGGATGCTTGATTCCGGTCCAGGAAAGACATGGCTTTGCAGTTCGGGCTGGACTGTTCTCATGAGGCACAGGGTCAAGGCTGATTTGCATATGGCCATGTCTGACCTGGGTAGGTGGGGAGTGCAAAAAAATGATGGATTTAGGCCCAGATCTCTGTACTGGGGTGAATGTATGACATTGTTCTGCATTCTGTCCATCAACTGTTGTTTTGCATTTGTCACCCGAGTAGGATGGGTATGCTCAGACGTGAGTCCCATGCTCTCCACACCACTGGAGTCAAGCTATCGTAGCTAAAGATGGCTGATAGCCAGAAACCGGTCCTAGGATGCTTGATTCCGGTCCAGGAAAGACATGGCTTGGCAGTTCGGGCTGGACTGTTCCCATGAGGAACAGGGTCAAGGCTGATTTGCATATGGCCATGTCTGAACTGGGGTGGTATGGAGTGCAAAAAAATGATGGATTTAGGCCCAGATCTCTGTACTGGGGTGAATGTATGACATTGTTCTGCATTCTGTCTATCACCTGTTTTTTTTTGCCTTTGTCGACCCGAGTGGGATGGGTATGCTCAGACGTGAGTCCCATGCTCTCCACACCACTGGAGTTTAGCCATCCAGGCTGATGACGGGTGATAGCCAGAAACCGGTCCTAGAATGCTTGATTCCGGTCCAGGAAAGACATGGCTTGGCAGTTCGGGCTGGACTGATCCCATGAGGCACAGGGTCAAGGCTGATTTGCATATGGCCATGTCTGAATTGGGGTGGTGTGCAGGGCAAAGAAATGATGGATTTAGGCCCAGATCTCTGCACTGGGGTAAATGTATGACATTGCTCTGCATTCTGTCCATCAACTGTTGTTTTGCATTTGTCACCCCGAGTGGAATGGGTATGCTCAAACGTGAGTCCCATGCGCTCCACACCACTGGAGTCAAGCTATCCTGGCTGAAGACGGCTGATAGCCAGAAACCGGTCCTAGGATGCTTGATTCCGGTCCAGGAAAGACATGGCTTGGCAGTTCAGGCTGGACTGTTCCCATGAGGCACAGGGTCAAAGCTGATTTGCATATGGCCATGTCTGAACTGGGGTGGTGTGGAGTGCAGAAAAATGATGGATTTAGTCCCAGATCTCTGTACTGGGGAGAATGTATGACATTGTTCTGCATTCTGTCCATCAACTGTTGTTTTGCATTTGTCACCCCGAGTGGGATGGGTATGCTCAGTCGTGAGTCCCATGCTCTCCACACCACTGGAGTCAAGCTATCCTGTCTGAAGACGGCTGATAGCCGGAAACCGGTCCTAGGATGCTTGATTCCAGTCCAGGAAAGACATGGCTTGGCAGTTCGGGCTGGACTGTTCTCATGAGGCACAGGGTCAAGGCTGATTTGCATATTGCCATGTCTGAACAGGGGTGGTGTGGAGTGCAAAAAAATGATGGATTTAGGCCCAGATCTCTGTACTGGGGTGAATGTATGACATTGTTCTGCATTCTGTCCATCAACTGTTGTTTTGCATTTGTCACCCGAGTGGGATGGGTATGCTCAGACGTGAGTCCCATGCTCTCCACACCACTGGAGTCAAGCTATCGTGGCTAAAGATGGCTGATAGCCAGAAACCGGTCCTATGATGCTTGATTCCGGTCCAGGAAAGACATGGCTTGGCAGTTGGGGCTGGACTGATCCCATGAGGCACAGGGTCAAGTCTGATTTGCATATGGCCATGTCTGACCTGGGGTGGTGTGGAGTGCAAAAAAACGATGGATTTAGGCCCAGATCTCTGTACTGGGGTGAATGTATGACATTGTTCTGCATTCTGTCCATCAACTGTTGTTTTGCATTTGTCACCCCGAGTGGGATGGGTATGCTCAGACGTGAGTCCCATGCTCTCCACACCACTGGAGTCAAGCTATCCTGGCTGAAGACGGCTGATAGCCAGAAACCGGTCCTAAGAGGCTTGATTCCGGTCCAGGAAAGACATGGCTTGGCAGTTTGGGCTGGACTGTTCCCATGAGGCACAGGGTCAAGGCTGATTTGCATATGGCCATGTCTGAATTGGGGTGGTGTGGAGTGCAAAGAAATGATGGATTTAGGCCCAGATGTCTGCACTGGGGTGAATGTATGACATTGTTCTGCATTCTGTCCATCAACTGTTGTTTTGCATTTGTCACCCCGAGTGAGATGGGTATGCTCAGGTGTTAGTCCCATGCTCTCCACAGTACTGGAGTCAAGCTATCCTGGCTGAAGATGGCTGATAGCCAGAAACCGGTCCTAGGATGCTTGATTCCGGTCCAGGAAGGACATGGCTTAGCAGTTAGGGCTGGACTGTTCCCATGAGACACAGGGTCAAGGCTGATTTGCATATGGCCATGTCTGATCTGGGGTGGTGTGGAGTGCAAAAAAATGATGGATTTAGGCCCAGATCTCTGTACTGGGGTGAATGTATGACATTGTTCTGCATTCTGTCCATCAACTGTTGTTTTGCATTTGTCACCCGAGTGGGATGGGTATGCTCAGACGTGAGTCCCATGCTCTCCACACCACTGGAGTCAAGCTATCCTGGCTAAAGATGGCTGATAGCCAGAAACCGGTCCTAGGATGCTTGATTCCGGTCCAGGAAAGACATGGCTTGGCAGTTCGGGCTGGACTGTTCCCATGAGGCACAGGGTCAAGGCTGATTCGCATATGGCCATGTCTGAACTGGGGTGGTGTGGAGTGTAAAAAAATGATGGATTTATGCCCAGATCTCTGTACTGGGGTGAATGTATGACATTGTACTGCATTCTGTCCATCAACTGTTGTTTTGCATTTGTCACCCCGAGTGGGATGGGTATGCTCAGACGCGAGTCCCATGCTCTCCACACCACTGGAGTCAAGCTATCCTGGCTGAAGACGGCTGATAGCCAGAAACCGGTCCTAGGATGCTTGATTCCGGTCCAGGAAAGACATGGCTTGGCAGTTCGGGCTGGACTGTTCCCATGAGGCACAGGGTCAAGGCTGATTTGCATATGGCATGTCTGAACTGGGGTGGTGTGGAGTGCAGAAAAATGATGGATTTAGTCCCAGATCTCTGTACTGGGGAGAATGTATGACATTGTTCTGCATTCTGTCCATCAACTGTTGTTTTGCATTTGTCACCCCGAGTGGGATGGGTATGCTCAGTCGTGAGTCCCATGCTCTCCACACCACTGGAGTCAAGCTATCCTGTCTGAAGACGGCTGATAGCCGGAAACCGGTCCTAGGATGCTTGATTCCAGTCCAGGAAAGACATGGCTTGGCAGTTCGGGCTGGACTGTTCTCATGAGGCACAGGGTCAAGGCTGATTTGCATATTGCCATGTCTGAACAGGGGTGGTGTGGAGTGCAAAAAAATGATGGATTTAGGCCCAGATCTCTGTACTGGGGTGAATGTATGACATTGTTCTGCATTCTGTCCATCAACTGTTGTTTTGCATTTGTCACCCGAGTGGGATGGGTATGCTCAGACGTGAGTCCCATGCTCTCCACACCACTGGAGTCGAGCTATCGTGGCTAAAGATGGCTGATAGCCAGAAACCGGTCCTATGATGCTTGATTCCGGTCCAGGAAAGACATGGCTTGGCAGTTGGGGCTGGACTGATCCCATGAGGCACAGGGTCAAGTCTGATTTGCATATGGCCATGTCTGACCTGGGGTGGTGTGGAGTGCAAAAAAACGATGGATTTAGGCCCAGATCTCTGTACTGGGGTGAATGTATGACATTGTTCTGCATTCTGTCCATCAACTGTTGTTTTGCATTTGTCACCCCGAGTGGGATGGGTATGCTCAGACGTGAGTCCCATGCTCTCCACACCACTGGAGTCAAGCTATCCTGGCTGAAGACGGCTGATAGCCATAGACCGGTCCTAAGAGGCTTGATTCCGGACCAGGAAAGACATGGCTTGGCAGTTTGGGCTGGACTGTTCCCATGAGGCACAGGGTCAAGGCTGATTTGCATATGTCTGAATTGGGGTGGTGTGGAGTGCAAAGAAATGATGGATTTAGGCCCAGATGTCTGCACTGGGGTGAATGTATGACATTGTTCTGCATTCTGTCCATCAACTGTTGTTTTGCATTTGTCACCCCGAGTGGGATGGGTATGCTCAGTCGTGAGTCCCATGCTCTCCACACCACTGGAGTCAAGCTATCCTGGCTAAAGATGGCTGATAGCCAGAAACCGGTCCTAGGATGCTTGATTCCGGTCCAGGAAAGACATGGCTTGGCAGTTCGGGCTGGACTGTTCCCATGAGGCACAGGGTCAAGGCTGATTCGCATATGGCCATGTCTGAACTGGGGTGGTGTGGAGTGTAAAAAAATGATGGATTTATGCCCAGATCTCTGTACTGGGGTGAATGTATGACATTGTACTGCATTCTGTCCATCAACTGTTGTTTTGCATTTGTCACCCCGAGTGGGATGGGTATGCTCAGACGCGAGTCCCATGCTATCCACACCACTGGAGTCAAGCTATCCTGGCTGAAGACGGCTGATAGCCAGAAACCGGTCCTAGGATGCTTGATTCCGGTCCAGGAAAGACATGGCTTGGCAGTTCGGGCTGGACTGTTCCCATGAGGCACAGGGTCAAGGCTGATTTGCATATGGCCATGTCTGAACTGGGGTGGTGTGGCGTGCAAAAAAATGATGGATTTAAGTCCAGATCTCTGTACTGGGCTGATTGTATGACATTGTTCTGCATTCTGTCCATCAACTGTTGTTTTGCAGTAATGTACTTAAGGCCATGGATCTTGGTTCCTATTTCAGGGTTCCGCGTTTGGCACACTGCATAAACATTATAGTTCAAGACTTTCTGAAAAAATAACCCATAGTCAGCAACTTATGGACCATCTGCCGAAGAATATGAACTCATTTCAGCCATTCTTTTAAAGCTCGGAAGCAGCTGAGGATCTTTCAACGTGAATATAGGATGCCAGTCAAAGCACTCATCCAGGAGGTGGCAACACGTTAGAACTCGACGTTTTACATGCTTGATCGTCTGTTTGAGCAGTACAGGCCACTCAATTAATATGTCATGCAAAGAGGGGATGCCACTGTGAACGGCATGACCCTTCAGATGGAGCAACGGGGCCTAGTTAAATGCCTTACAGAGATGCTTCATCCTTTTGAGGTCTTCACACATGAAGTCAGCAAGGAGGAATGTACAATGGGCCAAGATATCCCATTATTTCAAATGCTAGAGCATCAGCTGAAGAAGGTGTCCGAATCATACAAAGGTGTAGAGGACAAAAAGGAAGCCTATGACTTGGTGGAGAGCTTAGCCCGTTGCTTAGCTGAAAATACAAGGATTGAAAATAACATTTTGTCACAAGAACATTACATTTCTACCAACATTCTGGATCCACAGGCAAAATTGGGGCTGAAGACATGCTTTCCTTTTTCAGAGATTGATGTTGCCCGCTACAAAGCTTGGATAGTTGAGGCAGCAAGTAAGTTAGAAAATGAACGTCTGTTAATTAAAAGCCCACAAGATCAACCCACAAGAAGTACTGCAGAAGGGCATGCAGCATCAAGAGCAACTTCAGGGTCTGAGGGCAGTGCGTTTGGATCACAACACTCACCATCACTATCGACAACAGCAACACTAACTGGATCATTAAGCCCGGTAGAATCGTTAGACGATTGGTATTTACAGTTAGGCATTTATAAGCGCAGTGCTGATGCACAGAGAAAAGAGCCCGAAAGTTTAGCAGCAGCACCCCTGAACATTGAGCAGATGGTCCAGGCCTATCTGGACGACCCTACAGAGGTGTACATTGATCAAAACCCATTACAGTATTGGTGTAGGAAAAGGGCTGAATGACCACTGCTCAGCAGGCTGCCGATAAGCTATCTGGTTTGCCCTGTCGCAAGTGTCTCTTCCGAACGTGTTTTCAGTGCTGCTGGTTCCATTGTAACAGTGAGAAGGACCAGTCTCTTGCCCAAAAACGTGGAGAGGTTAACAATGATCAAAATTAATCAGCACTTCATACCACCGAATTACACAAGACATGAAGCAAGGGAGGAAGATGAGGACAGCGGCTCAGGCGATGGAGTAGTGTGTCACATCATGATTACCTACTACTGGCTGAACCCCCAGAGTTTGAGGATGAGCTATACTTCCCTGACAATTAGGCTTGCACTTACTGTCTTCCTCCCTTTTTTTCCTTTATTTGTGTGTCTGTTGTTCCAGTTACGAACTTGGAATCATAACAAATCCATTACCACCGTCTTCTACTCTTCTTATTTCAATATACAACTTTCAGGTATCTGCATTTGACAGTAGAGTCCTCCAAATCCAGCTCCTCCGCTCCATCATACTGAATCTCCCGCCTAAATCCATTGCCCTCATGATGATTGGATGATGGAAAATAGAAGAAAAAATAAAAACTTTCCTAGTCCCGCTAAAAGAAGTGGAACATGATGACTACTATAGCTATCCTCCTTTCAGAGCCGAGAGAGACTGCCCATTAACTGAAAATGAGATGGAGCAGGTAATGATTGATGCCATGCATTGGATGCAGAGTCGCAGACTGGTTAATTTCTTGTTTGTTGTGCATGAAGTTATGTCATTGTGCACTAATCATCTTTCTACAGTACACACTAAACGTAACCCAAGGTGAATTTTCCCCTTCTTGCAAATAAGAAATTTGTACTTCTACTGCAGCTTTATACAATGCTTTTGATTGAATACAGGAAGGGGACTCAATCTGCGCACTGAGTATGACAACAGCACCATCCATGATGATGATGGCGAAAAAGACTGCCCGTTAACCTAAGATGAGAAGGAACAGGTAATGAAAAAATGAATGGCATCCATTGGACACCTGACTCTGAGCGATTGGTGTTTGTGTTTTTGTTGTTTGTTTGTTGTGCACGAAGTGAAGTCAAAGTGTACTAGTAGTCTTACTGTATACACTAAAGAGTGACTCAAGTCAATAATAGTTCTACTTTTGTTGTGTAATAACAACATTTTACTTCTACTGCATGCCGACCTTCACAGTCAGTCAGTGCAAGTATCGGATATGATTGATGGAATAATAACAAGCCAGGAGGATGTTTCATGCGTGGCATAAAAGCCTAAAGGTAAATACATCAACAACAACCACAGCAGACTGAAATGTCTGTGTAGAAGTGGAGTCAAGCGTAGCGGTGGGATGATTGCGGTGCTTTTAATTAACTAACTTAAATTGTAAAATGCTATGTTTATAATGGATATGTGATTTGCCTTTGTCCAACTCTTTAAAAAAAATACTCTAAACGGAGGATGTGCTAAGCAATGTGCCGTCAGGCCTGTCATGGTGGGCCTGCTCTGTCCTGTTGTTGTTGAAGGTCAATGCAGGAAACAGACTAGAGCAGAAATGATGCATACATGCAGCCTCGGAAAGTGTTCTTGTGTTGCACTACACCATAACTTGTGCATTTGTTTCAACTTTGTTTCTCAATATCCTCTTTGTGTTTCCATCTACAATTACAGGCCGGGCCTCGCCCTATACTTGGGAAAACATTACAATGCACACTTACCTTACCAATAAATCTAAAAAAAATTCCAGGTAGGCAGTGGCGACACCCAAGATTGATGGACGAGAGGACCAAGAGGAATGCTGAGATGCAAATCCAGTCCACATTTTTGACCAGGATAACACAGTAACTGTATCAACTTTCACCTTCTTTTAAATAATTTGATTAATTTTTTTGTCTACAATCTTTACAACAGTGTGTTCTTGTTGTTGTTGATATTATCATTACGTTTGCTCTCTGTTTATGATTCATCCCTACCAATATTTAAAAATTCTATTTGCTATCAGTAAAAGTATTAGGCCCGGAACATCAGAACAAGAAGTGTATGTAATCCGTGTGTCCTTAGCAATCATCATCATGCATGAATTTCCTTTTTCTCCCTTAACATATTGACATGGATATGGTAGTCTTCAAAAATTGTCGTTTGTTTGTCCATGCATACTGTTTTTCACTGCAAACCTTTCCCCTAACCCTCTTCCCATCCATTCAACAAACCCTAACCCTCTTCCCCCGGGCTGTGTGACTTATTGAGGTGTGACTAAATTAAATGTACACCAATATTTAATCACACGCTTGCTGGGGCGGATGTGGCGAAAGCAACAGTACTTCAATTTCAAGGCAGAGCGATGATCTTCTTCTGCTTGCCCACCCATGAGCAGTACATTTTAGAGGTGATTTTTACTTAACAAAGGAACATATACCTCAGCATTAATTGCCGGCATTGATTGGATTTGTTGTCATTCCTCATACACAGCACTAACTGTTACGCTGTAGGCCTAGTAAAGTGACTCGACACAACTATAGTTTGTAACTCTGTCTAGTAGGCTATCCCCACCACCATTATGTTTTGTTGTAAAATATTTTAGCAGATTATTGTTGCTCGGTAAGTTATGTACTGTACTTCATTATACTACTCCTCGAACAGTCTCTCAAAGGCGATTGACTGTCTCATTTTCTTTTTTTGCAAATGCTGCTGCCTTGCCAGTGTTTCCTACTAATGCTATACTACCACCACCACCCCAATCATGGCATGTTAGAAAAAGGAAACCATCTTCATCATGCAGCCATCGCTGTGCCCAAGTTAAACATCAAGCAAAGGTAAGAGAAGTTTGGGGAGGCATAATTAATAATGGACATATTTTCAATGATTTCACACACCCCTTTGAGTCCAGATAAAGAATGCATAGACTAGAAGAGAGAGACAAAGTACTGGTAGGACAACTCAATCAGTGAGGGGTGTCGCATCAATCTGTTTGTGTCTTACACAGTGAGCCAATTATTTAAATCAAACACTGGCTATGGGCGGACCTGCACCAGCAAGGAAACAGTGTGATGTAAAACAGTAACCCCACCTACAAAACATTAACAACATTGCATGTATAGTATAAATGTAGATTTAATTTACCCTAAGAAAAAAAACTATGTAAAACCCACAAAAGCTGACCCACCCACCTCCCTAACCCCAACCAATGTCCGTAAGAAACTGAAGTCCAAATGTCCAAAAATCCCCAACACCCAATTCCCACCCACCCAAACAAGAATTAAAAAAGGGGCCGAAGACAGGGACTCTAAGAGGAGTGACGAATTGGAGGACGACACACATCTGCTCCTCTAAACGGGTGACACGGCATGTCAGAGCGCGGCAGCTGGAGCAACAGTGGGGGGGCACCAGAGATGGTATTGCGGCGGTGGGCGGCCGCCTGACTGTGGCGCCGTACCGCTTGAGGGCGGTGGCTGGGGCCCGGGGCACTGGAGGAGGCTTCAAGTGCTGCAGCAGTCTTCTCCTCCTCCTCTGCCAAGACCACCAGCTGCCGATATTCACGTTGGATCGCCTCCAGTTTCCGGCGCCGTGCATTGGCAGCCAACTCCTTCCAATCAACCTTGGAAGGAGTAGCTTTATATCAAAAAGAAAAAACAAGACAATTGTAAAGTATACTCTTAGAAAAACAGTAAGACAAGTTATTTATACACATAGTGGCATGGTAGCACTATAAAGCACAGTACATAACATTTATTACATCTCACTCATCCTTCTTCCTTCCACCCGTCTTTCACTTTTAGTTGAACACCAGGTGATCTGATCTGACTTTTAGTCTTCTCCATAAAATTTTCAAAGCAGAATTGAAAAATCACAGATAAATGAGGCCATTGGTTACTCAATATTCCTGCCCCTATGCCAATTAAAGGGTGTCTTCACTCTTCAAACGTTCCCAACAACTTACTTACTTGGGACATCTACTTACCTACTTACTTACTTAGGACATCGGATCCCCGCCATCCTCACGCTAAAAAGGTACCACCCGCCATAAGGGCGGGGGTCCCGTGGGGACAATTAGGATGCTCCCTCCGTATTTTTAACATAGTGGTGGGTGGTGCAGAAAGCACCACCCGCCGCAGTGCTAAAAATACATGTTGTGCTTTTCCAAGCACAACGTGACAGGCCCCGCGTGGAGCCTGCCAAGTTGTGCTTTGAAAGGCAAGGGGTACCATAGCTTAGGTACCCTCCATGGGGGCTCGCAATGGGCACCCCAAGCATACTCCGCATGCTTTTCCATGGAAAGGCATTCCAAAATGCAGATTATGTAGCTGGAGGTGTGTTCAGACACCGCCACCATATTCAAACCTTTTCCGCCCGGTCGACATGTCGACTGTGCGGAAAATCGGCGGACGGCTTCTATCCGCAGCGGACCCCCCAGCCATAATATGGCGGGTCTTTTCTACAGGGATGGCGGGAGGTTTGCCCCTGCAGGATCGGCGGGCCCTAAGTCTCAACAGTACAGTATACATACAGTACACCCTTGCAGCGAGTGTAATGTCAACAATAGTTAAGGATTATGAATCTAACTTACCACCGCCCGCCATTGGTGCTGCCACTTCCCCTACCGCTCCATCGGTATCCTAGGCAACTGCTGCATCCTCTCCCTCCGTGTCGCCTTGGCTGGCCCCGGCAATGGTGGTCATGGTCGGTAATGCGCCTAGAAAACATTACACATTTTTTAGGCGTCATATACACCTCCCCCTATTGGTCAGTAGCAAGATTGAAAAATTAGTTAATAGTATATAGCATACATCACTAGTACAAATCAGGTAGTAGTCGAGTAGACACTAGTAGTTATATATGGCCCCTAGGGTCATTCTAGCTTTTGCTTAGTTAGCCCGAGCCATGGAACCATTTTACCTTTGTGTCTTTTATTTTTGCACGTGTGACGTTACCTTGCAGCTTACTGTAAAAGACACCTTTGAGCCATTATGACCTCACACTGCTACTAGCTAAGAGCTGCATACAAGCGGTCAACCAAAACATTAACAAGCCACTTTTTTATGAAGTTCTGGTGTACTATTAGTCCATATTGCTTATCCATAAATGCTACACTTTTTCGCACGGCTGAGAAATGCTTGCAATATACTAACGCGCACCACTTCATTTTTTGCATTACAGACGGAAGATTCCCTTCTATGAACCAGAGCTTTGCATAGCTTATGATGCAACAACTACCAGTACTAGGTTCTTCTAAGGTGAGGGGTCCCTTCACTCAGAGATCTTCATTTTTAAATTTATATAAACTAAATTCCTACCTAGGGGATGGTGGTGCTTCCGCCACTGTTCAGTTATCATGATTTAATTAACAACTGTAAGTAAGTGTAACAATATTTATTGTTTTAATGTTATTGATTTCCCTGTTGCTGCTGAATTATAATAGAACAACGTACAAAGCTTGTCAATAAACATTTTTTGAACTTACATAGACTTGGTGGTATTTGGTGTGGACTTACACGAGTGAGCAAATTAAAGGAAGCATGTGCATTGCTTCCACGACTGAGAGGTTGGGTGTGTTATGTTCTGGGTTGTCTACTTGTTGGGTACCTTGGGGGGAAGGTTCGGAGAGCTAATACCTATGACAAGACACTACTATAACTAGTCGGGCAGGGGATTGTGGTGGGTTGTGATACTGAACTTCTGATTGAGGTATTTGAGGAAGGTCCACCCTACCATCACCAACATCCTATTTTCTTGTGGAAAGGTCTGTATGTTCAAAATCCCTACAACAGTAGTAGTATGTCCTGTCATATCAAAATAGTAATAAATCTGCTTGGGCATTTGTTGGTGTGAATTGTCAAGGCCTCAAGATTAACAAAGACTCAAAATCAATAAGACTAGAAGTAGTACAAGAGGACGACTAAAAGGACTGGACTCAATGGCTAGAGATACTGGTGAGTCTGAGTTCTATTTACAACCTTTTAAATAAAGAGTGGCAACTTAGCTACTACAGTACAGACAGACTAATAGTAGTAGTAGTACAGAGAGTCATCATAGCAGAGGCAGGGATAACAAGATTTTCGAAACAGTACAGATCGAAGGATAATTGTTGGTAAAAAATAGCATTAGGAAACTGAAACAATAGTTCGGGGAAAATATGGTGCAGTAAAAGTTATGGAATAAGAATTATTATTAAAAACAAGAAGACTTACTAGGGCCAGCAGAGGAGCCCTCGTTGGTGTCCTCCTGGTGTTCTTGTTCTCCCGCCGACTGAGTCCCACTCCCTGTCTGCCTGCCCCTGGGTGCTGAACAGGAAAGATATAAGAAAGAGACAAACATTGATGGATGGTGTCAAACAAATAAAATATTTTTAAAGAACGGTCAAAAAACACTTATGTAAACAACAATTGCAATAACTAAATTGACCAATCTCATCTGGTCAACAAGTAGTATCGGGGGATTCGTGGATTGACTACTTCCTATTTATCAACACTAATCCAGTCTTCTATTCTGATTCCAGAATACTAACTAAGCATAAGTGCGACATACCACCCGACTTAGCCCACCTATTCCAGGTGTGCCAATTGTACATTAAGTATGCATTCCCACTTCTTTTAGTCCTCAACAATGCATATGGTCAAATGGAGGACACATGACTCCATTTTTTTGTATACGCCAAATTTTGGGTTGATTGATTGATGCTGATATTCTGCTAGTGCTAAGCCTATTACCACCACTCAATGAACAAACTAGAATAAGGTTCTAATAAAGACTGGGGTACTAGCAGCACATGATGTAACTGAGGGGGCATCACGCATACCGCTAAGAAATAACAAACTCAAACAAAGTAACTAAACCTAATTATCAATCCGCCCCTATCTCTTAGTGACAGGACAAAGTAAGGACTAGGGTCACTATAGCATTATGTAACTTAATTTCTCTAAAATAAACTCTTACATAATCACGCAAAGCGAGCGCAAACGCAAAGCTGCAAACAAGTAAGATTAGTAGTAGCTCTGAGGACCACCTGCGTCATGACAATCACAAAAGACTTTTAAACCTAATTAACCTGGAATGTAAGCAGCAACATTCTAGCTGGTTGGAAGAAAAAAAACATTTGCAATATATAACACAGAGCAGAAGAACAGACACAAAGTAGTAATAATTAAATAGTTACTTGCCAAGACCCGGGACCTCCACTCCTAGCAGGCCTAGCAGGTCCTGCTCACGGTCCAGGATGTCGGACCACCAGTGCGTCAACTGCGCATGGGTGCGCCCGACCCCAGAGCAGCAGAACACTGACCGGCGTACCTTCCCCCGGTGCTGTTGACGCTCCCGGAGCCCGTACCCGGACCTAGGCCTGCCACCTGCTGCGAGGGTTGAGGGGAGGTGGCGCTGCACAAAGAAGATACATGCAGCCAAATCCACCTCCCCAAATAAGGCCTGTGCCTGCACCCCTTGTGGGCGCCGCCTTCCGCAAGGAAGGCGGTCACGGCTCTGGACCCTACAGTTCGGCGTGGTTCTGGGTAGAGAGAGACGGGGCGGGAAAGAAAAGGTAATAAAATTTAAAAAGTAAGTAAAGGAAACAGCAGGCAATAGAAAAAGAGTGAAAAAGTAGCTAAAAAACACAAAAAGAAGACGAAAAACAAAAATATAGAAGCAGGAAAATAGTTAGAGAGATAATAAATAAAAAAGATTAAAAAAAAGTGGTTTGAAACTAAGGATTGTAAAGATACAGGGAGGATTGAAAATCAGGGGCCCAGAACCATGCAATAGAGTGAAAAACAAGATGGTCGCGCCCATTGCGACCACCTGCGCAAGTTCACACAATATTTTCTCCCCAAGCACACACAAAGCATCGCAAACAAGTAAAAGCGTTCCCAAACAGGAAATACGTACCGCGTACAGACGCGAGCATGCATTGCGCGACCCGGAACAGGAAGTAAGCATCGCGGGCGGGTGGGACAAGTAAAAACAAGATGGCCGCACCCATGAGCAACCGCATGGGTAAGTTGGTGAGCCGCGATCACGCAGAAAATACCGCGAACAGACGGGAAAAAAACGTCTGCGTCTTCGCGATATTTGTGTGTGTTTGCAGAGATTTTTAGCATTATCGCGATAGTTTGCGAAAGTGAATTTCACAAATTCCACCCACCCCTACTCAGCCCTACCGGTGTGAAGACTTGGGGTTCTAACCGACATGATTGCTGTAAAGGGATGGGATTATGGGCGCTGTAGTATATGTGTGCAAGTAGTGTTAGTAGGCGTTAATATTATACAGGAAGTGGAAAGTGAACTACTGACTGCTACTGTGTGTTTATACTATACCGGTGTGAAGACTTGTGGATCAAACCGGGCTGATTGCTGTAAAGTGATGGGCTCTGGGCGCTGTAGGATACTAGCCGCTGTAGTATAACTGTGTAAGTAATGTTAGTATGCGTCTATAGTATATAGGGAGTGGGTAGCGATGAGGGGAACCTTGGGGAGTTTGTACACGGTGCTGGAGAACACGGTTGCCTTGCTTTCTGCTCCTGTTCGTGGGTGTTTAAGGTATCTTGTTTTCCTGCACTAAATCTACTTATCGGATCCACTGCTGTCTGCCTCTTCACTACATAAGTTTGGCAATGAGCGGGAGAGGGTAAAAAAAAGGCAGCACACACCAATACTTCAAAGTTGCTTGCATTGTGCTGAAGACCCGTTTTCTTCATGTCGCTGTTTCGACTCATCCCAGGGTCGTCGGCTCATTGAACTATGTAATCTGACCTCAGGTAGGATTTAGATTTTTAGATTTTGAACTCCCTCTGCCTCGTCACTACACTCTGGTCGCTGTACAACACCTGTGTAAGTAGTGTTAGTTTTCATTTATACTAACCAATGCATCATGGTCCTAGGGCGCGCGACCTCTCAGGTGCAGCTCATACAATGTCCCGGGGTGTGCATCCGCAGGACATTTATGTTTGCTATGAGAGGGCGGGTGCATGGCTTCCACCCTGTGATAGAAAATCCTTGTTTGACTAGTTGAAGCGAGCGGAGGACAACTTCATATCGCTTTAATAGATCGGATCCGGTGGTAAAAAAGGAGAAAAAAAAAGCGGGGTCTCACTCGTTGATTTAAATTAGGCTCCTGGTGGGAAATGTTCCAATTATTATATTGCGGGGTCTCTGTAGGACTGGGGATCTTAATGTCACATGTAAATTAGGTGCGGAAGAGTTTCATAGCCTAGGGGATCGCCACCTTCTCGGGTATTGTTTACTAATTGTTCGGGGGACTTCGAGGCCAACTGAAGTCCAGGGAGCGCCACCCTCTGGGGCTTTACTTAAATATGCAGGGTTGGAGATGGCAGCCTCTGAAGTTGCAGTGGTCCTAGGCAGTGTCTTATTGGTTCTATAATCACACGGGCAGTACTCATGGTGTTATAAAGTGATACACGCATAGAACCTTTGCAGGTGTAGAGTTACGCAGGCTTCATTTAAGTAATAGTCTATTGGTTTATATTTCGTAGGTGCACCGCAAAATTACAAATGTTTTCTCTCATGACCTCCTATAAACAGACGATTTTCACAATAAATTACAGACAAGTGTTGTCAAAATAAGAAGACCTATACACTCACTTATTTATTAGAAAAAAAAATAACCTTCATGAAAACAGGCTTCACTGCTCACCTGCCACCATCGGTTTGTCCAACTACGTTTTGGTGCAAGCTCCGATTCCAGGGTACCTTTGTAGGATGGGAGAGCAGGTCTCCGGTTGGGTGCGGTGTCTTGATACCACGATGGAAGGCGTCAGAATGCCAAGGCATCATGATGGGGTGAGCACCCCCTTCGCTCATTTTGGTTCAATCAATTCAGTGTCTGAAAAGGGAGGAATAATTTAATGGTGGAAACGTCTGGAGGTAAATGAAGGTTTATTTCAAGCTTAATAGGAAACACCAGTTGAGTGCATCCTTCGTGTTTGAAGTACGATCTACCAACTGTTAGTGGTAATCATGGTTCAAAGTGGAGTTGGAGTGCACGACAATACATAAGGTTAAATAATTATATGTTGTACCAAGGTTCACATACAAAGGAACATAGCGCATGCTAGAAGCATAATGTGTGAGTGGAATGCAGTGGCGAAGACACTTAGTAATGAGCTCACTACAGGGCCCTAAAAGTCAATGCCACATGTCTGTAGGGCAGCGCTGCACGCTGGCTCAGGACTACAGTACGGTCCAGCAGGTCCTTAAAATGAGACAGACATGTGACTGAAAGAGGTGAGAGATCACATCATTACGCACGGCAACAACGCTTTTTCGCAACTGCACA
Source organism: Lissotriton helveticus (assembly GCF_964261635.1). Taxonomy (NCBI): domain Eukaryota; kingdom Metazoa; phylum Chordata; class Amphibia; order Caudata; family Salamandridae; genus Lissotriton; species Lissotriton helveticus. Next base: position 898,278,459 of record NC_136065.1, on the reverse strand, counting down.
CCCAGGCTGATGCAGCCCACCCCTCCCGAAGCACTGTGCTCAACACGTGTCTGTAGAGCAGCGCTACCCGCTGGCTCAGGCCCGCAAAACGGTCCAGCAGGTCTTTAAAATGAGACAGAGATATGATTGAATGAGGCCAGAGATCACATCATTACGCAGGGAACTTCGCTTGTTCGCACCTGCGCACTCAGGCTGATGCAGCCCACCCCTCCAGCAGCACCACACTCAATTGGAGCCTCTGTGCAACCAGGCTCCACTGCTCACCTGCTGTCATTGTTGTTTGTGCAAACACTACGGGCAGCAGTGTTCACAATTCAGTTGTAGTGTTGATTGCATGATGGTGTACCCCTCATGATTTCCTTTGGAAACACGACGGGCAGTAGGGTTCACAATTGATATCCAGTGTTGATTGCCAGGATGGTGTACACCTCATGGATCCCTTTTTTTACTACATATTGTGATATGCAAGGTGGATGCGGACATATCACCTGAGGCAGTGTGGAAGACCTGGGACATGTGGCATCGTCGTTATTCTATTTATACATATATGCAAATTGGGTTGGGCTTGCTTACTCCAGGCTAGCATAGGGGTGTGAATAATTGTTCCAGGGATCTGGGCGTTGTTCAGTTCCTGCCTGACCAGGAAGTGTAGTTTCGTCTGTTTCTTTTGCAGTTTTGATGTCGCAGAATGCGCAATTTATATTAATGTAGCATGTACTGGGAGGGCGGCAACTATCACTAATGAGATGCTGTTCGAAAAGAATGAATGGCGAACATTACATGTTGTTGTCAAGGTTGTGAATATGCGCAGACATGCATGTCAATGGTGTGCGGTATCATTGAAAGTGTTGCTATCACGAAACGTACACATGCGAATGTGCTCGGATGGAGGGAGGATCAACAGTGAGGCTACGTCATTCACTGTGATAACGATCATTACATTCAAGCAATGTATGTCAAACATGAATCTGAAAGTCTCACATATGACACACCACTATATTGGTAAAGCCTGACAACAGAGCGTACAGCAATACAAATCTACAGATTTCTTTTGTCACATGTGATCTGTGATGTGCACTCTGCCCGTGGCTGATGATACTCCTTAGAGCCACCAATACCCAGGCCGAAAGGCAGCACAATAATGTGCACACACACCAGGGGCATCGTGTAACACACATTTGTTTCTTGATGTCACGTTACAGATGCATGGCCATCACACGTGGAAGGCTTAATGTACAGACCATGAATATTGATCAAGATGATCGTTGCATGTTGTGTGTAGTATAAGATATCTATACACAGAAAAAAAACTTTTCAAAAAAGCTGTTTAATGTGAAGTGGTGTCTCTCATCAAACGCTGTAGAGAGATGGGTGGGGTCGTCCAACTGTTACAATGGGAAATGGTATGAAGCAATCAAATGCTTTTTTTTAATGTCACATGGCAATCGCGCACCAAGCGTGCAAGGAGGCCGCACCCGAAGCGAATTTTAGAAAATATGTTTATCATAATATAAGTTTATTACAGTTAGAAATATATAAAAAAGTTTAAAATATTTTAGATTATTGCTTGCTGTCATGTACTGTTTAAAGTTATTTAGATATACTTTTGAGACAAAAAATAAAAGCGGGAATGGCATACCGGGTGCGACACCATACATCTGTGATGTAACACAGGGCCTGGTGGTGTACACTTGTCGCATACGCAACGCGCAGCGGGCGCGACCCCATACATACGTAACTTAATCCGTGACTTGGTACTGCGTACCCGTCGGATACCAAATTAGCAGCTGGGGCGACTTCATGCGTATATGATGTTCCACGAGATGCAGTGTCACAAACCCGTTGGATACAAAATTCATATCATTTACGAGTTTAGCAATATTGTGGATCGGAGTCGCCTGGTGATGGAGCTTGGTACGCTACCGTTATGGGAGTGCAGATTTCTCCCCCCCCAAAAATAGAGATACATATTTTTGGGGAAGATATAAAACATTACATAATTTTTAAAGTTAAAAAAATGAAGTATCATAGAGTTCCAAAATATTTAAAAATATAATAGAAAAAATATAGGATTTATAAACATCAAAATATGAAATTAACATTTAAAAAACCTTTGAAATTTACTGAAAAAAACATAGGTTTTACAGACGTTATAGTTAGGAATTAGCATTTAAAAAACCTTAGCAATTCACAAAAAAAACATAGGTTTCAGGGACGTTATAGTTAGTTGAACATTTGAGTCATATAAAACCAGAGAAATTAGCCTGTTATAGTTAATTGAGCTAACTATAACTCGCGTGCCCGCAATGCACTGGTGATGATGTCACATATTACATCATTCATGACATGGGTCAGTGACATCACTGATGACATCACTGAAACCTATGTTTTTTTTAGTGTATTTCTATTTTTTAAATGCTAATACCTAACTATAATGTCTGTAAAACCTATGGGTTTTTTCAGTGAATATATATATGCTGAACACTCTTTTAAACAAAGAGGCAGAGGCATCGTAGGGGGAGCAGGAAACATCTTTAATGCAGCAAATGACTCATACATGGCGAATGCATTTCGGCTATGTCTAGCCTTCCTCAGCGCCCAGAGTCTGTGAACAGGGTGTGGGCAAAAATGAATGTTATGCAGTGTCCTGCCGCACCCAGATTGGTTTGTCTCTGACCCCGCCTCCCAGATGGTGAATCTACTCCACCTGAAGCCAGGTAACTGCAGCGCAACTACAGGTCCCAAGATGCAGCGCTTCAATGAGGTGAGTGATACGGGTGGGATCAGGTACATATTGCGGCGAGGGTTAGTCATCTCTGTATCCACAAGTGTCCTGTAGCTCCTTTTAAAGCGTTCCCTCCAGTCCCCCAAACCGCAAAACCTCCGAAGCAAGAACAGGAAAATAACGGGGGCTCGTCCGAGTTTCCAACTTGCCCGTCGTGGTGCACGAATGCCTCCAACACCGCCAAAGTCCTTGCATCCTACTCCGAGGGTGGGTCTGGCAGCTTTCAGTAACCTGAATGAAGATAGCGCCGGAGCGGTTACCAGTAGAATCCAGGCCAACTTTGAATGTGGGGGCCCCTGTAACGCGATACTGGCAATCGCGTGGAACATGCTGAACACTCCTTTAAACAAAGAAGCAGAGGTCTCGTAGGGGGAGCAGGAAACATCTTTAATGCAACAAATGACTCATACATGGCGAATGCATTTCGGCTATGTCTAGCCTTCCTCAGCGCCCAGAGTCTGTGAACAGGGTGTGGGCAAAAATGAATGTTATGCAGTGTCCTGCCACACCCAGATTGGTTTGTCTCTGACCCCGCCTCCCAGATGGTGAATCTACTCCACCTGAAGCCAGGTAACTGCAGCGCAACTACAGGTCCCAAGATGCAGCGCTTCAATGAGGTGAGTGATACGGGTGGGATCAGGTATATGTTGCGGCGAGGGTTAGTCATCTCTGTATCCACAAGTGTCCTGTAGCTCCTTTTAAAGCGTCCCCTCCAGTCCCCCAAACCGCAAAACCTCCGAAGCAAGAACAGGAAAATAACGAGGACTCGTCCGAGTTTCCAACTTGCCCGTCGTGGTGCACGAATGCCTCCAACACCGCCAAAGTCCTTGCATCCTACTCCGAGGGTGGGCCTGGCAGCTTTCAGTAACCTGAATGAAGATAGCGCCGGAGCGGTTACCAGTAGAATCCAGGCCAACTTTGAATGCGGGGCCCCTGTAACGCGATACTGGCAATCGCGTGGAACATGCTGAACACTCCTTTAAACAAAGAAGCAGAGGCCTCGTAGGGGAGCAGGAAACATCTTTAATGCAGCAAATGACTCATACATGGAGAATGCATTTCGGCTATGTCTAGCCTTCCTCAGCGCCCAGAGTCTGTGAACAGGGTGTGGGCAAAAATGAATGTTATGCAGTGTCCTGCCGCACCCAGATTGGTTCGTCTCTGACCCCGCCTCCCAGATGGTGAATCTACTCCACCTGAAGCCAGGTAACTGCAGCGCAACTACAGGTCCCAAGATGCAGCGCTTCAATGAGGTGAGTGATACGGGTGGGATCAGGTACATGTTGCGGCGAGGATTAGTCATCTCTGTATCCACAAGTGTCCTGTAGCTCCTTTTAAAGCATCCCCTCCAGTCCCCCAAACCGCAAAACCTCCGAAGCAAGAACAGGAAAATAACGGGGGCTCGTCCGAGTTTCCAACTTGCCCGTCGTGGTGCACGAATGCCTCCAACACCGCCAAAGTCCTTGCATCCTACTCCGAGGGTGGGCCGGGCAGCTTTCAGTAACCTGAATGAAGATAGCGCCGGAGCGGTTACCAGTAGAATCCAGGCCAACTTTGAATGCGGGGGCCCCTGTAACGCGATACTGGCAATCGCGTGGAACATGCTGAACACTCTTTTAAACAAAGAAGCAGAGGTCTCGTAGGGGGAGCAGGAAACATCTTTAATGCAGCAAATGACTCATACATGGCGAATGCCTTTCGGCTATGTCTAGCCTTCCTCAGCGCCCAGAGTCTGTGAACAGGGTGTGGGCAAAAATGAATGTTATGCAGTGTCCTGCCGCACCCAGATTGGTTAGTCTCTGACCCCGCCTCCCAGATGGTGAATCTACTCCACCTGAAGCCAGGTAACTGCAGCGCAACTACAGGTCCCAAGATGCAGCGCTTCAATGAGGTGAGTGATACAAGTGGGATCAGGTACATGTTGCGGCGAGGGTTAGTCATCTCTGTATCCACAAGTGTCCTGTAGCTCCTTTTAAAGCGTCCCCTCCAGTCCCCCAAACCGCAAAACCTCCGAAGCAAGAACAGGAAAATAACGGGGGCTCGTCCGAGTTTCCAACTTGCCCGTCGTGGTACACGAATGCCTCCAACACCGCCAAAGTCCTTGCATCCTACTCCGAGGGTGGGCCTGGCAGCTTTCAGTAACCTGAATGAAGATAGCGCCGGAGCGGTTACCAGTAGAATCCAGGCCAACTTTGAATGCGGGGGCCCCTGTAACGCGATACTGGCAATCGCGTGGAACATGCTGAACACTCCTTTAAACAAAGAAGCAGAGGCCTCGTAGGGGGAGCAGGAAACATCTTTAATGCAGCAAACGACTCATACATGGCGAATGCATTTCGGCTATGTCTAGCCTTCCTCAGCGCCCAGAGTCTGTGAACAGGGTGTGGGCAAAAATGAATGTTATGCAGTGTCCTGCCGCACCCAGATTGGTTCCTCTCTGACCCCGCCTCCCAGATGGTGAATCTACTCCACCTGAAGCCAGGTAACTGCAGCGCAACTACAGGTCCCAAGATGCAGCGCTTCAATGAGGTGAGTGATACGGGTGGGATCAGGTACATGTTGCGGCGAGGGTTAGTCATCTCTGTATCCACAAGTGTCCTGTAGCTCCTTTTAAAGCGTCCCCTAGAATCCACGCCAACATATTACATCACTCATGACATGGGTCAGTGACATCACTGATGACATCACTGAAACCTATGTTTTTTTAGTGTATTTCTATTTTTTAAATGCTAATACCTAACTATAATGTCTGTAAAACCTATGGGTTTTTTCAGTGAATATATATATATATATATATATATATATATATATATATATATATATATATATATATACACACAGACACTCTAAAGTATACATTATACATACACACACATATATAAAATTACACACATATATATATGCTTATATTATATAGGTATTCATGCAGCTGAAAATGTCTAAAATCTAAAATGAATATGATTATTTGCTCCCTTAAAAGATACACCTTTTCTTTCAAAATGTTGGGATTTTTTGTTAATTGGAGCTGGTCAAACCAACCACTTTTTAGACACCCTTCACTGATTATCACATGACCCGGACAAAGGCCTCTGGCCGGAACGCGCAGGTCGTTTTTTTGTTATCTGACGCACTTTGCATGGTTGAAACTTAAGGAGAAATGAAAAAAGAAAAAAAGCAAATAAACATGAAGTGAGCAACTTGAACTTACCTGGATTTGCTGTTTGGTGTACTGCCTTTCTGTGACCCTCTGGGACTTGGTGGTTATTGCTGAGGGCATGCACGGAAAACTTCTTCCACATTATATATTTATATATATATATATATATCTATATATATATATATATATAAACACATTTCACCATCCAATAGTTTCACTACACTCACTTATTTGTTGTCGGGCATAGGCACCAACACATTATTATCACTGAGGCATACATAAACATAAGCGAATCTCCAAGGCACAGTCTGTCATCCCACTCCTACTTGAGTAACACGCCACCAGGGTATTCACACATCCGTAATAGGAGGTATTCACCGGCACTTTGCCGTAATCAGGAACCCTTTTTTCCGACCGACACGACTATCGTGCATATTGGCTCCGCGCATCAGGAAGCAAACCAGGTTTGACTGCGTGGTTGCTAGGGTTATACGGACAACAAGAGCCCTTAGCCAATCAGGGACTTACACGTTTCCCAGCTTACTCAAGCCGACATATCGGAACCCACTACACATTAACGTGGGCTGACATGGGAGGGCGGAATGTGGATGACACAATCATTACGGAGATATGATTAGCCTAATTTGTAGAACTAGCCTCAATGTACGAGCAGTATATTTAGTCATGTTTAAATTTCGAACGAGTGTGTAAACAGCAATAATACAATACGGCCATGCCAACAATGTGCTGATTATAGAAAACTGTGACGTCACTCGCCAGGATGCAATTTAGTCACCATAGCAACCAATAATGCCAATTATGTGTGTGACTTGTGGGCCCCAGACACTGTATGTATATATAAATGCACTGAGAGATGGTCAGATGTTAGTGAGCAAGGCGGGAGTGATCCGCCGAAACGCGTCTGAGCAGAAGCTGTAACTGAAAATAAAACGCTTGAATTATGATACACGGAGTCAGCGCCTTCTTTTGATGGAAAGTTTGGTATGTTGAAAATATATATATATATATATATATAGATATATATATATATATATATTCACTGAAAAAAACATAGGTTTCACACCAGTTATAGTTAGGAATTAGCATTTAAAAAACCTATTAAATTCACTGAAAAAACCATAGGTTTCACACCAGTTATAGTTAGCTGGAAATTTTACTGGCATAAAACCAATGAAATTCCCACGTTATAGTTAGTTGGACTCACTATAACTTGCGCGTGCAATGCACTGCTGATGACGTCACATATTACATCACTCATGACATGGTCAGTGACATCACTCATGACATCACTGATGACACCATCCTAGTGACAGACCTCCTTTCACTGTAATGTAAACTTTGAAACACATATTCAAAAATAGAAACTAACATTTTCAAAAAAATGGAGATACCCATACCAGTTACAACAACCAATTCAGTAATTCCACCATCTATATACACATCCACTCATTCACCAACAGTTCTATGTAGTCACTCATACATATACTCACTCATCATATATAGTGATACACCTATATATCCTGTTACACAACGACAGTCATCCAAAAGTTACTCACACACATACTCACACATGCAAATAAACTATTGAACATCCATTTATTTGCATATACAGCTATACACACACTACCACCTTACTTCTAAGAAAACATACACATATTTACTCTGTTAAACAATCACTTATAGAAAAACATAGTTATTTAAACAGGAACTCTTACAATCCCTCACTCTCACATATACTCACTTATATACATCAATATTCACATATACTAGATTAAAACATATGTAGTTACTGATAAAGACACTAGTGAGACAGTCATCCACTCACTAACACACACATATACACACTCATCCACCCATACAGTCCTGCACATATGCTGTCTTCAAAACACATACAAACAGAGAGTCAGTCATTCATGCATCTATGTGCTAAGTAATACCCTCACCAAACCATATAGACATTCATACTGATATTACAAAAAACATCTAATAACCCATATACATACACATGTAGCTACTCACCAACCCATGCAGCCACTTATACACAAAGTGAAACACTAATACATATATTTAAATATTTAAACATTACTCACTAATATTTATTTTTCAGAAAGACACACATTCACTGGATGGTGTCATCAGTGATGTCATGAGTGATGTCACTGACCATGTCATGAGTGATGTAATATGTGACGTCATCAGCAGTGCATTGCACGTGCAAGTTATAGTGAGTCCAACTAACTATAACGTGGGAATTTCATTGGTTTTATGCCAGTAAAATTTCCAGCTAACTATAACTGGTGTGAAACCTATGGTTTTTTCAGTGAATATATATATGTATATGTATGTGTGTGTGTATATGTATATATATATATATATTTATATATATATTCACTGAAAAAACCATAGGTTATAGACCATATATAGTTAGGAATTAGCATTTACAAAACCTTGAAAATTCACTGAAAAAACCATAGGTTATAGACCATATATAGTTAGGAATTAGCATTTAAAAAACCTTATTTTACTCACACAAAACCATTGAAATTCCATATATAGTTAGTTGCACTAACTATATATCGCGCACCTGCAATCCACTGCTGATGATGTCACATATTACATCATTCATGACATGGTCAGTGACATCACTGATGACATCACTGATGACATCTCAAATGACATCACTGATGACATCACTGATGACATCTCATTTGACATCAATGACCACATCACTGATGATATCATTCATGTGACAATACAATGCATCTCCTCACATTTTAATATAACCTCTGTTTCACCCAGTGTTAAATACAGAATATAATTTTTGAAACCATTGACACACCAATACTAGTTACTACATACGCACTCACTGATTCCTACGTCTACACACACCTTCACTCATTCACCCATACTATCATTCATACATACAATCACTCATCTTTACAACACTATCATATGCACTCATACACCTATACAGACACTCACAGTCTGCCACTCATCCATGGAGTTACTCACACACCTAGTCAGTCCTGTAAAGAATCAATGACACTTCCATTTTCTTGTCTATACAGTTAAACATAGAGCACCTTACATTTTCAAACATATACTAACACATACTTACCTTGTTATACAATCATTGATACAAGTACACATTGATCTGCACAGAGTCACACACCTCCCAGCCAGCCACACACACACTCAGTCTCCCATACAAATACTTGGACAATCAATCAGTAACCCATATAGTTAATCATATAGCTACTGATCAAAACATGCAGCAGTTTACAGAACAACAGACATAATGATGCACAAATTAAGACACTTTAGTCACTAACCCATGCACTCAGTGAGACACATTTAATCACTCACTCATGCATTCAGTCATGCACCTACTAAATCCTTTGTCCAGACACTTATACTTCCACTCATTCTTCAATATGTAAGACACATTTTAACTTTACAGAAACATACAGTCACTGGATGTTGTCATCAGTGATGTCATCAGTGATGTCATTTGAGATGTCATCAGTGATGTCATCAGTGATGTCACTGACCATGTCATGAATGATGTAATATGTGACATCATCAGCAGTGGATTGCAGGTGCGCGATATATAGTTAGTGCAACTAACTATATATGGAATTTCAATGGTTTTGTGTGAGTAAAATAAGGTTTTTTAAATGCTAATTCCTAACTATATATGGTCTATAACCTATGGTTTTTTCAGTGAATTTTCAAGGTTTTGTAAATGCTAATTCCTAACTATATATGGTCTATAACCTATGGTTTTTTCAGTGAATTTCAATGGTTTTTTAATAGCAAATATCATAAGCTGTCGAATGTCAAGTACGTGGTAAGTGAAAACATTTTCGTGTTTATGCACACTGATCTGCTTTGAATGGTGCCCCCCCCCCTCATTTCTATTAGGAGTACTCTCTCTTTGCAGATAGTGAAAGGTAGTTAACGCAGGTCTTTGCCCCCATTGTAATCCGTCGTGCCTGCTTCTCTCTCCATTTGATTCATTGTTATCCAAGTATTTACTGTTTTAGAATTAGTTCTCTTTGGTTCATTCTCTATTTACAAACAAACACAGAGTCGCAATACTCTGTTTAGTCTTTGCAGATAACGAAAAATCGTGTAAAAAAAAAGAAAAGGAATCGAGCAAAATCAGTAGGCCACTAATGGGATCTCTTTTTGACCTCGCTAAAATAGAAACATTAGGAACAACCCCTCATGACAAATACAAAACTAGTGAGATGAACTGAACTCCACACAATGATGGCTGCAAAACAGCTCTGCTCCGCCACCCACCCCGCCCAAAATAACGATAAAGAACGGCTGCCATGATTGGTTGCGGAATGACCACGACGGAGCTACGAAATGGTGCTGCTCTCATGCTAACCCCAGCTTCAGTCTGAAACATCCAGAAACACTGTAGACTACCAATTCGATCAGTTCCGGTAGCGCCCCAATGTAACCCGGTAGAGAAGAACTAGCCCTCCCCTCTTTGACTGATGGTTCTTGTTGCCTGTCCCTTCTGTTGTCATTTAACAGAACTATTTAGCCTGCTGAAAGGGGTTGTGTTCCGACCGCTGGTTGGTGGAGACATTTTGACTATATTCTGTACCTGCGTTGTCGCGTAATGCGTCATATGACGCGCCGCGTTAGCGCATCCGGAAGTCATCCGGGGCGCGCAGCGCGTAACGTAAGCATAACAAGTCATGTGACTTGTTAATAAAACTTTTCATTGGTTCATTTTACTTTTCTTATTGTAATGATGAAAGGCTTGGTCATATGACCTAAAAATTACGCTTTTCATTACTTCCGAACATTATTTTTTCTTAAATATATGTTATAATGTTCCAGGCTAATGTACTTTCCCGGAAATTTTACAACTGTCCTGCAAGTAAAATATATTCTTTTTTCGAGAAAAAGAGCGTTTCTTCGTCCCATGACGGAGCCGTTGAGCAAAAGAGGGTCGACCTGCTGTCTTAGTCGCCGATACGCCTGAATATGAGATTCTTATCGATCACTTTATGTTGCAGGAATAGAAAACACAACAGCCCTTGACCATTTATCTTTACTGCGTTCCTTCGTATTATACCTTTTACCCTTCATGTAATTGGTCTGCTTTATTTCACTTGCCTTTTAATGATTCTAAAACAGTGACTATTATTAAAAACTTTACCAATGTATATACTACTACCATGTTTTCTTTTAAAAACCTTTATTGTGAAAATTTCATTATACAAATACGAGCCTATAACCACGTGGGCCGGCCACGGAGCAAACTGTAATCGTATATGATAAATAGACATTTACACTGTAGAGGAACGTAACGGGCGTGCCATTAGGTTGCAAGAACTAAGGTGTCTAACAGTTACGGAATCGGTGGACGTACATTTTATAATTAAAATACGACAGGGCCAGTTACAATAAAATTATCTAGATATACATTAGCGGGCAAGTACCATGGGTGACGTTAATTCGAACTTTCAACAGTACAGTAATCAATAACACATCAGAACTTAATATCAATAGGGATGTCGAAATATTCAATCAATTCTCGTCCCCGCCCGCCATGTGCTTCAAAACTGCATACGTATCTCGTGATTTCAAGGTTCTGCAACCAGTACACAACAAGGAGTTACGAGTCCCATTTATTCTGGCGCCATTTTGGGCGAGGACGGGCAGGTCCAGGATATAGTCAAAATGTCTCTACCAACCATCGACTATGATGATGTTCATATGCTGTATTTATTAGAGTAACACTCAGATGTCCACATGAAATAAATTTGCCACAATCTAAACATGTCATTTTAATCTTTCCAAAGTTCTTCTAAATATTTGGGACCGTTTCCCTTGCCTCTGAAGCTCTCAGTGCCACTTCTTTGATGAATGTACTAGCAGGTCAGGGGTTCTCCTCCAAATCTCTCTTTTATGCAGCACTATAATTAATTGGTGCCACCTCTCCATATGACGATGCATGGTATAGTTACCACAACTATATTTTTTTTCGGTTCCTCTAGAGAGTTCATCGTGGCAGATGAAGCGTGTAACGTACCGGGCATTTACCTTTTTTTGCATGTACAGGAAAGGAAAAAAAAATCGAGCGTCCGAGTTCTAAGGTGTCCCAGGGCCATTTTAGTGGACCAGGCCCAAATCCAAAGAACAGGCCGCCATTTTGAGAGTCCTGTTGCAGCCGCCTGTCGCTGTAGCATCAAGAGCAGCCGAAACTCAGCTGAATGGCAACTGAAACGGTAAAGGGGCGCCCCACTACAGCAGACGAGCCAGGCCCAAATCCAAAGAACTGCTATCTCACAGGCTAATGGGGCGACCCACGCCGAGTTTCAGCATTGTAGGATGACCACACAAGTACAGCAACTTGCTAGACATCACCTCGGTGCCATCCGGATCTCGGCGCCCCACTGCAGATGAAGTGCCTCTCAACTATGAAACCACCACGGTGACATCCGGATCTTGGCGCGTTGTGCTGCCTTCGGCCTATTCGCACATCGGTCCGCTACTGACGCCATCTCACAGGCTAATGGGGCGACCCACGCCGAGTTTCAGCATTGTAGGATGACCACACCAGTACAGCAACTTGCTAGACATCACCTCGGTGCCATCCGGATCTCGGCGCCCCACTGCAGATGAAGTGCCTCTCAACTATGAAACCACCACGGTGACATCCGGATCTTGGCGCGTTGTGCTGCCTTCGGCCTATTCGCACATCGGTCCGCTACTGACGCCATCTCACAGGCTAATGGGGCGACCCACGCCGAGTTTCAGCATTGTAGGATGACCACACCAGTACAGCAACTTGCTAGACATCACCTCGGTGCCATCCGGATCTCGGCGCCCCACTGCAGATGAAGTGCCTCTCAACTATGAAACAACCACGGTGACATCCGGATCTTGGCGCGTTGTGCTGCCTTCGGCCTATTCGCACATCGGTCCGCTACTGACGCCATCTCACAGGCTAATGGGGCGACCCACGCCGAGTTTCAGCATTGTAGGATGACCACACCAGTACAGCAACTTGCTAGACATCACCTCGGTGCCATCCGGATCTCGGCGCCCCACTGCAGATGAAGTGCCTCTCAACTATGAAACCACCACGGTGACATCCGGATCTTGGCGCGTTGTGCTGCCTTCGGCCTATTCGCACATCGGTCCGCTACTGACGCCATCTCACAGGCTAATGGGGTGACCCACGCCGAGTTTCAGCATTGTAGGATGACCACACCAACTTGCTAGACATCACCTCAGTGCCATCCGAATCTTGGCATCTCAACGCCTAGTGGTATCTTCCATACAAAAAATATTGTTACGCTGCCTTTGGCCCCATTCGCACATCAGTCCGCAACTTAGACATCACCTCGGTGCCATCCGGATCTTGGCATCTCAGCGCCTTGTGGTGTCAGTCAGAAAATATTGTTGTGCTGCCTTCGGCCTATTCGCACATCGGTCCGCTACTGACGCCATCTCACAGGCCAACGGGGCGCCCCACGCCGACTTTCAGCATTGTAGGATGGCCACACCAGTACCACAACTTGCAAGACACCACCTCGGTGCCATCCGGATCTTGGCATCTCAGCGCCTTGTGGTCTCTTCTACAACGGAAATATAGTAGAAAATATTGTTGCGCTGCCTTTGGCCCCATTCACACATCAGTCCGCTACTGACACCATCTCACAGGCCAACGGGGCGCCCCACGCCGACTTTCAACATTGTAGGATGGCCACAGAAGTGCGACAACTTACTAGACACCACCTCGGTGCCATCCGGATCTTGGCGCGTTGTGCTGCCTTCGGCCTATTCGCACATCGGTCCGCTACTGACGCAAACTCACAGGCCAACGGGGCGCCCCACGCCGACTTTCAGCAATGTAGGATGGCCACACCAGTGCGGCAACTTCCTACACACCACCTCGGTGCCATCCGGATCTTGGCGCGTAGTGAAGCTGCAGCAGCTGCAAATAAGCTTCAGACAGTGTTACAACCGCTGCTCAGAACTCTCAACTATGACACCACCTCGATGCCATCCGGATCTTGGCGCGTTGTATTGCCTTCGGCCTATTCGCACATCGGTCCGCTACTGACGCCGCCTCACGTGCCAACGTATTTTCTCCGCATTTTATACCCTATGCCGCATAACAGGTCATGTGACTTGTTTATAAAACTTTTCATTGGTTCATTTTACTTTTGGTTTCCTAATGATGGAAGGCTTGATCATATGACCTAAAAACAACACTTTTCATTGGATGAAAACTTTTTTTTTCCCCCAAACGATGAAAGCCCCACCTTGTTTCTGGATGTTTCAGACTGAAGCTGGCGTCACCATGAGAGCACCACCATCTCGTAGCTCCGTCGTGGTCATTCCGCGAGCAATCATGGCAGCCGCTCCCCACCAGAAGCCTGCAGGAGTCGGGGCCCCCAAAACTTTTGATGAATTCTCAAGGCGGAGGGGACGCTTTCGAGAATGGGGTCCAAGACCTAGCAGACAAGCGTCCGATTTCCAAGGTGTCCCAGGGCCATTTCAGTGGACCAGGCCCAAAAAGGAAACAGCCTGCCGCCATTTTGAGAGTCCTGTGACAGCCGCCTATCGCTGCACCGCAAGAGTGGGCGCAACTCAGCTGAATGGCGGATTTTGACACAGTGGACCAAAAGCGGACGGAATGGCAACTGAAACGGTAAAGGGGCGCCCCACTACAACAGACAAGACTCCACCTGGAGAGGCCCGTTCACGCCGCCTCCCCCGGGGCGCCCCACGCCGTTATTCGGAGCAGCATTGTAGGATACCAAAACCAGTGCGGCAACTTACTGGACATCACCTTGGTGCCATCGTTCTGCTGCCTTGGAACTATTCGCACAACAGTTTGCTACTGATGACCCACCCCCCGCGACGCCCCACGCCGTTATTTGCTGGGTGGCAACTTACTAGACATCACTTTTGTGTCATCTAGATTTCGGCGCGTTCTGCTGCCTTGGAACTATTCGCACAACAGTTTGCTACTGATCACCCACCCCCCGCGACGCCCCACGCCGGAAATCTGGACGTTGTGCTGCGTTGGGACTATTCGCACAGCCGACCGCTACTTCGTTGTTTTTCTCTAAAAATGTTTATATGTTATTACTATTTTTGTTTTCTTGTATATATTTATAAATTATTAAAGTTTTATAATCTTACTACTTTGTCGGAGTGCTATATATTTTTAATGTGACACATAATTGTAAAAACTTTGATGTACAAAGAGTCATCCCTGGAATCTTCCGCTTCACGCTCGGTCCCCTCCCCAATCACAATACAGAATGGTTTTCAGATAATAGCAACGCTTCTGCTGTGACGGATCTCATCGAGTGTGGGCCTTGATCTACTATAACTCCTTTGAAGACGGGTGATTCTTTACAGCTGTGGCCATAAACTACATCTGCAGGGCTAGCTGATAGCCTAGGACCGGCCTGGACAATCGGACACAGAGGAAAAGGAGTGTCAGAGGGTGCGGTAGTGAATAGGGCGAAAGGGAGGTGTCGGGCGGGCACAGGGTGTGATTCTCAGGGAAGAACAGCGCAGATGGGGGGAGGTTTATTACCCATGCATAAAACAGAGAGCGGGGGTGACCACTGCCTGGGGGAGATGCTTGCGAGGGTGGGGAGCCATGCTAAGGATCGACAGCGTTCACAGAGTGGATCTGGTCAAGGCATCTAAAATGGCTGCCGTGCACGACAAAAGTGTGGCATTTGAAAAAAGACAAGATGGCGCACACAATGTTTTTCAACAATTCCTGATTTCCTTCGAATCGAACGTTAACAGACGTTGGGGCATATTACCAAGGTTAAGCGATATTTATCCCTAACGATGCTTAGCAACGATTTTTTTACCGTCAGAAATTATCGCAGATAAACCTTGCTATTATCAAGGTTTATCGCAAATACGATAAAAAACGAGCGCAATGCATTAATGTCGCTGAAAACTCCGCGATATTCATGCATTACCGAGCTAATGCTCTTAGCCATGTTATCCACCTCCCATTGGATAACATGGCTAAGAACTGCTCAGGGCAGCTGTTACTTTTTGGAGATATTCGCGCTTATCTCGAATATTTCCAAAAGTTGATAATAGGAGATAGCGATGTTAGCGACTGTTTCCAGTCGCTAACATCTTGGCATGCCCACTTTGCATGTCATTAGTGATAAATATCACTCACATGCAAAGTGGGACCCAAGATGGTCGCTATCTCCTACTAGCCGTCGCTAACTGGTGTTAGCAACAGCTAGGTAATACACATATAATTTTATCTCCGCGAAGCGGAGCGCTGTTACAGATATATATCTTGTTTTTGAACGTTAATTTCTCAAAATGCACTGAAGCACATATATTGAGACATAGCAAAGGCACATCGGGCTACCAGTCCCTAATATTTTACCAAGTTTCGTGCAAATCCATTCAGCCGTTCGATTATTATTATTATTATTTTTTTTTGCCCCGCGGGGCCCTTTTAAAACCTCCACATCAAACCTAGGGGGTCAGCGAGGATCTACTATGCCCCCTTATGGTCATCAGCCGTTCGATTATTATTATTATTTTTTTTTTTGCCCCGCGGGGCCCTTTTAAAACCTCCACATCAAACCTAGGGGGTCAGCGAGGATCTACTATGCCCCCTTATGGTCATTTGCCCCTTCGCTTTGGCCTCCTCTTGTCTCTCGATCCTACCGAGAGACAAGATGGCGGCCGCTACGTACTGTTTGGAATGTTTACAGACACCGGAGAGCCAATCAGCTTCGCTTTGCAAAGCTCCGTAACGCGAAAAGTACGCGAAGCGGTGCGCTGTTACAGATATATATCTTTTTTTGAACGTTAATTTCTCAAAATCCACTGAAGCACATATATTGAGACCTAGCAAAGGCACATCGGGCTACCAGTCCCTACAATTTTGCCAAGTTTCGTGCAAATCCATTCAGCCGTTCGATTATTATTATTATTATTTTTTTTTGCCCCGCGGGGCCCTTTTAAAACCTCCACATCAAACCTAGGGGGTCAGCGAGGATCTACTATGCCCCCTTATAGTTATTTCCCCCTTTGTTTTGACCTCCTCTTGTCTCTCGATCCTACCGAGAGACAAGATGGCGGCCGCTACGGACTGTTTGGAATGTTGACAGACGCCGGAGAACCAATCAGCTTCGCTTCACAAAGCTCCGTTGCGCGAAAAGTCCGCGAACCAGAGCGCTAACCGGTCCGCTGTTACAGATATATATCTTTTTTTAAACGTTAATTTCTCAAAATCCACTGGAGCACATATATTGAGACCTACAAAAGGCACATCGGGCTACCAGTCCCTACAATTTTGCCAAGTTTCGTGCAAATCCATTCAGCCGTTCGGGCTAAAAGTGAGGCCAACCGCCCTATGGAAAACTCAATGTTAAAAACACGTTTTGGGACCCCCCTTTTTTCTCGGCCCCCACTGGACGAACCCCCCCAAATTTCCAAGGGCTGCTCAGAAACAAAATGTGCCATTTTCCTGAAAATTTCAGCCGATTCCGTCCACAAACGCCAAAGTTATTAGACATAGAATTTTCAAAAAACCCATAGAGAAAAAATCCTAACTATATATACCTACTGGCGACCGCCAGTAGGTAATATATATATATATATATATATATATATATATATATATATATATATCAAAACAATACCCAATATAAATATAAATATATACTGCATTTGAAAATGATAAAATAAAAAAAGAATTTTGCTGCTGAAACTACCGGAGTGGTGTCCGTTTCTCTGTCTGGCTGTGCTGTTTGTTCGGTGCTCCAGGGAGCGTTACACGCATATATATATATATATATATATATATATATATATATATATATATATATATATATATATTCACTGAAAAAACCATAGGTTTTAGGAGTTATATAGTTAGGAATTCGTTTTTAAAAAACCTTCGAAATTCACTCAAAAAACTATAAGTTATAGTGGTGTTATAGTTAGCTGGACATTTTACTCATGCAAAACCAATGAAATTGCTCCTATATAGTTAGTTGTACTAACTATATTTCGCGCACCCGCAATCCACTGCTGATGATGTCACATATTAGATCATTCATGACATGGTCAGTGACATCACTGATGACATCTCAAATGACATCACTGATGACATCATCCAGTGAATGTGGTTTGCTTCGTTATTTAAATATGCATTATATATATAGCAATTTACATTGAAGAATGAGTGGATATATATAAATAAATGTTTGGATGGAGTATTTAGTAGCAGTGTAATTGACTGTTTACTTGACCAATTTATAATGTCTCACTAAATATAGTGGATAGTGACTAAACTGTGTGAATATCTGTATCACTTTGTCAGTTGTTGTGTAAACTGATTCTACAGTTGGTTACTAGCTATGTGAAAGTCTATATTAGTTATTGATTAGTTAACTGAGTATTTGTATGGGAGTGTGAAAGTGTGTGTGGTTCGGTGGGGGTGTGTGACTGTCCAAAGATGTGTGAATAGTTGATTCAGTAGATATATGAAGTTAAAACTACATGTTCTAACAGTTTGGGTGAGGGAATCTCTTTATGGGTGTGGTGATGAGCAAATATATTTCTCAAAGGTACAGGTCCAACAAACTATAAAAATAAAAGGCAGTGTATGTGTCAGTTGTTGTATATAAATAAGTATACATAAGACACAATGATTGTGTGAGTGACTGTATGGATAACTGTATACTTGTAATAATGATTTTATAATTCACTAAGTATGACTTACTATCTAAATGAATAGAAGAAGTGGTGTTTGTATAAGTGTTTTGCTAAGTAAATATGTAAGTATGATCCATTGTTTGCATAAGTGAGTAGGATGACTTCATATGTGAATAGGATGCGTGCTGTTGTTTAATGTCGATATAGATGTATAAACATTTTTGATAGAGTTCTATTGTTCATTGACAGCATGTATGAGTGAATCCATAGGTAAGTGATTAGATGTGTGTATACATCTATGAATCACTGAGTGGATTTTTAGATACTTGTATTGCTGTGACAATGGATTTAAATATGATACTCTGTATTTTACAAACAGTGATGAAAAATTGTAATAGTGTATGAAAAGGTGTATGTGATTGTCACGTGGATGATGTCATCAGTGATGTCATTTGAGATGTCATCAGTGATGTCACTGACCATGTCATGAATGATCTAATATGTGACATCATCAGCAGTGGATTGCGGGTGCGCGAAATATAGTTAGTACAACTAACTATATAGGAGCAATTTCATTGGTTTTGTATGAGTAAAATGTCCAGCTAACTATAGCACCACTAAAACTTATAGTTTTTTGAGTGAATTTCAAAGGTTTTTTAAAAACTAATTTCTAACTATATAACTCCTGAAACCTATGTTTTTTTCAGTGAATTTCAAAGGTTTTTTTAAATGCTAATTCCTAACTATATAAGGCCTGAAACCTATTGGTTTTTTCAGTGAATTTCAAAGGTTTTTTAAATGCTGATTCCTAACTATATAAGGCCTGAAACCTATGGTTTTTTCAGTGAATTTCAAAGGTTTTTTAAATGCTAATTCCTAACTATAACTGGTGTGTAACCTATGGTCTTTTTTCAGTGAATATATATTTAGATACAATTTCTATGGCAAAATGAAACCCCTCATTTTGTTCCTTTTCAAATTAAATGTATTAAGTGTTACCACTTTATTCTAATCAAGATGACTTCAGGTGTGCCATACTTTTGTCATAAGTAAGACTGTTAGCGTTCTAGTTGTTCTTTAGAACACTCTGGGACATTCTGTCATTGGGCTATAGTTGGGCTACATCTGGCTGATATTCGGGCTACATTTGGGCTCTTTTGTCTCTGGTGGCCATCTTGGCAGACTGCATATCAGAATTTTTTTCATGAAATATAAGAGGATTTGAGAAGTCACTCAAAATGTGCCCTAATTTTTCTTTCTTCAGCACTAATCATAATTTCTATGGCAAAATGAACCCCCTCATTTTGTTCCTTTGCTAATTAAATGTTTTAAGTGTTAACACTTTATTCCAATCAAGATGACTTCAGGTGTGCCATACTTTTGTCATAAGTAAGACTGTTAGCGCTCTAGTTGTTCTTTAGAACACTCTGGGACATTCTGTCATTGGGCTATAGTTGGGCTACATCTGGCTGATATTTGGGCTACATTTGTTTTTTTTGTCTCTGGTGGCCATCTTTGGGCTACATTGGGCTACATTGGGCTACATTGGGCTACATTTGGGCTCTAACATATATATAGCCCAATGTAGCCCAATATATATTTTTTCAAAGTTAATTTTCGTAAAAACCACTGGAGCACATATCTTGAGACATAGCAAAGGCACATCGGGCTACCAGTCCCTACAATTTTGCCAAGTTTGGTGGAAAACCATTCAGCCGTTCGGGCTAAAAGTGAGTCCAACCGCCCTATGGAAATTAACATGGGGAAAACACGTTTTGGGATCCCCTTTTATCTCGGCCCCCGCTTCACAAATCCCCCCCCAAACTTTCATGGAAGGAGAGGAGCGGAGCTGGCCATTTTCTTGGAGAAATTCAGCCAATTCCGTCCATCAACGCCAAAGTTATTCCCAATAGAATAGGGAGGGCAAAGGGTGGTCTATCGCTATTACTCTCACTGAACCTGAAAGGGATAGCTAAACAGCTAGAGTCAGGCTCCTCTCATTGTCTAGTAGTAGAACTGCTGGTTATGAACTCACCCACTATTTTATTTATTAATTTTTATAATTCACCCGATAATGTCAGTTCAACTCAACATTTAGAATCCCTGGGGAATTTTTAGATAAATATAGAATCGAACACAATAGTTTTGAGGTCATCCTTATGGGTGACTTCAACATACATTCCTGCTGTTTGGATTGCATTATGGAAGATAACGGAGGGCCACTTTATTCGCTCCCCACACATTTTGAACACACCAAACAAGGGGAAGCCTTGGAGAACCTTCTGGCCTCCTTTAACCTCTATGAATCAAGTTGTTGTCCAGAGGGCACTACATCCTTAACGTTTAAAGGGAAAGACACAGGATCAGTTATAGATTACATCTTTTTATCATGTTTTGTTTTGTCCTCGATCCTAAGTTATAGGGTAGAAGACTCTATTTTTAGTGACCATAACCCCGTGATAATAGAGGTCGCTCTTGGGGGGTTATTGGATTTTAAAGACATTGATGCACAATGCGCCATGGACCTGAATACAAAAGACCAGGGTAGGAGGTTGGACTGGTAGCCCGATGTGCCTTTGCTATGTCTCAAGATATGTGCTCCAGTGGATTTTGAGTAATTTAAGTTCAAAAAAATATATATATCTATAAGCGCGCCTCGGTACGCGCACCGGGGCGCGCACCAGCGCGCTACGCGAGTTTGGGAGCGGAAAGCTGATTGGCTCTCGGGTGTCTGTGAACATTCCAAACAGTCCGGAGCGGCCGCCATCTTGTGTCTCGGTAGGATCGAGACACAAGAGGTGGCTAAAACAAAGGGGGAAATGACCAAAAGGGGGCAGGGTAGACCCCCCTTTACCCCCTAGGTTTGATGTGGGGGCCATAAAAGGGCCCTGGGGGGCAAACAAAATATTTATTTTTTTCCGATTTTCGCGGGGGGAGTGCCCGGTACGCGCACCGGGGAGCGTACCATGGAAAAAAAAGAATGACAGAGTTTTTTAAAAATGTAGCTTTTTTTTATAAATTGGAGGTAGTTCTAAAAAGAACTGTTTTTTTATTCTTTTTGTTGTTTTATATTTTTTATTGTTTTTTTGAACATTTTTTACTTTTTTTGGCTTTCATGAACAATTTTATATTTTTTTGTATTTTTTATGGGGACAAACAAAAAACAGGGAATTGTAAACGGCTCAACTGGAGCAAAAAAAATCAGGAAAAAATTAAGGCTTCTTTTTGCACTCGTGGTTGTCTCCAGCATGGTTGATCAATTTGATGCTTTGTTCTCCATAGGAAATTGTAGTCCCACAATATATACAAATTATTTTAAAATCTCCAAACTGGGTTTGGATGTTTGGGACCATCTCCCTTGCCTCTGGACCCGATGGAGGGGGTTGTTTGCTTTTGGAGGTGCTGGGAGAAGATTGGGGAGGGTTTCTGGTCAGTTCTCTGACCTCTGCCACAGAATAGTTGTTGGGATGCCTGCGTTGCATGTGGCGAATCATGGTATTATTATCAAAAGAATACTTTTTGGCAGGGTTCCCCCTGGAAAGTACAGTGCCAAGGATCAGACATGTCACTTTTGGCGCATTGACTTTCTTTAGGCCCCTTAGGATTTTAAAAAACTTCCACACAATTTGCTCTCTTGGTTTATAGGGGGGATTATCTTCAGGCAGGAACTGCCTCTCCTCCTCCTCCTCCTCCTCCTCCTCCTCTTCTTCTTCACCACCAGTATGGTGTTGTGGTGGTCCTTGTGGTGGTGGTGGTGGTGGTGGTGCAGATGCTCCTTCTGCTACTGTAGCCATTTCTCAATGAATACAAACAGGTCTTCCTCAGTCAAAGAACAAAGTAAGAATGAGGAAAAAAGTTGGGGGCTTTCATCATTTGGAAAACAAAACTGTTCTGAACCAATGAAAAGTGTTATTTTCAGGTCACATTACCCGACGCGCTTACGCTACGCGCCCAGGGGCGCGCACCGGGGCGCGTAGCGTAAGCACATCGGGGCGCGCCCATGGGCGCTTACGTTGCGCGATCGTATGCGCTCGGGCGCTTCCGGGTGCGCTTACGCTGTGCGTCATAAGACGCATCACACGGCTACGCGATACGTCACGATGATCTTCTCGTTCGCGGCAATAGCGCTAACGGGACGCTCACCGGTATGCGCACCGGGGCGCGCAGCAACTGCGCTTACCGGTGCGCTCACCGGTACGCGCACCGGGAGCACACCAGAGCAAAAAATATACATAAAAAAATAGTAGTACATAAATATACAATATAAAATTCATTATAAAAAATATTATATTTCATAGCTATAGAGATTTGCTATTAAAAAACATTTGAAATGTACTGAAAAAAACATAGGTTTGAGGCCCTATATATAGTTAGGAATTAGTATTTACAAAACCTATGAAATTCACTGAAAAAACCATAGGTTTCACACAAGTTATAGTTAGGAATTAGCATTTAAAAAACCTATTAAATTCACTGAAAAAACCATAGGTTTGACACCAGTTATAGTTAGCTGGAAATTTTACTGACATAAAACCATTGAAATTCCCACGTTATAGTTAGTTGGACTCACTATAACTTGCGCGCATGCAATGCACTGCTGATGACGTCACATATTACATCACTCATAACATGGTCAGTGACATCACTCATGACATCACTGATGACACCATCCTTGTGACAGAGTGACAGATCTCCTTTCAGTGTAATGTAACCCTTGAAACACATATTCAAAAATAGAAACTAAAATGTTTAAAAAAATGGAGATACCCATACGAGTTACAACAACCAATTCAGTAATTCCACCATCTATATACACATCCACTCATTCACCAACAGTTCTATATAATCACTCATACATATAGTCACTCATCATATGTAGTGATACACCTATACATCCTGTTACACACCAACAGTCATCCAAAAGTTACTCACACACATACTCACACATGCAAATAAAATATTGAACATCCATTTATTTGCATATACAGCTATACACACACTACCACTTTACTTCTAAGGAAACTTACACATACTTACTCTCTTAAACAATCACTTATAGAAACACATACTAATTTAAACAGGAACTCTTACAATCTCTCACTCTCACATATACTCACTTACATACATCAATACTCACATATACTAGATTAAAACATATGTAGTTACTGATAAAGACACTAGTGAGACAGTCATTCACTCACTAACACACACACATACACACTCATCCACCCATACAGTCCTGCACATATGCTGTCTTCAAAACACATACAAACAGTAAGTCAGTCATTGATGCATCTATGTGTTAAGTAATACCCCCACCAAACCATACAGACCTTTACATATACATATATAAAACATATTTATTTTTCAGAAAGTCACACATTCACTGGATGGTGTCATCAGTGATGTCATGAGTGATGTCACTGACCATGTCATGAGTGATGTAATATGTGACGTCATCAGCATTGCATTGCAGGCGCGCACGTTATAGTGAGTCCAACTAACTATAACGTGGGAATTTCAATGGTTTTATGTCAGTAAAATTTCCAGCTAACTATAACTGGTGTCAAACCTATGGTTTTTTCAGTGAATATATATATATATATATACACACACGCACCCACACACACCACTCACAAGGATGCACACATGTATACGGAAACACACACAAATACACATGTTTATATTAATATAATATCCCTAAAGTTCCGATCCCTTCTGCAGAAAGCAGTGCGCTCATGGGCCGAAAGCATCAGTCTTTGTAGAGTTGACAGACGTATAGTTAACATGCCCCTTTTCGAAATCAGAACACATTGTCCCTGTCACAAGCAATGGGTGTGTTTATTATCGAAAGTTCTCAGTCCATTGCAAGCTAGTGGCCTGCACTAAGAGAGATGAGCTGCATGCCGTTTTAGCATTAAATTACCTTTCCAATTGACTTCATGCTCACACACTGAGTCATTTTCTTGCTCCTTGCCAACTGCTTAACTCGGGTATTCAAAAAGAAACTCGTAACTGAGCGCGGACTGTCTTAAATGACTGAAGAGGTGGTCGCGAAAATATCAATCGGAGTATTTAATTTGGCCCGTTTTGCCCTTGATAAAAAATATAGTACAACTCAGGGCGTGTTCCATCCCACTACTTTAAAAAAATAAGAAGTGTTTTGTTCTTCTGATATTCGGGAAGAGATGTAATCTATAGGACTAAGAAATCGGTTGTAGGGGTATGAGAAATTCACGTGATTATCTTTCGTGTAATTGCTAAATATTTTGCAAAGGTATGCATAATTACTTGAATTGGATATCGGTCATTTCGTGCTACATTTTAGCAGGTTGTGTATCCTTGTGTCAATTTTTAGTGAGAGGATACTTTTAAACAAAAACCACAGTGAACAACAGATGCTTGTGTTCTGCTGTTCCTGTGCATTTGATGTACATTTTTAGCACGAGTGGTGCAATTTGTAGTAAATTGTGACTTTGAATGGCTTGTAATTACACGAAGTGGCACGATGGCGTAGTTTTGAGTAACTAACTGAATGCGAAAATTCCAACATTATGCGCATTCCGCCAACATACGTCACTTTTCCCATGTTAAAAATGACGCAAAAGGGGCGCAAGGGGCTTGTAAATCTGCCCCTTAAAATTTTGCCCAGACCTAATCAGTTGCCTGGAAGCTGGGATCAGTACATTATTGGTTGCGTCAAAAACATTTGAGTACTGGTATCAAGGAGTTTATTTACAAGCCCCTTGTGCCACTGGTACATCACTTTTTCCCATATTAAAAGTGACGCACTGGCGATGCAAGGGGCTTGTAAAAAAGCCCCTCAGTGTGTCTCAGGGAATGCCATGACACACGTTCCCAAAGAGCTATTGAAAGACCCGAAAATTCACAACATACTCACCCTGACTTCAGAACCATGAATATACCTCAGAAGGTATTATTAATCACAGCTGTTGGACAACTTTGATTGCAGCCCCAGCGTGGGACAAAAAATTTGCAATATATATTACACATACATATACATGAGGTCCACTGGAATTATGTGGTTCTGTGGTGTTTTCGCATAATTATAGATGTACAGCTATCAGCTGCAGCATAATCTGCAGATTTTAACAAAACAAAATATTTTTAGCTGAAATAGTTCAGAAGTTACTAAACACGCAGCGGCAAGTGTTACCGCACAGTGGAAGAACCTTTGCAATAGTTGACTGGTCACTTTTCGGTTGCTTATTGCAATATTTGGGCATTAACATGAAGGGCAACTAATGCTCAGACAATGTTATCAAGTGTAAAAATGAAAAAAATGAAGTAAAATGTGCCACATTATGACACATTATTTGCCTTTCTTGCTGCATAATTTACTCAATCCTGCCACATAATGTTTCCCTCCCTTGCCACATAATTCTAGTTGCCCTGTTTTATAAATGTATTTTTTGCCATGTATATTTACAAAAACTACACACATCCATCGAAGGTTTGTGAATACAGTGCTTTTTATTAGACAATAAAGCCCGTTTTACTTTAGTTGAAAAATAACAACACTTTGCTTAGCGTGCATCAACTTGAATCTTGATCACTGACTATGATTAGTTTTGTGATAAAAGGATCTGAAGCCCACACAAGGTGGCGTGCTTCATCATAGGATGCCCTTTCACCAGCAACTACTTTTGGTTGGGGTACTTATCCAGATCTCTTATTGTGAACAGATTTTGTTTGGCATGTGAGAATGGTTGCTTAAAATTATTTGAAGTATGAAAGACATATACTAATTTATTAGATTTTAATTCCTGCTTCCATAAGGTTAAGTACTAAAGAGGCAGTATAGGGTGAATTTTACAGGGTTACTGTATCTGAGACCGTTGGAATCTGGTTACCTTCCAGATCATGTTCTCGGATCCAGCCGTCAAGATCTGGCTACTTTTCCTAGGATTAGGAAGCGTCACCAGGGTGGCCAGGCATTTGCGTTTGTTGCTCCTGAACTTTGGACTGATGTGCCACATTCACTGAGAGCCTTTGCCGGGACCGGTTTTCGTCCGATTTTGGTACAGGGCCGATTTTGCAGCTAGGCTGCTAAAACGGCCCTGTAACAAAAACGGCCCCCAGGGGCCCAAAACCGGCTCTCACCCGTGCGGCGCACTGGGGGATTGCCCGGGCCCGCTATTGCCAGTCCGGACCTGCTCACAGTGTTTCAGAAGCAGCTAGAAACGGGGCTGTTCCCTTCTACATATTTGGTATTGTCCTACTACTACTACTAATAATAATAATAATAATAAGGAAACCTCCTTCATATTTGTGGTGGTGAAATGGAATGCATGACGGAAGCACGGATTCCATTGTAACGCATGCTGTTACAATTCAGCCGTTCACTTAAATGGATGCTTATAGCTGATAAATCAATACACCTTTATGGTAAGACACACATTTAGGGATCAGTCTTATGCACTGCTACAGCTGTTCAAGCCTCATTAGGAAACTTTTTCTATTTTTCTATTTTTACTCCTTTATCAGTCCTTCTGCACAGGATTTAGCCTGTGACTAGCAACACTTAGAATCGTTCAGAAACACACCCTCATGTGCGTTTTTATCCATTTTTAAAAGTAAATAGAGACAAGAAAATAGATGCTTTTCTGTCTGTATTTTTCTGTAAAAACCAGTAAAAATGTAAAACTGGAAGCCTTACTTATATTCTCCGTGAGCCTGTCAATGTCATGAAACTTTAGGGTAATATTCCCCGTATCAGTGATAGTTAAGATCCACATCAACAGAGGTGAACGATCAGCGGCGTTTCCTCTGCTAAGGTGGGAGGAGCGCCACCCACCGCACTTTGGGGCATATTTACAATAACTGGCGCATCCCTGCATATCAGCAGGGTGCGCCAGTTATTGTGCGCCACATCTCCGCCATCATGGATGCGCCGCATTTACAATGCGGCGCACCATGGGGCAAAAACGGCACAGATGCGTGACGCATCTGTGCCGTAAAAGTGGCGCATTGCTGGAGTTGTGTCGCAAGCGCGACACAGCTCCAGCAATGCTCTGGGCCCTATCTAGTTAATGCTGCATCAATCCTTATGCCTGCTTCAGGCAGGCGCAGGGTTTTGACGCAGCATGGGCCTAAAAGTGACTGAGTGAAATCTTGTAGATTTCACTCAGCCACTTTTTGGAGGTGTTCCTGCACCGGAAATCCCCCCCCCTGCGATGGAACGCCTCCTTCTGGCGCAGGGCTTTACAACGTGACGCATCTGGGAGATGCGTCACGTTGTATATACCCCGCACCATGGCGCATCTTTTGCGCCGCCGCTGCGTCACAAAGTGACGCAACTGCGGCGTAAAAGAGGAGCAAGGGGCTTGTAAATCTGCCTCTATGAGCGGTGCAAAAAGGAAACAACCTTTGATGTTTCATTCATATTTGGGCACAGACTGATGCTGTCTGTGGGTCTGTGTCTGACATACATTGACCATGTCAGGCTAAGGGCTTTACCACAGAAGACGGGTTTTGGTTCCGTTACGAACACCTGAGGTCAACTGAGGTCCAACATGTAGCATAACAACCCGACACATTACCATACGTCGGTGTCGGAACTGCCAACCCATCCCTGCCTCTGCAGCCCCCCCTGCCATCCACTCCACACCCATGTCAAGTTAGGGGGACAGACTGTGACATGGCTCACCATCTTCACATCCTGCACAGGTACCACCTGTCTCAGCAGCTAGCACCATGTCACATATGGAGGCCTGGGTCTGGCTGCCGTAGCCACTCCCCATGTATATGTATGTATGTATTGGTTTTTATATAGCGAAAACCTAGCTTGGAAGCAGCGGAGCACTGTTCACTGCATGGGATAGGAGCTGGAGATGATCTACAAAATTGTTTAGTGATTACACAAACACATGTCGCAATTTATATTTCACTTTTTTTAGTCACAAGGATATTGCATGATTTGCCCAGAATCTCATGATGTGCTGAGGCCAGGATTCGAAACCCTAGGTTCCAAAGTTAGCAGCTCTAGACACTAGGTCAAATCACCTCACTTCCCCTCCTCCCTACCTTAGCTCACCCCATGCTGGTAGGCCATCTATTACCAGGAGCTCAGCACCAGATGGCAGTGACTCAGTCAGTGTCAGACATGAGGGCCAGACTGTGCTGCAGGTGGAGTGCTTGAATCAGCATGGATCAGACAGTGACACACTTTAAAATGATTTGCAAACACGTTGTTTTAAAGTGTGATTACTGTGACAGGCTGGACAGCACAGTTGACTGAAAACCGGTCACACTTCCAGCCAACAAGTCATGGCCTTTTTACCAGCCAGTTGCACATGTGCTCAGCAGGGCCGGACTGAGAATCCAAAGCAGCTGTCACACATTTTGTCAAAAACTGTCATCAAAAGAACCTGATCACTAGAAAGGCTGGTTTGTGGTGGGGCAGCGGGTGTTAGAAATAGGGTTTCTGGTTGGCTAGAGTATACACATAACCAGGCAGAACCCACCACTCTAGTTAGGGTCAGGAAGGTACACACAGAAGATAACCCCTGCTCAGCCCCTTGGTAGCTTGGCAGGGCAGTGAGGCTTATCCCAGAGGCAAAATAAAGCATTTGCGCAACACACACACCCCAGTGACACACTAGGCACACCACAAAAGAGACTCCACACAAGGTTATATCAAAATATCCTTTGTATTGCACATAAAACACATCAGACCATAATCACATAAATGACTGTGTCACTAGGCACTTGTCATGACGTCACATAGATCACGAAAATCACTTTGCCATAGGTTAATTGTCATATCATTGCAATGTAGTGCAATCCAGTAATTTTTTATAGATTGCACATGTCACAAAAACCTTCAGTACCATGGGAGACTGGCAAGGCCGCCTTCAGCATGCTCTTTTCTTTGGTTCATCCAGGAGGCTGGGTCCCGCCCACCAGTGGCATCTGTGTTGCTCGGTAACGCGGGGGCTATGCCCTCAAGTGCTGCTCTACCTTGAGGGTAGCCAGATTGTGCTGTGGTGTCTGCAACGCAACCCCCCTGCATGGGCCGCAGCTGCAAGAAGGCAGAGAAGGGTGGGCGTGGCCTCCCAAGCTGGGCTCCAGCCACTGTAGGATGCAAGCGGGGATCCTCGTCTCTTCCTTGAGTCGGACCTCCCTCGCAGTTATTTTGTGTCTTTCCTCACAAGTAGCGCTCATCGGGCGCTGGACAATATAATGAGCACTTCTCACACACTTTCACTTCTAGACCATAATGACAAAGGAAGCACCCTCAAGTGCTCCACATGCTTTGTCAAAGTGAGCATGGGGAAGAACCCAAAGAAATAAAGCGATCTCCAGGCAATAAGCTGGCAAGGACAAGGGGCGATAAGAGCACACCTTGGAGAGCACGGGGGCACACCATCAGGGTGCAGGCAGGCCAGCACAAGGTCCTCAAAGCAACGTGGCAGTCCTTATTTCAGTCCCACAGGCAGCAGGTTAGCACTTTCAGAGTAATCAAGTTCTAAGATGGTTCCTCCTGGCAGTCCAGAAGTCCTCTGGTGTAGTATGTAGAGCCAGCAGCGTACGGTTACAAGTCCCACGAGGTGTCCAAAATCATGGGGTCAGAGCCCCTGAACTTTTAGTGCAAAACTCTTTGTTCTGGGGGCACTTGAAACACTTTTCAGAAGTGCTCAACACCTCTATTCACATCCCAAGACCTGGCCCCAGATACACTACATGGGGACAGAGACAGAATTGTGACAATCAGGCACAGCCCTATTCAGGTGCAGGTGCAACAGCTCCCACCACTCTAAATTCAGACCAGGCCTATTCAGGTGCAAGGGAAACTCCTCCCACCACTCTAAATGTATCCAAGGTCTATTCAACCCACTGTGAAGTCACCCAGGAATGGCAGGACACACCTCACCCCCTTGTGACTGTCTAGAGTAAATGCACATCCCCTTCTCCTGTCAGTCTAAACCAGACAGTGAATACACATCCCTGCAGGGCACAAAGAGTCATAAGCTGACAAAAATGCGCACTTCTAAAAGTGACATTTCTAAAATATGAATAACAAATCGGCTTTCACCAAAAAGCAGGATTTATTACTACTATTCCAAACATACCAAACATGGCCACGCTAACACTTTCATATCAGAAATTACCACTGAAACACATATCAGGGAAGTACTAAAGCAAACCTATAAAAGGGCAGCCTCACAGCTGTGAGAAACCAAATAGGCTGTTTGTTCCTACCAGGACATGCTGCACAGCTAAGGCACATGTCCTATCTTTTACCTACACAACACCCTGCCCATACGGCTAGCTAGACCCTCACTTAGGGATGCTGGGGACAGACGCCCTTCCAAGTTCTCCTGACAGTAGGGGATCCCCCTCAGCAGATGGCCTTCCAGTATAGATTAGGCTCCTCTCCTGGCGTTCACTCATGGAACCAACCAGGCTCTGGCATTTGGGCTTTGGGCACTCTGTGACTCTGCCCGACCCACCCCTCCTCCTCACCCAAGAACGGACATGGGAACCTCTACTCATCCCACTCCACTGGAACCTTTCTGGGCTAGCACAAACCTTTCCCACCACCCTTGGTAGGGAAAAACCTGAGCCACTCCCTTTAGAATCACACCCAAATGCCTTTCCAGACCCTCTGGCTTTCACCCAGAGGTCTGCCGCCTGTGCAAGTTCCCTGGGATCAAAGAACTTACACTCCAACAGGTGTTGGCGTAGCCTAGAAAACAACAATGCAACATGTGCTCCCTGATAATCAGATTAAACAGCCCTTCAAAATTGTTTCCTGTACTACCCTTCATCAAACCCTCCAGTGCATCACAACAATCTTCCACAAACTCCCGCCACGACTGGTCAGACAGTTTCCGACTGGCCCTGAACCTATACCCTTCAGGTGTGATACTACCTACACTGGACACAACATTGCTGACACCACTGGGTTCCACCCTCACTGGTGAAACCAGAACACTGAAATTACACTCAAGGGAAAACCTTTCCTCATGAACTTGTTTCTCTCTGTCAAAATCCCGTTTGGAATGGGGGTATCTAGTTGGTAGAGGTAGGCACTTTTGTCCAAATAGGGACCCTTGCTTCTAGTCAGAGTAAGGGGGATGCACACAACAGATAAACACTGCTCACCCCCTGGGTAGCTTTGCACGAGCAGACAGACTAATCACAAAGTCAATGTGTGAAGTATTTGCACCCAAAACTCACAGAAATACAGCGATAACACCACAAAAGAACACCACACCAGTTTAGAAAATAAAGTATCTTTCTCTAAACTCAACAAGACCAAAACCATAAAAATCCAACATACATGTAATAAGAATGTGACTTTTAAATGTTTCAAACAACTTAGTCCATACAAAACTATGGATGCGTGATTTCTCTCAAAGCACCTGTAGTTGCAACAAAATTTACAAAGCCAAACAGCCACAGATATGGGAAGCATCGAAAAACAAAGAGATGTGTCAGTTCCTGAGACCCTGGGGAGGCGATACGACAGTTCTGCTACACGCAGGAGAAGTGATGCGTCGAATCCGGTCTATAGGGGGAAGCTATGCGTCAATTCCGAGATGGTTCTGGTCCACAGGTGATGCGTCTGGAAAACATGCCGCACAGGTACGATGCATAGAAATCCGGGATGCATGAGCGATCGATGCGGCGACATCGAGCGGCGCTGCATTGGTTTCTTCAGCCACGATCCCTTAATGCTTCGGTTTGTGCAGCGGCGACAGGCACTGCGGTGGTTTCGGCAGTGGTGCAGCGATGCGTGGAGATTCTTCTCGCAACGCAGTGCTGCGTCAGGAAAACTGCCACAAGAAGAGCGATGTGTCGATTTTCATGTATTTGCATTGCTTTTCCAACTCCCAAAAGCAGGGACAACCTCCAGAGGCCCTACACAATCACAGGTACCTCTTGGCAGGTTTCCCAGCAAGGAAGTTCATGGGAGCTGGGTATAAAGTCTTTGTTTCCCTGAGACTTCAGAACAGAAGGCCAGCACACACAGGCCCTTGGAGATCTTCCTCAAGCAGGGGAAAAACACACAGCAAAGTCCTTGTCCTTCCTTGGCAGAATCAGCAACTGCAGGCCAACCCCAGACAGCACATAGCAAAGGGGCAGTATTTCTCCCTTAGTTTCAGCAGCTCTTATGCTTGGCAAAGATTCCTCTTGGATCCCAGAAATGATCTAAAGTTCTGGGCTTTTAGGTCTAATACTTATACCTCAAAATGTCTTTGTTCGGTTTGTGCAAGGGTCCCTGAGCCCAGTCAAAACCAGTTCTGTCCTCACTGGTGCAATATGACCACAGGGGGTGTAGACAGCATTGTCAAGGGAGACAGGCCCTATTTAGGTGCAAAGAAATCTCCTCCCAGCCAAGGTCTATTCAGCTCAGCTCTGAGTGATCCAAGAAGGGCCAGGCACAACTTAACCCCTAGTGGCTGTCTACAGTGAATGCACAACCCCAGCACCTGTCACTCCAAAACCAGACAGTCAATACATAAACAAGCAGAGGCACATAGAATGGTTAAACAAAAAAATGCCTACTTTCTAAAAGTGTATTAGGAAAAAGAGCACTCCTCTTGGACTCCCACTGTAGCACTGCGAAAGGAGGGAATTTATCCCACCAATCTATTCAATTAATCCAAGTTCTCCAATATAAACTCGTATTCATGTCTCTTTTGTTGTCCAGTATTAAATCCATATACTCTTATCATTTTCATCACAATGGAGACAGTAGATCGAATATGTACTATTTATTAACATCTTTCAGATACCAGATGTACGCCAATCCAGGCTTAATACAGAGGTACGTCCATATCCATCACAGTATGAAGTAAACACGCTTGATAAATACACAATGCATTTCAAGCCTTCTTGGCTCTTTGTCAGGGGTCACTAGAACAAATGTGATAAGCAGTTTAAGTACACTTGTAGTTATGCTTGAATGTAAAAACACCAGCTATATACAGCGAACCCATAACCAGTTCATATCCTAATTAAACGTGATTAACAAGCTCTTGATTTTTACCCAATGTATCTCCCAATTTCACCCGCAGTTATTATTATCCACCGTGTTCTATATACTTGTAAAACTTTATACCTTCATTTTCACCATAAAGCACGTTATCCTGCTCATAAGTCCTCCCCTCTTGTAATCCCAACCAGATTCATGCCTTTCAAAATACTGTCTTCCTCAAAACAGGCCCCTCCTATTATGCTTGGTTAACACGTTACTTCTACCAATCATTTATCTGAATTGTCAACTATGTGACCCTTCTGATAACCTAACGTAATGTGGTTTGATTCTCCAACTGTTACTGCAAATTACCTCCGTTACTGTGATTACCCTCAATGTTCTATAAATGCACGAAACATCGTGCCTTTCATTTTTCCACAAAACGCATTGTCTTTTTCATAAGTCATCCCCTGTTCTATTCCCCATTTCATTCTATCACCTCAACTACCCTCCTTCTACCAAATTCCAGATTTTTACCGTTCAAGTAGCGTTCTCGTTCAGGACTCCTACGCCTCTTGCCATACTCCATTAACATACTGCTTCATCCTCCTTCCCATCATTAGTACCAGCTGTGTTCCCTCTCCCTTTTGTTTCACAAGCTAACATCATGTGACTCTAGTCCTCGATTTCTCCTCCCAAACATCTCTGTGACTCTAACAAAAAACTCACATTCCCATAATCCACCTCTCTCCCCAACTATCGGATCGTTTGCATGCGTGTACAACAAACTAATATATGCTCATGTAAAATTCTCAAACATCCACTCTCCCGCATGTTTTATGAAAATACCACTACTATTTGGATCTAAACCTGTGCAGTCAACCCAAATGGTGCACTTGACAAATACGTGCGCTTTCATAATCATTATTAGTACCGAAAAGACTGAAAAACAGAAAAAAGTGTAAAAACATAAAAAGACCCCAGTTTATGGCTGCGATATTAATCATTTTAAACAGTTCATATTGATCGTCCAAGAGTGTTCTAGGGCTTGACTTCATATCTTCTGTCTCCGTGGTGACGTTTTCGTTACTCAATCCATTTCTCATTTGTCAACCATCCATCGTAGCAATAGGATGCAAGGCTCCAGGAGGCGATAGTTGCGAAGCCAGAAACATGTAGAAAGGTGCTTGCACTCCTTCCCTTTAACTTACTCCAAAATTCAAAACTTATTTATATGTGCGTGTGTGCAGTGTCCGTGGATCGCCAACCACAGTCAATACATATGTATTAAGAAAAATAGCACTCCTCTTGCACTCCCACTGTAGCACTGCGAAAGGAGGGAATTTATCCCACCAATATATTCAATTAATACAAGTACTCCAATATAAACTCGTATTCATGTCTCTTTTGTTTTCCAGTATTAAATCCATATACTCTTATCATTTTCATCACAACGGAGACAGTATGATGGAATATGTACTATTTAATAACATCTTTCAGATACCAGTTGTACCCCAATCCAGGCTTAATACTGAGGTACGTCCATATCCCCCACAGTATGAAGTAAACACGCTCGATAAATACCCAATGCATTTCAAGCCTTCTTGGCTCTTCGTCAGGGGTTACTAGAACAAATGTGATAAGCAGTTTAAGTACACTTGCAATTAATGCTTGAATGTAAAAACACCAGCTATATACAGCAAATCCATAACCAGTTCATATCCTAATTAAACGTGATTCACAAGCTCTTCATTTTTACCCAATGTATCTTCCAATTTTACCCGCAGTTATAATTATCCACCGTGTTCTATATACTTGTAAAACTTTATACCTTCATTTTCACCATAAAGCACGTTATCCTGCTCATGAGTCCTCCCCTCTTGTACTCCCAACCAGATTTATGCCTTTCAAAGTACTGTCTTCCTCAAAACAGGCCCCTCCTATTATGCTTGATTAACACGTTACTTCTACCAATCATTTATCTGAATTATCTACTATGTGACCCTTCTGATAACCTAACGTAATGTGGTTTGATTCCCCAACTGTTACTGCAAATTATCTCCGTAACTGTGATTACCCTCAATGTTTTATAAAAGCACGAAACATTGTGCCTTTCATTTTTCCACAAAACGCATTGTCTTATTCATAAATCATCCCCTGTTCTAATCCCCATTTCATTCTATCACCTCAACTACCCTCCTTCTACCATATTCCAGATTTTTACCGTTCAACTGTTACTGCAAATTACCTCCATAACTGTGATTACCCTCAATGTTCTATAAAAGCACGAAACATCCCAATTTCACCCGCAGTTATAATGATCCACCGTGTTCTATATACTTGTAAAACTTTATACCTTCATTTTCACCGTAAAGCACGTTATCCTTAACACATCCTACAGTGGGAGTGCAAGAGGAGTGCTCCTTTTCCTAATACATATGTATTGACTGTGGTTGGCGATCCACGGACACTGCACGCACGCACATATAAATACATTTTGAATTTTGGAGTAATTTAAAGGGAAGGAGTGCAAGCACCTTTCTACATGTTTCTTGCTTCGCAACTATCGCCTCCTGGAGCATTGCACCCTATTGCTACTGCTAACGCGGGATTACTGGTTACTAGTTACCTTACCAGCTCCCAAACCAAGTCGACTGGATCGTTGGTACCTGTCATTGAGTAAAAGGCAATCTAACAATAGGTCAATCAATTAAGAACTTACACCACTCTAAATGACTACTGACCAGGATTAAGTTTCGAAGATTTAATATAAAGTCAAAGATAACTGAAGATACAAACTTCTCAAGATGAGATTCAAAAGATAAACCGGTATCACTATGAACATAAACTCTTTGAATAGTCTGAGTCTGCAAAACAGAATAATGAGTACAAGTTCGAATATCATGAGCGTTGCCAAAATGGATACAAGTTGCAACCTCAAAGTCATTACAGAAAAGAAAATTCAGGTTAATCTGTCCCTACACTACACTAAGTGACATCCCTACTTAACAAGATCTTTACCCCTCTAGGTGTCAGCCGTGATGACTTCCTAAGAAGATCACGCACTTCTCTTTGTCTCTTCTCTGATAATGGGTCTCTCCTGATCAGCCTATCTGCCTACCCATCCGCTTCCTTAGGCTCCCAAAATCATCTGCTCTACTCTCCTCCCGGGTCGCTTTCCCTAATACCAAATCACATTTCCGATAGGAACGCCCCTTGCGACGCCCCTCACGTGGTACATCTTTGCGCGGTAAACTCCATGATGGTACTCTTCAAGACCCTCGTTAAAGTTGACCTTGGTTCCCAGGCTTCTTCTCCAGTGCGCCGATACCCCCTGAAATTCCTGAAGACTCCTACAGGCCTGCGCCAAGCGCCACTGAACAAAGCCCCTTTCATTCTAACTGATTAGGACCCTCGCACCTGCATACAGATCGTCCTGCAGTGGGCCTCAAATTCCAGACTCCACCATATCTATAGGTCGTAAAGCACATACAAAGCTCTGTGCTGGACACCTCTCGACTTCTCCTCTAACGAGCACATGGCACATCAAAGGAGATGACATTATCAGTACAGGCCTCCTTGATTTACATGAAGCGGGTCCCTGCACTCTAAAACATTTCTTGATTTAAACAGCATTCTTAACTAACATACATTTCTTAAAGCAACACATCTATAAAGCATATATTCCCATACTAAATTCGATAATACAATTTTGAAAGAACCACGTTAACCCCACCTCACATTATTTTAGCAGCACGTTTAGATTTTCTGTGAATTGCCATGAGGCCTACACAATATACTGGATTGCAAGTTTCCACTTAACTCTTACATGATTCCTTTAACATGAGAACGTGAGGTTTTCATATTCCTTCCAACATTTCTACATTAATCTCACACGGTTATGATTATTGTTACTCTACTTAAACATTCTATACATTTCACTACTGAATATAAGACACTCTGTGTATTTCACTTCTAGATATAAAACACTCGTGTGCAAAGCATGTTTAAACTAACTACGTGCTTGTAAATATGGTGCACTTATACATTTTTCAGACTTGTGCTCTCTCAATCCCCCCTTTGATGACCTTCAGGGGTCATCACCATCAAAACAACATCACAAAATGTAGAACCCTTCAAAGTGAAGTCGTGGCAGTGCCACCTCTTTTCATTGTCTCCAATGCCTTCAGGCTCCTATATTGAGTATCCTGCATCGCTGTCAACTTTCTCTCCTGTTTTCTCATAGATCTCTGCAACCTATTTGCTCTATACCACTGATACAAACGCACCAATCCCCATAAAGTGATTACACAAATCACAATTATGATGATGGGTTTCAGTATGTACCAAACGATACTCTTTCCTAGGTTGGCAAACCAACCTCCAACTTTCCCCATTCCATGACCTACTTTTTCCCACACGTTGACCTTTGCCAGATCCTCAATTTCATGGTGAATTGCAGTGATGTTTCGTATGTACTTCTCTAGAGGTTTTGAATTGTCCGGAATGTAAGTGCAGCACTCCTGGACCTTCAAAGCCTTACAGACTCCTCCCTCTTTAGCTAACAGAACGTCTAAAGCAAGTCGGTTCTGAAGAACCATTGCCCTAATTGATTGCATCTCACCTTCCACCAGCATCAATGATCTAGCAGTACTGGCAGATAGCCTATCTACGACTGTAGCTAATCTCCTGATCTTAATGTCATTCAGTATCAATCCCAAAAATGGAAATACCACCCCAAATACATCTCCAACTACTTCTTCAGCGGCAAGGTCTCTTCTCCCCCTAGGTTGTTTTCCTCTCTTTGTTGTCTCTAAATCCTCAGCATGGTATATTTTGGGAAAGACAATCGCTAAATAGCATGAACCATACCAATTATCTGGTAATCTCACATAGGCATTTCTTCCACACACAAAATATACATTTGGTATGGCTTGCATTTCTTTCAAAAAGTCCTTGGAGTAATACTCCAACTGGAAAGCATGTTCACAACTAACTTCCCCTACAAACAAATTTTCATAATAGGAAGAACTTCTGTGAATACATAGTTTCCCCCTTTTCTCTTTGTCTAGAGCAATTGGACCCTTGCTACCCTTCCTTTGGTGTTCCCTTTCCTCTTTGGTCCAATCTGTCTCCCAATGTCCTGAAGCTTTCTGAATATTCTGCCTTCTGTATCGAGTATCCACCTGCCCTATAAACTTCTTCTCAATTTCTGATACTTGACAAGTCAGATTATTTCTTCGGGCATGTGATGTGTCTATCGTTCTCCATGGAAGAAACCATTTCTGTAATCTGTCTTCACTCTTGTAATAGTCCCACTTGTTTAAATGCTTGTAATTTGGAACCTCTGGCAATGTCGAGTCGAAATTCGAGAAATAATACTCGAATCCTTCTCGTCCATAGAATATGCTCAACAACAAACTGCATGTGATTCCATATGTCAATGGAAGATGATGGTATCTGATACCCTCATCCACAGAAGCTGGTAACTGCATACAAACGTAGCAATTCTTCGCCTCCATGACATCAATGTACTCGTAAAGTAATTTTGCATAAGCATTTGACCTGAAATTTCCCTGGGACTCGTCTGTGTGTAACCTTTTTATTTCTGCATCTAACAACGCTTTGTCTTTATCATTGATGTTTCCCTTATAATTAACAGTAGTAGTTCTCGGTGTTGACACTCCTTTGACTTCCCTGACTGCAGTTGCATCCCTCTCGTGTCCCACTATATATGAGACAGTAACCACTAAAACTATCAGGGAAATCACTACTCCTAACAATGTGCCAACTATACATTTTGCCCTGCGGTTCGGGTTGCCAGCCTCCATGTTCTCAAACAGTGTAGCTCTTGACGTTCTTCCAGCATTCACTTCTTCTTCTCTCTGAACAAAGTCTTTCTTTAAAACAATGTCTCTCTCTCTCTCTCTTTGGACTCTGAGAAGCTGACAATTTTCTCCGCAAAACAGTTTAAAGTCCTGTAGAAAACAGACAACCCTAGCCCTTCTCCATCCGCTAAAAGGAAACCCCTACCATTTTTTCTTCTTCCACTCGGCGCTAGGTTATCTTGCAGTAATTTTACAAAGTCCTTTCAAAAAGTCTTTTTGCAACAAAGTGTTAGTCCAAAACAATGAGCGCTCCAAGAACTTCCACTACTCGCTCAAGCATTTCTAACCGAAGGAGAGTCCCCTCCAATATTGGATATCGTGAACAGCAAACTGGAAAATCAACTGTCTCTAAAATCAATTTTCTTATCCCGCTCAGGAGAGGAGGGTAGACGATGTTGAGTGTCAGCAACCTTTCGGCCTCCACTCCTGGTAGCAGGAACAGTATTTGTACTGTGATGATCGGGTCAGTTCTGATCAGGTTCACTTCCCTGACCCTCCCGGTTCTGTGCCCCACCGACATCTGCAACGAGGTAGGTCCAATCAGGAGTAGAGTATCTTCTACTAGGCACTCGCACCCTCCTTGACCTTCTAGGACCCTCCTCGGCTTGATCCTGGGTATCTTCCTCCGGATCCGAGTCTTCGGATATAGGAGCAAGCGTTTCTTCCTGGGCCGACCTCAAACTTAGCCTCCTGTTTCTTTCCGGCCAAGTGGCAGCTCCAAGCCTTATTCTCCTATTTCTCGTCCTCACACTCGGTTCTTGATCGCTCCGGTACTGATCTGTTTCTGAATCGTATTCACTGCTACTCTCTCCTTCCGTTGCGTCTTCAGTCTCACTGCCGTCCTGTCTTCGCTCTTCGTCTGGATCCGATGCGTTCCCAACTTCTTCCGACACCCCCTCAGCTGTTTCGATCCCTTCTTGTGACTCTACTTCCACTTCTGGACTTTTGTCTGGGATAGGAGCTGTTTCCTCTAGAGGTGCTGGAACTCTTCGAGTATGGGATGCATGGATCCAATTTGGCAGCCCCCCGCACTTCACCGCGGTGTTCGTGATCAGGATTACCTGAAAGGGCCCACGCCAGCGAACATCTAGGCAGTTCTTCCGGACGTGCTTCTTGACCAACACCCAGTCTCCTGGGTTCAGGTCATGACACAGGTTCCTCGATGCTGGAACTTCAGCCGCATGCACCTGAAGGGACACAGAATGGATGGCGTCAGACAGTCCTTTACAATAATCCAAGATTAGATCATCTGTAATATTCAATAGGGCAGCAGTTGGAACCGTGGGAAGTCTCATGGCCCTCCCCATCAGAATCTCGTGTGGGGAGAGACCTGTCCTCCTGTCAGGGGTGCTGCGCATACTCATGAGCACTAAAGGAAGAGCATCTGGCCAACTCAAAGATGTGGATGCCACTACTTTAGCCAATCTATTCTTCAGAGTGCCGTTCACTTGTTCCACAATTCCTGAAGCTTCTGGTCGATAACTACAATGCAGTTTTTGATCAATCTTTAGAGTGGAGCACAACATCTTCACTACTTCGCTGTTAAAATGTTTTCCTCTGTCCGATTCCAGAGAGGCAGGCACCCCGAAGCGCGGTATCAACTCCCTGAGCAATAATTTAGCCACTGTGAGTGTATCGCACCTGCGTGTAGGGTACGCTTCAACCCATCTGGAAAATACGCATACAATCACCAACACATATCTAAGGCGATTAACTCTTGGCATTTCAATGAAATCTAGTTGCATTCTATTGAAAGGCCCCCCCCGACCTCCCAATGTGACTCAGTGTGACTGGTGTCCGTTTGCCTACGTTCAGTTGTTGGCAGGTAACACATCGCTTACATACTGATTCTGCTGCTATTCTAAATTTAGGGCAATACCAAGTTTGCCTAAACACTCTCATCATAGCATCTCTTCCTAGGTGCACTGGACCATGTATTTCTCTCGCCATGGGATTAGCTAATTCTTCAGGTAACACAGCCCTCCCATCTGCTGAAACCCAAAAATCCATTTCACTTCGCACACAACCTGCTGTTTCCCATGCCTTTTTCTCAGTTTCTGGTGCGTTCTCCTGCATTACCCTTAAATCTTCCCAGGTATCCACGGTCTCTAACATCATGCTCAATTCTGTCTTTTCTTCTGCACCTTCTATTTCCACCTTTGAGAAAGAATAATTTTGTTCCGCACAATAACGTGCGACTTCGTCAGCGTATCTGTTGCCTTGTGACACAAAATCTGTATTCTTAGTATGAGCTACACATTTTACTATTGCAATGTCAACTGGACCTTGTAATGCTTCTAACAACAATCGCACAAATTCTCCATTTCGAATGGGCGAACCAGAGGAGGTCATGTAACCTCTCTGAGACCACAACTGCCCGAAATCATGAACCACACCGAACCCATATTGGCTGTCCGTGTATATGGTGACTCTCTTTCCGTTTCCTGCTATGCAGGCACGAGTTAGGGCAATAATTTCTGCTACCTGTGCGGAATGTACTCCTTCCAGGCAAGCGGCTTCCACAACTCCAGTAATGGTACAAACAGCATAAGCTGCTCTCAACCGACCAGTATCGTCTCTTAAACATGAGCCATCAACAAAATAAATCTCATCAGGGTCAGACAATGGCTCATCCACAATATCTGGTCTGGGTTTCGTGCATAGTTCAGTCACATCAAGGCAATCGTGGTCTTCACATCCTTCGCCTTCTATTACAGTAGGTAATGGCATCAAAGTAGCAGGATTCAAGACAGAGCATCTCCTGAGTGTCACGTTCTCCGCGGCAAGAATAACTTGCTCGTAGCGCGTGAGCCTACTATTGGTCAGATGCTGCGTCTTCGTCCTGGTCATTAACAATTCAACTGAATGTGGTACATACACCACTACTGGATGTCCCATTACAATACTCTCGCTCCTTTCAATGCTGACACCCGTTGCAGCAACGGATTTGAGACATCCGGGCAACGCTGCGGCTACTGGATCTAACGTAGCCGAAAAATATGCAACTGGTCTACGGGCATTTCCGTGGGTCTGTGCCAAGACTGACAAAGCACATCCCTCTCTCTCACAGCAATAGAGTGAAAATGATTTCTCGTAATCGGGCATTCCCAGAGCCGGAGCACGACATAAATCGTCTCTCAGCTGCAAGAACGCCACCAGACATTCTTCGTCCCATGGTACCGGATCACTCACCTCCTTGTGCGTCAGTTTCTGTAAGGGCTTTGCTTTCAGTGAAAAGTTAACTATCCACTGTCGGCAGTAACCCACCATCCCTAAGAACATTCTAACTTCTCTCTGTGTTGTAGGCGCATTCATCTTCATTATCGCCTCAATCCTCTCTGGGGACACCTTGCGTTTTCCTTTTTCTAACCGGTGTCCCAAATACTGCACTTCAGTCAGACAATACTGTAACTTGCTCGGAGATACCTTATGTCCATTTTCAGCTAAATGGTTCAGTAAGGCAATTGAGTCTGCTTTACAGGCTTCCTCTGTCTCTGACGCAACAAGTAGGTCATCTATGTACTGGACCAGAACCGAGTTCTGGGGCAGTACTAGATTTTCGAGATTCTTTTTCAACAACTGGTTGAAGATAGATGGGCTGTCTGTGAACCCTTGTGGGATTCGACACCATGTTAAAACGCGATCTTCCATTTTAAAAGCGAAAAGATACCTGCTCTCTTCATCCAATGGGATTGAAAAGAAAGCCTGACAAAGATCTATCACTGTGAACCATTCTGCTTGACATGGTATTTGAAACAGTATCACTGATGGATTCGGTACCACGGGACAACATGAAACGACTATGTTGTTAATTTTTCGTAAATCCTGCACTATCCTGAATTTCCCACTAGGTTTCTGCAAACCCATAATCGGGGAGTTACAAGGACTACCCACGATTTCTTTCAGTATTCCCTGTTGAATCATTGACTCAATCACAGGTTTTATTCCTGCAATCGTTTCCTGGGACAATTTATATTGAGGCGTTCTTGGAAACTCGGCATTTGGTTTTACCAGTATTTTTACCGGTTCTACCCCTTTAATCAATCCTATTTCTTCTCCTGTGAAATCCCATACCTCTGACGCCACTGCATCTCTTAAGTCTTGGGGAAGATCTTCTACTGTCAGAGTAGGATATAATTCTACACAGGATTTTGAATTGGCCACCTGGAAAGTAGCATCATCGTCCGTAGTCTGTACCTCCACTCCTTGCGGGGTGCAGTATATTGTGCAGTTCAATTTGCACAACAAATCCCTTCCTAACAGACATACCGGACTCGAGTCACAAACCACAAACTGATGCTCGTTCATATGGTTTCCTATCTTCACAGACACTGGTTCTGTCAAGGGACTAGTCATTCTTTTATTTGCGACTCCTACCACCTGAATTGTTTCCCCTGACATCGGCAAGTCTGGAACCACCGCTGATCTCAGAGTTGATCGAGTAGCTCCAGTATCCACTAAGAACGTTGTAGGACACCCTGCCACTTCTGCCTCAACAAACGGCCCTCTTTGATCCACTTCTAAGACTGCCCCGAGGGTGCAGTCCTCCTCACTACTCACACGCTGTCCTGTCAATGGATCAATGTAA
Organism: Lissotriton helveticus; assembly: GCF_964261635.1. Taxonomy (NCBI): domain Eukaryota; kingdom Metazoa; phylum Chordata; class Amphibia; order Caudata; family Salamandridae; genus Lissotriton; species Lissotriton helveticus. Next base: position 898,234,359 of record NC_136065.1, on the reverse strand, counting down.
TAACACTTTTCTTCCTCGATAAAGAGAGGCATTTGTTTGAAGACCTTTCCCCCTGTCGATATTTTCGGTGGTTGTGGGAACTGGGCTCGTGAAGCCGAAGTCCCCCCTTTGGCCCCCTTGCTTCCTGTAACTGATACCTTTGGAGCTGGAACCTCCTGAATCTGCTCTTCGACTTCTAGCTCTCCATTTTCAGGGTTAAAGGGACACTCGCGTCGCCAATGTCCCACCTGATGACACTGGTGGCACTTTGTCGTTTTCTTTAGAGTGGCAAAGTCTACCCTAGGTCTCTGGCCTTCATCATTATCCCTGTTCTGACCATTTGACTTCCGTCCCATTGTCCCCGTTCCCTGTTTCTGCTGTCCGCCTTTCCCGGCTGACTGCATTTGTACCACCATCAATTTTTCCTTTAAATTCTTGGCTTTAGAATCTATTTCGTCACTACAGTATCTCGCATAACGTAGGATCTCATCTAGTGGTTTGTTTTGCCAACAAATTAAATGTTGCTGAATCATCAAACAAATATCAGGTCTCAACCCCAAAACAAACTTAGATACAAACTGTCCTATATCTTTGGGATCCATTACATCGAGTCCACTGTATTGCTTGAATGTTTTCAACAACCTCTCATAAAACTCATGAACGGTCTCTTTCGGTTCTTGTCTCGTCCGGTCTATTTTCACCCAATCTATATCCTGAGGTGGTACCTTATCTTTCAGCCAAGCTATTACCCTTTCATACTTTCGCATGACAATCTCGGACGGTCCATTAGTTCGAGCATCCCTCACTGGTTCAGTATTTGGCCATTCAACACTAGTCTTGCACGGGGTCCACAAATCAGATAGGACCACAATGTCAAACAACGTGTTCAAATCAATCCACAATACTTTCGAGATCTTTACAAACCTTTCTACCTGCTTATACCACTCTACTGGATTGTCCCTTAACTTCGGAAATGAGTTGGTAAATGCAGCTAAGTCTCCTCTACTCCAGGGCACATGTACATAATTTCCGTTTGATATTTCTCGCAAAGGGAATGCCTCCATCTGCATTACCCTTCCCTCAGGGGTCATCACATTTGTACTTCGTCTAACTGTGCCCTTTTTTGACCACCTTTCTTCCCATTTGTCCAGTTCTCTCCACACTCTTATTCCTGATACCAATTCTCTTATGTGTGTTTTCAATCCGGTAGTCCTCTTCTCATCTAGGTCTTGGTCTGAGTATTGTAATCTGTGGTTACTCTGCAATGCCCTCGTCCTAGATAAATCTACAGCATACCTGTCTGCCAAATTAGTCAGTTTCTCATGAAACGCTCTAGCTCTCCTAGTAGTATCCTTCGCTATGAACAGCAGCTCATCTTGTTCGTACAAATCGATCCTTTCTAAAGGCACCGTCCCTTCTATAATCTCGTCTAGATCGGATTTCAAACTGGAGACATCAAGCCTTTTAACCTTTATTGCAGCTTTCAGCACCTCTGGTCCGGATGTACCTTCCACATCCCTCCCGTCCCAGCTCCTAGTCCTGCGCCTAGGCACTGGTGAGTTATAGGGAGTCCTCCCCTGTTCCCATCTCTCTAGGTCCCATGCCTTTCCATCCTCTCGGGGTGGATGGTGAAATACTTCCTTGTTTCTCATTTTCCCGCCTTCCCCGTTCTGCCTGTTTTCTCTGGATACATAGTAAGGCATTCCATTGCTCCCCCTTTCCTCACTATTTCCCTGTGATTCTTGATTACTCGAGGCATGGCGGGACCTATCACTGTTCTCTTTCCTCCAATGTTGGACGTCTTCCCCGAGTACATGATGAAGGCACCTAAACCTATTCTGAAAAGCCTGTACCATCTGATCTCCCCCTTTCTCCCAGAGACGGGACATTTCCTCACACTCTACACTCCTACTATTTTGCTCCTGCTGTTCCCTCTCATCCGTAGGACGTGTAACCCCTCTATTCTCCTGACTTTGGCCTTCCCGGCCCTGACTGCTTTCGCTGGCCCCACAATGAGATACAGTCCCGTTGCCCCTGGTTTCCCACTCTGGTTCTGTTCTTGTCCTGTTACTCGGGGATACTGCGGACCCGTCCCACTCCCTCAAATCAGCTCTTAATTCTGAATAGGGCCTTGGCCGCGGTCCCCTTAGATCCATTGGTCCTCTCGGACCTCCCTGTCCTGAATTGGGACCGACAGTTGTGTCTAATGGGGTATTCCACGTTACCGATCCTGGCAATTGTTTCCATGCATTTGTCACATTATTCCTCCTTTCCATCTCAATCCTTTCTCTATCCGATTGCCTCTGTTCTTCCTCTCTATCTCTCTCAGGGTTATAGATCGATACTATGGGTCCTATGGTAACAGGCACTTGAAGAGCATCTGGCAATCCAACAGACTCAACCCTTTCGGTGGTTGGCGTTTTCTGCACCACAAACCTTCCCACTACACTCTGTATAGTGTTGTTTTGAGGTATTTCCCCGCCTTTGATAGGTGTCCATTCCGATATAGGGAGTGGTGTATACCCCTCTATGGCAGCCCCATCTCCCCTTGCGAGCCCTCTATCTTCCATCACCCCAACTCTCGGAGGTGGTCTATCCATTAACAATCTGTTTATCAGATTGTCCTCCGACTCGCTTTCCTCGTCTTCTTCCATGAGGTTTCCTCCTCCTACCACCTCCCTCATCGGATACATTTTTTCCACCTCAATAGCCTGTACCCTCCAACGCTTTGCCTCCTCATCCCATTTAGAATCTCGCACTGCTCTTACCGATCGCGTCAGTCTTTGTTGACGCCTGTTCAAATTTCTGTCGTGTGCAGCCCTAATCCATGCATTAAGGGCCTCAAACTGTGTTGGTCTGGGCGAGGGTTTCAATGAGGACATGGTTGCTTTTAGCCGATGCAACACCTCTAACTTAAACGTTCCGTACTTCGGGAACTGCATTTCTTCACCCCCTTCCGTAAGCTTATTCCAAGCCCCAATCCATAATATGGTATGCAGCCCCACATTCGTTGCCATATAATGAGCAGGTGTACCCTCCGGCGGAGCCTCTTCCCCGTAATAATGTTCACTTCGTTTTCTTTTAAAAATCCCTTTCAAACACTTAAAACACTTCATGATTTCTCTTTTTCTCCGCGTTTGTTTACTTCCTGATGACAATCCACCAATTACCGTGCTATTCTCACTAACCGGCCTATCCGAGCGCGGCTTTCCTCCTACGTCACTCTAGCCGCCCAACCAGATCGCGGCTCCCGCTAACGTCACACCAACCGCTCAATCACAGCGCGGCTCTAGCCGACGTCACCCGTCCCCCTTCGCAGCAGTTCCCCTCCTTTCTCAGCTCGTCTCCTCGGTCATGCACGCGTCCCATTCATACTCTGAAAAATGATTACTTCCGTCCAAGCGATCACTTTTCTTGACTGTACGCCCACAGTCTTTTCTGTAGTTGTCACCTTAACTTGCACTGATAGGTTACTCGGACACAGTAACTTTCGACCAGCGTCCGTTACTCATACACTCACTCTTTCACTCCCCCTATCTCGGTCCCACGGCGGTCAGTGGTACCTCGTGACCTCCGTACTATGGTCGACAACTACCTTGGATGTTCGATACACCCAAAACCACTTAAGCTCTGGCCTGAACTTAAAATTTCACCAGTTCACCCGTTTACCAGGTAACCAGTTTACCAGGTTGCGCGCGCTCACAACCTTCTCTCATTCACACTACAGGCATTCAACTCCGCAAGACATTACAATACAAATACAACACAAAACACCGCAATCTGTTCACGCATGACCCTTGTTATACTCACTCTCCTCCGATACTGCTGCTTTTCTCGCACCGTCTGCACCTTCGGCGCACAATTCTTCCGCTGCTCGTCTCTCGACGTCTAGGGGCCTTGGGGTAAACTAACCTCTCTAGATTACCTTCCTCAAGAAGATAACCATCCTAACTCTGCTACCAACTGCTAACGCGGGATTACTGGTTACTAGTTACCTTACCAGCTCCCAAACCAAGTCGACTGGATCGTTGGTACCTGTCATTGAGTAAAAGGCAATCTAACAATAGGTCAATCAATTAAGAACTTACACCACTCTAAATGACTACTGACCAGGATTAAGTTTCGAAGATTTAATATAAAGTCAAAGATAACTGAAGATACAAACTTCTCAAGATGAGATTCAAAAGATAAACCGGTATCACTATGAACATAAACTCTTTGAATAGTCTGAGTCTGCAAAACAGAATAATGAGTACAAGTTCGAATATCATGAGCGTTGCCAAAATGGATACAAGTTGCAACCTCAAAGTCATTACAGAAAAGAAAATTCAGGTTAATCTGTCCCTACACTACACTAAGTGACATCCCTACTTAACAAGATCTTTACCCCTCTAGGTGTCAGCCGTGATGACTTCCTAAGAAGATCACGCACTTCTCTTTGTCTCTTCTCTGATAATGGGTCTCTCCTGATCAGCCTATCTGCCTACCCATCCGCTTCCTTAGGCTCCCAAAATCATCTGCTCTACTCTCCTCCCGGGTCGCTTTCCCTAATACCAAATCACATTTCCGATAGGAACGCCCCTTGGGACGCCCCTCACGTGGTACATCTTTGCGCGGTAAACTCCATGATGGTACTCTTCAAGACCCTCGTTAAAGTTGACCTTGGTTCCCAGGCTTCTTCTCCAGTGCGCCGATACCCCCTGAAATTCCTGAAGACTCCTACAGGCCTGCGCCAAGCGCCACTGAACAAAGCCCCTTTCATTCTAACTGATTAGGACCCTCGCACCTGCATACAGATCGTCCTGCAGTGGGCCTCAAATTCCAGACTCCACCATATCTATAGGTCGTAAAGCACATACAAAGCTCTGTGCTGGACACCTCTCGACTTCTCCTCTAACGAGCACATGGCACATCAAAGGAGATGACATTATCAGTACAGGCCTCCTTGATTTACATGAAGCGGGTCCCTGCACTCTAAAACATTTCTTGATTTAAACAGCATTCTTAACTAACATACATTTCTTAAAGCAACACATCTATAAAGCATATATTCCCATACTAAATTCGATAATACAATTTTGAAAGAACCACGTTAACCCCACCTCACATTATTTTAGCAGCACGTTTAGATTTTCTGTGAATTGCCATGAGGCCTACAATATATACTGGATTGCAAGTTTCCACTTAACTCTTACATGATTCCTTTAACATGAGAACGTGAGGTTTTCATATTCCTTCCAACATTTCTACATTAATCTCACACGGTTATGATTATTGTTACTCTACTTAAACATTCTATACATTTCACTACTGAATATAAGACACTCTGTGTATTTCACTTCTAGATATAAAACACTCGTGTGCAAAGCATGTTTAAACTAACTACGTGCTTGTAAATATGGTGCACTTATACATTTTTCAGACTTGTGCTCTCTCACTACGATGGATGGTTGACAAATGAGAAATGGATTTAGTAACGAATACGTCACCACGGAGACAGAAGATATGAAGTCAAGCCCCAGAACACTCTTGGACGTTCAATATGAACTGTTTAAAATTATTAATATGGCAGCCATGAACCGGGGTCTTTTTTATATTTTTACACTTTTTTCTGTTTTTCAGTCTTTTCGGTACTAATAATGATTATGAAAGCGCACATATTTGTCAAGTGCACCATTTGGGTTGACTGCGCACGTTTAGATGCAAATAGTAGTGGTATTTTCATAAAACATGCGGGAAAGTGGATGTTTGGCTATTTTACATGAGCATATATTAGTTCGTTGTACACGCATGCAAATGATCCGATAGTTGGGGAGAGAGGTGGATTATGGGAATGTGAGTTTTTAGAGTCACGGAGATGTTTGGGAGGAGGAGTCGAGGACTAGAGTCACATGATGTTAGCTTGTGAAACAAAATGGAGAGGGAACACAGCTGGTACTAATGATGGAAAGGAGGAAGAAGCAGTAGGTTAATGGAGTATGGCAAGAGGCGTAAGAGTCCTGAACGAGAACACTACTTGAACGGTAAAAATCTGGAATATGGTAGAAGGAGGGTAGTTGAGGTGATAGAATGAAATTGGGAATAGAACAGGGGATGTCTTATGAATAAGACAATGCGTTTTGTGGAAAAATGAAAGGCACGATGTTTTGTGCATTTATAGAACATTGAGGGTAATCACAGTTACGGAGGTAATTTGCAGTAACAGATGGGGAATTAAACCACATTACGTTAGGTTATCAGAAGGGTCACATAGTTGATAATTCAGATCAATGATTGGTAGAAGTAACGTGTTAACCAAGCATAATAGGAGGGGCCTGTTTTGAGGAAGACTGTCTTTTGAAAGGCATAAATCTGGTTGGGAGTACTAGAGGGGAGGACTCATGAGCAGGATAACGTGCTTTATGTTGAAAATGAAGGTATAAAGTTTTACAAGTATATAGAACACGGTGGATAATTATAACTGCGGGTGAAATTGGGAGATACATTGGGTAAAAATCAAGAGCTTGTGAATCACGTTTAATTAGGATATGAACTGGTTATGGGTTCGCTGTATATAGCTGGTGTTTTTACATTCAAGCATTAATTACAATTGTACTTAAACTGCTTATCACATTTGTTCTAGTAACCCCTGACGAAGAGCCAAGAAGGCTTGAAATGCATTGGGTATTTATCAAGCGTGTTTACTTCATACTGTGATGGATATGGACGTACCTCTGTATTAAGCCTGGATTGGCGTACAGCTGGTATCTGAAAGATGTTAATAAATAGTACATATTCGATCATACTGTCTCCGTTGTGATGAAAATGATAAGAGTATATGGATTTAATACTGGACAACAAAAGAGACATGAATACGAGTTCATATTGGAGTACTTGGATTAATTGAATACATTGGTGGGATAAATTCCCTCCTTTCGCAGTGCTACAGTGGGAGTGCAAGAGGAGTGCTCTTTTTCCTAATACATATGTTATTGACTGTGGTTGACGATCCACGGACACTGCACGCACGCACATATCAATAAGTTTTGAATTTTGGAGTAATTTAAAGGGAAGGAGTGCAAGCACCTTTCTACATGTTTCTTTCTTTGCAACTATCGCCTCCTCGAGCCTTGCACCCTATTGCTATGATGGATGGTTGACAAATGAGAAATGGATTGAGTAACGAATACGTCACCACAGAGACAGAAGATATGAAGTCAAGCCCTAGAACATTCTTGGACGATCAATATGAACTGTTTAACCTCTTGCATGCTCATGACGAGCTCAGCTCGTCATGAGCTACAGCGCTCCTGTGGTCATGACGAGCTGAGCTTGTCATGGCCTACAGAACGATCGCACGCTGAGCTAATTCCCCTGCTGTGCGAACGTTCTAAAGAAACGGGTGCGGCCGAGACGAGCTCAGCTCGTCATGAGCACAGGAGCACTGTACTGCATGACGAGCTGAGCTCGCCATGAGCATGGGGGCACTGTGCGCGCCCCCCAGCACAGCAGGTACATGTGTGCAACAGGGAAGGGGTTAAAATGATTGATATGGCAGCCATAAACTGGGGGCTTTTTATGTTTTTACCTTTTTTTCTGTTTTTCAGTCTTTTCGGTACTAATAATGATTATGAAAGCGCACATATTTGTCAAGTGCACCATTTGGGTTGACTGCACACGTTTAGATCGAAATAGTAGTGGTATTTTCATAAAAAATACAGCAAAGTGGATGTTTGGGTATTTAACATGAGCATATATTAGTTAGTTGTACACGCATGCAAATAATCCGATAGTTGGGGAGAGAGGTGGATTATTGGAATGTGATTTTTTTGTTAGAGTCACGGAGATGTTTGGGAGGAGGAGTCGAGGACTAGAGCCACATGATGTTAGCTTGTGAAACAAAGGGAGAGCGAACAAAGCTGGTACTAATGATGGGAAGGAGGAAAAAGCAGTACGTTAATGGAGTATGGCAAGAGACGCTGGAGTCCTGAACGAGAACGCTACTTGAACGGTAAAAATCTAGAATATGGTAGAAGGAGGGTAGTTGAGGTGATAGAATGAAATGGGGATTAGAACAGGGGATGATTTATGAATAAGACAATGCGTTTTGTGGAAAAATGAAAGGCACAATGTTTCGTGCATTTATAGAACATTGAGGGTAATCACAGTTACGGAGATAATTTGCAGTAACAGTTGGGGAATCAAACCACATTACGTTAGGTTATCAGAAGGGTCACATAGTTGATAATTCAGATAAATGATTGGTAGAAGTAACATGTTAACCAAGCATAATTTGAGGGGCCTGTTTTGAGGAAGACAGTCTTTTGAAAGGCATAAATCTGGTTGGCAGTACAAGAGGGGAGGACTTATGAGCAGGATAACGTGCTTTATGGTGAAAATGAAGGCATAAAGTTTTACAAGTATATAGAACACGGTGGATAACTATAACTGCGGGTGAAATTGGGTGATACATTGGGTAAAAATCAAGAGCTTGTGAATCACATTTAATTAGGATATGAACTGGTTATGCGTTCGCTGTATATAGCTGGTGTTTTTACATTCAAGCATTAATTACAAGTGTACTTAAACTGCTTATCACATTTGTTCTAGTAACCCCTTACGAAGAGCCAAGAAGGCTTGAAATGCATTGGGTATTTATCAAGCGTGTTTACTTCATACTGTGATGGATATGGACGTACCTCTGTATTAAGCCTGGATTGGCGTACAACTGGTATCTTAAAGATGTTAATAAATAGTACATATTCGATCTTAATGTCTCCGTTGTGATGAAAATGAAAGGAGTATATGGATTTAATAATGGACAACAAAAGAGACATGAATACGAGTTTATATTGGAGTACTTGGATTAATTGTATACATGGTGGGATAAATTCCCTCCTGTCGCAGTGCTACAGTGGGAGTGCAAGAGGAGTGCTCCTTTTCCTAATACATATGTATTGACTGTGGTTGGCGATCCACGGACACTGCACGCATGCACATATAAATAAGTTTTGAATTTTGGAGTAATTTAAAGGGAAGGAGTGCAAGCACCTTTCTACATGTTTCTTACTTTCTAAAAGTGGCATTTTCAAAAACACTATTTAAAAAACATCTTTACTAAAAGATGTGTTATTAAATTCTGAGTTCAGAGAGCCTAAATTTTATTTCTCTATCTTGTCCCATTGGGAGTTTATGCTTTTAAGATGTTACAAAGCATTTCCCATTCTATCCTACGGGCAAAATTGCCTTTCAATAGTGAAAAACACAATTGTTAGTATTTCACAGGACATGGCACACACACCTGCACACTCCCTACCTTTCACATATACTGCACCCTGCCCAGGGGGGTACATTGGGCTTTACATGTAAGAAAAGGGTAGGTTAGGGCATGGCAAGTGGATGCACTTGCCAAGTCGAAATGGCAGCTAGCAAACTGCACACAGACACCGCAGTGGCAGGTCTGAGTAATCTTTTCATGGCTTCTCATGTGGATGGCACAATCAGTGCTGCAGGATCACTAGTAGCATTTGAATTACAGTCCCTGGCATACTTCAGTGCACTTTACTAGATGGCTTACCAGTAAATTAAATATGCCAATCATGAAGAACCAATTGTAACAACAATGTACATAGGGAGCACCTGCGCTTTGACACTGATCAGCAGTGGCAAAGTGCCCAAAGCATCTAAGCCAGCAAACACAAATTCCAGCACAGCATCAAAAATACAGCAGGTGGAGACAAAAAGTCAGAGGGAGCCACGCCAAAGATGCCAAGGCTAACAGGCCGTCTCTGCTTCCGCCATCCTCTCTCGAACTAAGACTCACTCCACATCAGCCTTTCTCTCCTCCACAACCAGCTGTACTAGCTCATTAGCATGCTCCCATTTGAGCTTTTCCAATGCCAGCTGGTGCTCCCTTTCTTCCCTCCATTCTGTCAACTACTCTGGGGACAGAGAAAAGGAGATGACACCACTCCTGGCACTAGACTCACCAAGGGACTCCCTCTCCACAGAGTCCTCAACCTCCACTGGCATCCCTACCCAGTCAATTGTTCCCTCCTGTTCAGACTCTCCGATGCCACCGCCCTCCAGGGGTATGGACTGGGAACCCTCACACTCAGAGCTCTCCCTAATCTCAGGGTCCTCCTCATGGTCTCCCTCAGACCAACCACCCTCCTGGATCTCTTTTGACTCCTCTTCAGGGACCTGTTCAGCATAGTACAAGGTCCTCTGATATTCCTTTTCCGATCCGTCCTCTTACCACGTGAGCATGACTTTCTAGAGGCATACCTGGGTGTCTTCTGCCGTCACTATTATTTTCTTTTCCCTGCAGAACCCCTTTAGCTCCTCCAGACCGTATTCCCACAGATCATAAGGATTAAAGATTCAATTTTGGCCACGTACTAACACACAACTACAACACAAGATTCCTAGGCGTAAGAGCTGCAGTAGGAGTACAAAATAATGAAAAATGACTAATGAGAGGAAATCTGGAGAAAAACAAAACATGCGATTGTCATAGTGCAAAGTTTGTAGTGCCACAATGAGTTACTGTGGCACTTTGCAAACGCAAGTCCTATCCCCACCACTGACAACCAATATTTGAAATGGGGTTTCTGCCTGGTTTAGGTGCATACTGAAGCCAACCAGAAACCCCATTTCTAGCAGTGGGGTTCGCCCCCTAAGAAAATGTGGGGGAAATTATGCATTCCCCAACACATTTGTCATTATATATTCAATTGGATTAGCTTTTAAAGCATAGTAAATGATGACCCTACTGTGCACCAGGATGCATCAATCTTTGTTGGGGCTCTTCAATTATTCCCTCACTACCACCCTCGAGCAGCGCCTTTCATATCTCAATAGCCCCTCTCCCAGATGTATTTTAGTTGTTTTATAGTGCCTGTCATACAAGTGTAGGCTGCCAGAGCACTTTACATCACACACACATACAGAGACAATGATTCATACATGTGTAAATCAGAGTATAGAAAATGTTACAAAAAGCTAAGGGGGCAACAAGGTGTAGGATTTACATTCCACCCATACTGTTAGGCATGTTTTAAGAGTGCTTGGTCTGGGGAGCACAAACTCAGGATTCAGAACATACCACAGTGGTTAGGGGTGACTTTAATAATAAGAATGTATTTCTACCCAAACAAACCTTTTTTTAGCAACATCAGAATAATGAAAGACTGGGGAAAAACATTACTTTCTAACCTGTACCAGGCAGCTTGCACGCAGCTCTTTGATGGCAGTTCATAGCTCAGTGTGCTAGATTACGGATGTAACTTATGAACTGCACAGTAGCAAAAGAATCTCTGTGAGAAAAGCAATTACCACTGAGCTATACACATAAGATATTGTTCTTTGATACGCATTGTACAGGCTTCTTGCAGCAGGCATATATACCCTCTGCGCTACCTTAGACGAGTAGAAACTGTCACTAGGTACAACTCCCATATTTCTCCAGCTGTACTTTAATCAGCAGAGTTAACTTAATACTTTTATTGTTGCCCGAAAACAACTGAATATACAAGGAAATTTTCAGTGTTTTGAAACTGCCACACTGCTGCAAAAACCTCCCCCAATCACAAAACCGGCCAACCACCCTTCCATCCTCCCAGGGAAACACCTGGTGCCCGGTACAGCCAGTCCGGCTTTAATGGTGAGCCCCACTCCCTTATCTCTAATTGCACACAATTATCTTCCAGGGTCTCATATGAATTTTTAATGTGAGGAACAACTTTGAGTTCAAAGTCATGCAACATACCGGCAAGACTAGTGGTTTTAGATTTCGAGGCTAAAACGCTTCCTACAAAGTACTTTCTGCTCATATCAGTCTCCTGCTGGCCATTTTCTGTGCAACCCAGTCCTCTATACCCAAAACTGTGCCAAATTTCACAAGTTTGATATGGGGCAGAATTTCACAAATTTTACATGGAGAGCAATTTGTATATTTCCCCCAATTTTTTTTTTGCGGGCGGTTAAAAATAGCCACCTGGTCTGATTAAAAACTTTGCATCAGGGGAGCGTGGCTTGGCGCCCGATGGCGATGGCGGCGCCCGAGTGAGGCTCCGTGCGGCTCTGGGAGACACTCCGGTCCTACCGAATCTTTTCTTGCTACGGGATGCTGCTTTTGAACCGGAACACGCCCTGCTGACTCTGAGCTGCTCAGTGACTCTTGTTTCGACCTCCTGGTGGAGTACTTAACCACAGTGAGTTGTGCGCGATATGCCGATGGCGCGGCCGCCATTTTAGGCATTATCGCTAGATGCGCACCTTTACTCTTTTATCGGCGCTCGGCGCCCTTTCATCGTCACAGTGGCACCAAACGACTTTGCAATGTACAGAATTTCTCCCCATGGTCCACAGCTGCAATTACCTGCTAAAATGGATGTATAAGGAGTTCGTTGCTGCAGAGACCACCATTTTGTGCCACACAGTGCCCCTTTCCTCTCATGACAGTACTTGAGGTATACTCTTTGACGCATTTTGTCTCCTGCCTGGCTTACTGGCTGCTTCGCATGTCTTGCCTTCAACAACGCCACATGGCTCTCTGATTTTTTTTTTCTTTTTTTCCTGACCTATGAATGCTACAGATTACTTGTGTTTTCATTGCTTGCGCAGCCGTCATTTCTTCTTGCCTCAAGTGCTTCTTCATCACATTTTCTCTGCTGGCCTTTGTTGTTTGTGGGCGCTGGTGGCTTTCTTCTTGTGTGTCAAATGCTGTTTGCAATGTGGCTGCGGCCTTGCTCATCGTTGCTTCACAGTGCTCTTACCTTACTGCTCCTGAAGACAAGCATGGCCTCATCTTCATTCTGACCGGTCTGCTCAGCTTCTGGATGGTTGCCTTGTTTGTGGTGCGCAATTGAGGCTTCCTTCAACAGTTGTTCTCCTTCAATGCGCATTTGACTCGCGCTGCACTCAAGCTATTCTCTCTGACTCTGTTGTAGCCCCTTCGGTGTACTCGTCCATTCCTTTGTGCATTTTGCGTGCATTCCCTTACCGACGGACTTTCCCTCCGCTTTATGGGCAGGCTTAGGTCCATGTCACACCTGCCTCGCTCCACAAAGACAGCCATTGTTAAGAATTCTAAAGTTTTCTCCGCCTTTTCTAAAATAGAGGATTCCCTCACTTCATCCGGCTTAGATATAGCAATGGAACCCTCCCAACATCCACCGGGGAAATCAAATATCAAAAGTTTGAAGAAGGATCCACCCTCGCCTTCCAAACAGTCTGCGCCTGTCTCTATGGAGTTATTGCTGGACGAAATCAGGTCTTTCAGTTCTTTTTTGGAGGAAATTAGGTCTCTCCGCCCTTTTATGGAAGACACCAACTCCAAGCTTCAGAATCTCACGGATAACTGGTCACAAATGGAAACCAGGGTGACCTCAGTCGTACACTCTGTTAACTCCCTCCAAGAAACCTGTTCCACAGTTTCTCACTTAAACTCTCAGGTATCTGCTCTTCAGGGACAGGTGGAGGAATTGGAAAATGGAAATAGGCGGAACAACCTCCGCATTTATGGCCTGGCAGAGGGACTTGAGGGCTCGGACTCACTCGCCTTCTTTAAATCGTTCCTTCCCAAGCTATTGCGCTTACCGGAGGGCACAAATCTTAATATCCAGCGTGCACACCGATTGGGGCACCCGTCTAACTCTACCTCCCCCTCACAAAGGCCCAGAGGTGTCATTCTCTACTTCCTGGAGTACACCGATCTCCTGAAGGTCTTGTCAGCTGCTAAATCCTCTTCAAAGTTGACTTGGTCTGGCTCCTCCTTGTTCCTCGCGCAGGATTATGCAAAAGCTACTGCTAACCGCCAAAAGGCTTTTCTAGGTTTGAGAGAGGATCTTCGTGCGATGGGTGCTAGATACGGCCTTTATCACCCATGTTTGTTCAAGGTCACCTATAATAATAAGACTATTACTTACGAAGATCCAGTACGCCTACAGGGTTTCATTAATGCACATAAGACTTCTCCCATGGACTCTTCTAGTCCCTCATCCTCTGCCCCTGGATGAATTGCGGTTTTGTTGATTTCCTTAACGCTGTTGCATTTTGCTTTTCTACTCTTTAAGAGGTCTTTCCATAACGTTGTGGCTACTTGCCTTTTTTTTTTTGCTCTGTATGAAGTTCCCACGTGCAAGCTCTCATCTCTTCTGCGTTGTGATGCTACTCACTGTTGTATTTGTTACGGTTCGACTTCCCTGTATACCTTAACCCATGTTTCTCCTTTTTCATCCCCACAGGAACCCTTCCCCGTCTGATGATGTCTCCCTGGCTCCCCGCCCAGTTGACCTTGGATGTGTCGCTTTACCTATGTGGTCCCATCCCCCCTCCGTTTCCTCTCATTTTCTCCTTTTGTAGGTATGTTTCTTTTTTATTTCTTTCCTTGTTTCTTACTTTTGTGTTTTGGTTTGTTCAAGATCCCCTTTCTTGTGCTCTTTCTTTCTTACTTGTTTTCTGATTTTATTTTTCTGTCTTTGGGACTTGCCCCTGTTCATGTTGTTACCTTTTTTACTCTATTGTTTCTTTTTCTCCTTCTCACTTTTTTCGTGCTTTTCCTCCCTGTTTCTCTTTGCACATTCGCTGTTCTCTTATCTCCTTTCTCCTTCTTTTTTACTCTTGGTGACCATTTCTTTCTTGCATTCTCAATTTTTCTCATGTTTTTTTTTTCTGATTTTGCCAATGTGTTTATTATAGATTCTTAAATGATATGTCACTTAATATAATCACATGGAATGTCAAGGGTATTAATTCCCCAATCAAACGTCAACAAATTTTTTCTCACTTAGCTAAGCTGAATGCTGATGTAGCTTTTTGCAGGAAACCCACCTATCTGACATTGAATCTGTAAAACTTAAAAGGGGTTGGGTGGGTGAGGTTTTTTATTCACAGGGAGATGGCAAGCGTAATGGGGTTGCTATCCTCTGCCGTAAATCCCTTCCCTTTTCTCTGATTGCCCAGGAATCGGATACTAATGGAAGATGGACATATGTCAAAGTATCTCTTAGAGGTGTTCCAATCTCTCTCCTTAATGTATATGCTCCCACTGTAGGCGAACCTCTTTTTTGGACCGATTTTTCTCGCCACATTACTCGGCTCATGGATGACAACTTCATCCTTGCTGGTGACTGCAATCAATCAATCAAGGACATTTATAGAGCGCACTACTTACCCGGAGGGTCTCAAGGCGCTTGGGGGGGGGGGTGCTGCTACTGCTCGAACAGCCAGGTCTTGAGCTTCTTCCTGAAGGAGAGGTGGTCTTGGGTCAGGCGCAGGTCGGGAGGGAGGGAGTTCCAGGTCTTGGTGGCCAGGTGGGAGAAGGACCTTCCTCCTGTTGTCGTTCTTCGGATGCGGGGGACGGCGGCGAGGGCGTGACTGGCTGATCGGAAGAGGCGTTTGGGAGCGTAGAAGTTGATGCGGTTGTTGAGGTAGCTCGGGCCTTGATCGTGTAGGGCTTTGTGTGCGTGGGTGAGGAGACGGAAGGTGATTCTCTTGTTGACGGGGAGCCAGTGCAGGTCTCTCAGATGTCCGGAGATGTGGCTGCGTCGGGGGATGTCGAGGATGAGTCTGGCTGAGGCGTTCTGGATCCGCTGGAGTCTCTTCTGGAGCTTGGCGGTGGTTCCGGCGTAGAGGGCGTTGCCGTAGTCCAGTCGGCTGGTGACGAGGGCCTGGGTGACCGTCTTCCTGGTCTCGGTGGGGATCCACCGGAAGATCTTCCGTAGCATGCGCAGGATGTAGAAGCATGACGAGGAGACGGCGTTGACTTGTCTGGTCATGGAGAGGGAGGAGTCCAGGATGAAGCCCAGGTTGCGTGCGTGGTCTGTCGGTGTGGGTGCGGTGCCCAGGGCGGGGGGCCACCAGGAGTCGTCCCAGGCGGAGGGCGAGGAGCCCAGGATGAGGACTTCCGTCTTGTCTGAGTTCAGTTTCAGGCGGCTGGTCGTCATCCACTCGGCTACATCTTTCATCCCTTCGTGAAGGTTGGCTCTGGAAGCGGCGGGGTCGTTGGTCAGTGAGAGGATCAGCTGGGTGTCATCGGCGTAGGAGATGATGTTCAGGTTGTGTTGGCGTGCGATGGGCGCGAGGGGGCTCATGTAGACGTTGAAGAGGGTGGGGCTCAGCGAGGATCCTTGAGGGACGCCGCAGATGACTTCGGTGGCCTCTGACTTGTACGGTGGTAGACGGACTCTCTGTGTTCTTCCGTCAAGGAAGGAGACGATCCATTCCAGTGCCTTCTCCTGAATTCCGACGTTGCTGAGGCGCTGCACTAGGGTGCGGTGGCAGACAGTGTCGAATGCCGCGGAGAGGTCTAGGAGGATGAGGGCCGCTGTTTCTCCGTTGTCCATCAGGGCTCGGATGTCATCGGTGGCAGCGATGAGGGCGGTCTCGGTGCTGTGGTTGGCTCGGAAGCCAGACTGTGAGGGGTCGAGGGATCCATTCGTCTCGAGGAAGGCGGCCAGCTGTTTGTTGACGGTCTTCTCGATGACTTTGGCTGGAAACGGGAGGAGCGAGATGGGGCGGTAGTTCTTGAGTTCGGTGGGGTCCGCTGTTGGTTTCTTTAGTAGAGCGCTGAGTTCGGCGTGCTTCCAGCTCTCTGGGAAGGTGGCGGTGTCGAAGGAGGTGTTGACGATGTCCCGCAGGTGGGGTGCAATGACAGCATCGGCCTTGTTGAAGATGTGGTGAGGGCAGGGGTCGGTCGGAGATCCAGAGTGGATGGAGTTCATCATGCGGACGGTGTCATCGGTGCTGATCGGAGTCCAGGCGCGGAGGGTGGTGGTGGGCGGCGTTGCTGCGGTCGTTGTGTGCGATGGTTGAATGCTGAAGCTGTTGTGTATGTCCGCGATCTTGTTGTGGAAGTAGGAGGCGAGGGAGTTGCAGAGGTCTTGCGATGGGGTGATGTCGTTGTTTCCGGCGTTGGGGTTGGAGAGCTCTTTCACGATGTTGAAGAGTTCCTTGCAGTTGTGTGCGTTGTTGTCCAGTCGGTCCTTGAATGCAGTTTTCTTGGTGGCGCGGATCAGTTGGTGGTGCTTCCGGGTGGCAAGCTTGAGGGTGGTCATGTTGTCCGGTGTTGGTTCCCTTCTCCAGACTTTCTCCAGGGCTCGGCAGTTCTTCTTGGAGCTCTTGAGTTTGTCGGTGAACCATGGGGCTTTCTTGCTGCCGGGTCTGCTGGGCGGGGTCCTCAGAGGGGCGAGTTCGTCCGCGCAGTTGCTGATCCACTTCGTGAGGTTGTCGGCGGCCTGGCTGGGGTTCGCTGAGCTGGCGGGAGGGTGCTGACTCAGGGAAGCGGCGAGCTGGTCGGCTGTGATCTTGTTCCAGCTTCTTCGGGCAACCTGTTGCTGGTGGTGGTGGGTCGTCGTTCTTCTGAAGGTGAAGTGGACGCAGCTTAGGTCCGTCCAGTGGAGTCCTGTGGCGTGGCTGAAGGCGATGTCTTTGCTGGATGAGAAGACGGCGTCGAGTGTGTGTCCGGCGAGGTGGGTGGGGGTGGTCACCAGCTGCGTGAGTCCCAGGTTTGCGAGGTTTTCCAGCAGGGTGGTGGTGTTGCGGTCGTCGTTGTTCTCCAGGTGGAAGTTGAGGTCCCCGAGGAGGATGTAGTCGGCTGAGGGGAGGGCGAGCGGGCTGATGAAGTCGGCGATGTCCTCGCTGAATTGTGTGCGTGATCGTTTTGTTGATAGGAACTCTGCTGCCCACTATATTCCTAACAAATCCCACAAGCTCTTTACCCATGCTATTTCCCAGCACAAGCTGATAGATACTTGGCGACTTTGCAACCCGACTCTAAAAGAGTTTACTTTTTATTCCCCCTCCCACCGCTCTCAGACGCGGAGAGATTACATTTTTGCTTCTCACAGCATTGCTCAAACCCTGAATGCTGCTGAAATTGGCCCGATCTTTTTTTTTTTTTTTTGCAGAGTTTCATATAGCGCGAACTAGACCCGAACCGAATCAGGTATCAGAGCGCTTTACATAGCGCCTGCTACGTTACATGAGGACGGACACACATTCATTTTAGGCACGGGGAAATTAAGTGATTTGTCCAGAATCACAGGAGGTTTTGGCGTAGTTACCGAGACTCAAACCCAGATCCCCAGGTCCGAGGTCGAGCGCCCTAGCCGTTAGGCCAACTCCTCTCCCCTGATCTTACTTTCAGATCACGCCCCTGTTTTGATTAACATTTATTTACTTCCCAGATCTGTTGGACCTAAGAGATGGCGCTTTAATAACGCTCTTCTTTTAGACCCTAAATTTACAGCCTCCTTTACCGCCTTTTTTCATGAGTTTTCTTTGCTCAATGACACCCCCTCTATCCCGACGCATACTATTTGGGACGCATTCAAAGCTGCGGCGCGAGATTTTATTATCCGCTTTGTGGCCAAGAAGCGTAAAGCCGCCCGTAAATATACAGGGGATCTTCTCTGTGATATTAAGAGATTGGAACACGCCTACTTTACCTCCCATTCACAGGACAGTCTGACTGCTCTTGTGGCGGCCAAAATGAAGTTTAACAAAAAATCTACAGAGGATGCTTCATTGTATTTGTTAAAGTCTAGTGCTAAGTTTTATGGGGGAAAAAACAAAGCTGGGAAGATTCTTGCCAATTACTTGAAGGTCAAGCATGAAAAGTTGAATATTGAAGCCATTTATGATACCAACTCTAATCTCAAGCATAAGGACGCTGACATTTTAACTGAGTTTTCCTTTTTTTACAAGACTTTATATTCCTCTGAAACCCAACCTTCTATGCACTCTTTCACACATTTCTTTTCTACCATTCAAAAACCTGAACACTTCCCTCTAGACCTTTCCACTTTGGAATCCGACATCTCCCAAAAAGAACTACTCACTGCGCTTCAGCACCTCAAATTGAATAAAGCACCTGGGCCTGATGGCTTTACCGTTGAGTTTTATCTCCACTTCTCAAAGTTACTCCTTCCCAAACTTTCACTGTCCTAGGAGGCTCCTCTGGGACCTTCTATGATGCTCATATCTGTTTGATACCCAAGGAGGGGAAGGATGCCAAGTACTGCAAGAATTATAGGCCTATTTCCTTAGTCAACATCGCCTACAAAATATTTGCTAAATCGCTGGCGGCACGATTGGACCTTCTGCTTCCCGACCTTTTGGGTGAAGAACAATCTGGTTTTGTAAAAGGCCGTTTCATCACTGATAACACCAGGTTGCTGTTTAATATTCTGACAAAATCCCCACATTCACAGCATTCTCTTGCTGCGATCGCCTTAGATGCAGAGAAGGCATTTGACAGGGTTGAATGGTCTTACCTTTTTCATACCCTCAAATAGTTTGGATTTGGCCCCAATTTTATTTCTTTGGTCTCTCTATTGTATTCCCACCCGCGTGCAGCAGTCTGCGCGAATGGTCAGATTTCTCCTTTCTTTGATCTTGGCAGAGGCGTCCACCAAAGGTGTCCCCTTTCTCCCTTTCTATTTAATTTGGCCTTAGAGCCTTTTCTATCCAAACTACGTCAAAATCCAGAGATTCACGGTTTTCAGACCACTAATTCCCATATTAAACTTGCTGCTTACGCAGATGATATTCTGCTTTTCATCGCCAATCCTTCGGACTCAATTCCTGCTTTCCTGGAGGAAGTACGGAATTACTCCCTCATCTCTGGCTATAAACTCAACAATGATAAATGCGAAATCTTGCCCCTGACGAAGTTTACTTTTAAGCCTGATTTTAGTGCTTCCAATTTTACTTGGAGCTCACCACATATCAAGTATTTAGGTCTTCATATCACTACCTCCATCTCAGATACTGTCTCCCTCTGCTTGAATAAATGTATCCAGAAGATTTCGGATCTAGCTGCCAGGTGGCATCCCCTTTATCTTTCTTGGTGGGGTCGTCTTGATACTATTAAGATGATGCTTTCCCCCATAATCCTATACACAATTTCCAATATCCCTGTTCCCATTCCTGTCAAATTTTTCAAGAGAATCAATTCAATTCTGTCCTCATTCTTATGGAACAAAAAGAAGTCCAGGATGTCCCTCGCCATACTAATTCGTCCTGCATCGGAAGGTGGAGTCAACTTTCCAGACTTTCCAGCTTATCAAAAAATCTTCTTGCTGCGGAAGCCATCTTTTTGGCAGCAAGATCCCGTTTCTCCTTGTCCTTTATGGGCTAAGGTTGAACGCCATTTCCTGTCCCCCTTCTCTTTTGCTGAGTAAATCTCCTTTTCCCGTAAGCCTTCTTCCATTTCCACGCCCATTCACAGATTCACTACCAAACTCCTTTTATCCCCTACTCATGCCCCCCCCTACTACCATTGCCGATTTCCTCTCTTCCAGTATCTGGCACAATGCACATCTCCTAATCCACAACAAACCCTTTTACTGGAAATCCTGGAGGCAAAGGGGGTTGATATGGGTGTCGCAACTATTCTCACAATCTACCTTTCTGCCTTTCCCAACTCTTCGCTTGTCCTTTGATCTGCCTGCATCTTTCGCCTCCAAATACCTTTTGCTCAGGACGACGGTGTTGGCTACATACACCCGACTTTTACAGACGCAAGCATCATCCTCCCCCCTCACTACTGCTGCACGCCTACACTGATGGATTCACCAGGCGCTATACGGACTGAGGGGACTCTACGTCTGGGCGGATATTTCCCGCTCTCTCCGGCTTCTCCTAGAATCCAGGAGGAGGAATCATGAGAGACTCCTGTTGATGTTAGGATCTTCGTTACAAGGGGCATTGGGATATTTATTGAAGTGCACATCATATCGATGGTGCACCACATAATAATTTCTGGCTGCTATTTGGAGTTGAAAATATTTCTCCTACAAGGCAATAATAACATATGTTAGTACTTTGGCCAAGACCCCTGTTTTATACGATACCTCATGATTGAATAGTTCTAAGACTACCTACTTCTATACTTACTACCCATTTTGTACTAGAGATTGACAGAGCGGACTGCAACCCAACTGGCTCGTACACTTCGCCCTGGTTGTCTATTTAATTCTTGCCCTGAAGAAGTCCCGTCTGGGACGAAACGCGTCGGCTGTCCTTTCTTCTCTCTGTTGAAAAATAAATCATCAAAACAAAACGGACTTTTGGACATTCATATTTATGAATTTGATATAATTGAATTTGAGAATTTGTTCAGTTTATGGTGCACCTGTGCTTTCATTTAACTCATGTTTAAGTTCTGTTTTGAACTGGCATTGTGTTGGCGGGTGTCATATCGGTGTGCACATAATTCCCACCTAAGGGTTTAAACAAGGGAAATTTCAATAATATTGGCAATTTATGTATCAGGTGCATTTGTATCAAGGTTCCGCCATCTACTATGCTCTAGCTATTCCAGATGTGTGTTGGTCTTGCTCCTCCCCGAATGCTACCTTGTTTCACATGTTATTTCTATGCCAGTCTGTACACGATTTTTGGATACAGGTGTGGGCTCAAATTAATGTAATTTTTCATACTCGCATTCCCTTTTCTCACGCTCACATCTTTTTGGGAAGCCTTTCCCCTTTGCTGGGAGGACTCTGAACTTGATGTACGTATTATTGATTTATTGTTGGCTGTTGCTTTTCAGCAGATTACCATTAATTGGAAGGCCTCATCCAACATTTCCCTCAATGTATGGTGGTATAATGTTTGTCATAACCACAGGCTGGATACCACTTTTGTCTTCCCTATCCAGATGGCTACGAAAAGAGCAGAACTATGGCTTCCTGTTGTACTGTATCTGAATAACTGTGCACTCCGTTCATTTCGTCCACAGCCTCTCCAACAAGAGGTCCCCAAACCTCCTTGAATACCCTTGCATTCCTTCCCTTCTTTAGCATCACTTGATATGTATGTATTCTACCTTGATCATATGTTTAATCATTATAGCATTTGTGTTTAGCCTTGTTACCCATGATTAGCTTATGTAATTGATTCTATTGTAGTATTTTCCTGTTTGCTTTAGTTTTTCTTTCTCCCTTCTTTTTGTTACCCTTTCATTTTTCATGCAGTATTTATTGATACCTTCTTCTGTACCTAATAAAATTCTTTATGAACTGAAAAAAAACAACTGCATCAGATACATCTCAGCTCACAGGGTCAAGCACTTAGGCTGACATAGGGAGTGCAAACTACTCCCCCCCCCCCCTGCTCTGAGAGCAGGCCTGCCCCGAAAAGATGCTGCAACTGGGAAAACTAAAATGATAATAACTTCGAGTTATGTTCCTCCGCCCTAGCAGAGGAGCTGCCACTGGTCACCTCATGGTCCAGTAGGATTCTATCTTCCTCTCCCTTCGATGTTAGTGTTACGCCACCTTATGTTTTTTGTTTATTTTAATGAATGCCTGCAGTGCTCCTTTTATCTACAAACAGCACACATCTTAGTTAGTATACCCGGGCAGTTAGACATGCAGCTTCCTGCTAGCAGGCTTCGCAGTATGCAGCCAGCATATCTCCGCGCGACACATTAGTTATTTTTCAGCCTCTCACTGGAGCTTTCAAAAGCAGCCCTAACCTGCACCACTGTCAAACTCGAAGGCCTGTTACCCGTGCTTTTTGCTTATTAATGAAGTGCACAGCATGCATTTTAATGAGCCTTTACCCATATCCTGCCTATTTACTGAATGAAACATTGAAAAAGCCTAAATTATGCAACATCCTCCGTATGATAAATTGTCTTTATCTTTCTGTACATTGCAGGCCTGCCTCTGCGTGGCAAACAAAGGGCCGTTCTGGGGAAACACACGCACTCTGCTCAGTCCGCCCCACATATCTCTTCTCTGCGTGAGGAGATGAAACAAACAAGCAATATTTCCGAGCACAGTGAAACAACTGCGCACTTTTATTTCACCGTCTAGTTAAAGGAAGATGAAGTTGTCAAGGACACTGGAAAACACAAAGTAGTTTTTCTAGAGGGCAATTTAACATTATACATCCTATATGTGATTTGCTGTAGACAGTCACAGGTACATTGACACCCCAATTATAGTTCTTCAAACAAGCGTATGAGGTCCATGTTTGCTACTTGTACTGCAACCACTCGTTCCTTTGCTAGCTGCTGCATCTGAGGCAACCTACCGGGGTTGACATTCATAAAAGCCCGAGATGCAGGGAAACAAACTGTCCAATGCAAGTTAAGAGTGTTAGTCAATAATCAGACCAGAGAGTGGCGAGAAGCAACAGGCTTATTCCTTACACCTCAGGCACAGCATACCAACTGCTAATTCTGGAGCACATAGGCTCCTCATTCTACATTCTAGAACAACTTGACCGCAAAGTTCCACTGTTCTAGTCTATTCGACAATGTTCTGGTATTTTCTACAGTGCCAGCAATAAGGGTGACAGTTACCACACAAACTCTTGTCCATTTGCCCTTTTAACATGCTTCTCAAGGTGTTCCCTCACGTATTTGAAAATGACACTCTGAATAGTGAGGACTTGAAAGGGTAACTTAGAATAAAGAATTATAAACGCTTTTTTATTTGAAAAACAAGTATGCAATTTCCTGTTTAAGGGGCTACATGGGAAAGAGAAACGTAGAAAAGCTCGTCTGGTTGAAAGATGAACCAACATGGCAGAAGAGGAGCAACAGGCAGTAAGGTACATGGTGCGGAAGAAATTGTGGTAAAGATTTGTGAAGCAGTATATGCCTAAGCATTCCATAAAAATAAATAATGAAGAAGGGTTGGGCTCTGATCAGTAAGGCTGAGCCAAACTAACAATGAACAACAAAGGTGCCAATGCTGATAGTTTTTTTAACAACACATGCCCATGGATGCACAGATTCTAATCAAAGGCGCCCGAGTCGATTCTTATCAAAACAACTTTTACTTATTTGCTTAAGAGCAAACACGTTTTTTTCATGTAAATGTGCATCCCAGTTTCAAAAACACAGGCAAAGGACAATATTTTACAAGAACTAATTGATAAAACAAACTATTGACAATACATTCAAAGGACAAATTACTTTAACTGCATTTAGACAAAGACTGAGACAATATACATACATACAACAAATAACAAAAATGACTCAACATTCATACAATAGACAGTGCTTTACGAAGTGTCAATATTAAATCATCAAACAGTGTGAAATGTTTCAAAATTATGTTTCTGCACGGAATAGATCAACTGAGGTTTAATAATTTGATATAAGCAGAAACTACAATATAGACTGGTCGACGTGTTTCCAACCTCACATAAATCAAATTGGAGGTTCTCTTCAGGACCAAACACTAAAACAAAAAGTAAAGAAATATAAAAGAGCAAGATTTAATCTAAGCCCGACCAATGTATGCAGCAGTGCATTGAATGTTCAGTCATTGCTCTTAAGCAAATAAAATAAAAGTTGTTTTGATGAGAATCGACCCGGGTGCCTTTAGTTCGAATCTGTGCACCCATGGGCATTTGTTGTTAAAAAAACTATCAGTATTGGCACCTTTGTTGTTCATTGTAAGCATTTCATAAAGGCACCTGCAGAGCATAGCTTATTTGTAAATTAATAAGTGCCAGGGCCCTGACCAGGAGGCCACTGCAGCTTGCACCACCCATTTCCCCTGTCATTCCTGGTCCCAAAACATCTACTAAACTTCTCCTTAGCCTGCAAGTGCAACAGTTTACATTATTCCAGGTCCCCAAATCTAAAGGAACGGCTGGAGGGCCATATATTAGGAAACCAATTAAGTTCCACTGCTGAGCAACAAAAACCTCAGGCACAAATTAAGTACTGCTGCAGAGTGGAACAAATTTGCCAGTTTACTGGAAACCATAAACCATGCACCTATCTATTACACTTCTTTATCCATTACACTGCTACTAAATGCGTACTGAAACACTTCCTACATAGAATCAATATAAAGGCAACACCATTCCAACCACACACCACACATGGTGAAACGTGCTATATGTCTTGGCAAGTATCTCACCACCTCACTTTGGTGGTGCTGCAAGAGCTCCATGGGCCCTAATCCAAGAATGGGAATTGGGTCCTTTTTTGTAGTAAAAACAGTTACTTTTTGTGGTAAAGATGGCCCCTCTTACCCTTGGGCCATGGTGCAAATACAACTGCTGTACTGAGAGTCACTGAAAGTAGGGTGGTGCTTGAGTGTGGTGCGCTCTTGGTGCTTGGTGCTATATGTTGATATTGTTCAAAATGGGGGTCTCTAATTGGCAGGAGTATGCACCTTTGTCCAAGTAGGGACCGTTGCTTTTAGTAAGGGTAAGAGGGTAACACACTTGAGATAACCCCTGCTCAGCCCCTGGGTAGCTTGGCACGAGCAGACAGGATTATCCCAAAGGCAATGTGTAAAGTATTTGTACTCAAAACACACAGTAACACAGTGAAGACACCACAAATGGACACCACGCCAGTTTAGAAAAATAAAGTATCTTTATATAAACCAAACAAAACAAAACAACAAAAATTCAAGATACATATATCAAAATAGCACTTAAAAACAGTTATTTGCAGAATTAGCACTTGTAAAAACAAATAGCTCCACCTGTAGCTATTACGACGTAGTGACAGGCATAAATCCAAAGAGCGGCGTAGACCACGAGGCAACGTGTCGAGTTCAGGATAGGGGAAGTCGGCGATGTCAACGATGAGGCATCGGTTCCGTGAGGCAATGCGAAGTTGAAGAGTTTATAATTTTACCCTCAACGGTTATCGGCTCCACAATAACAGAATGCAGGCGCTGGCGGTGATGGTGTTGATGCAAATGCTGACGTTGGGAAGGCCCATAACTGCAGGTGTAGGCAGGCGTTGAAGGGTGTTGGAGCTGTGGTGCAGGTGGGGCATACATTGTGCATTACACAAGTGGTGCCCCTGGCCTCAGTGCAGGTCGCGGCATCACTGGTGGCGACGCTGAAGGTATCAGAGTTGTTTTCCTTGCTTTCTTTAAATTTCGTCCAGCTCCCACCAGCAGGAACAACCTCCAGAGACCCAGAACAAGAACAAGCACCCCCTGGCAGGTCAGAACTCCCAGCAGTGGAGTTCAGGAGAGCTGGTTGTGAAGTCTATGGGGCATATTCACAAGAACTTATCGACGCGTTAGCAGTACTTTTTTGCAGTTAATGCGGGGATCATTTTATCACCCTATTACCAAGCTGTCGCTAACAGCTGTTAGCAACAGTTTTTAGGCAAAAACGTCCATAATAAAGAATGCTACTTCTGTTAGCAATAATTATATGCAGGAGAGGCGTTCCCGTGCAAAATCGCCCACAAACAACACTACTCCATATTCGCAAGGGGATCCTTGAACTTCTAAAGACCAAAAAAACTGGCTCTAACTGCAGTTAGAGCCAGTTACTTAAGACCAGAAAATAGCTGGTCTTAAAAATGGGGATAATGCTTGGGGTCACACAGCAAGTTTTGGTGCTGGACAGCCTGCAAGCAATGTTGCAGCGCTGCCCTGCGACAAAACTACAGTGCAGGAATACGTACCATCAATAAGATAGTGTGCATTCCTGGGCCCCAGTCATGAAAAGTGTTGCAAAGCTGCAACAAAGCAGCGTTGCAACACTTCTCACTACGCCCTTCTTGCGACACCATGGATGCGCTCTATTCCCTGGACGATTCAGAAAAGGGGGTGGTGATGGACAGAGTATCTGAATTAAACAGAACACTCATACCCAGTCAACAGATCAGGGCTTGATCCATCACCGTTTTTTAGCTCACTGCACCATCCCAGCTCAGAACCTGGCTACATGCAAATTAGTCTGTCCCTGGCCCAGTGTATCATGGGAACAGGACAGACCAAACTACCAAGCCAATTCTTATACTGGGAAGGAAACAAGCTTCCGGGGACCGGTTTCTGGCATTACAGCTGTCTTCGGCCTGGCTTGCTTGAATCCTGAAGGTGCAATGAGCAAGGGACTCACATCTGAGTATACCCTTCCACGCTTATGGTGGACAAAACGATTCAGAAAAGGGGGTGGTGATGGACAGAGTATCTGAATTAAACAGAACACTCATACCCAGTCAACAGATCAGGGCTTGATCCATCACCGTTTTTTAGCTCACTGCACCATCCCAGCTCAGAACCTGGCTACATGCAAATTAGTCTGTCCCTGGCCCAGTGCATCATGGGAACAGGACAGACCAAACTACCAAGCCAATTCTTATACTGGGAAGGAAACAAGCTTCCGGGGACCGGTTTCTGGCATTACAGCCGTCTTCGGCCCGGCTTGCTTGAATCCTGATGGTGCAATGAGCAAGGGACTCACATCTGAGTATACCCTTCCACGCTTATGGTGGACAAAACGATTCAGAAAAGGGGGTGGTGATGGACAGAGTATCTGAATTAAACAGAACACTCATACCCAGTCAACTATTCCCTGGACAGCGCTCCTTGATGCAAGTAATGACAGATACGTCAGGAATCCTGACGTATCTGTCTGCGCTAAAGTCACGCATTGCTGCAGTTGTATCACAACCATAATACAACTCCAGCAATGCATGGGGTCAGCCTATCCCTGTGGTACTGCGTTACCCTCATGCCTGCCATCAGGCAGGAGGAAGGTACTGATGCAGTGCCGTTCATCAGGGGTGCCCAAATGTCAGCATTGTTGAAGATCCATCTGTAGTGGTTGCGCGCTGCAGTGTCATCATTTGGAAGCATTGGTGGAGTGTTGTTGCAGAGGGAGTGGACGAGACGTTCTTTGGTGGCCTTGATCCAGCTGCCATCATCGCATCCCCTAGGATGCGATGATGGCGGTGGCGTCTGGTGGACAAGGTGAAGATTTGATGTTACCAATGATGGTCTGACCAGGAGAGTCCGGTGTTGTGGCTGTAGTTGAAGTTCCTGCTGGCGGAGGTGACGTGCTCAACCGTGTGTCCTGCTATGTGGCTTGTTGAGGTGACTTGCTGCATGCATCTGATGTAGTGGACTTTCCCCAGGAGTGGGTGGTGTCCTGGTCACTGCGGTTGTCCAAGTGGAACTTGAGTTCACCAAGTAGGATGTCATCGGTGGATGGGAGACCCTGGGGCGCAATGAGGTTTACAATGGTATTAGAGAATGTGGGGTCATGGTCCAGGGGATCTACACATGAGGGTGCGGCAGAGGATGTGCTTGGGCTTGGTCCGGATCTGGGAGTTGAGGTGGTCCATGGTCACCCTTGGGTCATTAGACTGCGTGGTCAGTCGGAGTGTGCTTCTGTAGGTGATGGCAATGCCTCCTCCTTGATGGTTGGGGTGCTCCTTGCGGGTGATACTGCAGCCATCAGTGATGGCGATGGCGATGTCCGGTCCGGAGCAGAGGTTGGTCCTGGCAGTCGAGGTGGTGTCCAGGGTTGATGGCGAGGAGGGTGCTGGTGTCGTAGCGGTGGAGTGTCCAAGAGGAAGACTCCTTGGTGCGGGGCGCATGCGTAGACGAACGCAAATGGCCTAGCCTATGGGTTGCCTTAGGCACGGGAGACGACCTTTCGAATGCATGCAGTACATCGTCCAACAACGCAACTCTGACAACGCAGATTCTCAAAAGTTAGAATGGGCGGGCTGGCTTTCTCAGTACGTGCCCCTTCGCTCTGGAACTCGATGCCTGAAGAGCTTAGGAAAATTCCTGAGGAATTGGCCTTCAGAAAAGCGCTGAAAACATGGTTGTTTTATTTGGATTAGGCTGGTCTCCCACTCTTTGTGGGGTCTTCGGTCTTTGCAGTTGTGACTAGTGCCGGGACACTTCCGTTGGAGGTAGTTGTGCGCTATATAAATGAGTATAATATAATATAATAATAATTTGATTACGCATTGTGAGGTCAGCAATGGGGTAATTTCAAGTTTTTCGGGTGGGTATGGGTTTCGGATGTAAAATATGAAAATTGGGTTGTGTGTTGGGGTACAATATGGAATTTGGGGTAAAATATGGATTCTGGGGGGTGTTTTGGGGTATATTATAGAAAAAATTGGTGTGTGCATGTGGGTCAAATTTGATTTTTGGATGTGTTATGGGGGCTCAAAAAGGAATTCCAGGGTTCACGGTTGGGTTTGGGGTGCAAAGGTTAGTTTTGAGTTGAACTCACTGATGTGGGAATAGTGATATTGATGTAACTGCTATGCAACACCTACTCTACTGTTGCAATGTGCCTAGTTTAGCGAATAAATGTGAATGGAATGCAATGTTATGGCATGTGTCGCAACCACGTATGTGTCTTTGGCACACGGGTGGTACGCCGGCTGTTCATGGGCGCACAGCAGCCGCCTTTGAGAAGTTCTGGGGGTGAACAGCTGGAGGTGGTAAATGCTGGAAAGAACACTGGACGGGGCATAGATGCGGGGATGTGTGTGTGTCAGCGAGTGTTGTAAAAACTTTAACAAGTGAAGTCTTACCTAGTAGCTAGGTCCCATGTCTTCGTTGCTCCTGCTCTCCAGCGTCTGCCTCCAGGAACAGGAAGTAGGCAGCCATGCTCCCTCCCCTGAGCTAATCACAATGCTGCGATGCGGCAGTGGGATTGGTATTTGGCAACGAGGTAAGGCATGCAGCCAGGGGCTGGAGGGGTGGGCATGTTCTCCATGCAGGCTGTAATGCAGCCTGCATTACAAACAGGGAAGTGCGCATGACTGCTTTGGGCGGCCTCAGTGGGCCGACCAAACAGTCATTGCGCACTTGAGTGGGCAATCCAATCCACCCATACCTTGCCCCGTGCTTGGAGCAGTCCTACCCACCCTCCCACCCACAAGGGAACCATAGCATGGTTACATCAGTAAGTTATCATCATGTGATGATTGTTCCTCCATAGCGGATGAGCCTACACTGGGGGTGCGTCATCTACGTGTACTAGGCCTGGGGACTCGACCCCCAGGCATCCTGCACTATGCGTCCCACCTTCTACTTACCTGGACATTGACACCATGGCACAATCTGCTGCACTCTCCCCAAATCTATGACTCAGCCAGCAGGAGCCTCAGGCAGGAGGGATTTCACAAGCCTGGGTACAGCAGTCATCGCCAAGTCTGCTGGTGAACCTCCCGATGCAGTTGATGCAGCAGGGCCCCCTGAGGGGTGAAGTTGCAGCGCTCAAGCCACACAAGGTAGGCGCAGCTCAGGGGCCTCACCTTCCACAAAGTCCGTCCAGCCCAACATCATCCGGCCTGTGATGCAGAGAGACGGCACCCACCATTGGTAATCCCCTCCATACACCCCGGTGTAGTGGTGGATCGTAGTATGCGATGCAGACCTCCCTATGTGGGGGTGCAGCAGCGCCTCTACTGTTGACAGCTCCAAGGTGCGCAAGGCGGTCTTCTCAGACAGGTCAGCAACGTGTCTCCATGCAACCTGCCAGACTTCACCTCCAGGGACGGGCGATCGCCGAGCATCAATGTCTACCGTCACGGCTCATCGACTCTACAACTCCTCCGCATCCCACTCCAGGCTCCAGACGCAGGTCCAGCGAGGCATCCAGGCCCCAGACGCAGGTCCAGCAAGGCATCTAGGCTCCAGATGGAGGTCCAGCGAGGCATCCAGTCTCCAGACACAGGTCCAGCGAGGCATCCAAGCTCCAGACGCAGGTCCGGTGAGGTATCCAGACTCCAGACGCAGGTCCAGCGAGGCATTCAGTCTCCAGACGCAGGTCCGGTGAGGCATCCAGACTCCAGACAGAGGTCAAGGGAGGCATCCAGGCTCCAGACGTGGGTCCAGTGAGGCATCAAGGCTCTCATCCAGGTCATCCTGGGTGTTGGCTGGGTTGCAGGGGTTGTTGATGTGTGCTGCACTTGGGCCTGGCTGCTCTGTTCTGCAGTTTATTGGTTTTTATGCCTATTTTACAATGGAGGTTGATTGATAGGCTATTTTTTGCTTTAGAGTAAAATAAAACTCATGTTGGGCAGATTAATGTGAGTTTTTTTTGCCACTAATGGGCCTATCTGTAGTTATCGCCTGCTAACGCCAGATTTCCTATCGCCATCGCACTGATGTTAGCAGCAGTTTTCTCCGCCCTTCCCTGATACTATCGCCATGTACTGACGGCTTGGTAATACATCGTTAACATGGCGATAGTTTTCAGGATTAGGCGCGGGTAAAAAAACTACTGCTAGCTGGCGTTTGCGGTAGGTATCGCCGATCCTTGAGAATATTCCCCTATGTGTCCCTGAGACTTCAGAACAAGAGGCCAGCACCAACAAGCCCATGGAGATTCTTCTTAAAGCAGGTTCCCAGCAAAGTTCCATTCTTTGTCCTCTTCATTGGCAGAAGCAGCAACTACAGGCCAACCCAGCAAAGCACACAGCAAAGGGGCAGTACTCCTGCTTAAATCTTTCCATCTCTTCTCCTTGATCCAGAAGTGATTTAATTCTCTGGCGTTTAAGGGCCACTACTTATACCCCATTTTGTCTTCGTTCTCTTTGTGGCAAGGGTCTCTGGGCCCAGTCCAAACCAGTTTTGTTCTCTCTTGTGCAGCATGACCACAGGGGGTAAAGACAGCATTGTGCAAATGAGACACTACCAATTTAGGTACAAGTGAAACTCCTCCCACCACTCTATATGCAGCCAAGGTATGTTCAACTCTGCTCTGAGTCACCCAAGAAAGGCAGGACACACCACCGGTAGCAGTCTACAGGGAATCCACACCCCCAGCCCCTGTCACTTCAAAATCAGACAGTCAATGCACAAACCAACAAAGGCACCAGAATGGTTAAATAAGAAAATTCTTACTTTCTAAAAGTGCAAAACTATTTAGGGTTGGGCCCTTAATCAGCTAGGCTAAGCCCTCTATAACATCTAACAATGCCTCAAATGACAGTACTGATATCAATTCTTGAGTTCATTCATACACCATTATCACACACCCCAATTGTCATGATCATATCAATAGTTATTCATAGTAGTTTTTTTCTGAAAATATATTGTTCATTAATTTCGAACAAACATTTTGTCAAAATTTATGTACACATTTCTCAATACACAGGGACATTGATAACATGAAATTTACAACAATGGAGTACATCAAGGAGGGAATCACCATCATCATGACCATCATCATCATCTTCATCTCATTATTCAGTTTTTCTTTATGAAGCCATATAAATAAAAAGCAACATATTTTTCATGAAATAGCGTATTATATTTCAGCAGAACATTCAGCAAAAACAAAGTTAAAATAACAAAGTAAATAAAACAATTCCCTTAAATAGCAAAGCATTTCTGATGTTAAAAGCACCATTAAGGTAAGTGTCATAACTGAACAAATACATTCATCTAAGAGAATTCGTGAGAAAAGAAGGCAGGTCGAGATTTCAAAATAAATCTCTTTTAGCAACAACGTTTCTGAATATGACTGAACATTTTGCAAATCACAATAGAGTGAATAGTGATTTGGACAGAGGCTAAATCGCAGGGGCAAGGTGGCGATTGTTCAGCTGTAGTACAGCCTTTAGGGAAACTGACAGCAAAGTGCACAGGTCTTATCCTAAACCGTGTAAACAAACACCCTTATCTCACCTTATACACCATAGCGAGCAAGAGTTCACTTGAAGGAAAGGTTTTAAGTAACACATAAGATCCAGCGGAGGGTTTATCATTTAATTCTCCTCCCCAAGGGTGGTGACAATTGTGGTGGTAGTTTTTGAATAGTAACAGAAAAGGAAACACTGTACAATTCCACCATTAGAAATATTTGTCAGTAATGCTAGGATTTTGTAAATTTCTCATAGAATAACAAGAACCCCATTTTATGCCTTGTCTCCTGCCCAGGCAGTTTAAAGGAAATCTTGTTGTCAACAATAGTTATTGTGGGGAGTGCAGAATACATTGTTTTTTTTACCGTTGATACCAACTGATGTTTATTATGTTAAGAAGAACATGGTGGAGGACCTAGTAGCATGCAAAGAGAATTTAGGGGGGGTCAAATATTATAATCTGATGTTGGGCACAACCATTACGGAGGCTATGCATGAGTAGGGTGCTATTAAGTAGGAAAAATGTTTACCTTTCTTCAAAAGATGTCCTGACATTTTGACAGATTGCAATGTCTCATCTGGCAGGTGTACCATCCCTATCTGGCTCTGGAGTATCTTGCTGATTTGAGGAAGCTACATTTTATTGGAAATTTTAATTTTTGAGATTTCACACATGGGACTTTTCTGGGGAGTACTCAGCTTTCCCCCAACGAACTCATTTTTGATGTCCTGACCCAGCCTCACATTTTTATTTTCCGGGATTTCCTTGTAGGGAACCAATACATCACGTATGGTTTTAATCTGAAGGTTTATTAAGCTCAAAGGTCAAGCGTGATTTTGCTCTGCACCATATCAAAGCCAACTTCTAATCGAGTGTCAGGCTCTCCCTGTTACCATGGATAGAACACAAGTAATAAAGAACATTGCATGACCAATATACCATAATACACTTGACCGCAAGATTACAACAGATTACATGTCCCTGACACTCATAATTCCCCAACACTACTCTGTGCTGTGTTCTGCTCTGCTTCGAGCGGATTTTATCCCACACGCCATAATTAGTTGAGAAGGCTTGGACTTTTAGAGGTGGGAACCTGTAGGGTCCTTGTCCATCACACACAAAATTTACTCTGGGGAGAAGTAAAGGAATGGGATTGTGTTGATATTGAGTCCTAGCAGTCCATTGTGGTGCCGTCCCTATGGAGCTTGTGGTCACTGCACCAAATAGTTAATTAAAGGAAGGACTCCCATCCACAGATAGAAATCATTCTTCATTTTAGGACTTTCTCATTGCAGCTGTTGAAACATTCCAACTTGTGTGTACTCATCCCTACGCAGGGAAGGTCTTCCTATTCCAACCTTCTTTACTGAGTAAACTTGTTCAGTAGTGTGAGAGAAATCGGATGGGAAGAAAAATGGTTTAAACCACCTGCTCATTCACATCATAATTTCTTACTCCCACTAGTTGGGTAGGCTTAAAAGTTATGACGACAAAGTGATACATTGATCCTGCTAAGAAGTCAACATGTTTCAGTCTGCAGATAAATGCCTATACACAGCACCAGGAGTTTGCTTCAGGGTCAAGCCCGTTTCTGTACACACTACCCCTACGGGCTACCTATTACTAAGGAGATGTCAGATGTCAGCATGGTCAGGTGAAAAAGAGTTACGACAGCAAATAAGCTCAATGCGAAAAAGTATTCATATACTGGACCGTAATATAAAGGCCCATTGTACTGCCAACTTTAACAACTTGTGAAAACAGCATAAGGGAAAACAGTTATCTAAGGATTCATAATGATGGGTGCCATAGGTGAAGGTGCATTGCAAATGATTCCTTGTGTGATTGTTTCCAAAACATCAGCACTGTGTTACTTATATGTTACATATGCACACAAAAATCCCAACATTGGGGAAGAACAGGTGAGAACACTGCAATATAGGGAAGAGAAAAAGATTGTATTAAATATGATACCCCCACACATTTGGCACACACTAGTTGTGTCCTAAAGGGAGCCTTAGTCCATCCTTCTGGGTGTATTTCCTTCCCAAGCAATGATTAGCTATACAAAGGTATAGAGGGCCATGGTCAGTACGCTAAACAGACTGGTGATAGTATCTATATACAAATATATATATCAATTTCTTTATTCGGCTTTACACATTGGAAAACCATAAAAGCGACATTTAATAATACGATTTCATATTAAAAGAGAGTTAAAAAAGATCATATTACAAGGTAAAATTCAGACAAAGGCAAATTAATATGTTTAAGACAAAAAATTCAACTTATTTCATTGCGTCGTCTAGAACTACATCCAACGTGAATTTTACAGGTTTTTCCTATGCTTCATAACGCATTTTAGAAAGTTCAAGACATGAAAACAAACAGGTTCAGATTCTAGCAATTGGAGAGGTAGCAT
The DNA here is from genome assembly GCF_964261635.1 of Lissotriton helveticus. Taxonomy (NCBI): domain Eukaryota; kingdom Metazoa; phylum Chordata; class Amphibia; order Caudata; family Salamandridae; genus Lissotriton; species Lissotriton helveticus. The sequence goes on along the minus strand of NC_136065.1, from coordinate 898,199,613 downwards.
TGCAGGCCGACATTGTCTAAGTCCCCATCGCCTTAATAGTGGGAGTAGCCAGATTTTCCGATGTGGATGATGGAATTTACAAAACAATATTGTATGTAGATTAGTCTGTATTGATTCCTCATCACAGGGGCAGGCAGGGAGAGTTGAGTCCCACCTGTTTCTGTCAGGGAAAGCTACTAGTCTATGAAAAAAATCTAACCTGAATCTTGTCAGTAACATTCTATCGTACGTACTAATCTGTAGTGTTAAATAAGGCTGGATAAGGTATGTGGCCTCGATCATGTAGGCGTGGAGGACCGAGGGTTTTGTAGATTCAGAGGTCAACCTCAGGGACTCTAAGTGGCTCAGAGCCAGCTGTTTCAGTGCTCTCTTCGATAGATCAATGATGCCTTCGGGTTGGAGATAATACTTCTCAATGCCAAGGTCCTTGAGGAAATTTCTAACATACCAAAGCCATGTTATTTTTAAAGTATGATCAAGAGCTATTGAGTCTGCCACGATAGTCTGTGTCAGCGCGTCTTTTTTCGGATGTCCAGATACGCCGCCAAAGCAGTAATGGTTGGATCTTTAACAAATCCTCTAAATAGGGGATACCAAGTTCCAAATGGGATGCGTAGATTGAGGTGCATCTCGGTGTTGCTAGGAGAAATCTGAGGAAAGAGTTTTCTGCCACCTGGAGGGGGCTAACATCTACGTGTCCCCAGACTCCCGCCCCATATAGTGCAATCGCCTGACACTTTGCACTATACATTTTTAATAGCCCCACTGGTGCCCTCCTCCCCAGTCTCTGAGAGAAGCTCATCAGGGCCACTATAGCTCTTTTAAGGAGATGACATCTTGCCTCTACTGCTGGCCTCCAGTTCAGCCTTTCGTCAATCATAATACCCAAATACGGGTACTGGGCAGTTACCTCGAGTTTTTGATCTTTGAGAAGGATATCCTTTGCTCGTTTTCCCCCCCTGCCTGCTACCATGACAAACGTTTTTTTAACATTCACATGTAGGTCCAGCCCACTCATGAAGTCCGTATACCTATTCAGAGACTTCTGTAGTTCACGCGGGGTGTGTGCCAGAATGACAGCATCGTCTGCGTAAAGCAGAGCGGGAATCAGGCGTTTTTTAACCCGTGGGAGATCCTGGCCCCCCCTCAACATCTCTTCCTCCAGGCCGTTCGTATATAGTGAGAATAGGAAGGGGACCAGGACACACCCCTGCCTGACTCCCGCTCCACTCCAAAAGATGCTGTCAACTCCCCCCTCACTCCGAAGCGCACCCTCGCAGAGGCTTTGGAATAAAGCTCTCTCAGAAAATCTAAGAGAGGGGGATCCACTCCCATTTGTCTCAGAACTATCCAAAGTTTAGCGTGTGAGACGCAATCAAAAGCGGAGGACAGGTCTACGTACACCATATAGACCGTGTCCTTCTTTGCTTGGGTATATTTGCCCACTATCAAGCTGAGATTAAGGGCCTGCTCCACCGTTCCAAACCCTTCCCGGAATCCAAACTGGAGATCGGAGATAATGCCTTTCTCCTCGGCCCACTGCTGGAGTCGCTCAAGGATTACCCTGCCAGCGACCTTGCCCAGGGAGTCCAGCAGTGAGATGGGGCGGTAGCATGTGACATCCTGGCGATCCCCTTTTTTAAAGATTGGGACCATGATAGAATTGGTCCAAGATTCTATCAGTCCCACTTTTGCAGCTGCGGTACACACTCTAGTAAGAATGGGGGCCCAGAGATCCAGATTGTATTTAAAAAGATCACTGGGACCTCATCCGGACCTGGAGCTTTCCCATTTTTACTTGTTTCCAGTGCAACTAGTACCTCAGAGATGTCAAAATGCAGGGATATTGGGTATACAACTGTTGGATGTGTGTTTTCTGTCCCTACTGATGTTACTGTGTTTTTAAGATTTTGGAAAAGTGGGACACCCAGGTGTCTTCCCCTATAGCCACTTCTATCTTGGGACTGTTATCGTCTGTTAGGTAGGGAGATCTAACTGTTCGCCAAAAAGCTCACTGTTTTTAGAGACAGCACTAATATGGAGATCATCCCATAGTTTCTGTTTTAATTCTTTTATTCTTAGTTTACGTGCCCTTCCATATTGGTGTCTAAAGAGTTGGATCTGATCTGAGTCTCTGGTTTTTTTTTGTCATGTGCGGCTTTCCGCAGTCCGGGCGCCGCAGGATACATGCAGAGAACGGGAGACCCGCTTCCGGACGGAAGTGGTGTCCCGTTCTAGACCTCACCACAACAATGGGATACTCACTTCCGGCCGGAGGTGGTGTCCCGTTCTAGTCCTCACCGCAACAAGCACTTCCGGGCCAACACTTTTTAAAGTGCGTGTGGCCGCCGGATCGGTGCTTCTGATTCCTTCAGTCAGACGCACATGAGCCCAGCAGACGCCGAAGGTTTCTACAGGTCACGGTAACGCTGTCTATGCTCACGCGTTACGTGACTGCCTGTACCTGTTCCTGTCCGCCGCGCAGGAGCGCTGCGGGAAACTCCGTCCTGAAGCAACTGCTTCTGGCACACGGCTACTTTCAAGCCTCAGTTCTTTTGTCGGCAGTAGCGCAGGAGCGTTACTGCTTGTTTTTCTTCTTAAGTGCAGGTGCACTAAACCATTTTTCCTCTGTTGTTTTGTCCGAGGCGCAGGAGCGCTTATCTCATCCATTGAACCTTGCTTGGCAGTGGCGCAGGTGTGCTACAGCTTGGCTCCTACACGCAGGTAGCGTGGGAGCTTTGTACATTTGGGCCGCGCTACAGCGCTTACCCGGGAGTTCTAGACATTGCCTACTGTGAAGCGCAGAAGCGCTTTTTCTTTGAGTTCTTTTTTGGTTCCTTGGGGGTCCAGGCGCAGAAGTGCCTCATTCTTCATTTCCTTTGCCACGGACGTGGGACTCCTGGACAACACAGCACTGGCCTTTTATGCAGTCAACCCGAACGAATCTTGTGGTGAGTGTAAACAGGGGCTCAGGTCTGCATGTGTCTTGTGGGGTGTTGGACAGCACGAGCGTAGTCACTAGCCCTAATCTGGTGTTTCTTGTTCCCTCAGCTGTGCCAAGACCCGTCCCAACGTCCCTATCACCAAAGCCACTTCCTTGGTTCCTTTTGGCCCCCATCCCTGGTTCCACCTCATCCTTGACGGGCGTTATTCCCCGCGGGGGTTTGTTGGGGTCAGGGGCGGTGGTAACTGTCGTCTCTGCGGGATAGCCTCACAAGCCCAGGTGAGTCTTGTGGGGTACTCGACATTTTTTTAGAGCCAGCTTTAGATTAGCTAGGGCCACGGTACAACTATGGTTAAACCACCCTTTGGTGGTTGGGTTCAAGCTCCTGGGTTTTACTGTAAGAAGTCCCTTAATCTTCTCCAATATCTGGATAAAATTATTTAGGACTTCTTCATCCGTTTCTAGTAGGTCCAGACATTTAATTATGTTTGGGTATGCTGCTTTTACCAATTTTACGGTAATTTCTACCGGGTTTATCTTCTCCCATTTTAATGTATATCCGTTTTGTTTACCTATCTCCAGTTTATTCTGGGCAAGAGTTTTCGCTATGGCTGTATTTAGGGGTTTGGGATTAATTAAATAAAGATCCATCCTCAAGGCGGAATGATCACTTAGTGTGTTAATCAGGACCTCAAAAGATCTGGCTATCCGTAACAATCCAGGCGACAGGAGGATGTAGTCAACTGTCGTTTGGCATCCCCTTCCCACATATGTTGGTTGCAGGAAGTTTGAGCCTGAGCTTAGTCTATTAACTATTGTGAGATCTATGTCCGATAACATGTTGTTCATAGCGATCCCCACCTTAGTATGGGCAAAATGCATGAGTGGAGCGTCATGTTCATCCACTATCCCACATTGATTTTTCTCAGCATGTGGGCATGGATGCAGATTAAAATCCCCTCCCCATAGAAGATGAATCGCCCCTTTTCCTGCCTTGGGTTGATGAAACTGGGTTAGTTGCTCCTGGATATTAGAGAGAAGGGTCAAAAATTTGCCCTCTTCTAAGTTGTTATAGAGGTTAATTAAAAGGATAGAGTCCATGTTCTTACAGGAAAGGGAAAATAGTTGGAAATTTGGATCAGAATCGACTAACGACACTTTTAGGTGGTTCACAGTGTTTGCAATATATGTCGTCAGCCCTCCCTTAGGTCTGCCTACACTGCTGGCCAAAGCTGGAATAAAGTATGTTTTATAGCCCAGGAGATGGAGCTCCGTCGTGGACCATGTCTCCTGGAGGCAGATAATTTTACCCTGCTCCAAAAGATACAAGGCAGTCCCATCCTCAATTTTAGGGCGGAGACCTGCAACATTCCAGAAGAGAATAGGTAGGGGCGGTGATTCTGGATTAACCGCCGCAGCTTCATTTACTGAACAAATTGTTTTTATATTTGGCATTGGTTGGGGTGAGTTAAGATTAGTAGATTCAGTCGCCATTAGTGGTCAATCGACCATTTCGAGGCCACTAAATCTATCCCTCGTTGGGATACTGAACCAAGTATCCCAGCGAGGGGGCTCTCTATAGGCCGCCCTCTGCGTATACGGACCCCAATCATCCCATTCACCTCCCCGATGGCGTGGGCCCACTGTGTGCCAGGAACTGTCATAATCATGGCGACAGGGGCCCGCTATTTGCCTTGTGTTACCATATTCAAAAGGACGGGGAGCTGCTACTTCCCAGGGGGTGTCATGATCATTGAAGGGGCCATTGCATTGTCTTGCGGGGTAGAAAAAGGAAAGTGGCTTGGTGCTTATGCCTCCATGTACATTCGAGTACTCCCAAGAGCAAATATAGTCTACTACTCGGGGATCTTCGAATGTGATCACAATACAATCTCCCGGAATTGTTTTTCTGCCGTTTCCCACCCAGTGAGTCCTACGTACCATCAGAATCCTGGATAGCCAGGTTGGTGGGATGGGGCGATTGGTATTTAGCCAATGTTGGGCCTTGTTTTCCAGTGACCACGTAGGTTCTGCATTGTAATCCACTAGCTCAGGGACACCTGTCATTACCACCACGAAGGGAGATGCTTCTGGTGGCATCTCGACAGGGAATCTAACTTCGGGAGGTCCTCTAGGGCCACCTCTGTTGGAGACTGGGGCCGAGGTTCTTTGTGCCGGGGTTTTAAAAACCGGAATTTTGGAAACCGGAGTTTTAGGCGCAGGAATTTTAGGCACCGATTTTTTGGGCGCCGGTGTCTTAGGCGCCGATGTTGTTGCTGGTGGGGCATTACCCTGGGGTAGAGTTATGGCAGCGTTCGTGGGGAGTTTGACTGGCCTATTATTATTTAGTGTTTCAGGAGGTGTTGGTTTGGATACTGCATTTGACGGTATAGGTACATTATTTTGTGTAACTGAGTGCTTGGGAGGGATCTGTTTGTTATGATTTTGACCCCCCGTTTTTTGGGCCCCCGGGACTTGCATGGGTTTTATAAGATTTGTAAGTTTAGATAGCTGGTTCTCTATGTGCGCTAGTCTTGCTTCTACTGGCTCAAGAAAAGATTTTAGTATATCTGTGATGCTATTTAGCAGCTGTGAGTTATTGCTATCGGTTATTTCGTTACTACAAGATAGGTGGATAGGGGATTCCAAGCAGATAGGGTCAGAAAAATCATGCGCTGACTTGTGTATGCTCGCAGAAACTACTACCTGTTCAGCTCTAGGGGGTGCATTCTCTATTATACTAGCCGTATCTCCGATCTCATTGAGGATGGATTTTTGGGGATCGTTCTTTCTTTTCCTTATGGCGCCCTCCCTCCTCCCTCTTGCTTGCCTTATTCCATCCGGTGTGATTTGGGGTAGCAGCTCTGGAGTCCTTACTAAGTCTGAACTTATCCGAGCGTCCGAGAGCTGGGAAACCGACAGGTCCACATTGTTTGGTAGGCTCGCCTTCCCTCACAAAGGGGCATTTGCCCAAAGTTGCTGTCTGTTACAGGGGTTCTTGCGTCCGCTAGGTTACCCATAGAGGATCTCTTAGCGTGCGCTAAGTCCAGGGACACCCTACCTTCCATCAAAGTGATGCTTTGGTCAATAAATAAATTTGCCTTGGTTATAAAGTCATCCATGGGGCCTGGCAGTTTGCCCCCACCCCCCGATACCTTGGTTTTGTTACCTCTAGTTAATACCATTGTTCCTGTTGGACCGGTACAGGAGGTTAGTAACTTGCAGAAGCAAAGAGTCAATAAAGCTGGGTCTTTAAGAGCTTACAAATGCAGAGTCAGTAGTGAAACAATACATACGATTTCAAAATGGAATCTGGGAGATGGAAGTTTAGGGAGGTGGCCCGGTCCGGTCTCTCCCGTCCTCGAACGGCCTCAAACGGCCCGCCCTTTGCCCGGGCTTAGCCCCGGGCTGAGTCCCGCGCGTGTCCCGCGATGCGCGTTGGAAGTTTGGTGAAATACAAGATGATAGGTGGGGGCGGAGCTCGCCCGGGAAGAGGCACCAGCTGTGGGTAAAATGAAGAATGCTGGTCCTCGCAGTCCCGGGAGGCCGCTCTGTCTCCTCCGATTCAGGAGCTTTCCCTCTGTGCAGTCCCAGCCTCACAGCGCCAAGTTCAAGTACACAGCAAAAGTTAAAGACGTCTCCGACAGAAAGGAGCAGCAATCCAAAGGTCCGGTAACTGCTTACGAGTGGCTCCCGCGAAGCAGGGGCCACGAGCAGTAAATAGGCGGAGAGTGGGGGCGGAGCTCGCCCGGGAAGAGGCACCAGCTGTGGGTGAAATGAAGAATGCTGGTCCTCGCAGTCCCGGGCGCCGCTCTGTCTCCTCCGATTCAGGAGCTTTCCCCCTGTGCAGTCCCAGCCTCACAGCGCCAAATTCAAGTACACAGCAAAAGTAAAAGACGTCGCCGACAGAAAGGAGCAGCAATCCAAAGGTCCGGTAACTGCTTACGAGTGGCACCCGCGAAGCTTGGGCCACGAGCAGTAAATAGGCGGAGAGTGGGGGCGGAGCTCGCCCGGGAAGAGGCACCAGCTGTGGGTGAAATGAAGAATGCTGGTCCTCGCAGTCCCGGGCGGCCGCTCTGTCTCCTCCGATTCAGGAGCTTTCCCCCTGTGCAGTCCCAGCCTCACAGCACCAAGTTCAAGTACACAGCAAAAGTTAAAGACGTCTCCGACAGAAAGGAGCAGCAATCCAAAGGTCCGGTAACTGCTTACGAGTGGCTCCCGCAAAGCGGGGGCCATGAGCAGTAAATAGGCGGAGAGTGGGGGCGGAGCTCGCCCGGGAAGAGGCACCAGCTGTGGGTGAAATGAAGAATGCTGGTCCTCGCAGTCCCGGGCGGCCGCTGTCTCCTCCGATTCAGGAGCTTTCCCCCTGTGCAGTCCCAGCCTCACAGCGCCAAGTTCAAGTACACAGCAAAAGTTAAAGACGTCTCCGACAGAAAGGAGCAGCAATCCAAAGGTCCGGTAACTGCTTACGAGTGGCACCGAGTATATACAAATGAGTAGAGGCTTACTGAATGAAAGTTCAGTCCCTACCTGCATACCTACATGGTGCTGCCATTGCCCCAATAGATCCAGTGTTGGTATCCGGATGGCGTTTTAATTATGTGGCATGAGTAGGTAGCAGGGAATGCAACGATTTTTTTAAGTGTTCATTAACCATGTCCCTATGACCTGAATAAAAAACAATGTCAATGTGGGTCCTAGCCAAGAGAAGGAGGGTATCCTGCACCCGAAAGTAATATAAGTGCATTAACTGTTTCAGGCAATATGGTGTTCTCTCTGAAATGGAAATGCTAAAACCTAGTACCATCATAACTCTAATCTGTGTGGGTCATTGGCAAAAATGGAATTCCTAAGGAAGTTCCAGGAAAAGGGAGAGAAGGGGAAAGGCCTAAGGCTGTGGAAGTACTCCAATGTGAAAATAACTGTCGAAGATTGTGTGAATGTTCATGCTCCTGATTCATTATTAAAACTCGGCAGGGAGAAAACCTTAAATGGGGACTGTATAAAAATAAATAAAGTAAATGGAAGTCAGTGCATGTTATGTTCACAAACCAAATTAGGGTAGTAGTCGATTTAAGAGGACCCACAGATGTTTGTAAATGTTCTAGTTCAATATGCTGCAATAGTTGTTATTAGAGTTTAAGTATGATCACAATAAAGTAGGCATACCCACCTAACGTCACTCAGCCATCCCCTTCCACCCTCCCTGCCTTTCCCTTACCCACTCAAAACCGTTCAACATTCTCATCTATATTGATTTTCGAATTCCAATTCCTCCCATCAGGCAACTGAATTGTCCTTCCTCATGGAGACTCTACTCATCTACGTCCCTATTCCCAGTGCTCTTGGACTTCGTGGGCACATATAGATTTGGGTTCAGGTAAACTGAAATAGGTCTCCATTATCTATTGAACATGCTTTTTGTACACTATAGCATATGCTGATTTCTCTTAGCCCAGGAATTCCCTCGCCTTCAGGAGCCACTGATTGTGGGTCAGTACATCCCCTCGTCCCCACAGTTCTAAGGTAGTGTGTTTTGTGGTGACGAGCAGCTGATATATAATCTGACCTTTCACGAACAGCAGTAGGTAACGCCCCCAAAGGATCACTACATTATTTGTTTCTAGTTTCCTCCTAAATTATTTGTCTTTAGTTTCCTCCTTATGTCCCTACCTGTAATTTGAGTGACAGCTGTCCGTATCTTCCTCCAAAACTGTAATAGCTTGGAACGGGAAAAAAGTAGGTGCATTATTGTTGCACTGGCGCTACATTGTCCCCAGCAGGTGTCTGACTTAGATTTGTTAAAGTTACACAATCTCAAAATTCTGTGTGGCGCACATGTGCTGGTCAGGTGTACGGGTATTCCACAGATATCTAATAGAGCGGCGGATTGGCACTGCAGGCACTTGGGCATGGGCCGAAGGGCCGGTGTCTCAGTGCACTCTGTGGGCACGTTTTTCCCCCCTTTACTAGTCCACAGAGAGTACTGACAGGGAGAGGAAAGCAGCTATGCTGTGCGGCCGGCCGTTCAGCGATGATCAGCTGTGGCCTCTCCTTAACCCTATGCCCTGCCAAGAAATCATGCGGATGGTGGGGTTGGGAGGGTTGATTGTGTGCCAGGATCGGCCTCCCAGGGGGGCAGGTGTTGCTCAGGCCTATGAGCCATTTTCACCTTGGCCCCCCTGGGGCCCACGCAGCCCAGAAACAGTTTTTGCATTAGTCCTCGCCCACAGCCCTTCTCATTCAGGGCATAGTGGGTGAAGAAGAATGGGTCTCACTATGGGGACCAAGTGATGTGGGGAACTCGCACCATCTTCACCTTAGCCTCCCCCGACCCCCATGGATGCCCCAGAAGCAGTGTTTTTGCTTTAGCCCCTCTCCTGTCACGCCATTGCCCTGAGGCAGCGCAGGGCTGGGGAGGGCTGAGTAATTTACAAATAGCTGGGGCATCCCTGTTTTTCAGGTGCTCCTGCACTGGAGGGCTGGGGAATATTTTTTTAATAGAAAGGGGTCTCGCTGGTTTTCAGGTGCTCCTGCGCTGGACGATTGGAGAATAATTTTTTAATAGAAAGGGGCCTCGCTGTTTTCAGATGCTCCTGTGCCGGAGGGCTGGGAAATATTTTTTTAATAGAAAGGTCCTCAATGTATTTAGGTGCTCCTGCGCTGGAGGGCTGGGGAATAATTTTTTAAGATAAATGGGCCTTGCTGTTTTTTCATGTGCTCCTGCGCTGGAGGGCTGGGGAATCATTTTTTAATAGAAAGGGGGAATCATTTTTTAATAGAAAGGGACCTCGCTGTTTTCATGAGCCCCTGCGCTGGAGTGCTGGGGAATCATTTTCTAAGAGAAAGGGGCCTCGCTGTTTTTAGGTGCTCCTGCGCTGGAAGGCTGGGGAATCATTTTTTAAGAGAAAGAGGCCTCACTGTTTTCAGGTGCTCCTGCGCTGAAGTGCTGGGGAATAATTTTGTAATAGAAAGGGGCCTCACTGTTTTCAGATGCTCCTGCGCTGGAGGGCTGGGAAATATTTTTTTAATAGAAAGCTCCTCAATGTTTTCAGGTGCTCCTGCGCTGGAGGGCTGGGGAATAATTTTTTAAGAGAAATGGGCCTCACTGTTTTTTCAGGTGCTCCTGCGCTGGAGGGCTGAGGAATAATTTTGTAATAGAAAGGGGCCTCGCTGTTTTCAGATGCTCCTGCGCTGGAGCGCAGGGGGATCATTTGTTAAAAAGGGGCCTTGCTGTTTTCAGATGCTCATGCGCTGGAGGGCTCGGAATAATTTGGTAATAGAAATGGGTCTTGCTGTTTTTCAGGTGCACAGCTTGTAGGACATTGTCACCTTGGCCCTGTGTCGTTCCCAAGAACAATATCCTCCCACTTACATTCCTTGTGTGTTTCATGCAAGGGCATGCCCACAAATGTGGGCCACACCTGCGAATGTGGGACACGCCCCACGAATGTGGGCCACACCCTGCAAATGTGGGACACTTTTTTCATCAGTGCCCGGTCCAAATTGTGATCCCAATCCGACCCTGATCTATTACCATCCTGTGACCATCTGAAGGAGACTGTGTTTTGCAGATGAGCTGCCAGGGCCCAGCTGCCCAAAAGAATCAAGATCTCTGATTTACCAAGATTGATCAGTAGTCCAGGCATCCACTTGTATTTCTCTACTGACCAGTATCATAACGCGCCTCATCCCCCATTCCACCCTGTCAAGTGCCTTCTCTGCATCTATGAATCGGAGGACTGCCTCCATGCAATGCTTCTGTGCTGTGTCAGTTATGTGGTGATTCTTTTTTAAGTTGTTTATTGTGAGGCTTATTTGCCTGCTCAGTACAGATCAAATAAGGCAGCACTATGTACAAGCCACTTTCTAAAATGTTTGTGACAATTGTTACATTAGTGTTCAGGAGTGAAATAGTTTGGCATGAGGTGCACAAGGTAGGGTCCCTTCTAGTTTCATTATGAGTGAGATTCTAGCTTCCGACATTGGGGTGATTCAATGGCTCCAACTAAATGTTTTGATGTTCTTTGTTAGGATAGTTAACAGTTAGGGGCATTTTCTTTTTATAGACTATGGGTGTGAAGTTGTCAGTCACATGATCTTTAGTGGGTTTCAGATGTTCAATTGTTCTTAACTCGTCTTCCTTTGTTACATATTATAGGCTCCTTAAACTGTTCAACGTCTTTAACATTGTGCATCTCTACTGGGTCTTTCAATTAATAATCATCCAGTCACCAGTCTCCATTTGGGTGCTTCTTATTGCTTGTTTGTCACCTAATGGTCATGATCAGAGGGCCATGGTCTGAGAGTGCTCAGACTGATCTCTTTCACCCCCTGAAACAGGCTGTCCAGCACTACATAGTCAATATGGGCATACGTTTAGTGTGCAGCAGAATAGTGGCCAGCAGTATTCCCAGAAGAGAAACACCCTTTACAACTCAGTCATTACATCGCACTACCTTTACAACGCAGTCATCACATCGCAACATCCTTTACATCGCATGTCATTATCGCATCTCACTACAATGCATGTCATTACAACGCATGTCACTACAACGCAGGCCATACATCGCAAGTCATTACAACGCATACCTATTCACTAAGCCTGTTTCGGGAAGCTACGAATAATAAAAAAAATCATCCCCTACCTACCGCTCGACTCTCGAAAAACAGTAGTCCATGCCCTCATCACCGCTCATCTAGACTACGCTAACAGCCTGTACGTAGGTGCCCCCACTTACCTCATTACCAACTACAAAAAGTTCAGAATGCATCAGCTAGGCTAATTTGCAATATCCCTTACCGCCATTCCATTTCACCCCACCTGAGGAAACTTCACTGGCTCCCAATAAAACTGCGCATTCAATTTAAAGCCTTTAGAGCTCTCAATGACCGAGGCCCCACCTACCTACCTACCTACGTCGTAGAATGAGGTTTTCACAAGCACCTCGAAACCTCAGATCCAACCATCTCCGCCTCATGATCTGCCCCCGTTATCGTCTTGCACGTACGGGAGGAAGGGCCCTTGCAGTGACCACTTCCAAACTATGGAATCAGCTTCCCTCAGAGATAAGATTTCTGACATCAGAATCCCTATTTCGGAAAAAACTAAAGACCTGTTTTTTTTCCCAGATCTAACTCTATTCCTTCCTCCATATTCCCCTGACCCTCCTGAGTTAATGTCTTCAGCGCCGGGACACCTCCGTCGGAGGTAGCTGTGCGCTCTACAAAATACTAAATAAATAAATAAATAAATATCCAACACTTACCCTACTGTTGCACTCACTGGAGTTAGAATAGTAAAATATTACCCCTACACTATCCAACACTTACCTTTAATGCGATGTAATGGCATGCAATGTAACAGAATGTGTTGTAAAGGATGTTGCGATGTAAAAACTACGTTGTAAAGGCATGCGTTGTAACTGTATGCGTTGTAACATCATACATTCTCCCCAGACATGTATGAGGTCTAGTTTGTCCAACCAGAGCTTTCCTTCTGCTGAAAGTTTGGGTGTACTCTAGCCATCCTCTGCTGTGACCTTTCAATTGTGGAGCTCATGATTAGATTACGGTTGCCTCCTATTAATACTGGGTAGGTAGTAAAATCTACCAGCACCAATAAGCTTTGCCACACAAAGGTTTCCTGCCCTACATTAGGAGCATACAAAGCTATGAATGCAAATGGCCAGCCTGCCGAGAAACCTTCTACTGCCCCACATCTCACCGCCTTAGCTGTTTTAGGGCAAAGCAATACAAATGTATGTTTTGAACTTAGCAAAATCGTTAATCTTTTTTGTATTTGTATGTGTGGTGCTGCTTCGGGAAGCGTTTGGAACTTATCATGCAGTGGTGTGACTTAAGTAGGTGTGTCTCGTGCAGCAAACAAATATCCCCTCGAAGCGCTTTAACTCTCCTATAACACTTATTCCCTACAAGCGACTATTCAGACGTTTCACATTAGATGACGTAACTTTAAGTCTAAGTGGTTCAAGCACCATTGTCGGGGAACCTAAGTTGTGTTAAGCTTCAGAATAATGAAGGACGCATCAGAAGGAACTGTAGGGTCTGTAAGGTGTCTCATGCTTAATGAGTGTTTAACCAGCTCCTCTCCATAGTTCTCATCTAACTTCCTGTGTAACTTCGTAACTTTCACCCCTTCCTCTCTCTCCTCACTAAACACAACCAAAATTCAGCGAAACAGTATACTATATCACCAACGACTTCTCTTTTTTAGTACAAACCATGAACATCATGTAATTCTTTATGTGCCTGGAACATTATCAATCAATCAATCAATCAATCAATCAAAGCCATTTATAGAGAACGCAGCTACTTCCAGTGAGGCGTCCTGGCATTTAATTCTTCAAAACAAATAATTTGGCTTCGAACTATGAAAAGTCTCTTTTGGTAAGCATGCAAATATTCCACCTAACCCATTAATCTCGGCCTCCATTAGGTTTCATGGATAGTCACTTAGACCAAATGATTTAATTGCATCACTCCCACTCTCTTGATGCCACAATGAATTCCAACAGAAATTAGAGATATTTTTAAAACGTCAGGTTTTACCCATAAAGCAATTCTTCAGGCTCGCCTCTATGACAGAAACTGACTCTAGAAAGGAACGCTCTTTTCTACTTCCGATTCCAGCCTAACAATACCAGCAGACTAAAAGCCAGCCATTCTTTGGCTAAGTGCCAATATGTTAAACTCTCTCCTATTATCTCTGGCTCAATCCATCGTTTCTGACTGTCAGAAAAGAGTTGCAAAATCGTATAATTCAAAACAATCTTCATCCCTGATTTTGAGCTGTGCTACTGATTCTTATCATGGCTTACTCTTTCAAGGCCTATTGTTCCTCTACTGTCCACAGCTTTTCTTCTTTGCATTCACTTACGTTTCAATCTCTTGTTTTTGTTATATTTCCGATTGGCCAAACATGTAATTTGTCCACTTTAACTCCATTGCATTATAGTTTGATAATATTCTGTATTGTAGTCTTTAACTATGCAGATGTTTTCTGTTTTGGCTGTTTCACATGCAGTGTAGCCTCCTTTTGATATGCTGAAGGTCCTGTCCATGACAGGCAAAGAGCAATAAGGCGCATTCCTGCTTTTTCCCCTGCACTGGAGGGAGCCCTTTTGGCAGCCTAGCTCCAACAAAGGCACCCCTGCACCATGGGTGCTTGCGTTGCATGCAGGATTGTTTTTGTGCTGTAAGGGACACCTTCGTACGCAAAACCAAATCTAAAAGGCGTATTCCTCTTTCTATGTGTGCTACAGATTGAGGAAGCAACAAGGGGGAATAAAGATATTTCTCCTCAATACGCCTCACCATAGAAGATGTATTTTTTTGACGCATTCCAAGGTCTACCAGTTCTGCTAAATCTGGGAATGTGTCTAAAACCATGGTAGTGGTGTGGGAACACCCACGCAATGCCCATGAAATGCCTTCCCAAGACAGAGTAATGCAACACAGCAAATTTCACTGCGTTGCCTTACTCCAGATATATGGAGCCAAAGTGGCCTTGCGTGACTTCGTACATCACATGTAAGGTTTGCGTCGCTCTTGCACTACGTTGCTTGGTGCAAGAGCGATGCAAACTCCCTCATAAATAGGCCCCTTCGTTTCTAGATCCACCTTTATCTTTTCTATTTGGAAAATGTATAGCACTGTGTATCCCCTCGTGGATACTTCAGCACCTACAGTTCAGATTTGTGGACTGTAGAGGGCAAGACCTGTATCCAATATTCCTAACTCCCCACACCCCCTAGGTAAAGGCTATTTGGAATAGTTCGGTTTTTAGGAGTTTCCTGACCCACAGATAGCTGGGTTTGCCCTCGGGGTTAGGTTCTGAAACCTAATTATTATGACCGTCTCTGTAATGTGCAGCATTTTATTTTTGTGGATTAACTTGTATTTTGTGTACTTTTTCTGTGTAGCGCTCTTGTTATTGTTGACATGTACTTTGTGTAGATTTCTGGAATTACTTGTATTATATGCCCTTTTCCAATGTAAAGAACTCTGGGGCATATTATCAAGGACCGGTGTTAAAATTATAGCCGTTTTATCGGCAGGAAACTGCCGCTAAAACAGCGATAATGGGCTTGATAATACGCCCTTGTTAATTTCCATAGAGGCCCATTTTAACACCAGAACATGGGCTTCTATGGGAATTAACAAGGGGGTTGCTTGGATGTTGTGTACTATATAAACCTGCAAATAAAAAAAAAGTATTGTACGCCATGTGTAGAATGTGCCCTCAATTACTTTGTTGAACCTGGTTCCTATGCCTAATTTCATGGTTTCATCACATCCTATATTCTGTAACCCACTTTCACCCTCAATAAAAAAATATTCTGTAAAGCTCGTCCTTCCCCTTTGAGCTAGGCTCGTTCTACAACAAACACATAAAATAGTCCCTCATTTTATGCCAGCAATCTTGATAACGTGATAACTGAATCCCGAAAAATTGCTAGACGCTTCTCCTTTTTTTATTGTCCCTTTTCAATGCTCTTTTCATAGGTGTTTTACAGGAAGCCATCCCGGAGGTTATTTTTTGCCGTGAAATGCTGCAACAGGATTTAGCGGAAGGGTCAGGCGCCCCTTTACGAGGCAGACATCACAACACTGCTTTAGAAATCTCAGCGCGCCTTTGCGGATGAATGAAAACCTCTCCTTGTTCATCTGCTCGCTGGCATTGTACTCTCAGCGGAATCAAAGTGTACAGCTTGAAGCACGCAAAGAGAAAAAAAATTCAACAGTCACTTAGAATAAAAAGCTGCTACGTAGGTAGATGTCGTGATTTAACTACCCACAGCAGCAGTGGGTTCCATTCAAATATCTATCATTTTTTTTTAGGTTTCTCGAATACTTTAAGATCGTACTACAAGCACTATTAGGAATAACTTATGTGTTATATATTTCTTTCTTTCTTTAATGTCTTCTGAAGCGCTTAAACCACACATTGACATCCCAGGCGCTGTAAGGAAGGACAGACAACATGGAATAACATGCAAGTGAGGCAGAAGAGGTATAATCAAGGTTAAATACTGAAATGGGATAATAATAATGTCTCAGGATGACAGAAAATCCTTGACCGTAAAAATTGGCTGGTGTTGGGCATCAGACTGGTCGAGAATGATGTTCAGTTCTGGGTCAAGTAAGAAAATGCACGACGTCTGAGGAGGCCAAGTCATAAGAGGAGTGGAACAGGCAAGTTTTTGATACATTCTATGGAGATTATTTACATCAAAGTGGTTTGCAATTCTGCAAACAGAAAGCGCTATTGTTAACTGAGGGCCCAGGTAGCCATTAAAGGTATACCCAGCATACATTAATGCAGGGGTCTCCAACCTCTTCTGTAGTGAGAGCTACTTCTGATCAGTGAAAATAATTGTGAGCTGCTGAAGGCTAAGCAACTCGCACATTGTTACCATACACCCTCACGCCCAGCTTCAATGACTTTAGGCCTAATTTCCATAGAGTTAGATGGTATGGTTTGAACAAAATACTATGACTAGGGGCCCTATGACAGGGCTGCCATGTGTATGAGTGACTTTGTGATCTTTGGGGGTGTATGAAGAAGTGTGCGGTTGAACAGGATATATTTGTATAAGTGACTGAGAGCCTGTGTCGTATGTACTTGTGACACGGGACATACCTTTCGCCATATTTGACACTGTTACATGTATTACACAAATGGGAGAAATTTTAAGTGCAGAAAAATGTTCTGCAAAAATGTTCAGCATATTGCACATTTTTCTGCACTTTAGATTTACCCAACTTAAAATAAAGGCTGCATTTTTCCCTTATAAATGTGGCACTCTATCGAGAACATTTAAAATAAAGAGTTATTTTTTTCTGCCCCATTAAAAAATAAAATGATAATAAAACCACTTTTTATCATTTTATTTTTCATAACCCCCAGTCGAGGTTTAGGGCGAGGAAGGGGCCATCCTGCAGAGCTCCGTGCTGCAGGAGGAGTGTTTGGGCACTTGTAAGTGGACATGTCAAACAGGCATGCACACTTATGTTTCTCTAACCCATCTGTATTGTACAGCCAGGTTAGATAAAAGCCCCAGGCTCCCTGACCGAGTGTCAATTCAGCCCGCTCAGGACAATCACAGCACTGCTTTTATGCTGGTATTACCAGCATGAGAGCAGTGCTGACCTTGCTCCCTGGGAGCCTGTGCAGCATGACCAGCGCCGGAAGAGGAGCACTGAGGCGGCGGCTGCAGGAGCAGGTACGTTTTTAAATTATTATTTTCCCCACATCCCCATCTCCTGTCCTGTCCCCCAGCATTCCTCACCACCCCAAAATTGGAGCAGCCGCCCAGTTTATATGGATTCCATAAAACTCATCATTTCATTTTTCTCTCATTGCCAAGCGTCACATTTACAAATACCAAGCATCTTACTCCCGTGACCTGTACAAATGGTGCCATATTTCTAACAGAAAAATAAATTTGTTTAAACGAAAGGAATTTTAAGTGAATAAACATGCTTCATAACAAAATAAGACGTATTTCACTTAATTGAAAGTAGAGATCGCCATTAATACTTAATGCCCCATAGAAAAGGTTTTCTTCCCTTTTAATTTCTCCCATTTGGAACAAAATGACTATTTTTCAGTTATAATCATGGCACAGTGTCTACTGGCCACTGGAAGCAAAAGTCCTGCTGCTTGTAAATGGGATACTTTGAAATGAAAAGTTAATAATTGAGTTAATTTTTCATTTTAATTTTCTCCCATTTAAAAGCAATCAGAAACATAATTTTGTTCTCGTGGATTTACTATGGTCTCCCCAAGAAACTCATTACCAGACACAAAAGTTTCCGAAATGGGTAGATCAATTGTGTACATTAACCTGCCATTTGCCAAATTGATCACGGTTGGCCCAGAAGTGATCTCTGTACCTTGTCAGGTACTGCTGTCATGATGGTTCATGTCAAGGTACAAAACGTTTAGAGGATAGTCTGCATCTGTTCTGAGGGCTATTTACCAATCTTTATCAATGTTTCTCCTTTTTAAAAAGAGAGTTCCAAATTGAATGTTTGTTATTGAAAAAGTAACTAATGACATGAAGAAGTTTTTCCCTGGGAGAGGAGGTCATTATTTTTTTCAGTCCCACGCAGCCCAATTTAACTACTTGAGTCGGCAGTGTAATCCCCTTCCTTTGGAGGGCTCTACTCCATTGGGCTGTCAGAGAAAGCTTTACATCAATGCCTAAAAGGTACTTCCCACCTGGCCAAAATACACATGTAACAGCACCCTGACTTTAACACCTCGTAAAAACGAAATCACTCCTAACAAGATTCACTGAACCTATCTTAGATTCCTTTCTATTTCAGACTTTAACCACATTTCATTTGACACTTCTTCATTTTAGAAGCAAAACAAGAAAGTTGTAAAACACCTTGTAAATGCTTCTAACAAACATTTAATTGAAACAGAGAAAACTAGCTCTGAAACAATAATTAAACTGCAAATCGGAGTTCTGTAAAAAGCAACTGCTGATATCAGAGGCAATTGGGGTTTAACGAAATTGCAATAGCTGATTAAGTGCTTTTCGTGCACAGTGAATCTTTGTTTTTGAAATTAGTTAAGTAAATGTCTGCTATGTTCAAGCCTATGTCTTAAAGCCTATCGCCATTTAGGGCCTCATTACGATGTCGATCGGACACCATCACAGATTTGGGACCACATGATTACAATGTGACCGCACACTGTGCGATCGCATACTCCCATTCCCCTATGGGAGCTTGTGCTACGGCCGTAAACCAGCCGTAGAACAAGCTCCCATAGAGAAATGGGAGTTTTTGTAAATCACTGCACCCTGTGGAAGGCACCTCAAGGTGCCTGTCACACAGTACAGGTATTTACAGGGAGGCACCATAGGTGACCCCCAGGGCCACCACCTTAGGCTATGGAGGTAAACGGGCCCTGCTAGGGGCCCCCAAAGTTGCTTTCCGACAGCCTTTCCGTGTCAGAAAGGCTGGCATGGAAAGGCTGTCGGAAACCAGCACCGTAATCCTAATGGTGAAAACGCCGTCCTATTGGGATTATGGGCTGGTCTACGACTGGACGATGGGCTCCTTGGGCCTGTCGGAAGCCAGCCGGAATGACCTGATTGGTTAAATTCCAACTGCCTAGATTAGGTAGTCGGAATTGAAGCCGACATCGATATCGGGCCCTAAATTAGCTTGTAACTGGTAGAACATTAAGTTGGGTTTATACAGCACCAATATCACCATGCAAAGAGTACGTTTAACATTAGATGTGCATCTTTTATGCTTTAGCTCTCTGTTGTCCTTCTTTGGCCTATGGGGTATATAGGTAGTTGTAAAGTTAGTAGGATATGGGTAAGGGCTAGAGGTGTTAGGGTAGATGGTACTGGGGTGTGGGAAGAGGTAAAGTTAGAGATGCTGGTGTAAACCCAGAGGTCGAGGTACTGGGGTATATTTAGGGGTAAATGTAAATAAAGGTAGGAACAAATGTACTAAGGTCAAAGAAGAGGTGTATCTATCAGTCTGTATGCAGGGGGTTAGGTAATGAAATATAAGTACAGTTACATAATCTCTGATATAGTCAGGGCTATGAGTATTGTTCTGTAGGGTCTTGTAGAGTGGTCAAAGAACTAGGGTTTAGTGATAGTGGTGGCAAAAGGGCAAATGTCCGCAGTATTGTCATGGATACATGTAGTAGTGTATAAGCACTTATAGAGGTATTTTCTAATAGGCAGGGGTTAAAGACAGTTAGTTCTCCTGAAAACAAACTTATTGATGGAGAGGGGGGATGTAGTGTGGTATCTTCTATGAATAAATTAAGAAGAGGGTGGACAGGGTGAATCTAGAAAAGGTCACAGGGGTACGCCCCAAAATCAGAAAAGAAGTGACGTGTGTGATCGGGTAAATACAGCACGAATAATTTTTGCATAAAAGTTATTCACTCAGTTTTCCAAATAGGGTTTCTCGAGTCATCTTCTTCCAGAGTCTCTTACAACCAGTAAAAAATCCATCTCTAGGTTACCTATCTGAAGTACTTCTTTCTAATAGCTACTACCTCAAGAAATTCCCAAGTTCAGCTAGGCGATGAATCTCTTCAATGTGCTGAGATATTACATTTCTTCCAGAGCACTTAAGAACTTCCTATTCTTCAAATAGACCGTTATGGAGCAATGCTTGGCTTGGCTGACCTCTTCTTTGAGTTCCATTCATGCATATGTGCGGATAATGTTTGATTTGTTTTTATGTATAATATATTTTATTTGCAGTAAATGTCTGTTCCATTTCTTCATTTGAAGCTATCTTTGCTGGCAATTTACAGGACAACAAACCAGTCTTTCCTAAATGTGCATCCAATAAAAACTCTTAAAGTTTGTTAAGTATAAGAATAGTATGGCTTTATCTTGGAGCGCGTTCAAGATGGTGGAATAGACGGACACACTCTGCCCTGTCTCCTGCCATCCTGGCTGAGTTCCTTGAATGTTTCCCCTCACTGATGCAGGCTCTAAGAGATGCACCAGATATGAGACTCAGCCTCTCACGTAAAGAATCCAGTCTAATGATCTAAGGAGGGGCTTACAATGCGGTTCCCAAGGTTGGACACACAATCAGGGACCACCACGGGTGGGGAAGTGCCTATCAACGTCACTGTTGTGGCCTGCTAGTGGATGCAGAGCAGATTGCTGGCTGAGGCTGTGCAATGAGTTGGCCCCTGGGACTGAAGACATGAATGCAGCAACGGTACCATCATGAAAGTGCATCCCCTGGATTAGCATACTCAGGAGTGAAGCACTGAGCCTTTGAATGAGCCGGGGGACATATTGAGATCGACATGTAGCTTGTGGCCCGGCTGGGCCTTATACACCTTCCCAGTGACCACAATGATTGGCCTGGTTTAGAGAAGAGCCCAGAGGATTGCTGTAACAACAGAGACCTTGCAGCCATGGAGGAACCGTTTTGACCTAGGTGGAGTAGTCAGAACACAAAAGTCTCATTGACTTGGCAAATGCCTCTGGCTGACTTTTCCCAGGGTGCCCCGTTCTCTAGTCACCCCCTCCTGGTGCTCCATCATTCTGGACAAGTGCATGGGGTGTGGGGAGCCAACAGATGCTTCAGTAGAGGCTTATCTTGCTGTTGTGTGGCTGTGATTCAAATACAAAAAAGGGGCGACCCGGTGTCCCTAAGAACCTTGGTATAAAGTTTATCACAAAAAAGTGGTTCTATCGGGTTCTCAAAAGTTATTTTCTAAGCACACTAAGGGGCCAATTCCGATCTGGGTCGGAAATCACTCTGACCGAGCTGGATCCGTGGTGTTTTCCGACCGATCCGGACTCCTGCAGTCCAACCGAGCAAGTACGATGCGGCCGTATGCTCTCGGACTCGTTTCGGTCAGACTCCCATTGAAGTCAACGCGTTTGAATTGAAGTCAACACGTACATGGGCTCCCATTGACTGAATGGGTACGTTCTGGACAAGTGCGCCCCCTACAGTGTGCATGCATCAGTCCCATCCGCACCCTACATGCCTGTGTTGGGGAGACCCATGGGTCTCCCCCCGTGTCCGAGCCGTAAGGCTGCGGGTAACAGGGGGTCCGATGCAGACCTCCAAAGTCCAGCTCCGGGAGCTATTGTGAGCCGGAAGCTCCGGCTCGATCCGGCTGTCTGAATCGTGCATCGTACTGGCTCGGTCGGAATTTGCCTCCATTGCGCGCCACGGTTAGCTTACGGCTAAGACGTACGGAGCGGTTCGGACCCGGAAACCATTCGGCCGGAGATTTTGCGCTTGTTCGCATCATTTGTCGTCCGGACGCGTGTACGAATCCGACCCGCTAATCCCGAAACCGATTCGGAGCCCTTCCGACCGAGATCGGAATCGGCCCCTAAGTGTCGCATTGCCCAACTACTCATAGGGCCTGGATATCACACACGCCTAAACACATGTACAAAGTTATCAGGAATAATCACAATAACACATTCTGTGCATATCCACTTTGCGTTTATATGAATTAATTCATTCAAATATATTAATCTTTTCAAAGTTACAAAAACAGCTGTTTGCAATGGGTGAAATATATAGTGCTCATGTGACATATGTGCCTAAGTGCAAAAACAATTAGTGCAGTATATACAAAGTGGTTCAGGATTTATATACAAGGGAAAGGACAAGGTTTCTGATGGCCAGTTTATGTGGCTGGGGGCAGGGGGCATATGCACCACCAAGAAGAATACTGCTCAGGAAGCAAGCCTACTTATAAGTCCAGACCAAGGCCCTTTGCAATTGACAATCATAATGTGCATTCTGTTAACCTTCATTCAGTTAATATGTCTCTAGGAACGTCAGACCAGTTGGAAAGTTTCTGCACTTATAAAATTGAACTGAGGGAAGAACCACAACAGGATATTGGGATGAGTGTAGCTGAGATGAGATCACATCTCAGCCCCAAGTCCAAAATGCTTCAAAATGATATTGACTCAGTCATATCTCAGTGAGTCAGAGAGTACTGGACTTGGAAATTAAAATGGAAGTGCTTGAATCTGGCCAGTCGCAAGACTCTTGCGACAGACAGGCTGGTGATCAATACCAGCAAGATGCCCTGGCTAAACTTGAGGATGTTGAGAACTGCCCCTGCAGTGAGAATTGTTGTGTGCGAGGCCTGGCGGACGAGGTTGTGTATGTCATCCTCAATGCTTTTCTCACACGCATGTTCTGTTCCATGCATGGGTACTACCACCAGGAGGTATGTTGGACAGATAACCGGGTGGGGCCTTGGAGATCTCTGCAATTACAGAAGCCAGGGATGTCCTAGAAAAATTCCACTATTTATCAGAGAAAGAGGCGCTGCTGAAAAGGGCTTTGAAGACTGGTAACATTTCCGACCAAGACTAGACCTGCACTATTTACCAAGACATATCACAAACAACCCTGCACCATCAGTTTGAATTCCAGCGAATCAGCAAGAAATTAAGGGAAGATAATATCATATACAGATGGATGCATCTGTTATGGCTTCCCTTTGAGAAGGATGAAAATTGCTGTCAGTTAATTGACAGGTCCCAAACTGTTCATTTGTTGGGCCTTAATATGTCGGAAATTGAATCTGGAGCCACACAAGGCAGAGTCCACACCAGGTCACATGTCCAGAAAGTAGATGTGACTGGATGGAGTCTCCTAAGTGTTCACATCACTCCTTGGTGGGCCTCAGGGGATTAAAAGTGTTTCTATAACTTCAGAGACACTTTGGACCTTGCACATGATCATCTGCAGGGACACCATTACCTTTGATGTGCATCGCATCCATCTCTTTTTTCCTTTGTTCCACTTTCTCCCATGTAACCATTACATGGCTCGCTAAAGGGTGGGAAACAGGCATGACCATTGCATGTAAGAGCGGTGGTGAGGGGTGGGTGGAGTCGGCAGACGACGAGAAAAACTAAAATAATAAAAAAAGATGAACACTTACCTCGAGCTTGTTTTATTTAAGTTTCCCTCGTCGTTGTGTTTCGACTAACCCCTCACCCCATCCCCGCTCTCACTTGCACTGACTGCGCCTGATGGGGAGCCTAACTTGAGGGCGTCTGACATGCTAACATGCAGGGATTATTGTTTTCATTTTTGCATACAGGCACCTCTTTGCCACGCTGAGAGCGAGGAGTGACTTAAACAAATGTCTTCCGGTCTTTTAGATGTCCTAAGGCATGAGATTTCTTGCTTTCTTTCTGAAGTGGAATCGAATGGTGGAGAGGGATCTCTCCCCCTGACTTCCGGTGGGGTGGCCTTTTATGGTGCAGTTGTGTATGTTTACTATTGCTTAGTTTAGTAATTATGGACATGAATTCGTAGAGTGGGTGTAGTGTGTTTATCTAGGTACCTGAATCGATATTCCTATTCTCTGCCCTTGTCCGGTTATAAATCAATAATATCTCTACAACGGCATAGAAACCCTTTTCATAATTCAGTCATAGCGCATGCTGTCACATTAAGCAAGCCTACTCCTCCAGCCCCCTAGAAAGCACACCGAGTTCTTAAACAAATCCAAGCCTCCAGCAACCTGGGAAATCCCTGCTGCTATTGTTTTGATTTCGTCCGAGAACTCCTGTAAAGCACTGTAAGAATGACCAGTTCTTAGTGACATCTTTATTGACGTCTTATGTCCATCCTTACGTCAAACCCGGCACCTTTCAGGTATAAATTTACCAACGCTGCCTTAAGCAAACACACAGTGGTAATCCTGGAGCAGAGCAGCTATCTACTTCCGAAGAGCCCAGCTGATGCGAGAGCCCACGGACGCTGCCCCTCCCTTTTGACGCGCTGAGAAAGACGCTGTCTTTTCTCTTGCCGAGAAATCCAGCCTCCGGCGTTTCCAGCTTACCCTTGCGGGTGACTGGGATACCGAGTCCTGAGAGAGAGATACCAGCCCTCCTGCCTTCTATTACCCAGGTATTAAACTGACTAAACCCTTCCAGAGAATTCTTGAGTCAGATTCTTGGCAAAACAAACTTAACTTAAACTGCTACTTACTTACTCCTTCCCACGTATTAGGCTTAGGTCAGGTACACCGGGGTAGGCGTAGTTAGAAGCACCAGTTGAGTACGATTAGTCAATGTATATATGTATGTATCTATTTTATCCATTTTAAAGTATCATATGGCTCAGAAACCATATCCATGCTTTTACACTATTATTTCATAATCCTGCTTTTACTGTATGCACTTTACTTTACTACAAGTATTGCAATTGTAGCAATTCATTTCTCATGTATGAGGAAAGAGACTGCTCAATAAATAACATCTTTTATTGAAAACGCCCGTCTCTCTTTTTCTCTGCAATCTGGTGAAACTAAGTGCGCACTTATTGACTGAGTGAAATAGCTGTCTTTTGTTTTCACACGACTCTAGAGATACACTCTTATTCAGGGAGAGCAAAGTTGTCATGTTTTATGGTTGTCAGAAACTAAATCCCTTCTTGTCTATCCAGGGAGGTTAAACTCGCTTATTCGAGAAAGTTTCTAGTGAACTCTGAGCTAGCTGGCAAAAAACTTAAGTCTAACATAGTCAGTAGAGACCTAGATAACCTCAGTCCTACGTCTACACTACTGAAGATATTATTCCAATGCGCAGAGCCTATTGGGACTATAGGAACTACACTACATGGCGCCCAACGTTTGGTAAGGCGATAAATCTAACGCAAGATGTTAGAGCAACTCAGTCGTGCTTTTTCACACAGACCCTTTCTCCCGTAAATACTCCAAAGACGTCTGGAGTGGGTAAAAGGTTAAAAATCCGCCGAAACTTAGTAGGAAGAGATTTCTATGTATAGTTTTTGGTTTATTCAACGTTGAAGGATACAGTGTTTCAAAATATTGTGCACCTAATCTTTGTTTCCTTGAAACTTGACCTGCAACAAAAACCTTTCTGCCAGTAACATGGGGGAAAGTGAAGAAGAAAGGGAGACAGCTAGAATGGCAGCTCGACTCCTAGAGGATGACAATAGTCTCCTGCAGACCAACCCGGATGCAATACTCATTCCGGTCAACATAAGAAAAACTATAACTCCTAAACTTATAGAAAATGGACTGACACCGAGAGGTGGTACAGTCATATTCGTAATTGAGGCACATGAATATCGGCAGACAGAGGTATTCTATTCATGGATAAACTTTCCAGCAGCAAACGCTGTCACACGTGAGTTCCACTATTACAAAATAGAGGAACCTCCGGATAACTACACTCCTTTCGAGGAGGTGGAAATCCCATTAAAATACCAAGAGCACCTGCTCTGGTTTAAAGGCGCCCTAAAACATAATAATCACATCACCAGGCTCGGTCCACTAGGTAGACCAGGAGCAACGTGGCCGGTTCTAGCCAGCTACACACCACATCCAGACATCGAAAAAATGTCAATAGCAGAACTTTTAGCACAACTAAAACAACTAATTAAAATACATAGACAATTAGTCCAATATGTAATGCGGACTTCAACAGTTCAACCAGCTATTAACATTCCACAGCTGACCCCTCATCAGGGGAACACAAATAAAATTACACCACAGAACATACAGTCATGTCTGGGTAAAGTACCCATAAACGGGAACAAATTCCATTCTGGTTAGCACAAAAAATAACTCAAATAGAGGCAGTATTTCCGGATACTACCCCTGTTGAGAAACACAGAAATCTGACTATCTGTCTTCCAATGGGGATCGCACCACATGTGGAGGTCTGTGACACTTGGGGCACAGTCTTTGCTTCCATTTACACAAAAACACATGGTGTTCCGTCCATGGCGGTAATACCCGATGTGCTAAGACAGATTCAAAATGAATACGGTCCAGAACCTGCTTTAACTCTGGGTATGAAACTGCTGAAAGACTCCAAGCAGGTCTCAGCTTTATTATTATCAAACATAAAAGGAGAAGCAGCATCTGTGGCGATCCGCCAGAAATTGAAAGAAACAGATATAGCAGAACAACCATTTGAACTTGCCAGAATCATAGAAAAATCCTATGAAGAACTAGGAAGAGATAGTTTGGGTGGGAAACCAGTAAAACCCCAACTAACTGAAAATCCTGAAAAGATATTTATTAAAAATAATCTAAACACTCCAAAAAAGAGCTGGGATAGAAATAAACAATCCACTCCCAAAGAAAAAAAGATTCCAGTCCAGAGGAAGGTCTCCTCGGCGGAGAGAAAGATCTCCGGACCAAGGACACAAGTCTCCCCAGAGGGAGCCCTCTGAGAAAAGGTACAACCTTAGAAATAGGGATAATTTGAAGAAACCTGATAGATATCAAGATATTGATACACGTCTCTCTCGATCTTTTCAGACTTCCTCGCAGAAATCGGAAAGAAGAGGACGGTCAGAACAAAGGGAAGAGCACGTCAAGTCCATAGACAAAGAACCTGCTCATCAAAGTAAAAAATTACAATTTCCAAAAAAGAAGGTAGCCAGTATTAAAGTAATCAAACATGCCGAGGATCCTGAGGACACAGCTGAAAAACGGAGAGTGGGCTCAGACAATGCTAGACAGCGCAGCAGAAGTGAGCATAGCTCGCAAGATCCTGATAAATCATCTGGAGACAGTGGACACGAATGAATACATTCAAGTGGAAACTGCAGATACCAGAGTTAGCCAACCTCATAAAATATAGGAAATAACATTACGTATAGAGGGAGATAAGACTAGGAAAATAAGGGGTCTATTTTGGGATAACCTCTCCAAAGGCTATGACATCCTTTTAACTGAAAAAGACTGGCCACCAGAGTTTGTCAGAGAGTGCCCTCATGGCGAAGAAATGATTATGCCTGCCTTCTCAAATCACATTCTAATTCATAAAAAATATACACTTGCAAGAAAGTGGGCAGTAGCCCAAGCTCCTGCATTGTATAAAAACCATGTCGGATGGGATGAGGACTCTCCTCCTCCCAAAATCCAGTTAAAATGTCAACCAACTGCACAGAGGCAGTACCCAATTAAGCAAGAAGCTAAAAAACAGGTCAGGGAGATCTTAGATCAACTTGAATACCAGGGGGTGATTTAAACTTGCACCTCACAAATGAACAATCCTTTGTTTCCTGTCTCCAAACCAGACTAGTCATATCGTCTAGTTTTGGACTACAGACACCTTAACTCATGTTGCAAAACATTTGCAGTACAAAACTCACACAGTGCAGCACTAATGAATAACATTGTGCGCAAAAAATACAAAACAACATTAGACATCTCTAATGGATTCTTTTGTCAAAACATAGCACCTGAAAGCAGGTATTTGACCGCTTTCTCAATAATGGGCTCGCAGGAAAAAATCTGTCGACTCCCACAGGGGTTCAAGAACAGCCCAGGATTATTCTCAGCAAGAGTAACAGAGTTACTACAAATATATGATGATGAGGCATTATCTTATGCCGATGACATCTATCTAACAGATGATGACTTGGATACTCACTTGAAAAGACTGAACACCATAATACTTGTGTTCGCAGCAGAGGGTTACAAATTCAACTTTAAAAAGTCACGAATTGCCCATCTAACTGTCCTGTTTTTAGGATATGAATTATCAAGTGAAGGTAAAAGCCTGGAAGACAATTTCTTAGAGAAATGCGCTGTAATCCAAGCACCAAGAACGCTGAAAAACTTGCAATCAATTCTAGGTTTCATGAATTTCGGAAGAACTTATATTCTAAATTATGCAGAGAGGGTTAAACCTCTCTATGAACTAATAAAACCAGATTTTAAAACAATCAATTGGACTCAAAAACACACAGAAATTTTGAGATCATTGCAAACAGACATGTTAGCTAAAACAAAATTGCAAACACGCGATAACACACGCAACCTTGTAATCCGAGTCATCCCAGGAAGATGCGGATTCACATATCTAACCTCTAATGAGGGAGAAACGGTACTAATAGCATACAAATCACATTTGTACACAGAAGCTGAAAAAACATTCAGTATTAAGGAAAACATTGTACATGCGGTTCAAACAGCTGTAGCAAAAGAAAGAGCCCAGGCCGAAGGCAGACGGATTACTGTTATAACAGCAGAATCAGCCTATGAGGAATTAACAAGCCCATGTAATTTAACTACCGTGGCATTAAATCCAAAATGGATACAATGGGAAAATTCTCTTGCTACAGACAAAGTAAAATACTATTTTGATCCAAATTTGAAAAGATTAAAGAATCTAGAATATGAAAGAGAATATCCTCTGCCAATCGACATTCTGCCCATACGACAGTACGCCTGTGTAATATATACAGACGGATATGCACAACCCTCAGTTTGGGGAAAACAAGCCTATAACGCCACATGCGAGATTATTAAATACGTGTGGCGCGGAGGTAAATTGGGACCTCTGGTAACAATATCACACTCTGTAGAGAACAATTCAGAACAACAAACTGAAGTAATAGCTTTGAAAATGGCGCTAGAAAATGCCGATCGCGAATTCCCGACACTAATAGTGTGCGATTCATATTACTGCGTCAAATCATACAATAAAGACTTGCAGAAATGGGTTCACAACGGTTACAAAGATGACACAGGTGCCACAATAAAGCACAAATCGCTTTGGGAACAAGTAGTTCTTTTACAGAAAGAACTACCAAAGACTCACGTGATACATTCATTGAGTCATGAACGTGATGGCGTTCACGTTACAGGGAATTCATTGGCTGAGACAGCCACAGTGGAAGCAACTAAACCGGCTTCCGTAGCTACAAAAAAAGCGTTCAGAAAAATACATAGAAGGGGAACCATGCTGGCGGTAAAAACGTCATCAAAAGGCGACTGTGCAGCGCTACCCGTCAACTATCCACTCAATTATACATACATAATCGATGGAAATTCCGTTCCTTTTGCTCAAATCCCTGGAGTGGGGGATAGAGTAATTCCAAACACGAACAGGAGAAACTTATTAATAGCAGACGCACACATGGGGGAAGGTCTAGGGCATCGAGGGATCTTGAAATCTCTGAGAGAATTACAATCAATATACTGGTGGCCGGGAATGAGCCTGCAAAACTACAAATTTGCATTTTACTGTCAAAACTGCAACAGAGATCGCAGTGGCGAACTGCCCGGAGTATTACCAATGCCCTTCTTTTAGATATCACAAGAATATCAATAAGAAATACCCAGGAAACAATGCACCCTATTAATATTAATTAAGAGACTAGTTTCATTTAAAAACTTAGACCCCAGCTCTCGGCTGACGCCAGAACTGTTATAAAAAGATTTACGAGTCTATACCAGCACATACGCAATTGGCTGGCTACATTCTAACCAGGGTCCTGCCTTTTAGCTCACGAGCTTAGAGGGAGGCCATGACCAGAATGGGCATTGCATTGCGGTAATCTTGTCACTTCATTCCTGAGGGAAACGGGATGGTGGAAAGAAAAAACTGAGACATATAGCAATCTATAACGGCAAAGGTATTAGGTTCGGGGGTAGGGTGGGTCAAACATTTAACAAGTGTCCAACGTAGTCTTAACAATCTGCCAAGAAATTCTCTAAAAGGTTTCAGTCCGTACAAACTAGTGTTCGGGACTAGAATGCATATCCAGGATCTCGATAGTCAAACTTCAGTAGTAGAAGGAAAATGCTTTGATATCAAAGATTGTTTGGCTATTTTACAGGACTTAAATGAAACAAGAAAAAACCTGAGCAACATAAAGTTGAAACAACAGCCAACAGCCACTGAAGAGAAACCACCTGTCCCAGCAAGGCCTGTCTGGATTCCAAAGATTGGGGATCTGGTCAGAGAGAAAATCGAGGTGAAGAAGGAATTTGGGTCTTCTTACAGAAAAGCAGTACCTGTCTTAGCTGTCAACGGAACAAGATCAGTTGTACTACCGCCCCTTGCTGGTAAAAAGGAGAACCGAGTTGTATCCATCGACCTGGTTAAACCACAATCATGTGGCTAATAATAAGTAGTAGGCCAAGAGGACTCCCAAGAAATAGCAGAACACCAAAGTTTGCTACAAATCAAGAGGTTCAAACTGAGAGACTAATCACATTTGAATCAACAAGGACTATGCAACAAAGTGAATCAACAAGGACTATGCAACAAAGCCATGGAACTTATGCCTCTTTAAACCCAAATTGCAACAATTCGTCAAGAAACACCTGTCTACAACAATGTAGCCACAGACTAT
This sequence comes from Lissotriton helveticus, assembly GCF_964261635.1. Lineage (NCBI taxonomy): Eukaryota > Metazoa > Chordata > Amphibia > Caudata > Salamandridae > Lissotriton > Lissotriton helveticus. Next base: position 898,169,003 of record NC_136065.1, on the reverse strand, counting down.
GCTAATGAAACAAAGAAAAATCCAGAAGCAATTCCAACAATTGACAGAACTGCATCAGGCTACTTCATCAATTTCGATGACTTTTCTGAGGATCCGAGCGAACCTGAGGAACAGCCAACAACAACAAAAACTTTTAAAGACAAAGCTAAAGAACTATTTCATCATCTACAAGAAACCTATCTGATTTCCCCATGGATTGAATTTTGGGTGGTGCTAGGTGTACTTTTCCTCCTGCTTTGGCTCATCATGGTGCTATGCTTGGGACACTTCATTGAGGGAAAATATATTACAATGGACACAGCAAGCCAGAATATCAACTTGGTCCTAAAGCCACACAAGTCTTCACACATCGAGAAAAGAGAACTTTCTTCAGTAAACTTCACAGCCAATCCGATACCCGGTGGGGTAGCATGGGACAAAACAGATTACGAAATATATGGCCCGGTCGAGCTCTTGAAGTATCCTCATCAATTTAAGGTTTCATTAAGTGACTTTGTAAAACCAAGTACATTATCTGATGATTGGGATTTTGAAAGTATTAATGATATGATGTCAGACTTAGTTATGTCAGCAAAATTTACAGAACATGATTATTTACAAGGTTCATCAAATTATGAACAGATGTATTGCTACAACAACTATCTTAACCATTATTTGCATAAATCTGCTCAACCTAGAAATGTTTTTAATTTTAATCAATGGGAACATTGTGCAACACCACCAAAAAGTAGTTCAAAAATATTTTATGAGAAATTCCCATACTTCTCTGGGTTTAACACAAGTGAAGCAGAGACATTTTATTTCAAACTGTTAAATAAGACAGGAATGAAAACCATGCTGACAAATACAAAATTAATCTATTCAGAAACATTTTTTGAAAAAATGAATACATTTGGTTTTGATTTTTGGAATAAAAACATTGAAATGAAAACGATCTGGGGTACCAGAGATTGGCAAGTCCAGGGTATAGAATCATTATTCAGAGCCTGCATGATCCCAGAACAAATTATATTTTTGAATGACACAATTCAACAAACAACCTGTTTTGGCCTAGCCAAAATTAAAGACTTAAACAAACCGTCTATTCCAAAGCCAACATCTGACAGTAATAGCACTACAGAGGTTGAGATAGACGTATCCCATATTTTAAACCAAAACAGAACACATCCTGATCGGAAAAAATGGCTGATCTGGCCCACAGACACAAATAACTGTCAAGATAGATTCCTGAACAAAATACAGGGGTTCACATTGACCAGGCCAGACCCTAGATACTCCCAGCGACAACATCCAGGGATAGTAACAACATACAGTGTAGGAAAACTCTGCCTCAAATGGCTACCGACATCCACACTGGCAGAAATTAAGCAACACTTGACTTTACTTAAAGAAGGTGCTGACTTGCGTGATTTCATTATGGGACCACGCAAACAGCGTCAAAAACGTTTCGTAGCGGCCTCTATATATGCAGCTTATAACGAAGCTTGGAAAGTAACTCAAATCGAAACAGCAGAGAAAATACGGGAAATTGATCGTATTAATTTGGAAAAATCACTTTCTGTTGTGGACAATGAGTTAATGACTCTGTCTTCCAGAATATATTCACTGGACAGTATTGTATCTTCTGCAATCGATATAATAGAGCAGGAATTACTAATGTTACAACATGGTCAGTCCCAATTGCGTTCTATTGTACAGCTTGGCTGGACGTTACAAAATCTGCGTTCAGGCTACGTGCCTTGGCGTTTAATCAACACAACGTCACTGTTCTCTATCTTTAACCTTACTGATACACAAATCAGCTTGGCACAAAAAGGAGCAGAATATACAATTCTGAGCATTGAAAAACTTGAGAGATTACCATTGACAATGTCAGAACGACCTGTCATTGAATGGATAATACACGGAATCATAACTATTCCGATAACAACTTTCCAATTTCGATACTGCCAAAAGTATATACAGGCAGGCCAGTATGAAAGGTTGGGTAAAGGATACATTAAGTCATCATGGAAATTGCCTTACACACACACATGTTATAGTGAAAAAGGACAGAATGTATTTCTTAGTGGTGATAATTGTGAAAAATACTAAGTGGTAAACTTCTGTGTCAGGGTATAAATCTACATGGGGCCTGTGAGGGGACTTCAAATAACCTTTCATGTCACCAGCTTGGCACACCTGCAACTCGAATAGAGCCATTCTTTAGACGGCTTTCTAACGGGAGCTACATTCAAATTGTGGACCACAGATGTTGTGGCTTGGTGCCAGGAAAAGCTTATCTCGTAAGCGTTTCGTCCATGGTCACTTGTTGTATGCAAGTGTTGTATCCGAACGACACTCCAGACAGGGAGGGAAGAATTTGGCCCAGTCTGAAAATCTCTTCTATTCGAATTGATACTTTAAGCAGAATGAGGTCTGTTCTTCTACAGACGCCTGTGCCCTTGACGTCATCAAAAGAAACGTATGATCTCCAAGTTGCAAGGACAACAGCAGAGATACATAACCTTTTATCAACAAATTGCCCCTTACACTTCGCAGAAATGCTAAACGAAATCTTAAATATTTCTGATACGAATGGCATCGCGAGTGTATTTAAGTCAATTTTTTCGGGACTGTTGACACCTTTCAAAGCAGTCCTGGGCATTTTTCCTAATTTTGTCCATTCGGTCTTTGGCGGCCTTCCACTCCTGTTGGGACTCGTAGCAGGCATTTTATTTTTGATACTCCTGCTTCGTTATGGCAAGCCATGTCACATACAAGACTCCAGCAACAATGGAAGAAACGATCCAAGCTATACGCTATCGGGACCGCATAACTAAAGTCCTTGGATTAGCCCGGCTAAGAGATCTGAATATGACCTGGTTTCTTTCATTCAGACCCATCTGGCAGAATTGTATCTTACCTGTGTTAAGATGTATGCTGTGCGGAGAAGAATGTGTGTTAGACGTCTGTCTTACACTACAATCAGAAGTACCAATGGATACAGATACTTTGCTCAGTCCAGTAACGGCTCATGCATCGTGTTGTCCCCAGCGGTTACCCATCCTGATGACGGCATTTGTGGAAACTTCACCACTACGATTGAAGGGCAGTGAAGTGCAAGATGAGAGCAGCATCAACCAGGTACGACCTTCTGTGAGCAATGCTGATCAGTACATCGATGATAGCAATCATTCTCACGACTGCACAGTTGCGGCATTTTCCAACTTGGTCGAACTTTCACCTGAAGCGGTAAACTGCTTTTTTGAAAGTCTGTCTGAAATGATGTTCTCCCCTGAACAAAAAGAATAACTTTTTAAGCAAACGAGCACTCAGCGTTCCATTAACTCTGAAATTTGGCCTTCAGCTTTGAAAACAAAAGCTTCTGGAAATATTTGGAACTGTTTTGAATTCTTCCCCTGAAAAACGAAATTGTTTTTCCCCGATTCCAAAATATTTACTTTTTTTTGGCACTCATCCTCTGCTTAAAGTAGAACTATTCTTAGAGAACAGAGCTTCTATTTTTAGGAACTCTAGAGACAATATATTACCTCAGCCTCTAGCATATTTACAAATATCTGTATTTATATGTGATGGAATGGTCTCGCACTTTTTCTTTTCTGTATTAAGAGCCATTTCATGTGTAATTTTCGCAAATCATTCGTGCTGATATATAAGTACATCCTTTTTAATGAATGACTACACTGCGTGAAATACTGTACCTATATTCATTTTTTCGTGTATTTCGCATATGCCATTTCAGATGCAAAAAATTGTATTTTGGGGTGGATCGGTATACACATGCTCCTTTAGATATGTTTACTATTGCTTAGTTTAGTAATTATGGACATGAATTCGTAGAGTGGGTGTAGTGTGTTTATCTAGGTACCTGAATCGATATTCCTATTCTCTGCCCTTGTCCGGTTATAAATCAATAATATTTCTACAACGGCATAGAAACCCTTTTCATAATTCAGTCATAGCGCATGCTGTCACATTAAGCAAGCCTACTCCTCCAGCCCCCTAGAAAGCACACCGAGTTCTTAAACAAATCCAAGCCTCCAGCAACCTGGGAAATCCCCGCTGCTATTGTTTTGATTTCGTCCGAGAACTCCTGTAAAGCACTGTAAGAACGACAAGTTCTTAGTGACATCTTTATTGACGTCTTATGTCCATCCTTACGTCAAACCCGGCACCTTTCAGGTATAAATATACCAACGCTGCCTTAAGCAAACACACAGTGGTAATCCTGGAGCAGAGCAGCTATCTACTTCCGAAGAGCCCAGCTGATGCGAGAGCCCACGGACGCTGCCCCTCCCTTTTGACGCGCTGAGAAAGACGCTGTCTTTTCTCTTGCCGAGAAAGCCAGCCTCCGGCGTTTCCAGCTTACCCTTGCGGGTGACTGGGATACCGAGTCCTGAGAGAGAGATACCAGCCCTCCTGCCTTCAATTACCCAGGTACTAAACTGACTAAACCCTTCCAGAGAATTCTTGAGTCAGATTCTTGGCAAAACAAACTTAACTTAAACTGCTACTTACTTACTCCTTCCCACGTATTAGGCTTAGGTCAGGTACACCGGGGTAGGCGTAGTTAGAAGCACCAGTTGAGTACGATTAGTCAATGTATATATGTATGTATCTATTTTATCCATTTTAAAGTATCATATGGCACAGAAACCATATCCATGCTTTTACAGTATTATTTCATAATCCTGCTTTTACTGTATGCACTTTACTTTACTACAAGTATTGCAATTGTAGCAATTCATTTCTCTTGTATGAGGAAAGAGACTGCTCAATAAATAACATCGTTTATTGAAAACGCCCGTCTCTCTTTTTCTCTGCTATCTGGTGAAACTAAGTACGCACTTATTGACTGAGTGAAATAGCTGTCTTTTGTTTTCACACGACTCTAGAGATACACTCTTATTCAGGGAGAGCAAAGTTGTCATGTTTTATGGTTGTCAGAAACTAAATCCCTTCTTGTCTATCCAGGGAGGTTAAACTCCTCCTCGCTTATTCGAGAAAGTTTCTAGTGAACTCTGAGCTAGCTGGCAAAAAGCTTAAGTCTAATATAGTCAGTAGAGACCTAGATAACCTCAGTCCTACGTCTACACTACTGAAGATATTATTCCAATGCGCAGAGCCTATTGGGACTATAGGAACTACACTACAGAAGGAATAAAATTGTTTTAGACATACCTTTCTGTTTGATGTTTGTCTGAGTTTGGGGTTGTTTGTGAAGAGGAGTTCCATCACACCGAAGCTGCACTCATTGATGCCAGACTTGGTACATACTGAGAGTCCCCTCTCTCTCCATCATAGAACTATTATTATTACTACTTTGAAACTTAAGTGTCTGAATGACTCGAATGAAAGAGGGCCAATTAGGAGAAGCCTCACAGATAAACAACCAGACATCTTGTGCTTACATGAACCTCACTAACTGAAAAAGGATCAAAGTAACTTGAGGCACAGAGCATATCCCATAGCGTTTCCTCTCTTCAGCATATGCTAAACAATGGGAATTACAATTCTCTTTTTAAGCATAACCTACCATGCATAGTTTCTGACGTTACAATAAATATGAAAAGGTTCTATATAATTTTGTTGGGCACGCTACATGGACAGCAAATTACCTTGGCCATCATGTATTCCCCCAATACTTCTCATGACGCATAACTCCTACATTAAAGATAGAGAGGCTGTGTGGGTAGAACACACATGTGCCTTCTTAAAGAAATTAAAAAGGGCGCTTACTAAGTTGGGTTTAAGAGATGCAAGACAAGAACTGTATTACACAGACTATGCAAATTACTCGCATGTTAATCAGTCTCACTTCTGCACAGAATGGGAAACATCCTTAACCACGATGTTTAAACAACTACTTACCGGAACAACGAAGAGTGAACAACGAAGAGGGATGAACCACGAAGGTAACATCCACGAACGACGGAACAACGAAGGATGGAACCACAACTTTTATAACACCGGAGCATGCTAGGAAAACAATTAAAAGGGTAGATGGGGGGTGTGGGGGGGCTCCCCCCACAAATAAAAAAAATATATATATATATAGTTTTAAAAAAACGTGGAAGATTAAAATCGTAATAGATTAAAATCAAATACAGCAAAGGTTGTTGAAGAAATTAGTTTAACAAAAAATTACCGGTTTATGTCAGGAGATGGCAGTGTTGCTTTCATTTAAAAAATTGTAAAAGCATAAGATTCACGAACAGAATATGGAAATAAATCTAAAAATGTTGTGGTTTAGGGAGTAGTGGTTTAAAATGTAGTGATTAAGAAAAAGTCGTGGTTTAGCCTTTGTCGTAAAAGAAGTCGTGGTTTAGGCAGTAGTTGATAAGTCATACAATCGCACAGAATATGTCCTGGTCAGCAATGCCTTTTTGCTAAGCTGTGTTTGGCAGATTTTGGTATGTCTGCGGTTCTGGACCACGCCCCAGTCACTGCCCAATTAGTGATGAGCACCTACAAACAGAGACCGGTGTGACAGCTTTATCCCTGCTTATTGAGGAACACCATGATGCATGATGAACTTAGTCACACAATAGAAGAATATTCCACACTTAATGAGAGGTCTGGGATGCCTTTAATGCTTTGATTAGAGGTAGGTTAATTTTCATTGCAGCTAGTAATCACCTTTGTACTTACAATTATTAGAACAGCGAAAAAAAAGAGGTTTGTAATTTGGAAAGACTCTCCTCACCTGTTGTCACAGGTTACACCTATGTTATTTGCACCCAGAGGCCAGCTTCTCTCACACACACTAAACCAGGAAAGTCGAACTCACCCTATTACACCTGAAGAAAAGGGCTTATTTCACAGGAGAAAAGGTAGGCATGCTATTCGCTAAAGTTTTGCGGGGAAAACGGTAAAAAAAAATAATAAAAGAAATGTGTTCCCCAGTTGGTGAGGTGAAAATTGATGATACAAAAAAACGTAATGAATTCAGGTGATTTAATATTAAATTGTATACTTGGGATGTTAGCTCCTCATCCAGCCAACTACATTTCGTTTGGCTCTCTAGAGTAACAGATAATCAGAAGGAGAGGCTGGAGCAGCTCATACAGTTACAAGAAGTGTGGGTGGTGATTAAAAGTTTACATTTTAAGAAAGCTCCGGCCCAAGGTTCTTAGCCCTTTTTTAAAAGGTCTTTTCTCAGAAACCCGCATTAAAATGAGCATTCCTCTTTAGTTACAGCCAAAGAAGCTACCACAAAGGACGAGGAAATGTATTGGTTCTACTTAAACTGGACTATTGTGCTCCTTATTATTAATACTAAGCTTTATCTCAAAATCCTGGCCTCTCGCCTCAATGAGGTCATGGAGCATGCCCCTGTGAGACTTAGTTTGGCCTGATAAAAATTATACCCCATGGCTAGAAATAGCCCTTTTTGCAGGTTTACTCTATACTCTTTGCCTTCCTCCTCCTTTTTTTGCTGAATTCGTATTGTTGGCTTTAGGATGCTGAGAACTTTATCAATGCTAACCAGTGTTAAATTGCATGTGTTTCTTGCCTAAACATGATGACAATGGTGTATACCTGGTTTTCATATTTGTTAGACTGGTAAGTCCCTTATAAAGTGGTATCCCTTACACCCAGGGCCTGTACTTGAAATGCTAATAGTGGGCTCCAGCACTGAATGTGCCAACCACAGAAGTAGCCTCTCAAACCTGTCTCAGGCCTGCCAATTCAGTGTCTGTGAATGCAGTTTATTGCCACTCCAACCTGGCAAACTCCCCTTTGAATATATTTAAGTCAACCCTAAGAGAGGCCCTAGGTAAAAAGAGGGCAGGGTGCCGGGTAAGTAAAAGGTTGGACTGGTAGTGACAAACAGCAACATTTGTTTTTCACTGCTGTGAGACCTACTCCTCTCATAGGCTTTCATTGGGAATTCCTTAACACAGCTTTAAGCTGTCATTCATGATTAGAAAGGAGTAGCTAAATCATGTTTCATAACTTTGGAATGGTGGTGATAAATCCCCTTTAGTGGTAAAGTTGGATTTGACATTACCATTTTAGAAATGCCTCTTTTAGAAAGTGCAAAAAGAACAATTGATGGACGGAATGCTGAACAAGTACAGAGATCTGGGCCTAAATCCTTTGTTTGTTTGCTCACCATGCCCTTCCAGTTTTGTCCCAGCCATATGCAACTCAGTCTTGACCCTGCTCCCCTTCGGAGCAGTCCAGCCCAAACTGCAACGTCAGGTCCTCCCTGGACCAGACACCAGCATCCTAGGACCGGTTTCGGGGTATCACGCCTGGCATGGCGAGGAAGAGGACCCACATCTGAGCATATCCATCCCACTCGGGTGAGAGTTTCAAAAAGGACAATTGATGGACGGAATGCTGAAGGTGGGTCCCGTGCTTGCCATGCTACTGAAGTCAATCTAGCCTGGCTGATATGGGGTGATACCCCGAAACATGTCCCAGTATGCTTGTTTCTGGTCCAGGGAGGACCTGGGATAACATAACAAAAAGTGGGGAAGAGTTTTGGGCAAGCAGATCTGTAGCAAACAATGGTAGAGTCTGGACAGAGATATGCACACTTCTTCAATATCATTAGTGGGTAGAGAGATCCACTATAAAGTACGAGTTAGTTGGTATGACACCCCCTCTGTCTACATCCCATGTTCCCTCCTTTCTGGAAATGATGCAGGTCTTTTGGATATTATTTGCATATTGGTGGGAATGACCAGTAGTTCACCTACTTTGGAGAGGGGTTACCAGCATAATGAGGGAAACATTAGCATTCCTACTACCCTTTTCCCTGGATTAGATACTTTTGGGGTTGAAGCCAAGTCTTGGTCAAGCAGGAGTGACATATGGTGCTGTAGCACCTGGGTGTACCGAAATTTGCTTTTGCCTATAACTGGAAGTAAACATCATTGCTTCTGATTTTCAAAATGTTTCAGTCTGTTCCTATCTCATTGGAGAGCATTAGGACTTTTTGAATGAAATGCTGAGAAAGTTGCATCCTTGAGTGAAGACAAGAAGATTTACAGTGTACTACTGAAGGTGTTGGGTGGCTGGGCACAAAACAGTGAGAACATTATAAGCAATTTATTTTTCCTAGGGCCGGGAGGGCAGTGGGTTGATTTATGTTTTTATTAAAATAGGAAATGCTCTCCTTTGGGGTCAAGAGTACTTTTCAGTTCTGGTGCTTATTTCTGCTGTCAGTTGGTGAGAAGTGCTGATATGTTTTTCTTTGTAAAGCCTTGACCTCAATGTGGACAATGATGTTAAGTGAATAATAAAAATTAAAAAAAAGTGTTTCAGAAACAATATATATATATATATAAGAATGGCAAAAGACGGTCATCACTGCAGCTGGAGATTTGCATTGGTAGTTACTACATGCTGTCATTGCTGGGGTGCAAAGTGCAGAACACGCTTTGATGGTTGTTGCTGGCGGTCGCTGTAGCAAAGAGTTGGGTACATCAGAGCTTCACTTTGTCGTTCCGGATTGCAGAGTTTCATTACGAAGAGCCCAAAACCTCAGAGTTGCTCCCTTCCTTTAAGAGGAGTGCACTCCGATGCCAGCCAAGGGTCCAGGACCTAGGAAGGTACCACTTGGGGATGAGAAACTCATGCTAGCAGAGGCCAGCAGGGGTTAGGCATGACCAGTTGCAGGCCCAGATAGGTTCAATTGGAACAGGTCAGCTGGGCAGGTGCAGGGAGGCCTCAGGAGCTTGTTATGGCACTTTAACTCAGAAAAGGAGGTCAGCCAACTGGCCCTTGGAATTACGAAGGTCCTCCTCAAAATGAGCAAGCAGCAAAGCAGGCCTCCACAGAACAAGCAGACTTCAATCAGCAAGGCAGACCTTTGGTAGCAACATGAAAATCCTCTTAAAAACAAGGTAGGCCTCAAGCAGCAGTGCATTCCTCTGGGTACAGAGCAGTCCTTCTGAATTCTTCCACAGGTCCAGGAGTGCACTAAAGACCTACTGGTACACATAAGAGCTTCCTCCTCAATTCTTGATTTAGGCAAGAAGCTGAAGACCTGGCTTTTGGAGTAGTCCCACTAGACTCTAGGTGTGCTTAGACTCACACCTGCTCAGTACCAGGATACCCTGCAATGTGATAGTGCTCTCTACAAATCTGCATAACATACATGGGCAAGCCCTCTGGAACTTGCCCTACATTGAGTTATGTATATGACAGATCCATCCTCAGGTCACCATGCCAGACCCAACAAACCGTAGTTTAACACTCTCTCTCATCACCTGCAGCACTGAGACACATAGGAGAATAAAAACTGTCTTTGGCCACAGCTTTGACACATTTTATCTCAACAGGGGTTCCAGGACTGAGCACCTCATGTTGCCATGTTGGAAACCTACCTAGAAAGTTAGAAACCAAAAAAGAGGGTAGTGTTGAACACAATTGATCAGTCGGAGAGTAATGTGACAAACAGACATTGCAGGCTTTGAATAAGTCAAGTAGAAGAGTACCATGGCCGGATCTATCAATAAAGTAATATCACACAAAGGAAATATTCTCAACAAGGTGCAACTCGTTACAAAAAGACTGGGTCCAGGATTTATTAAACTTTCACATACCACAACGCAGCAAGAGAACTTGCTGCAATGTGTTGCGAGAAAAGGAGAAACCAGAAATGCATCATATTTACCAAAATATTGTTCATTTTCTGTTATTTCTTTGCACTCGTGAACTTGTGGCAGGCTAGACCAAAGCCGCAGAGACTTTTGGGGTCAGAATGTTTTTGTGCAGGAAGGCTACCTTCCTGAACAAAAACTATTCTTTAAGGAATATTCATCTTTGCATGTGTGCTTCAAAATGCAGTACATATGTAAAGAGGAAGTATCAATGTGAAGTAAAGATCTTTCTCATTGTTACGCCAGCCTCAGATATGCGCAATCCCAGGTTGACAGACTTCAGTAAATCTGGGTTTGCGTCAAAATCAGTGGCGGCTGGTATCAGGGCAGACAGGTGAGCGGGGGATGAAAAGAATAAAGAAAGAAAAATAAAACAACTAACTTGCCTCCGCCACTCACGACATTGCCGACTTAGTGTTCTGTTATTGCACAGCACCAGCTCCCAGACTCCTTTGCAACCAATCCTGGCACTGTTCTTGTGTTTAAAAGCAGTGTCAGCATTGGCCTGAGTACTGTGAATTTGCACTCCTATTGAGACTAGGAGCCTGTGCTTCCTGTTTCCAACCCAGCCACGCAGCTGGGTTGGAGACCAGCTTCAGTGTGCATGTCAATTTGACCGTCCTGAGACAGCCAGCAAAACCGACATGTGCACTGACAGCAGTGCTGCTCACCACTCCCCTTCCAGCTTGTCATCGTTTGCCCACCCCTAAATCTTGTTTGTGCTAAAAATAAAATGACAATAAACCCATGTTATTATCGTTACATACAGAGTTTTGTGGCTGCTGACGGGGGGAGGGGTGGCGCTCGTCTGCCATAGCGAAGGACGTCAAAATCCATGGGTGAATGCATGCCCCATCTATGGAACGCCTCCATGACTCAAGGTAACGCAAGACAGCGTATATTGCATTAATCATTTAACTAAACCACAAATGTAGGGATTTGCGTAGTTTAATTAATCCTGAAATACATTTTGCGTGGCGGCTGTGTCAAAAAAGAGATGCTCACCGACACAAAATGTTAGTAAATCTGGGCCTTGGTCTCTATGGGATTTTTTTGATCCTTGCTAGTGACTAAGCTATTATGCTGTGGTGCCATGAAACAGCCTGGAATTCAAAGGCACTTGCAGGACGATTACATAGCTTCACTCTGTGCATTTTCTTTTGCCTTTCCACACTGGAGCCAGGTGGAAGTTAGATCAATCAGTTGGAAAGCAGAACACTTGCTCCGTCTTCACTGTAATTCAATCTTAATTTTCACATACATAACATTATGGAACAAAAAACTGCAAGAACGTAATATAGTATGCAAAAAATCTGAAACACCAGAATCATTTTATTTTCTAAACATAACATGGCTTTAAAGTAAGCACTGATATCATCGGTACAAAATGCACGCTAACCTACACAAACACAATTTAAATAGATTTATAGAGAAAATTTATTTTCACGCAATCAGGTCAAACTCGCCTTCTGAGCCAGGAGCATGTACTACTGAAGAAGAAAACACCAGGATTTCTCGTACATCCTCAGCAATACACGTGGAAGCTCACAACATAAAAGTCACAAAGGTAAAATGTGGCTAAATAGATCATTTGATATTTGTAGTATTTTACTTTCTTCAGAAATTATTGATGTCTCTTTAAATTCAGAATGGCTGTATTCCAATGTTCACTCTTGTGAATTCATATGGTCTGGTACTTACCTAGGTCCCCTACTCCAACTGCTGGACACTACAGATTTCTGGGGTATGGAATGCACCTCCCTACCCCAGGCTACAGAATTTGAAACCACACCAAAATATTATATTTTTGGATTGGGCGGGTGTAACCCCCAGCTGTAATTAGTCAAAATTAACAAACATTTTTAAAAAAACATTATGTACAGAAATTTAAGCAGAAAGTACTGATACATTGATAGACACATGTTGGTTACAGGGCTAACCTTAACACAGTCGAATACACAAGACACTCCTACCGTAAATCTAACAATGCATATATTTACTTTCTGCGTGTACCATCTAGAGCCTACGGCAAGGTCAATGACTGGCAGCTCCCCTGATCCCAGTGTACTACCAATACTGCTCCCAGAGTCAGGTTGCGCAGGGGGTACAGCTTATCGGATGGATACTTTCCGCCGGGCCCCCCCTGTGCCATGTGCCTTTAAATCCATTACGGGAGCTGCAGACTTCTGCAGATTGGTCCCCAGATGCGCATGCGGGGGTGGCCCCAGGCCCACTGGGAAGGATGACATCCGCGGCCCCCGCACCCCGACAGCCTACTTACCAGCTGTCACTACCCCTGGAGCTCCATGGTGCTTACCGCTAAGGACCGAAGAATATGCTCACCAATCATTATCTTACCGCCACAGGCCAGCATAGTTGCCCGACTACCTGGCCTCCCCCTCACTCACTAGGAAGGTCATGTACTGCGCCTCATACTCTCCACCTAAGCTAGGATGTCCTCCATGAAAACCTGATTCCCTCTATGTGAGAGGTGCGCCCCGTCCACAATATGGTTCATTTCTGTTTTTTCTTTGCACTGGTGAACTTGTGACAGGCTAGACCAAAGCCGCAGGGACTTTTGGGATCAGAATGTTTTTGTGCAGGAAGGCTACCTTCCTGAACAAAAACTATTCTTTAAGGAATATTCATCTTTGCATGTGTGCTTCAAAATGCAGTACATATGTAAAGAGGAAGCATCAATGTGAAGTAAAGATCTTTCTCATTGTTACGCCAGCCTCAGATATGCGCAATCCCAGGTTGACAGACTTCAGTAAATCTGGGTTTGTGTCAAAATCAGTGGCGGCTGGTATCAGGGCAGACAGGTGGGCGGGGGATGAAAAGAATAAAGAAAGAAAAATAAAACAACTAACTTGCCTCCACCACTCACGACATTGCCGACTTAGTGTTCTGCTATTGCACAGCACCAGCTCCCAGACTCCTTTGCAACCAATCCTGGCACTGTTCTCGTGTTTAAAAGCAGTGTCAGCATTGGCCTGAGTACTGTGAATTTGCACTCCTAGTGAGACTAGGAGCCTGTGCTTCCTGTTTCCAACCCAGCCACGCAGCTGGGTTGGAGACAGCTTCAGTGTGCATGTCAATTTGACCGTCCTGAGACAGCCAGCAAAACTGACATGTGCACTGACAGCAGTGCTGCTCACCACTCCCCTTCCAGCTTGTCATCGTTTGCCCACCCCCAAATCTTGTTTGTGCTAAAAATAAAATGACAATAAACCCATGTTATTATCGTTACATTTTTCGAGTTTTGTGGCTGCTGACGGGGGGAGGGGTGGCGCTCGTCTGCCATAGCGAAGGACGTCAAAATCCATGGGTGGATGCATGCCCCACCTATGGAACACCTCCATGACTCAAGGTAACGCAAGACAGCATTAATCATTTTACTAAACCACAAATGTAGGGATTTGCGTAGTTTAATTAATCCTGAAATACATTTTGCGTGGCGGCTGTGTCTAATAAGAGATGCTCACCGACACAAAATGTTAGTAAATCCGGGCCTTGGTCTCTAGTGGATTTTTTTGATCCTTGCTAGTGACTAAGCTATTATGCTGTGGTGCCATGAAACAGCCTGGAATTCAAAGGCACTTGCAGGACGATTACATAGCTTCACTCTGTTCATTTTCTTTTGCCTTTCCACACTGGAGCCAGGTGGAAGTTAGATCAATCAGTTGGAAAGCAGAACACTTGCTCCGTCTTCACTGTAATTCAATCTTAATTTTCACATACATAACATTATGGAACAAAAAACTGCAAGAACGTAATATAGTATGCAAAAAATCTGAAACACCAGAATCATTTTATTTTCTAAACATAAAATGGCTTCATTTAAAGTAAGCATTGATATCATCGGTACAAAATGCACGCTAACCTACACAAACACAATTTAAATAGATTTATAGAGAAAATTTATTTTCACGCAATCAGGTTAAACTCGCCTTCTGAGCCAGGAGCATGTACTACTGAAGAAGAAAACACCAGGGTTTCTCGTACATCCTCAGCAATACACGTGGAAGCTCACAACATAAAAGTCACAAAGGTAAAATGTGGCTAAATAGATCATTTGATATTTGTAGTATTTTACTTTTTTCAGAAATTTTTGATGTCTCTTTAAATTTAGAATGGCTGTATTCCAATGTTCACTCTTGTGAATTCATATGGTCTGGTACTTACCTAGGTCCCCTACTCCAACTGCTGGACACTACAGATTTCTGGGGTATGGATTGCACCTCCCTACCCCAGGCTACAGAATTTGAAACCACACCAAAATATTATATTTTTGGATTGGGCGGGTGTAACCCCCAGCTGTAATTATTAAAAATTAACAAACATTTAACAAAAAACATTATGTACAGAAATTTAAGCAGAAAGTACTGATACATTGATAGACACATGTTGGTTACAGGGCTAACCTTAACACAGTCGAATACACAAGACACTCCTACCGTAAATCTAACAATGCAAATATTTACTTTCTGCGTGTCCCATCTAGAGCCTACGGCAAGGTCAATGACTGGCAGCTCCCCTGATCCCAGTGTACTACCAATACTGCTCCCAGAGTCAGGTTGCGCAGGGGGTACAGCTTATCGGATGGATACTTTCCCCCGGGCCCCCCCTGTGCCATGTGCCTTTAAGTCCATTACGGGAGCTGCAGACTTCTGCAGATTGGTGCCCAGATGCGCATGCGGGGGTGGCCCCAGGCCCAATGGGAAGGATGACACCCGCAGCCCCCGCACCCCGACAGCCTACTTACCACCTGTCACTATTCCCTGGAGCTCCATGGTGCTGACCACTAAGGACCGAAGAATATGCTCACCAATCATTATCTTACCGCCACAGGCCAGCATAGTTGCCCGACTATCTGGCCTCCCCCTCACTCACTAGGAAGGTCATGTACTGCGCCTCATACTCTCCACCTAAGCTAGGATGTCCTCCATGAAAACTTGATTCCCTCTATGTGAGAGGTGCGCCCCGTCCTGTAGAAAAAACTGTTCCTCCCTGATGTATCTTTGTCCTATTGACCTCAATCTAGGGGTCCTGAATAACTTATCAAAATTGTTGTTGATCCACTTTACCGTGTGATTCAACACTCTAACTGACTCGCCCCCCCTCCATTGGAACCTAGGGATCATGGGACCATGCGATTATCGACTGAGGACACTGCTTCGCTAGCCACCCCACTTCTGTGAGCAAATCTTCCACTAGCACCCTCCTGCCTAGTCGGGCCAAGTCATTACCCCCTAGGTAATTAATTTAAATTAATTAATTAATTATTATTAGGTGCAGGATCCAGATTGCGGGTTGTCCCTTACTTGCTTTCGAAGTGCGGTTCCCCAGCTACCTGAATTGACCTATGCACAAGCCACCCTGTCCAACAAATGATAACCTAATCCCCAGCTGATGGGCCCTAGTCCTGACAGGCCCTAAAGAAATTCTTCAAACGGCGGACATATGAATGCCCTACCACCCAAATATCTTGATATTCCTGGTGCAAAGAGTGAACTTGCCCCACCACTTCTGTTGCTTGCTCGAAGTTCACCGTCCGACGATCTTCCGGTTGGTCCTGTGGCCTTGTGAGTGCGAACGAGTCCATGCTTCTCCCCTGAGTCACAGGATGAAGAAACTGCAAATAACGTGGAAAAAGAGAGCCAAGGTAAATGCATTGCCACGCTGGCATGCTGCACACATTACAGACTGCACATAATACTATTTGTTAGTGGACTACACCCTCCTCTCTGAGTCACAGGATGACACAATTTGTACGTAAAATGGACAGTCACACCTTGATAGAGCTTGTGCAGCCACACATACCTCTTGTAACAGTTAGGACCACCTACCAATCCTCTTGAGATGCTCGAAACCTAGCACTTTGCTTGTTTGATTGGTTCAGATGCTTCGTCCATCGCCACCCCCTTTTGTACTGCTTTGTTCGCCATAAGTTGGCAGGGTATGCTCAGACGTGAGCCCCCTGCTCACTTTGCCACTGGATTCAAGCAAGCCTGGCTGAAGACAGCTGTAATGCCAGAAACCGGTCCTAGGAAGCTCGAATCCGGTCCAGGGAAGGCATGGCTTGGCAGTTCGGGCTGGACTGTTCCCATGAGGCACAGGGTCAGACTGATTTGCATATGGCCATGTCTGAACTGGGGTGGCAGAGTGGGCTAAAGAACGGTGATGGATTAAACCCAGATCTGTTGACTGGGTGTGAGTGTTTGATTGGTTCAGATGCTCCGTCCATCGCCACCCCCTTTTGTACTGCTTCGGTGGCTGCCTGATCCTAAAAGAATGAGTCCCGAAGTCGGCAGTGTCTAGCCCAGCATTCTCCAATGCCAGAACCACGACTCTCTTGAACTGGAATACAGTGAGTGGTGACCCGTCCCCATGTATCCAGAGATGCCCTCTTTTGACTTGTGCACGTTGGGCCTTAAAGGCCTTCAGCCTGTAGACAGGGCAACATGCTGTGTTCCCTGCCCTGTGTAATACTATGCTCTCCCCCTACCTTCCTGATCAGTTGTTGACTTTAGGATGGAAATCAGCACTGACTCCTTCCCTATGTTCACGTGTCCTATCTGTAGGCCACCCAGCCAATCTTTCTTGTTTTTTGCGACTAGCTCGCCTACCCTAAACAAGCCGTAAAATGCAAGGCAGAATGCTGCTTGAAACAGGACCACCTCGCCTTGAGAAACGCAAACCTGCAGCAGGCCCCCCACTAGCTTCCCTAGCATTTCTAGTCCTATGGGTCTCCTGACATCTGGCTGCCCTCCCTGCAAATGTTGCCATCCTTTCTGCGCCTGTCGCCCCACGAAGTTCCTCGTGGGATCCCCTCTTCCACCTATCTTTGCAAAATATGATATTGCTGTGATATGTCTCCTTGCCTCTGATACTGTGTGACCTTGTTCCCGCATGAAAGATATATATGCCACCACTGACTCTGGGTCGTGCTACCTGTGCTCCTACTGTTCCCCCAAGAAAAAACAAAAAGACCCAAACTCCCCTTCGTAGGGACTCCTGGTTCTGGCGCAAGGCTCGCTGCCAGGAGGTTCGATACTCATGGGCACCAAGCTGCCAAAGCTGTTCTGGGAAAGGTGTTGGGTGCACCGCTGCCTCAAGAATGTGTGACCCGAATGCCTGCATTTTAAAACGAGACAATGCATCAGCCGCATGGTTCAGAATACCTGGCACGTGTTTAGCTTTAAAAAGGACATTCAATTTCATGCATTGTAACACAATTTCCTTCAACAAACGCAGCATCATGCTGCATTTAGCAGTTTGGTTATTTATGTATTCTACTACCGCCATGTTGTCAGACCAGAATTGTACAGACTGGTTCCTCAGTCCCTCAGCCCATACAGACAGTGCCACCAGGATTGGGAAAAGCTCCAGGAAGCTTATGTTAATTGTGAGCCCAGAGTTCCTCCACCAATCTGGACATCGCTGAGCTACCCACTCGCACCCCAAAATGGCCCAAAACCTTCGCTACCCGCTGCGTCGGTCATCAGGCCCAGTTCCGGACTGGACCTGGGTGGGCTGGGCCACACCACTCTCCTATTAAAGTCATGCAGGAATGCTTTCCAAATAAGCATGTCCTGTCTGACTTCACCGGACAGCCTGGTGTGATGATGCTTTTCTCTGAGGCCTGACATGGCTTGCGCGATGGTGCGGGAAAATGGGCGTGCCATTGGGATTATGTGTAGTGCAAAATTCAATTGCCCTACCACCTGCTGTAACTGGTGCAGAGTAACCTTATCTTTTTGAGGCAGTGTTGCAACGCAACCATGAAATCTTTGACCTTGTCTGCTGGTAATCTAGATACCCCTTGCACAGAATCTAGTTCAATACCCAGGATTCAATCATTGTGCTCGGACCCACTGTCTTACCGGGTGCCAAAGGCACACCGAAATCCTGCATCAGGGTACAAAACTTTGACAGAGCTGCCCCGCATTCCCCTGAGCCTGGTGCCCCTAGAAAAAGAAAATCATCCAGGTAATGGAGCATCCATTGATGCCCGGAGTTCCTCCTGAATGCCCACTCTAAAAAGGAGCTGAATTTTTCAAAGTAGGCGCAGGACACTGAGCAACCCATTGGCATACATTTGTCCACGTAGTACTTCCCCTGAAATTGGAAGCCCAGCAAGTGAAAATCTGAAGGGTGGCCCAGCAGTAATCTAAAAGCGGACTCAATGTCGGATTTTGCCAGTAAAGATCCCTCACCTAGCGATCTTAGCATGTCAACCGCGTGGTCAAAAGATGCATATTTCACACTACACAGTGTGTCTGAAATGGCAATGTTCACAGAACTACCCCTAGGCACTGAAAGATTGTGGAACAGTCTGAATTCACCTGGTGTTTTCTTAGGAACTACCCCTAGAGGTGAACATTCAAAATCCTTCATTGGGACATCCTCAAAAGGCCCTACCACCCTACCCAGGCTTACTTCCTTCTGGATTTTTGCTGTTGCTATGCCTTCATTGGACCTAACTGAAAGCGGACTCCTGCAGTGGGCCACCCCGTTGTAGCCCTCGGCTGGTGTCCTGAAACCTTCAACAAGCCCTTCTCTGATTGTCCTGGCTGCTGCAGGGCAATTGTACAATTCTAACCAAGGTATCATGGCGCTAACGTTAACTGGGGATCTAGCTTTTCCTAAATGTTTCTCACTATTCTTTTTTTTGCCCCCTTTTTCTCTGGATTTTTTGTGACACTTGGACTCTGGGTGGGATGCGTTACCACAGAAACCACAGGACTGATTGAACCTACATGTACCTGGCGCTCTACTGCAGGTTATTTTGTTATAATCAAAACAGACGCCTTTTTTACCTGCGTTCCCTGTTTTTCCCGTGACCCCCCCGTGTTACCAGCATGGCCTGCTTTAAAGGGCTGGAACCGAATGCTGTCAGATACCTGCGCCCGCCGTTATCTGTTGGTCCCTTGACCAAATGTCTCAAATGTATAAACATGTCAGTCTGGTTCCATCTTAGAGTTGGATCCTGTGCTTTTGCCCTCCTAAACTCTTTGTCATATTCCTTCCACCCATCACCTCCCTTTGTAGCGTGTGCGACGGTGATCCTATTCTGATAATATGCTATCTCAGACCCAATCTCTGGGAAACGCTCTAACATGACAGCCATGTATATAGTGAAGCCCGGTATCCAATTGGTCAGGTTCTCCTCTACTCTGTACTTCAGAATTATGTTTGACCACTCTTTGTGATGTGTCCATTCCTTGTTCTTCCTAGCCTCTTCCCTTTCTGCCTCGTCTATTAGGAGGGAAAACATGCAAACATATTCCCCCTTCCAGATCTTTTCCTTAGTCTCTTTAGACAAATGCCAGCCCAAATGTTCCCTCCCGGAGCGCATCTCCCCCAAGCCTAGTGAAGGCAATGTCACACTCGTACCTGCTGGTGCTGCTGCATCAGCCTTCTTGCAGGCTTCTGTGTTCTAAGCGTCGCTGTTTATTACCAGGATGCCTTCGCCACCGGGGACCGGTGTTGTGGTACTGGGTGTTGCACCCCCTGCCGGTACTGCCGGCACCACCCCTGGCTTCCCTTTACCTAACTCAGCCATCAATTTCTTTGCCCTTTTGATTGCATTGCCCCCCCCTCGGAGGTCGCCCCGCGGTGTGAGACCAGTTCCCCACCGTCTCCAGCCATGGGAGCACTGCCGCCAGACTGGACGCTATGTCAGGCTGAACCTGTTTGACTTCCCCTGGCCCTTCCCCTAGGGGGGGCACAGGGACAACAGATTGTCCCTCTGTTAGCTCCATGGGCACTGCGTCACTTGAGCCCCCTTCGCCCTGAGGGCTTGGCGTAGGTGCAGGTAGAACCTGCACTGCATCTCTTGGTGCCACTCTGCGCTCCCCCAGCCCCTCTACCACTGGGCCCGTGCCTGTTCCATTTTGGCAGTGGCGGGGAGTGGGTTTTTGGCAGAACAATAGGCCGCCTAGGGCTTCCTTCTGGCACCTCTGGACCCTCCACCTTATCCTGTAACCTGCTGAGGGTCTGCCCCATTACCTTGACTTGCTACATTAAAGCCTCCAGCATGACGTCCGTGCGTGACCGCTTCTCATTCCGCCGCACCTTAGGGGCCATGGCGAAACGAGGCTAACGTATATGGGACCTCCCTGTACGCAACCTGTAATACCCATGGACCGTGGCCCCTGACAAATGACCGAGTCACCTCTTACCTCAAAGAAGCAGCATCACCAGCCAACCCTTGCACCCACGCAACCAGAGCCACGACCTACTGTCTAACCCAGTAGGCTCAGGTGAGCCGCCCGCTCAAACCCTCAATGGCTCCCAGGAGCGATGAGATACTGGCTAGCCGGTGCTGCCCAAGCAGTTTCCTCCAGTGACCACCAGCGACCTTTCTGAGCCAGTAACAGTCTTGTCTTCCCAGTAATGCGCGATGTGATTGTGGGAAAAACAAACAATACTGGTTTTGCTGCGCGAGGCCCTACCTGCTTGTTTTTTTTTAGATCTTAGCCCTTGCTTGCCACCCTTCTCAGAAATACCTGTAACCTGGCCACATGCGCTATTAAACACAACACTACCCAGCTAGTTAATGGTGGTCGCGTTAAAATGCAATATGAAGCTATAAATACAGCTGACCTATTCTATAAGCCCACCCGCAATACAATTTACACAGTTAATGCCCCCAAAACAACTGTGCTGGCACTGTAGAGTTCAGTGAGGGAAAAACCCCGCAAACATCCTGTGTTGGCCTGTAGTAAATAACAGCAAATATCTCTGTAAATTGCTTGCTCGCAACAACTCTCGCAAACCTACACTCCCACGGGGGGCACTCATTCTCCAAATTTCAGCACTCTCCTTGGGCGTACCGCCTCCCAAACTAGCGTGTTGCCCTTTAAAATAATGGCTTGTGATGTGACTCAGGTATTTTTATAATGCAGACTATCGGTAGGTAGAACAGGAGCCGAACAACAGTCCACCTTTATCTGCGCAGTCCCTCTCTCCGAAGGTAGAATACCACGCACACCGCAAACACCTGACAGAAATAACCCCATGGGAAGCACTCGCGCTTTAAATTGTAGCGTTCTCCTGGCAGTCCGCCAGCAACACTCAACCCTGCTTATTGTCGCGAAGAGGGGCCTCACACCGCACTGTGCTCCTGTTGGTCCGCCGACGAGACCGAATGTGCAACAACTTCGGTGGGCGGCTCCAGGCTCCCATCATCGGTCTGATGAACCTGCAGGGGAACAAAAAGGAACTCCCACGGTGCATCACAGTGATTCCCTCCGTGGTTTTGACCGCTCATCCACCGCGCCTCTCTTCTTCTCGCCGCCTGACCAAAGGAAACCTGTTTGGAAAAAGAAAAAAAAAGATTACGGGCCCACAGCCGGCCCGGTGGATGGTTCTGTGGGGAGCAAGAACAAGAGACTGTCCTGCTCCCCACTTCCCCTTATAAGGAGGGCGCCCAGGCTGACCAGACCAGGGTGTAGGCTGGACGTTTTGGACCAGAAGCACCAAAGTGCTTCCAGTTCAAAATGCCACCTCTTGCCTATTGGTTGCAATGCGGGAGGGAGCGCCGCGTCATTGCTGACGCGGCCTCCTCCCCCTCTCCTAAGCCGGGGACTAGTGTGACTGCCATAATGGCATTGCGGGCTATGCTAGCCCTCGCCTTCCCCCGTGGATCATTTTATTCTTCCCCCGTTTACCTATTTACACTTTAGCTTGTGACATGAAGCAAATTGGTGGCAACGTTTTTGAGAAGATCAGATACATTCATGCCACAAGAAGTAATTTGTAACGAGATCAGGAACTTGTGTGGAAATTTAGGGCTACAATTTGGTGGCATTTTAAGAGCATTTGTGTTGCTTTTCCATTTTAGCAAGGGTCGGGGTTGTTGTCAGGGAGCCGTGATAAGGCGAGAGAAATCTTTGAAGAGGCCTGTTTTCATTTTTTCTTAATACGTTCAGATTTGGTTTGTTATTTACAACTGGGTGCAGTCCGTCCCCGTTTACAACTGGGTTCAGTCCGTCCCCGTTTACAATGGGGTGCAGTCCGTCCCCGTTCCAAAGCTGGACATCCAGCATTTTAAGCAATTGACTTCGTGTGACTTGCAGTTGAATGTTAAATGTGACCTGAGAGATCAGATTTGCCTACTGAATAATATGATTTGACATGGAATGAAGAATGGAGAAAGCATCCCCGAGGACTTTGGTCCGTGTAACTCCTGGAGTTTAGTTTAGTTTAGTTTGTTGGATGTCACAAGCATTCATCTGAAACTAAATGTGATATTGACGATTTATTCAGGCTTTTCAGATTTTGTCTGTTATTCGTATTCCCTTTTTTCTTGCAGTCATATATAGCTTAACTAGTCCCAGAGACATTAGAACCCTTTACAGAAGAACAGGTTTCCATACGCATTTTGTTTTGTAAGCACACAGAGATTTAATGTTTTCCGAAAATCACAGGATGTTGATCTGAGGCCGGGACTTGGGTTCCTCAGTTACAAGGTCGGCAGCTCTCGCTGTTAGGCCAATGTGTCCTCCTTTGCAATGGGAAACATCCCAATATAAATTATCTATGCCCATTTATGTAGAATTTTGAAAAATCATTGTGAAGAACTCCAATGCCCTTGAAACCTGCCCTGGACTATAAAAAGACATGTGAGTAAATAATTATGTGTTTATTTTCTAAATATGAGTTAACACTATTATTTGACTTGATTTCTTTGCTGTGTATTTTCTAGAAATGTAAATGTTGACATTTTCCTGTAGCTTTGCTCCGCATCACTAAGGGCCTGATTTATGAGATTGACATGGGGCATGGTTACGAGTTTGGCAGTGCGGGAACGGGACCGCTCTGTTGCCACACCCCCAAACCCATGTGCGCACCACCCACCAGATTAAGACTTTTTCAGCCACTGGCGGGCAGTTCTTTGGTGTTCCCACAGCAGTGCCTACTAAATAGGCACCAAAATAGGAACGTCAAGAGCTATACCTGCACAGCATGGACTAATGCAGCCCATGCCGTGCATGTACTGGGGAACATGCACACAGGGGGGCACGACATGTGTCCCCCTGCATGCACCCCACGGCCCGAGGCAATAGGGGCCCTCCCCTTTGTTTCTTCTCCGCCACGGTTTTCATGGAGTAGGAATCGCCATCAAAACCATGGTCAAGAGGAAACACGTAATATGCTTGGTGGCACCGCACTGCTCCCACCAAGCATATTGCGGCCTCAGGACCGCCGTGCCATTGCCAGGGAGGTATGATCCCTGGTGGTCGTGCAATGACCATCCGATCACCCTACTTGTGATAGGGCGATAGGAAGACCCCAACTGCTGTAACCATGGACAGCCAGTAATCAGGTCCGCAGTGCAGCAAGTCACCTTACTGTGCTCCTCTGCATGACAGAGAAAGGGCAGGAATGAACAGTATTTGAAAGAATACAGTGCATTCCTTCCTTTCCCCCTGCGCTGGTTCCATATGGGCTGCCTAGTGCCCACTCAAGCACCCTTGCACCATGGTACAAGGATGGCTGCATTGGAAGGTGGATTGTGTTTGCGCAGGAAGGGGCATGTTCCTGCATAAAAACAATGCCCTGAGGCATTTTCAACTTTTTATGTGTGCTACAGAATGCAGCACACATAGAAAAGGGAAAAACTAGGAGAAATAAAGATATTTACCCTCACCTGGGAAGGCGTAGGTTGTTGGCGAATTACCAGGTCTACCACTGTGTCACAAACCATGCCTGCGGCATGGGAACACACACGCAACATCAATGTAACACCTCCCTGACCCAGAGTAATCCGCCACCCCTTAACAACTGGGTGTAAAAATGGCCTGGCGCCTGGCGACACATCAGCTGTCATGCCGCATTACATGTGTGGGAAACTTTGTTGAAGATCCCATTCCCCTTGCAATATTCCTTTCCCCTTTAAAAACAATTTCTGAAACCAAATAATAGATTAATGATTTTTCGATTATCTACATTTGGGAAAGATTAATCCAATTTAAGGATAAAGAGTAAAAGATATTGATGGCATAAAGGACTGATTTATTAGAAGAGCAGGATCACAGTATTTGTAATGGTGCAAACCTTTCTGTACACACTTTTTTGACCAAAAAAAACATGAGATGAAATTGCTGCTGTCTTCTGTTTCCCAATAAGGCGGATATTATACAGTTCAGCACAAATGGCACAGCACTCTTTGCACAATGTGTGCCTCATAAAAGTTACGCAGACCTGGCGCAAAATGCAGAGCTGAAATTTTCTTTCCAACTCAAATCATGATTTGCGTTGAAAAGTATGAAAGTCTCCTAAAGTAACACAAAGTAGTGCTATGTGCTGCTTTGTGTTACTTTGTGTCATGGAGATTTGTCAAGTGTGGTACATTGATGTTCCGATGCAACCACCTATGGAATTTGTCTCAAATCTTCGTCTACTAAAATATGTAGATATGGATTTGCGCCAAGAAATGATGGCTCCTTGAGGCAGGCTTATTAGTGGAGCAAGTTTTAAAACCAGGGGTTTTAAAACTTTTGCATAATTTGCATAATTTGCTTTTGCATGACAAAAAATTCTATAGTTTAACAGAAAATGTGTCCTGTGCCATTTTTGATGCAAGAATGCATTTTTGCGCTAAAAAAGTAAAAAACTAAAACCACCATGAACAACAGTCATTGCCGTTCTGTGGTTCTCGTGCATTAGCTGTACATTTTCACAGTGTTGCTGCGCTGTGTTGTGCCAAACATTAGTAAATTCGGACCTAAATTTACTATTGCACTCTTTTCTGCTTTGGTGGCACCAAGAAAGCTTCATTAAGGTACGGTATCACCACTCAGCGTCCCCGGAAAAATCCTGGGCTTCATATAAAAGCACATGAACATAGAGCTAACACTTGTGTATGCCCTGGGCATCACGACCTGAAAGCCTTTGCCTGCACAGCTGCACTGACATTTACATTTTTTTGGCTACTCTAACTGCCTGACTCTTATACAAATATATTATCTGGCAGTGTGCCTCAGAGGTGGGCCTAATTTTTTTGTCATGGTGTCTCTAGATTGAGGTTAGGATTTAATCCATGCTGGGAGACTGGGAGAATTTTAATTTCATTGCACAAGGCACCTCTCGCCCTCGCTTTCGCATTTCTTTATTAAAAATAGTCCATACTGACTCCTTGGGGCTTCCTTTGATCAATGAAAAAAATCCTTGTTTAAACATAATCCTCTGGATGCAAACAGGAGAGAAATCGTGTAGTTGTAGTGGCATCAGATAGAATCCCTGTCTGCTTTACCTACACAGAAAATTGGAAAAGCTGATGATTTGCAGGGGGAACCAAAACGTTGACTTCAGCTTTGAATACACCTACAGATTTCTAATATAGGCTGCCAACTTTCTGTCCGTATGATAGAACAAAAGTGAGGCACCCATGGACGCCATGTTGCTGGAATGTAAACTGTGGAATTCACAATAGTTCCTAAATTGTGCCCTGCAGACAATTCATGAACTATGTTATTTAATGTACTACACTTTGTTAATGAATATTCAATGCCACTTTCATTATATTTATATATTTTTGTGTTTCCGCCTTTATAGCCATTTAGGGCCATATGTATCATTGAAATTCGCATTCGCAAAGGCCGAAATTCACAGAATTTCGGCCTTTGCGAATGCGTATTCTTAATATGGTATGTATCATGCAAATGTGGTTCACAATAAGGAATCGCACAATTTGCGATTGCGATTGCATTTAAGGAATCGCAAAAATTGCGATTCCTTAAATGCAATGTATGAAGCAAAAAAACATTGCAAATTGACCCTAAGGATTCGCAAATTACCACCAACTTCAAGTTGGTGGTAAGTTGCGAATTCCTTTGAAAAAGCATTTTTTTTTAAAACAAAAGGTGCCATGTGACGCTCATACATGCCCTTAGGGCATGTATGTGCGCCATATGCGCACCCATGTCATTTTCAGGGGTGCAGCTGGGTGTCCTTTGGACACCCCTGCACCCTTGAAAATATTTCCCATTTGCGATTAGCTAATTGCTAATCGCACATTTCCCCTTCATTCCTATGGGCCTCCTGGCCCATAGAAATGAATGGGAAATTATTCCTTAATTGCGATTAGCAATTTGCTAATCGCAATTAAGGAATTGTAAGAAATCGCTAAAAAGAAGCTGATTTCTACATACATACCATTTTGCGATTTCTAAATAGCGATTCCTTAAAAATCGCTATTTAGAAATCGCAAATGGTGATGATGATACATATGGCCCCTAGTGCTGTTACTATCTGCAAAAGCACTTGAAGGCGCAGGATCGGAAATGTTTTTTCAAATGACCTAGTAGTAGGTTACCACATGTGGACTAAAGATGTTTACCACTTGTGCTGCAGCATTGTTAACACAGCATATGTGAGGATAGGAACTGGTCCGAAGTGTTAAATTCAGTCGAATGTTTAAGCAGGTCATACCTGTAGCGTCCAACCTAGCCTGGGTACATGTAATGATCATGCCACACATAGAACTTGGTATTACACGTCTTTATTCCTCAGCTTTTAACCATAACTGAACATTTTACATAATGAATTCTATCACCCACACAAACACAGTAACGTCACTGTTTTACGGAGTTCGTCAGGAACCAAAAGGGTCATGTCATCTCTAATGAACTTTAATGATCTTTTTATCATTTGCTTCTTCCAGTGCATCAAGGAAGTCTTTGCGGGTTTCAACCCAGACAGTCTATCTGTCACCAATATTTAGGTTTTTGGTGGTTTCGAAGGGAGGCGGTGGTTACAAGAAGGTGTCAGCCCCATGTTTTGCGCTCCTTTCAGCAGCCATTGAGAAATGTTAATATTCCGACTGCCGTTCACAGCCTTTCAGTCGGTCCAACGTGATTCACCAGCCTCGTAAGCGCAATCTCCTGTGCTTCTGCTTGGGTGGTGACACCTGGTGCTGAGGTCAGATGACTCTCTTTACTCAGGTCCAACTAAGCATGATCGAATTCTCTATAAGCATGATCGAATTCTCTATGTCTGGTTATCGCTACTTCTAATGTTTTTCTGCGTTTACCTGTTTCTGCTCACAGTGTTCTCTTGCATCTGGCTTGCGCTGCATTTTTTGTACCTGGTTGTTACTGTGTTTAGTGTTTTTTTTATGTTAGAAATGTCTCCGCTTTTAGAGGTCCCTTGCACTCGGCTATTGTGGCCTTTAGTGCTTCTCTCTACCTAGATGTCGCTATCTTTAGTGTTGTCATACTGCAGGAATGACAGCTCTGTCACATTGTGGCGCTGTACCTCTTGTCACAACTCTATGAGGCAAATTTCTAGCTGACAACAAACACATTTTCTGTAAGGCCTTCACTTTCTTCACAGACCTTGCACTGTATAGAGTATCGCTCTGACTCCACATATGCCAACCGTCAATTTTCACTTTGACGGAGGCACATGTGGCGCACAAGCAGTTTGCTGGATTACGGCAAAATCTCCAGAAGGGCACTCTCAATTTTTTGTTTGCAGGGTTTATGTAATCCCTTATCTTGTCGCAAGTTGTAGGGTCCTACCCCAGCCTGGGTACATGTGAATTATCACGCCCCACAGAGCTTGGTACTACACTTCTTTATTATTCAGCGTGTAACCATAACTGAACATTCTATAGCATTAATTCCATCACCCACGCACTTAAGTCACTGTTTTACAGAGTGCATCAGTAACCAAAAGGGTTTGGTAATCTCTAACTTACAAGACACTACAATGCTGAGTGACTGGCTCATGTGGCAGCTCGAGAAAGAGAAAGAGGAGTTGGGCACTAAATTTGGTACTAAGGAGGATTTGTGCACTATGAAAAGACATGTTAGTGTCTTAAACAAATTGGGTACTAGGAGCTGAGATATTCTCACATTGTTGTATAGTGATGGGAAAACAGCAGTCTTGTTGTGGTGAGGAATGGGCTTCACCATGATACATAATGGTGTTAGGCTTAGTCACATATCCTGTAACATAACAGAGATGATAGTTATGCTTTTAAAAACAGTCTTTCATGCTCATTGTGTGCAAGCAGCAAGTTTCATAGTTTCAAATTCAGAAGGGAAAGTGAGGCTCTTAGAGGAAGCTAAGACTCTCTTGAACGTGCTTGGCACAGTTGGAGCATGGCACTTGAGACACCACAGGTCTCTCTCAAAAATGTCCTTTCAGAGGAGAGAGCAGCTGTGATGCTACCATGCCAATCCAATATATCCAATAAATATTTATTTGATTATTAAACACTAATCACAAATGAACAATAAAATACAGTGTAAATTCATATAAATCCAAATTACAAATAATACAAACTGTTATTAAAACTCCAGAGTACTTGAAATACAATCTCACCCTAGGAGTTGAGTCCAATAGCAAAATTCTCTAGAAAACATAATGTAAAGAATGTAAAATGCAGAAGTTAGCTTAAGTAGAGTGTCAAACTCCATTGCGTTGCACCAGCTTATTGCATTTTTTAGGCAACCCCACAGAGTGGCATACAGCAGGATCAGACATCATGCGTAGGAAATAAAGTGTAGTTCTATATCTGCAATAGCCATATTTTTTTTTAAAGAAAGATAGCGCTCAATCCTCACACTTTTTTTCTTCAAATATGTAATCTCTCAGAACTGGTTTGAAAGCTCATTTAACTTTGCACTTTCACTTGTGCCTTGCGATAACAAATACAGGTCTGGTTTTCCTAGCACTTCAGAGTTTCTCCTAATGTAACTTAAACACGGAATCTTAAACCAGAAATCGTAAAAATCGGTGATAATATCACGGTTAAATGAGGTGTGCTGGTTTTCTCATAACGCTTTCCAAAGGAGGAGAGGCGCATCTTTTCTGCAATCATTCACATAGATAAGGCCTTGTTCCTCATGGAGAAAATAATGGTGTCTACATGGGCCTACACCTGACAACCGCCTGCAAAAGGAATTTCCTCCTGCTGTAATTTTGACCAATCCTGATACCCCCATATGGCGGCCTCAGAGGTCAAAACTGGAAGACATTTTAGTTTGTAGACTTCCAGAAATTGCAGAATTGGATTAATGTCAACTCTGGTCGCCAGACCAAACAGGGTCTCAACAAACTGATTAAAGTGGAGGCATCAGTTAGAAAGGCAATCAAAAGTTACCCTCAGATAAGAAAAAAAAGAATGATCAACCCTTATGATGCTTTTTCCCTTTGGTTGAGATTGGTCTAATTTTACAGTTTTGCTGACCACAAACCATGTGGTGAGTTCATACAATGTTGGTTTCCAGGTCTAAATTGTCCAGAAGCATAACAAAAGTATCACCAAGACCGGTAGATCTACCATATTTAAAGATAGCTAAAAAAAAGAAAGAGAACATTTGTTTTTATCATTTAGAGCATTTTAAAGTTTTATATGGCTTATATAGATATGAGGGAATTCTGCCACACACTTCCCAGTTTAGCTACTCACAACTATATGATTGGACAATACATCCTCTTGTTTTAAACAAGTATGAGCAAAAACAATGGGTCTTGCCTATGTAAGAGTTTTGTCTTTGTGTTTTAGCCATTTTGTACACCAGTGCAGTTGGTGTTCAGCAGGGCTAAACGTTTGTGGCATAGAGGAGAGTGGCAAGTGGAGTACCGTATAGTGGAGTGATGTAGAATGGACTAGTGTGGCATATAGTGGAGTGGCATAGAGTGTCGTGAAGTGGAGAGGCATAGAGTGGAGTCTTATGGAGTGTTGTTGACTGGCATAGAGTGGCGTAGAGTAGAGTGAAGTGTCATGGATTAGATTGTAGTGTTGTGGATTAGAGTGGAGTTTCAAGTAGCATGCACATTAAATACTTGGACTTCCACAGGAGCACATGACTATTCTCCAAATCCCAAACTCCACAGGGAGCGGATGTTAAAGTCCACCGCCAGTAGAGAGGGGGAAAGGGGAATGGGTTAAAAGAGAGACTCCACTGTTCTGCCTCTTCCTCTCAGGAATTCTAGAGACTTTAAGAAGGTATTTGTAACACAAATAACACCATTAATACATTCCCAACCCTCCTGAACTTCAACTATCTACTAAAGCGCTAACCCTGACGCATCTCTACCTACACCTCCGCAGCATCTCACCTCTCTCCTATGTTAGGCAGTTGGTAATTGATACGCTTATTAGACTTGTTAATTCACTCTTTGTATTTCCTTCTTTGCAAATGTCAGATTCCAGAAAACCGTCTGTAAGTATAATATATATATATTCAAATGTCGAACAGATGTAGAAGATAGAATCTGCCTTTTAGTTCAGCATTCAAATAAATGATGAGTTAATGAATAGAGGTTGGTTAATGAAAGACAAATGCTGATTTAATATTAGATGTCCTTGCGTAGCATACCATCTGTTAGTTAAGACGAGGATTAACTCCCAAAAAGAACAAATCAAAAGGGAGAAAGAGTAAACAAACTGCTGCAGTTCCTGTGGGCTGAGTGTCTTTAAACTGTACAGGTGAAGCACAATACTGGAAAATAAACTGTAACTAAAGAAGGGGGAAAAAACAAGTAAAAATGCACTGGATAACATAATTACTTTTTCCTTGAAAGTTTATTGCTGGAAGCCAAAGGCACGCTGGAAACGGAGCTCTGCTGTAGGTATTTCCATGCACAAGACAGACTGCGCGCTGACTGACAAATGGAATAAATGAACTTACTTCTTGTAGAGAAAGGCTTCTCTCACAACTACTGAATCACAAAACTCAGGAAATACTGGACTCAACGATGAACCTGTTCACCACCCGGAGAACTCTAACCTCCAGCTGTGATGCACACTGCTGGAAAATGTCGGGTGGAGATATGCCAGAACCAGCTAACTTCCCTGACTGGAATTCTGTGAAGTTCTGACGAGCGGTAGAAAAACACAGCCGGTTGAAGTACGCAGTGCGAATTTTGCACAAGCGCAAACACCTGCCCCCTGTCTAAATTGCCCAAAAACACTACACTGCTAACCTGGATGTGGGACACACCGCTGCAGCCTCCATATTGGTAAAAAAAAAGATTACGACAATGTAAAATTCTCTCTCTTTGTTTATGTCAATAGGAAATTTCAAGATTAGAATCATGTAGAATTTAATGTAGACGTAGTTGATGGTAATTATTAAGTTTAGATTAAAAATAATGATTCAAATATAAATACCCACTTGGGAATAATGATAATACTTTCTGCGGAGTGATAAAGACTTGGACCAGATAAATAATGAAAAAGCTATCATCGTATAGAAGAAATATGATTTAATTTGTGATTTATATACCCACTTGGGAAGAAAATGATAGGCTTTACGAAGAAAGATTGAGAGTAAGTTCCATAGGCTCTTTGCAGAATTTTGCCTTGATAGAGGCACAATGAAATGGAAATGTTAATTTGGGACCAATTGGAAAGAAAATGAGTCAATGAGGAATGGACAATCATGTGATGTATACACTATATGATGTTTGTTATATCTGCAGTTAATTTAATTATAGTTGGCAGATGCCAAATTAGGCTTATGTTTATACAATATAAGATTGACAAGCAAAAAAGCCTAGCGCTATGAAGAAAGATCGAGATTTGAGACTGTTAAATATAAAACATAAAGTTACTGTGATTACCATTCAAAGATGTCTGACACGAATAAGTCCACTTTTGATTTCTATTATCACGCACTGTTTGTGGTTTTGTGCATGTAACGATATCTTTATTTAAATACTTGCTTGACAATAATGAATTACCCGTGACCAAGGCGAGTGTTTCGCTGAAACGCGTTGGGTGTTTTTCGTTGGCTGGATGTCTAAATAAAGTCTTTGAAGCTACTCGGATTGGCGGATTTATTGGAAAGAGTGCACTGCGTACACTGTGTTGCGCGAGGTGGAAATGATGGGAAGACAGGGTGGTCCTGGGCTCTGACGTGCACCAACGCTTAAGTGTCCCGGTTATCCAAGGAAAGTGGAAAGGTGCAATATGAAGTTGCCGGTTGACCGCTACAATTAAGAGTGTTCAGACTGCTGTGGCTGCGCAGAAACAAAACAACTCGGATCAGAGGAGGAGCTGGGTCGTGTTTGCCGAAAGGTAACAAGATTCCCGTGAACAGTGATACGCGTGAATGCCGGGTTTGAGTAAAGCGTATCTGACGGCACCCGTAACAATTTGGGCTTCTCCAGCGTACGAAGTATGTTTGTTATGCGCTCTTGTTAGAACATTACAACGGATAAACAGTGCGCCATCAGCAGCTCTATTTTGGACATTATTTGCTCTTGGATGTAGCAGCGTTCCCTGGGGTGCTTCGAGTTTGTTTAGTCGAGGTTGCCTAAGGGCTCACAATACCGCAAATGTGTTTTCCATGTGGGGCACACATCAGTAAGCTGAGAAAGCAATAACCGATAAATTGGTTAAATAATCACATCTAAATTACCAAAGCCAACTATGGAGCAAGATTTAGAAGCACGGAGGAGGTTGAGAGCAACCACAATGTTTGTGAAGACAACTGAACAGATAAATGCACCTGAGAAAGTTATTGCACCCACTTCATTACATCAAAAATATGTGAAATTGGAGAAACTTATGAGGAAGGAGATCTCCAAGTGGTGGGAGGCTGTAACTCTTGAAAAGTATCAGGAAGAAAGACGAATCCCTAGAGGCCTTAGAATTTTGATCGCCCCTTCATATGAGGATCCAGACCCTGAGTTGGCTAACGAATGGGCTGAGAACCTTATGGACTGTTCAAACCGAATGCTTACAATACTTATCAAATATGCTTGGAAAGAACGTGCAGCTGTTCTGAAATTAATTGTGGATCTAAAAGAAGAAATTGAAAAAGAAGAGAATGGGGAAATTTTCAATGGTAAAATGGATGAGATTGGTAAGAGAATTAATAAACATGAGGAAGAAACCATTGCTAAAAAAGAACGCACATTTCTAAGAGATAAAATAGACTACCAAGCTCGTAGGATATTTACATTCAGCAAAAAATAGGACAATGCTAACAGAAAAACGGTTGCAGGTAATGCGACTGTTTGTGAAGCTGAAAGTGAAGTAAGCGAGAGTTACATATCGAATGATGAAACCCTGGTACCAGAAAAATTGCCTAATACGCTGCCAAATTTTTGGAAGGGATTTCGCCTAATGAACTAGAATCAAAACTTTCAAAATTGGCAGATAGATCGAGGAAGAGGGCGAGGAAGGGGATTCAGCGGCAGAGGCAGAGGAAGAGGAAAATCAACAGGAGAAATACCATCAACCTCAAACCAGTCAGGAGGGGTGGCTGGTGGAAACCCCATGGTAACAGCAATGGGAGTGGAGACAAGAGGCCAAAAGAAACAGCGAGGCAAATGAAAAACTCCAAGAATGTGGTAAATCTTTCTGATAGTTTACTAACTGATGTTGAATTTGATGTGTTACGTTTTGGCCTTTCCTTTTGTCCTACTACTGCTTTCTCATATCCCCAAGAAAGAATTGATCTTTATAATTTCACCAGGAAATTAAGGCTTCGTAAATGGCATGAACTGAATGTGAAAAACATGACACAGAAAGAAAAAAATGTTGTGCCCAGTGTTGAATCAATTAATGAAGTTGAGGCTCTAATTGTACTAAAAGAGTTGGAAAGGGATGATTTGGAAGCAACACCAATAGATGCCGGTGCATTGGGTTTCACTGTCAACCTGAATTGTCCTAATGACTTTAAAAGAAAATCCATTTTCAATCCCACATTACCAATGTGTGGTATTGATATTTTTGAAACTTTAATGATTGAAGATCTAAAAGGTCTGGTCAGAAAGAAAAGATGGAGTTAGGACAATCTTACGAAAGCACAAAGATTGGCAGTGAAAACCTTGCAGATGGATCAGAGTATCGTGATTCGGCAATCGGAAAAGGGGGGAACGTGGTGGTTTTAAATGTGAATGGTTATATCAAGGAAGGAATGCGACAATTAGAGAATACTGAATGTTACGAGAGATTGTCAAAAAGTTAGATGGAGGAGTCAACCTCCCAGTACCATCAAATGTTAAAAGACTGGCATTCATGCAATCTTCTCGAATGGGATGAATACTCGTTCATGTTAAATCGTGCACCTAAGGTAGCAATATTATATCTGTTACCTACACTTCACAAACGCTCCAAACAACCCCCTGGGAGACCCATCGTTTCATCTTTGGGTTCTCTGTTAGAAAAAACTTCGCAGTATATTGATTTTTTTCTACGTCCTTTTGTTGAATTCCTACCCTCCTATCTGAAAGATAGTCGTGATTTTTTTAACAAAATCAAAGATGTCATTTGGGAGCAGGATTTCTATTTAATAACACTAGATGTTTGTAGTCTCTATACATCTATAAGGCATTCGGATGGTCTACAGGCTTGTGGCCATTATTTGAAATCCCATTCTATCTCTTTCTTGGAACACAACAAAATGCTATTACACATGATGCAATTCTGCCTTGAAAACAATTTCTTTATTTTCAATTAAACAATCTTCAGGCAAAAGCAGGGCACAGCGATGGGCACCTGCTTTGGTCCTAGTTACGCCAACCTCTTTATGGGGTGGTGGGAGTGGCATGTACCCATTCGCTATGCTCAATACCACAGCCATGTTATTTCATGGCTGCGGTATATAGATGACTTATTTATTATCTGGAAAGGGAGTCATGAACAAGCAATTGTGTTTATCGTTTGTCTGAATGACAATGATGTCAACTTGCAATTTGAAGGCACAATAGATAAATCCAAAACAGAATTTTTGGACCTTGAAATAAGAGTCATTGAGAATAAGCTAACTTCCAGCTTATATCGAAAAAAGACAGCGGGCAATACCCTGCTACATGCAGAGAGTAGCCATCCTAAATCTCTGATTCGAAGTATTCCCTACGGGGAATTTTTCTGAGCCCGAAGAAATTGTAGCAATGAGTGTGATTATGAAACCGAGTTTCAGTTAATGAAACAACGCTTTGTTGGAAGAGGTTATGGCCTTACGTCCATCGAGGATGCCTGTACAAAAGCCTCTAACTTTACCCAAATTGATCTTCTGACTCCTAAGGAGAGAGTGTGTGAGGGTGAGGACAATACGATTAGATATATCTCCACCTACAATTCTAATTCAGCAGACATACAAAGATGTTTACAGAAACATTGGAAGATCCTACACACAGAACCCACAGTGGTAGAAGCAATAAAAGAATCACCTAGCATCACATATAGAAAGAGCAATTCCTTGAAGGATAGGCTGTGCAAGAATGAAATCATACAACAAAAGAGCACCTTGAGGAATATTCAGGGATTTTATGTCTGCATGGCATGCAAAGCATGCACATTTAGTTCTAATGTGAAAACTGTCCATTATCCATTGACTAATTGTGAGAGGATTATTGAGAAATTTCTAACATGCATGTCTGACTACTGTGTCTATGTCCTATCATGCCCATGTGCGAAAAGATATGTGGGGAGTACTATGTTCCCCGCTAAGAAAAGAATTTTGGAGCACATGAGGGCGATTACTATCAAGGATAAACTATCCCCAATAGCACGTCACTTTGAAGAACTGCACAACAGCAATCGTAATTTATTACGCTTCTTTGTGATAGATAGGGTACCCTTATCTAGCTGGGGAGGAGATAGAATTCGCAGGTTACGTCAGATGGAATCAAAGTTTATATTAGAGCTGAACACCAAAATTCCCGGCGGACTTAACTCTGAGGAGGAAATTAACTGGTTCCTGGGGGAATGATGTCAGCTCGTACGATGGTAGCTCTGATGAAGTTAGCTGTGTAATATAGTTGTAGTAATGCTGAAAATTGTCGTCTCTCTTACCCTCTTTTCCGTGTCTGATACAGTTTTAATTGTTTTTAATTCACTTTTGTATTGGTGTTGAGATCAAAGTGGTCGGTGTGTGGTTACATTGTATATCTAATTTTCTTCTAGGTGAGGTCCCAGGAAGATGGCTAGATGCAACTGAAATTGGAACTAGAAGATATGTAATATACCCACTTGGGTTTAAAACAGAAAGATTACGACAATGTAAAGTTCTCTCTCTTTGTTTATGTCAATAGGAAATTTCATGATTAGAATCATGTAGAATTTAATGTAGATGTAGTTGATGGTAATTATGAAGTTTAGATTAAAAATAATGATTCAAATATAAATACCCACTTGGGAATAATGATAATACTTTCTGCGGAGTGATAAAGACTTGGATCAAATAAATAATGAAAAAGCTATCATCGTATAGAAGAAATATGATTTAATTTGTGATTTATATACCCACTTGGGAAGAAAATGATAGGCTTTACGAAGAAAGATTAAGAGTAAGTTCCATAGGCTCTTTGCAGAATTTTGCGTTGATAGAGGCACAATGAAATCGAAATGTTAATTTGGGACCAATTGGAAAGAAAATGAGTCAATGAGCAATGGACAATCATGTGATGTATACACTATATGATGTTTGTTATATCTGCAGTTAATTTAATTATAGTTGGCAGATGCCAAATTAGGCTTATGTTTATACAATATAAGATTGACAAGCAAAAAAGCCTAGCGCTATGAAGAAAGATCGAGATTTGAGACTGTTAAATATAAAACATAAAGTTACTGTGATTACCATTCAAAGATGTCTGACACGAATAAGTCCACTTTTGATTTCTATTATCACGCACCGTTTGTGGTTTTGTGCACGTAACAATATCTTTATTTAAATACTTGCTTGACAACAATGAATTACTCGTGACCAAGGCGAGTGTTTCGCTGAAACGCGTTGGGTGTTTTTCGTTGGCTGGATGTCTAAATAAAGTCTTTGAAGCTACTCAGATTGGCGGATTTATTGTAAAGAGTGCACTGCGTACACTGTGTTGTGCGAGGTGGAAATTATATATATATATATATATATATATATATATATATATATATATATATTACTACATACTCAAATGTCGAACAGATGTAGAAGATAGAATCTGCCTTTTAGTTCAGCATTCAAATAAATGATGAGTTAATTAATAGAGGTTGGTAAATGAAAGACAAATGCTGATTTAATATTAGATGTCCTTGCGCAGCATACCATACTGTTAGTTAAGACGAGGATTAACTCCCCAAAAGAACAAATCAAAAGGGAGAAAAAGTAAACAAACTGCTGCAGTTCCTGTAGCCTGAGTGTCTTTAAACTGTACAGTTGAAGCACAATACTGGAAAATATACTGTAACTAAAGAAGGGGCGAAAAACAAGTAAAAATGCACTGGATAACAGAATTACTTTTTCCTTGAAAGTCTATCGCTGGAAGCCAAAGGCACCCTGGAAACGGAGCTCTGCTGTAGGTATTTCCATGCACAAGACAGACTGCACGCTGACTGACGAATGGAATAAATGAACTTACTTCTTGTAGAGAAAGGCTTCTCCCACAACTACTGAATCACAAAACTCAGGAAATACTGGACTCAACGATGAACCTGTTCACCACCCGGAGAACTCTAACCTCCAGCTGTGATGCACACTGCTGGAAAATGTTGGGTGGAGATACGCCAGAACCAGCTAACTTCCCTGACTGGAATTCTGTGAAGTTCTGACGAGCGGTAGAAAAACACAGCCGCTCACACAGAAAGACGGTTGAAATACGCAGTGTGAATTTCGCACAAGCACAAACACCTGCCCCCTGTCTAAATTGCCCAAAAACACTACACTGCTACCCTGGATGTGGGACACACTGCTGCAACCTCCATATTGGGGAAACAGTGGAACTCGGGAATCCTCTAAGGGGAGAATCGGCGAAGCCGATTCCACAGATAATTTAAGATCTTCTTGCGCCTGAATTGGGCATTTGCATTGGCTACTTCTGACAGTGCCCCCACCAAAATATCCCCTCCTCCCTCCTTTGGTTTGTAAGGATGAGTCTTGTAGAATTCTCACACCAATCTGGGGGCATGAACGTTAGAAACAGGTTCCCAGGATCTGTCTTCTGGACCAAAACCTTTCCAATCCACTAAATAGAAAATATTTCCTCTCTTTAGCTTGGAATCAATTATGCGTTGACCTCAAACTCTTCTCCTGACTGACACTGAATTGGGGCAGGGGGTTGAATCTTTCTCGAATTTGGTGGATTTCTTATAATTAGAGAAACATGAAACACAGGATGTATCCTAACATTAGTGGGACACCTGATCTTGACACTAACTGGATTCACCATCTTGTTGACTAAGTAAGGTCCCCCAAATCTAGGTTGAACCTTCAGATTGCCTTTTAATTTCATGTTCCGAGTGGAAACCCAAACTTTATCTCCAGGTTCAAAGACTGGATTCCTTCTTCTTTTCTTGTCGGCTTGCTTTTTATATGACTCTTCAGCTTTCACTAAATTCTGTGCTGCAGTTTGAAAGGCCTTCTGTAATTCTCCCACCATCTTCTCAACTGCTGGAACCTCACTCTCAGTCTTTCCCACTAGAGTGTTTGGGTGCCTGCCTGAATTAAAAAAGAAAGGGGAATACCCTGTAGACGAATGAACTGCGTTATTATACACAAATTCAGCAGCCAATATTAAATCTGGCCAATCCCCTTCATGATCCATCAAATAAAGAAGTAGCTATTGCTCCAATTCCTGATTGACTCTTTCTGTCTGTCCACCGGTCTCTGGATGGAAACTGGCAGACAATCGAGAGTGCACTCCCAATCTCCCCAAAAAGGCCCTCTTAAAGCATGAAATAAATTGGGGACCCAGTCAGAGATAACCACTTTAGGAATACCGTGAGACTTAACTATGTGTTGGGTGGATAAGGTGGCCAGTTGAACCGAGTTGGGAATGGACTTTAGTGGAATAAACTGACTCATTTTAGAAACATGGTCTACCCAGACCCAGATAGTGGAATATCCCTGACTGGAGGGAAGGTCTACAATAAAATCCATTGAAATAGTATGCAATGGATATGGGGCTACTGGCAAGGGCATAAGTAAACCTTGTAGGACCTGTCTATTGGCCTTCCCCTTAACACACAATTCACAGGATGCCACATATTGTCTCACCTGAGCTTCTAACTCTGACCACCAAAATTCCCGTTTAATCAGTTCCACAGTCTTCTTCACTCCCTTGTGTCCGGCCAAAAGATCATCATGATAGTGTTTTACTATTTCTTTTCGTAGATCCTCTACAGGTACATATAGATTACCTTGATGATATGGTTTGCCATTCTTTATCTCTCTCTCAGAACTTTTTTTCATCCAAGCGAGCATTTCCACTTCAGAAAGGGACACTTTATTTTTGTCCTCCAATTCAGAATACAAAATGGTGCTAATGATCTTTTCCTACGAAATTATGTGACCTTCCTTTTTAGCTTCTTCTTGGTCTCCGACATTCAAGCGAGACAAGGTATCTGCCTTTCCATTGGACGAGAATATATAACAAGTGACTGCCTGTCGCTTGACCCTGCCTGCACAGCAGATGCAAAACTCTCTCGTTTTGCTCTCTCTTGGTACTGAGTTTTTTGCTGCTTTTAATGTATTTTGAATCCAATTAGAGCTAACTATTTAACAATAATCAGTTGCAATCATTTAACATCTGTTTCATTTATTTTTTAAAGATACTCGCATTTTTTCTATGCATAACTCAAATTATCAAAACAAAAGTACATCATAACGATTTCTAACAATGACTCGTTGTTGAAACCAAAAAGATGACTTAACGCAGTATAGAGTCCCAATGCATTTCGGGATATGATCCCTTCTTCAGGGGAACTGCAAAATAAAATCGTGTACATCACTATTTATCAAATATACTTCTTTATTCTTTATTTCGGTAACATTTTTCACCATAAAAGACGTTATAATGTTCCATTAAAACAGTAAAAATAAAATTATACTTTACGAATTAATTCAGTCCATTACAGGGATTTTCATCACATTATTATATGTTGTGGTCACTGGACGGCCTTAATACATTTTGTCCTCAGAAACCACACGGCACCTAGGTACTTAGCTACTGTGAATACAATGTGTTTCGACAGGTCTGTTTTAAGAACTCTAAAAGCGGCTAGACAGTCTACAAATCCCAGGTTTCTGCATAAGGGGACGATCCATTTCTTACGTGTCTCATGATATACTGGGCAAAAAAAGATTATATGGAGCTCGGACTCATCGGCCAGTTTGCAAGCTGGACATACACTATTTGCATGTTCACTCCACTTACTTGTAAATACTCGGAGTGGGAGGGACCCATGTCTCCATTGTAAGTAGAGTTTCCTAAGCAAGGAGGGATATAAGTTGTCTAACATTGGCTCAAAGCTGTAAATGTCCTTAGTGCATAGAAATGTCTCTGTTAATGTCCCATGGTTTTGGCGACGGTGCAATGCCATTAA
The DNA here is from genome assembly GCF_964261635.1 of Lissotriton helveticus. NCBI lineage: Eukaryota > Metazoa > Chordata > Amphibia > Caudata > Salamandridae > Lissotriton > Lissotriton helveticus. Next base: position 898,128,086 of record NC_136065.1, on the reverse strand, counting down.
TTTGCTATCATGATATACCTTTGCCAGTGACTTTTTGGGGAAAAATGGGCAGGTGGGAAGGGGATCGGACCACAGTTTCAGAAGACCCAAACCCTCCAGCTCGGTTTTAATAAATTTCAGCCATTTAATTTCCCCCACATTGGGCATTGCAAGCACCTCCTGAAGTCCTTGTCTATAGCTGATCATATACATCATGGGTGAACATCCGCAACACATGCACTTATTTTGTATTCAGGTTGGATTCAAACAAGGAACACACATTTTTTGTACTCAAAACCTGCTTGAAATAACGCAATTCACTGTGATTGTAAATAATGAAAATCACCACCATAAAAAAAGACCCAGTGAGCAAGTGATTATGATGTTAGTGTGGTTTTACATCTCATACCATTGCATAAAGTCTAACATCGCCTATCCATGTAACCATGATCCTGCAGTAGAAACGCTTCCTGAATCAAACCCTGTAACGAACATGAAGACACATATGCTGATACATAACCCCTATTTCAGGGAATGATAAACACTAGTCCATGCAAGAGCTAATCATTCCTTTCTCGAATGGTAGTGTGTGAAAACTCAATCAAACTGCATCAAGTGGAACTCCCACTGAGAGACAAGTCGCCTGGAATGCACCAAATACATTGTATGAGCCACTATAAATCAATAGTTACGCGTTGCTAATTCTGAACTAGCACGGCATAAAAATACCTTAATAATACGCTTGTCCCCAAATTCTCGGCGATTCAAACTGCTAGAAGGTGCTATATAAAAGGTGTAGCACCGGTGAAGAACTTCCAAAGTTTCTAAAAACGAAAAAATTATTATATATAAAACCACTGTCGTGCATTATTTGCGCGTAAATTGTTGCAAAACCAATGACCCCCGAACGTACCTCCAAATAACGGTGTTCAATACTGTTATCACAAATCCCCTCTATCTCATGATGCTCTCTCAAGTTGTTATATATTCTCTGATGCTGGTGGAGGTTAGCTACCTCCTTCCCTCCTAGCTCGCTCAGTTTAAGTTAAGAACACTAGTGAACTAAACTTAAGAAAACAAAAAAATTAGGTGTGCACAGTACAAACCCATATTTATTTCCATAGAACGATCCAGGTTTGTAGGTCAGAACTAAATTATAATCAGCAAAGAATAGGAACCACCTCAACTTCAGAGGGGTAAGGGTACGTGCAGACTTCAAAAATTGAAAATTTCTGTGATCTGTGAAAACTGTGACTTAATGCCTCCATTCCTGAAAGGCATCTTTCACTGACAGCAATGGAATAGTTGATTTCAGCCGCTGATAGTTTTCTGGACCGATAGGCAACGGGATGCCCAGTGGTTTTGTCCCTTTGAGACAAGATGCCTCCAATAGCTAAATTGGAAGCATCAGCTTCGACAAAAAATGGTTCCTCTGGATTTGGATGCTGCAAAATGGGAGCTGATGTAAAAACTTCCTTTAAGTACTGAAAGGCTTTCTCGGTTTCGGAACTCCACAAAAATTTCTCTTTCTTCTTTAAAAGCCGAGCAATGGGGGTCACCTTTTCTGAAAAATTGCAGATAAAACGCCTATAAAAATTAGCGAATCCGAGGAAGCTTTGGATTTCTTTCACATTACATTGAGATGGCCAATCCATAATCACCTTCACCTTAGACTCATCCATCGACATTCCTTCAGGGGACAGGACAAAGCCCAAAAACTCTTCTTGAGAGGTATGAAAAACACACTTTTCCAATTTCACAAAAAGCTGGTGGTCAAGTGATTTCTGTAAAATTGCTCGTACATGTAGGACATGTTGTTCTTGATTTGCAGAGAAAATCAGAATATCATCGATGTAAACCACTGCAAAGCGGTCCAGAAATTCTTGTAGCACATTATTGACAAAATGCTGAAATGCATCTGGGGCATTCAACAGGGTCAAAGGGCATGATCTGATATTCAAATCGGCCGAAGCGAGTGCGAAATGCTGTCTTCCATTCTTCCCCTTTGGCCATTCTTCCAAGATGATAAGCCCCTCGTACATCAAATTTAGTGTACACCTGGGCCTCCTTCACTTGGTCCAGTAGCTCTGAAATCAAGGGCAACGGGTAGCGATTTTTCTTAGTCACTGCATTCAAGGCGGTAGTCTATCTAGATTCAAAGTTTCCCATCCTTCTTTTGGATTAAAAAGAGTGGAGAGAAAACGGGAGACTGCAAAGGCCGAATTAACCCATTGCCAAATATTGATCTAAGTAATACTTCAGATGACTTCTGACAGTGCATAAATTTGACTGCACAGTAAAGAAGACCCGGGTTCCAACTCAATCTTACAATCATACTCCTGATGAGGAGGTAACTTCTGGGCCTCTTGTTCATAAAATACTGCCTTCAGATCTTGATATTACAAAGGAATTTCCGGACCTTCGATGGCACAAATCACTAGAGGTGTCTCAGCCAAAAAAGGCAATTGGAATTGTTGATGAACTGATACCCTAGAATGAAAACAATGTTCCTTGCAGAAGTCTGAATTCAATTCTACAGTTCTTCTGTCCCAATCTATCGGTGGATTGTGTCAACCATGGAAGTCCTAAAATCAACTGAATCTGTGGGGAATTGATGAGACTGAAACTCAGATAGCTTTGATGTTAACCTGGGCCAATCACTGTTAACTCTTCATTTTCGTAAGTGATGGGTCCCGACGACAGATTAGTACCATTGACAGCTCGCACAGGTTCAGGTTTGTCCTTTAAAAATAGAATGCCCTAGGACTTAGCGAACTTAATGGTGCAAAAATCTCCCATTGCCTCAGAATCAATCATTACAGAAATCTCATCCACCTCGCTGGGTCCAAATTATATCAGACTGGAAATTATTAGATGAGGGGCTGCAGATTGCAAGGTGTTGGCTACCAACTGAGAATCTGGAGTTGTCTTGCCAGACGTTCTCACCAGAGCAACTCCTCCTACTGGTGGGGCCTGTCTTTTAACCAAGCACTAGTTTGGGGCTTCTGCGGGCACTCTTGAACAAAATGCCAGCGATTACCGCAATACATGCACAGCTTACCACTTTTGTGCTTTTCTCTCTCCTCCTTGGTAAGAGGTCCTCGCACCGAACCTATTTGCATGGGCTCTTCTCCCACAACAGTCTCATGGGGCTAAATAGATTCAGATTTTATTCTGTCAAAATGAGGTGGAAAATTCTAACTTATTTACGACGTTTGTTCTTTCTTTCATTTTGTCGTTGGTCAATTTGAAGGACTAAATCTATTAACTCAGAAACATCTGTGGGTCTTTTGGGAATCTGAGCTAATCCATGCTTTAGGTCATCCTTGAGACCTTTATAGAAAATTGCAGCCCTCTTAGCTTTGGGCCATTGTATCTCCACAATTAGCTTATTAAATTGTCCTAGATAAGCTACCAACTCTTGGTTGCCTTGTTTTAGGTCCAAAATCTCATTATCTGTGGTCTGCAAGATGGTTCTTCAATCAAATATCCGAAGTAACGCTGTCTTGAAATCTTCAAAATTGTAAATTATTGGGTCATTACAATTCACTAGTGGCATGGACCACTCAACAGCATCCCCGCTCAGGTAAGACAATAAAAAGGCTACCTTAAACTGGTCCACCTAGTAGAGGATTGACCTACATAAAAAGTGTAGGCAGCATTGAGTGAGGAACACTTGGGCCTTACGGGGGTCGCAATAAACCTCTCCGGAGCGGCTAAAGGGATAGTAGGAGAAATGGCGTGTATGATTTGGGTGGTTAACTCAGCTGCAGAGGGGAAGGGGAAAAAGGTTATGGTATATGCTCTTTGGACATAGGATTGGACCCTGAAACAAAATCATCAAATCGCTGTCTAAAGAAGCTAGCTTCCTGACTGGACTTTCTAACCTCCTCTTGAAGATTCTTATCTTCCATGGTCTCACTAAGCTGTTTCTGTTTTCCTTCCAAGACTGCCGCTAAGGCTTTGACATCAAACTCCTCTGCCATCCTGCCCAGGTGGAAGTTGGAGTATGGCACTTGAATCTGTCACGTACCACGTACCTTAAATGTTTGGACTTCCACAGGAGCAGATGACTATAACCAAATCCCAAACTCCACTGGCAGCGATGTTAAAGTACTCTGCCAGTAGAGAGGGGGAAAGGGGAATGGGATAAAAGAGAGACTCCACTGCTGTGCCTCTTTCTCTCGGGAATTTTAGAGACTTCAAGAAGGTATCTGCAACACAAATAACACCATTAATACATTCCCAACCCTCCTGAACCTCAACTATCTACTAAAGCGCTAACCCTGACGCATTTCTAGCTTCACCTCCGCAGCAGCTCGTCTCTCTCTTATGTTAGGCAGTTGGTAATTGGTAAGCTGATTAGACTTGTTAATTCACTCTTTGTATTTCCTTCTTTGCAAATGGCAGATTCCAGAAAACCGTTGTTAAGTATAATATATATATATATTACTACATACTCAAATGTCGAACACATGTAGAAGATAGAAACTGCCTTTTAGTTCAGTATTCAAATAAATGAAGAGTTAATGAATAGAGGTTGGTTAATGAAAGCCAAATGCTGAATTAATATCAGATGTCCGTGCGCAGCAATACCATACTGATAGTTCAGATGAGGATTAACTTCCAAAAAGAACAAATGAAAAGGGAGAAAAAGAAAACAAACTGCTGCAGTTCCGGTTGGCTGAGTGTCTTTAAACTGTACCAATGAAGCACAATACTGGAAAAGACACTGTATCTAAAGAAGGGGAAAAACCAAGTAAAAATGCACTGGATAGCAGAATTACTTTTCCCCTGAAAGTCTATTGCTGGAAGCCAAAGGCGCGCTGGAAACGGAGCTTTGCTGTAGGTATTTCAATGCTGAAGACAGACTGCGCGCTGACTGACTAATGGAATAAATGAACTTACTTCTTGTAGAGAAAGGCTTCTCTCACAACTACTGAATCACAAAACTCAGGAAATACTGGACTTAACGATGAACCTGTTCACCAGACGGAGAACGCTAACCTCCAGCTGCGAAGCACACTGCTGTAAAATGTCTGGCGGAGATACGGCAGAACCAGCTAACTTCCCTGACTGGAATTCTGTGAAGTTCTGACGAGCGGTAGAAAAACACAGCCGCTCACCCAGAAAGACGGTTGAAGTGCGAGGTGCGAATTTCGCATAAGCGCGAACACCTGACCCCTGTCTAAATTGCCCAAAAACACTAGACTGCTACCCTGAATGTGAGACACACTGCTGCAGGTGCCTTATTGTGGAAACAATGGAACTCGGGAATCCTCTAAGAAAAGAATCGGTGAAGCCAATTCCACGGATAATTTAAGATCTTCGTGCGCCTGCGACCAAGCAGGGGACAAAATGTGCATTTGCATCGGTCACTACTGACATGGAGTGCTGTAGAGTTGAGAGGCATAGAGACAAGGGGCATAGAGTTGAGGGGCATAGAGTGGAGAAGCATAGAGTAGAGTAGAGGGAAAAAGAGTGTTGTGGCATAAAGGGGCATATAATGGAGTAGAGTGTCATGGAGGGGTGTAGAGTGGCATAGCCTGGAGTGAAGTAAAATGTCATAGAGTTAAATGTTTTAGAGTAGATTAAAGTAGAGTGGCATAGAGTGGACTGGTGTAGAATGGAGTGGCACAGATTGAGTAGAGTGGAGGGTCATAGAGTGGAACATCATGGAGCAGAGGCTCATACAGTGAAAGGCCATAGAGTAGAGGGTTAGAGAGGGCCATGGAGGGTCATAGTGTCGTGGAGTGGTGCAGAATGGTGTAGGGTTCAGTAGAGTGCTGTGGAGTGGGGTGCTGTGTCATAGAGTGGAGGGGCATAGAGTTGAGGGGTGTGTAGTGTCATAAAGTGACACAGAGTGGCTTAGAGAGATATTGAGTGGATAGAATGTAGTAGGGTGGAGTAGAGTGATATAGGGTGGAGTAGAGCTGCATAGAGTGTCATTGAGAAGAGCGATGTAGACTGGAGGGGGTAGAGTGGCAGATCACAGTATTAAGCAAATTGTCATTGGGTGGAGTAAAGTGGTGTAGAGTGGAGTAGAGAGCCATAGTGTGAAGTGGAGTGGCGTAGAGTGAAGTAAAGTGGAGTAGAGTGGAGTGGAGTGAATTAGCATGGAGTGACAAAGACTGGAGTGAAGTGCCATAGAGTGTCGTAGATTGGAGTTGCGTAGAGTGGCATTGAGCGTTATTGAGTGTTGCAGTTTGGAGTAGAGTGTCGTAGAGTGTCAGAATGGTGTAGAGAAGAGGGCCTTAGAGCAGAGTATAGTTTCTGAGTGGAGTTGAGTGTTGTAGATTTGAGATAGAGTGTCAGGTTGCAGAGTGGATGGGCATAGAGTGGAGAGGCATGGATTGAGTATAGTGTCATAGAGTGGCATAGCGTAGAGTGGAATAAAGTGTCATAGAGTGGAGGGCCGCACCGTGGAGTAGCATAGAGTGAAGTAAAGTGGCATAGAGAGTGGTAGAGTGGAATATCATAGAATCGAGTGGTCTAGACTGCAGTGATCTGGAGTGGAGTGGCCTAGAGTGGAGTGGCACAGAGTGTCATAGAGTAGAGTGGAGTTGAGAGTCATAGAGTGGAATGGAGTAGAGTGTCAAGATTTGGAGTATCATGGAGTATAGTAGAGTGTCATGAACTGGGATGTCATGGAGTGTCGTAGAGTAGAGTAGAGTTTCTTAGAGTAAAGTGGCATAGAGTGTCACAGAGTAGCATTAAGCGGAGTGGCATAGAGTGGAGTAGAGTACACTAGAGCGGAATGGCGTAGAAAGGAGTGCGGCATAGAGAGGAGTGACAGAGTGGCTTGGAGCGTGGAGTGGCATAAAGTAGAGTGGCATAGCAGAGCAGAGAGGGGAGTAGAGTGCCATAGTGTGTTGTAGAGTGTTGTGTTGTAGAGTGGATTGCCTTAAAGTGGAGTGGAGTGTCATAGAGTGGAGTTGCATAAAGAGGAGTATGCATGGTGTCATAGTGCATTGCCATTACAGACAACACATTTGAAATGAAATGCCCATTACAGTTGCACAGACGTATAGTTCTACCGATAAAACTATACAGTGTACAAACGATAATGTGTGGAAATGCCATCACCAATTGTACTGATTTGTTTTGATCTTATTAAAATATTTGTTTCCAGCACGCTTCAAAATAAGAAAAAAGTGAATAAATTGTACTTTGCTAATTCTGATATATTCTGAAATATTTGCACAGTTCATTCACAGACAATTACATTTTGTTGTGTGCTAGATAAATTAACATCCTACCGCTTTTCATCACACATGAGTACCCAGCAGGATTGTCACATAAATCCTCTCACTTTGAAGTCAGATAACGAAAACTAAATGGCATTCGGACAAAACATTGAGTAAAAAATATTTAGATGCAGAAATATCAAATATTTATTATTGTGATCCACAAATGTCTAAGGTATGTAATATTGATGTTCAAAATATCTATGTTATTAGTGTAGTTTACAAAAAAATCTATGTATCAGCTTTTGGGGGATTCTGGTACAGCATCGGAAGCCACCATAATCCCCTAATGACAGTGGAGCCAGGCTCGGGTCCGTCATCTGGCTCATGATGGCACTTTCCAACAGCCTTTTCATGTTGGCCTTTCCGACATGGGAAGGCTGTCGGAAAGTGTCTTTGGGGGCCCCTAGCAGGGCCCCGTACCCCAAAGGCCCTCTGCTATAGGGCCTGGGAGGCACCATTTGTGCCTACCTAAATATCCCTGCACCATGTGGTAGACACCACATTGTTCCTGCCACACAGTGTAGGGATGTGTGAAAACATCAATGTCCCAATGGCATTGTGGTGCAGGCCTTTTCCACCTGCAGCACAAGCTGCCAATGGGGAATGGATGTTTCCGACTGCCCATAGGTCGCATCCAAATCCGGCGATCGAAACCGCCGACCTATGGACAGACGTTTCCAGACCGCAACGGTGTTAGTAATTAGGCCCCAAGTTGTTAATATTGTTTACAAAAATATTGTTGTTAATAATTTAATTTTTCAATTATTGTATGTATTAAATATATGTTTTAATTGTATATGTCATAAATTGTTTGTATGTTTGTACATTTTTTGTTGTTTATAATTGAATGTAATTGTTCATTGTAATTTTTTGTGTTGTAGTTGGTTGTGGGCTTGCAGGGGTACAGGGTAGGAAGTAAGTTAATTATAAAGAATTAATACCCAATTTGTAATATTATTAATGATGTAATTGATAATTAATTATTTAAATTGTGTAATATTTTTTTTTAATTATGTCTTAGGTGTGGGTTGTGGGGTTTCTAGGGGTACAGAGTGGGAAGTAAATTAATTAAAATTATTTATTAATTCATTTTTAATTATTAATTGTTTAACTGAATTAATTATGTAAATTGTGTAATGAATGTATTTTTAAGTTATATTTTACTTACAGATTGTGGGGTTTGTAGGGATTCAGGGTAGGAAGTACGTTAATTAATTAATATACAGTGCTTTATTATTATTAATTATTTAAATGATCATTATTTAAATTGCTTAATTATTTTTTTCAAGTTATGATTTAGGTGCTAGTTGTGGGGTTTGTAGGGGTACAGAGTGGGAAGTAAATACATTAGAATAAATTATTAATTTATTTTTAATTATTAATTGTTTCATTGATAATTAATTATGTAAATTGTGTAATGTATGTATTTTATTTAAGTCATATTTTGGGTGCAGGTTGTGGGGTTTGTAGGGGTAAAGGGTGGGAAGTAAGTTAATTATAATTAATTAATAATTAATGATGATTATTTAATTGATAATTCTCAATCAAAATTGCTTTTATTTTGGTTAAAAATCATAAAAAGCATACATCAATATTTCATACAGTACAAAACACTGTAACAAACTTAAAAACATTTACAGCAGTAACCGTTTATTACAAATTCATAAAAACTAAATAGCACTAAAAACAGTTAATTGAGTAAAATGGTTGTGTTTTAATCTAACCCATAAAATTTCAAACTTTTTTTTATACATACTAGATTTACTGCGAAGAGTTACCTACTTTGAACAAAAACTACGATATGGGTCGTATCTGTTTTCAGGATTCGTAAAGCTTCTATGTACCTCCTACTCCCCATACTATTGAACATGGGTTTAATCCATTTCTTTTTCCGGCAGAATATGCCGCACAAAAGAACAACACGTGTGCAATATTTTCTTACACATTTAAGGTGCATAATGTGCGAATGAGCTTCTCCCTCAGATGTGTTATCAGATGACCATCTGATTGTATTTGACTTGGTCTGGAGGATATCAAAGCAAAATTTCTTCAATAATGATTTTACCATTTGTGGATGTACATTAGGTTTCGAAACCGGGGAGCAATTTAACACTCAGAATTTGTCAAGTAAGCCTGCCTATTCTGGGGTTGCTATGGACGCTATTTAATACATATTCCTAATATGAGTGTTTCAAAACCTTTCTGGAGTGAGCTGTCAGTTGATTGGGGATGTCCCAAAAACAGCTCAAGCTCAATTACTTAAACAAAGTCTGGATATGCTGGAGCCAGGGGAATGTAACATGGCTGTCTAACCCTCCAATTTCCTTTAGTCCCTATTAGTAATAAAGGAAGTCATCAGTGATTCATAAACAGACCCAAAAAGTAGTGGTCTTAGTGCCGCTTGATGTTCTATTCTCTTAATGTCAATATCGCAATACACTGGTGTCATCAGTATTCGATTTGGTAGGTAAAATAACGTTCTCACAAATTTATTTTCATCCATAGTGAGTAGTCCCAGATTGTCTCCCCCCACAATCCCCCCATATAGAGCGGCTGCTTGTGTCCTATACTTATAAATCTCAAAGGATGGTGATATGCTTTAGATTTTGGAGATTGATGTTTTTTGCAACGGCCATTACATTTTATAGCAGGACAGTCTTAGCTTTATTTGAATAAGATTTCCAGGACAGTTTCATGTCTAATGTAATGCCCAGGCAGTTAAAATTCGACACATAGTCAAATTGTTGGTTTTGAACTGTAATATTTTTCCTGAAAGACTTGTACGGTCTTATAGCCATATATTTTGTCTTGCTAGAATTAATTTCTAAACCATTTATATTGCCGTAGTCTTTGAAGTTGTCTAGTCGATTTTGTAGCCCCGTCAGAGTTTCGGAAAGGAGGATGATAGCGACTGCGAATAATGGTGCAGGTATTGGTGTTCCTTCTAATTTCGAGGAGTCATGGTTACAGTGCTGCAGGTGTTGTACAACATCATTGACATAAAGTGAAAATAAGGTAGACGCACGCACACATTCCCTGACTTACTTCCTTTTTGATGAGTATTGCATCTGTAAGTTCACCCCCAGTCCCATAGGAAACACTGGCACAGTTGTCTTCATGGAGTCTGACTATTTGTATGAAAAGGTCGTCAGGTATGCCTTGCCTTTTCAATGACGGCCACAGAAGGACCCTTGGGACAAAGATCAAAGGCTGCTTTTAAATCAATAAACACTATGAACAGGTGGCTTCCCTTCAGCCTGGTGTATTTCCATCCTAATCAAGGAGTCAGAAGAACTGATAGATCTTACTAGTTATTGCTCTGAAACCCCCTTGGTACGGAGATAGAATATTATTCTTGTTTCTCCACTGGCTGAGTTTGTTTAGTAGTTGTTTGGCGTAGACTTTTTGCTGGGTGTCAATTAAGTTGATCGGTCTGTAGTTGTCAGGCTCCTGCAGGTCACACTTTTTAAAGATTGGAATGATTTCAGCTCCTCTCCATGTTTCAGGTAGTGGTGTTCCTGACGCTACTGAATTACAGAGTAAATTTACATATGCCCTGTGGTGTCTCAAGAGGTCACCTGGGATTTTAACACGGCCTGGGGCATTCCTGGCTAGATTGCGACTATTGCTGCCCTAGTCTCATCTAAGGTGAAATGAGAAACATATGGTGTGATCCCGTTTATTTCTGTATGACGAAACCCTGTGTAGGATGGGGTATTTAGAGATATCAAAATGTAGATGAGTAAAGTGCCTTCTCCATGATCCAGGGAATAGGTAATGCTGTAGACTGGTGGTACAATTTTTACTGCCATGAACTACTATTCTGCAAGAAACTGCATGATCCTTATTTTTGGCTCCAAAAATCAAATCATTCCAGTTTGTTTCATCCCAATCTTTTTTTGCTAAGACTAACATTTTCTTATACTCTGCTCTTACGTGTCATATTTTTTCTGGGTTATTAGTCTCCAAGTCCATCATTAATTGTCCCTTTGCAGCACGATAATCCTTAGTATACAAGAGATTGCTCGGGGGACGCTTAGTTACACTAATGGTTTTACAATTGGGGCACATTTAGTCAGCAGTGGGTTCATTTCTTCAACCCGGGAGCTATGTATCTGTGTAATTGTAATGTCTCCAGGAGGGGTATCTTCATAAAGGGACAGGGCGTTTGGAAAATGCATTGTAGATCTCTGTAAATTATTCTACTATATTCACAATATGTGGCCACTTGATTGACCTGTGGTGATTAGTAATTGTTGGTTGGAGTAGAATTTCATCTGCCGTGCCAAATCTCAAAACATTTTCCTGTAACTTCTAGACAAAGTGGATAATGATCACTTTCATTTATTTTGTCCACATCAGCTAGACTATCCCATATTCAGACGCTGGCCAGTATGTAGTACATTCTGGATTTGGTGGAGCCTCTGTTACATGTATATGAGCTTGGACTATCAGATGGCTTCCTATCATTGCAAACTCACAGCCCATGCTCAGAAACAAAGTGAAGCAATTGCATAGCAAATGTTGTGCATGGAACTGGGTGGTCAACATCCAGTGGTGGAATGCCTCTTCATCTAGTATGGTCTCCAACCCCACAATTGGCTTGACTTTGAAATCAAGGTCAGCTCCTATGATGACTACTGCCTCGGAACTTTTGGTATCAAGAAAGCTATACATTACAGAAAACTCAGTGGAAGCCACTCTAGGTCTAATATAAATATTGAACATGTAAAGTTTGACTACATTTTGTGTTTTTATTTTCAGACCGTTAATATGGAGACGGGATACTCTAGTTCTATAGTCATTTTAAGGCAACTTTAACCCATGTAACCAGACTCCCAGATGGTCTACCTCCCTTTGAAGAAACTGCACTAACAGCAAATTATCTTTAGCCTTATTTTTGTATGGGTTCCAGCAGCTGTGATTCTTGGAGCAGACAGATATCATATTGTTCCATGTACTCTTGCCAATCAAAGTCCAAACCCCTGCTATATTCCAAGATATTATAGATTTTATTGCCGTTTGGCTATCTTCCAGTAAACGGGGCGGATGGTTTGGTTGAATATGCTCCATTGCACTACAATGGGTGTTCCAATGGTCCACTCTCTCTTGTACCAAATTGGGAGGTTCTAGGGTAGTAGTAGCACTCCCTAGGATATTTGTTATGTAGTTCGAGGTGTTGCATGACATGTTGTCGCATGGGGGAATAGGGTCCTTCTGCATTGCCAGTCACTCAACTGATTCCAGGTCATTCTGTTCATTGGATGATGCGGGGAGTTGGTAACCTTTGTTAGGGCTACTTGTTTAACTGATAATTAATTATGCAAATTATGTAATTAAGAATCTTTTTAAGTTAGATTTCAGTTGCGTGTTGTGTTTGTAGGTGTAAAGGGTGGGAAGGTAATTAAAATAATTATTTAATAATTAGCTAACTATTGTTAATTGTTCAGTTGGTAATTAAATATGTAAATTGTGTAATTATTATATTTTAAGATATATTTAAATGTGGGTTGTTGGGTTTTTAGGGGTACGGAGTGGGAAGTTAATTAAGAAACAATTTTAGATAATTCATTAATAATTTGGTATGCATTATTTCATTGATAATTATGAAATGCGTTAAATTATCATATTTGTAAAGTTATATTTTTGGGTTGTGTTTTTTAGCTTGTAGAGGTATAGGGTGAGAATGTATTTAGGTAATAATAAATGTAAGATTATTTATTTATTTATTTATTCAAAATTATGTTATTTATTATGTAATGTGTTAATTGTGTAATACTTTTTAATTTCAATTACATTTTATTTGTTTGCTGTTATGAAATTGATATTATTAGCTTTAATCAATAATAATTAGTACAAATGTAATAATTATGTGATTTGTTTATTTTTTGTTAAAATTTAGACTTATGATATTGCAATTTAATTATTTATATTTTTTGTAATTTAATTGAGTTATTAAAATATGTTATTTATTTGAAATGAACTTCTCTCTCTACTGTTGCACCGACTGGAGTGGAATTAGTACATTTTGACTCCTTCAGAGTCCAAAGCTTTACTGACTGTTGCACAGACTTGAGTGTGAATAATACATTTTACCCCTCCTGAGTCTAATGCTGTCTCTAAAGTTGCCCAGACTGGATTGGGAATTGTAAATCTAAACCCTCCTCAGCCCAATGCCTTCCCTACTCTTGCACAGACTGGAGTGGGAATAGTACAGTTTACAATAATATAGTTGTTCCATATATGTTAGTAAATTGTACTCCTCCTGTGTCCAACACTTTCCCTACAATTTCAACCACTGGAGTGGAAATAGTAAATGTTACCCCTCCTGAGTCCGATGCTTTCCATACTATTATCCTAGACTGGAGAGGGTATAGTAAATCTAACCCCTCCTGAGTCCAACGCTTTCCCTACTGTTGACTAACTGGCGTGGGAATAGTACATTTTACCCCTCCTGAGTCTAACGCTTTTCCTACAGTTGTACTGACTGGAATGGGAATAGTATATTTGTTATTTATATGGCTTAATTTTTTTATTAATATTGTTTAAATATATTATTATTATTATTATTTATTTGTGCATTTAAATGTATGTATTTTTTATATATAAATGTATGTAATTTTAAACGTATTTTTAGCAAAGCATATTTTTATATATTGTTTACTTTAAAAAGAGTCTAACGCTTTCCCTACAGTTGCACTGACTGGAATGGAAATAGTATATTTGTTATTTATATAGTTAATTTTTTTTAATAATATTGTTTAAACATATTATTATTATTATATATTTGTACATTTAAATGTATGTATTTTTTATATATAAATGTATATAATTTTAAAGATTTTTTAGCAAAGCATATTTTTATTTATTGTTTACTTTAAAATTTAGATATTTTAAAAAAAAAGCAGTTTATTTGTTGTATTTTTTAGTTTTGTATGTGTATGTATATATATAATTGTTAGATTGGCAAATTTGAGAACAATTATAAAATTATAATACAAGTACAAATTCATATTTTTAAAAATAGTTTTATATTAGGTATGTGTATATAAACATATACACTCTGATGTATATGTGCATGCGTGTTTAAATGAGTAATTATTTAATTATATATTTAAATATTATTTAAACATATTTAATTTACATTATATTAATGTTATAAGTTAAAATATTTGTGTTTTACCTATTTAAACTACATATAAAGTAAACAACGATTTTTTTGTATATATCTTTAGATTTTAGTGTAAGACAATATTTCTTTTTAGATATGTTTTTACTTACCATTACATGTATGGAAAAACGATATTATTGTGTTCAATATTTTGGACATGATATTTTGGTAGCACAATATTTATGGTTTAGATATTGTGTTAGTGAACCAAGTAAACATGAAGCCCCTTTGGAAGACAAAGGATGATATTTGACCTGTCTTTGAATGCACAGACAATGTGACAAGCTCGCAAAAAGATTTAAAGGCCTGTTTACAGAAAACAAGCACGCATGGACGCTTTCATGGAAGAATACAAGGAGCCCTCATAAACAGGCTATGTTCTACGGGCTGCCCTAACTGAGGCTGGACAGCCTTAAATGAATAAAGGCAGCAAAAGAAAGCAACCAAATATGACTTACAACCACAAAGTCAGCGGTGAGCAATAGCGGAGTGTATTCCCAGGGAAGATTTCTGAATGTCCCTAAGATGTCTGCAGCAAACCAGACAGCTGCACTGTCGGGTAGACTTCGACCCAAAAAAGGAAAATGTTCTAAAATGAGAAATGAGAGCATTTTGGAAGGCAACGTTCCTAATATTATGGAATTTGGAGGAAAGTGAAAATCCTCCATAACTGTATTCCTTTAGTGGAGGCCCGAGTGATTTCACATACAATACAGGCACCCACTCCTTGTAATTTCTGGTGGTAAAGCCACAAAACATATTCTCTTCAATAGGGATCTCAAGTTTCCTTTCCTTATTACAGATTCACCCCACTAGTTCTGTTTGGTGTAGAAATGAGACAACAGGAATGCCACGGACGTCCTCAAATCTCCTTTTCCACTGATAATAGTTCCATCTGATAACCTCATTTTGCCCGCTGTCACTAATCCCCTTACTGCCGCCTCACTCAACACCTCAATGCCCCTTACTCACCACCTCACTGTCATAAAAATAGAAAAGTAATGACTTGCAGTCCTTGCTTTGTCTTTTACGTTTAATGAATCTTGGAGCATTCTGGAAACAAATCTGCCTGTGCACTGAATACAGGAAGAATGGTACAGAAGTGTGACACAGGATGACAGGATCAAAAAACTTGTTCAACGCTTTCAGTGAGAAGTAAATGACTAAAGAGATGACAGCGGGCAAACATCTGTGTCCGCTGTTCACTGCAAGAGGGAGAATTTCCCACTGCAGCATAGTGCCACTGATGCTCCCTTGTTAGTTTTTTTAACTTTTAAAACCTAAAGAATTTTAAAAAAATACAAAGGTGCCGTGTGAACTACAGCTCGAGGCAATCAGACTAAATTGCTGACATGCATTACATTAACGTTTTAAAGGTAAAATGTTACATTAAAGTTTTAAAGTTAAAATGTTTAACTTTACAACGTTAAAGTAATGCCTACCAGAGATCCAGTTTTACATAAAATAAAATTAAACATTCATTTACCTTGCTCTGGTATTCTTCTCGTCTCCAGCGTGAGCCCTAGCCAACTCCCCTAACCTGTGCAGACGTTGCTCTCATGCTGTTAACCAGCATGAGAGAAGTGCCAGTATTGGATGGGGCGAGCTGTCTCAGCACTCCCAAAGACCAGCGCTTGCTCTCCACCCAGATGTCTAAGACTGCTGGGGTTGGACAGGTTCAAAGTACACGTCAGGGTGGCCATCGCAAGACAGCCAGCCAGCCAAAAAAACATGCACACTTTAAACTTGTGCACCACTCCTCATCACCAGGTGCCAGTCAGCAGTAATGAGCTAGTCAACTCCTCCACCCATTAGGTAACCACAAGGGCGACTTGGAAATGCAAACATAGTGCTTCTATGCCTAAAATGGAATAAGTCAAATTTTACAAAGTAAGGCACCACCTAGTGCAGCATCCACAGGGGATTTAAACAGAGACCAATATTTACCAGGTCAAAAATTAAACACACCCACACACACCCTTCATACAAGTCCCACATATGATGATGAAGGTATTCAGACATGCGTTATGAGGACTCAGTGTCCTTTATGCCAAAGGGAGTGAACAGGTGGTCTTCACCCAATAGTACTGCTAAAAAAGAAGGCCTGTGCTACTCCTGGCCAGGGGACTCGACCATCAGATTGGAGAAAGCTTTTATAAAAGACGTCTGATTTCTCTTAGAACTAACCTCCCTTTTACTTCACTTTAAAGTCCTAGCATTGGAGGCATATGGAACAAATAGACTTACCCTTGTGTTTAGGTTTCACTTCTTTATGTTATCAAAATGTATTGAAAAAATACACTAGACAAGAGCTTCGAACCGTAGTCAAGTCTCAAAAGTACTTTATTCGGTTTACTTGATAAGAAACCATAAACGTTTTAAAAGTTACAAAATACATTGCATTCATAGGTTAAAATACACAAAATACACATTACCCGAGTTAGAGACAGTGGTGATAAATTAACATCATCATTTACACAATAAGGAGGGCAACATAAGGGGTTCTTTTGATAAATGTAGAGATCATAAAAATACTCTGATCATTTAAAAATCCAGACATTTTCTATACTTCATTGCACATTTCAGGAAACCGGCACCAAAGGGGATACAATCAGGTTTTAACAATTGCAAGTAATAAAGTGTGGGACGCACTTGCACAAAGTTTAACTTTTTTAAAATAGGTTTCCAATAGAAAGTCCTTGGGAATTCATAAAATTTACAAAAGAACATGAAGTGCAGCAGCTCCTGAGGAGACAAATTGTCGCAGCTACAGGGTGCTAGCACTTTTCCTTTGTGACATCCCCTTGGGACTGCTAATAAAAGGTGAAAAAGGTTTAGTCTGAACCTGATTAGTAAATATCGCTCATATGCTGGTATCGGCCATAGTAGATATGGTTCCATATCCAAAGAAGTTTTAAGCGTCACATATAAACGTACACTAGGCTTCAGCAGATCTTTCTCCTCCCTTTCCATTGTTTTACGTAGAATGAAGGAGTGTTTTATGAGTGCCACATCTTTTCTAGTGATACCTTCGGGTTTTAAAAACAGGTCCAAGCGTCCCAACTCACTAAAACAAGTTTTTAGGTATTTTAACCATGGGATGTCGATCATATGATCTAAACTCAAGATCTCTTTTAAAAGATTATGTGTGAGACCAAGATGTTTATTAAGCTAACATTGTAGCCAAAAATTGAGGGGACGCAAGGGCAAGGTGTTACAGATAAAAGGCGTACCGGTTTCTTCATGTACTAACAGGTTCGCAGTCTCCTTTGGGACATTCAATAACTGTTTAAAAACATTATTTTCTGTCACCTGTAGACCCTCAAGGCCAGAGTATCCCCATAGGTCGCTCCCATAGCTAGCTATGGATATACTCTTGGCACGATAGATCTTTAGCATGGCTGCCACGGTTCGATTGCCCATTTTGGCAGCAAAGCCAAAGAGGGCGGCATTGGCCCTGGTGACCTCTCCCCTTTTCTTATTTAAGAGTGCGGCCCAATTGAGCAGGTGATCTAGTAGGACTCCCAGATACGACAATGCTGTACATGTTGGCACTCTAACTCCATTAACCATAAAAGGACACTGTCTTTTTGTACGCTGACCTACCTGCATCACATAAGATTTAGAGTTGTTTATGGACAAGTCTCGCCTGGCCATAAACCCATGGAAAGCATTGAGTAGGTTTTGTAACCCTTTCGGGGTGCGAGCCAGGAGGACTGCATCGTCTGCGTATAGCAAGACGGGCAGACCCCGCCGTCCCACGTATGGCCAGTCAGCCCCTGTTTCTAGCAGTGATCCTTCTAGGTCATTTATATAAAGGTTAAAAAGTAAGGGGGCCAGTATGCACCCCTGTCTGACCCCCCTTTCGGTGCTAAAATTCCTGGATACCTTGAGGTCTGTGGTATATCTGATGTTTGCCTTTGTATCTCTATGCAGGTCCTTTAAAAAGTCCACCAGGTTCCGCTCCACTCCCATGGCCCCCATGGATTGCCACAACTTTCCCCGATTGACGCAGTCAAAGGCAGACGAAAGATCCATGAAGGCCATGTAGATTGTCCCTGTGCGAGCGATGGTGTACTTTCTTAGGATCAAGTAGAGATTTAGGCATTGGGCCTTAGTCGAGTGGCCTGGGCAGAACTCATACTGAATGTCTGAGATGATCTTGTTCTCCACTGCCCAGGTTATCAATCTCTTTAATATGACACCCCCTAGGACCTTTACAACGGAGTCAATCAGGGAGATTGGCCTATAGTTCGTAGTACAATTACGATCTCAATTTTTATGTACTGGTACAATTGTGGAGACCCCCCAGGATGTTGGGCATCCAACCTTGGCCGCGGCGTTACCCACGGCAGCCAGAATCAGGACCCAAAAGGGGGGTTTGATTTAAAAAGATCCGGGGGTCTACCATCCGGGCCTGGAGCCTTCTTATTTGTAAGGTTGTTGATGCCCTCCTTCATTTCATTCATGGTAAACACCACTACATCCTTGCCTGAGATTTTGTCGGGCAGGGCTAACGGGGTGGACGTATTTTTAAAAATATTAACAAAGTGGGACACCCATTCATCCTCTGTGATATTGGAGCCCAATTCTTTAGCCCCTTCCGCTAGAAAGGGTGATCGATTAATAGTACTCCAAAATCTGGAGCTGCTGGATAGTGTCAGAGGATCTAGGAGCTCCCTCCATAAGGCTTCTTTCAGCTCCGCTTTACGTTTAGCCAGAACTTTTTTATAATTTATTCGGAGTGCCCTATTCAGTGTTCTATCCCTAGGTATTACTTTCAAGCCCACCTTGAGTTCTCTTGTGGCTTTAGAGCATAAATGACAGAACCATTTAGGTTCACTAGTCATACTGGATCTCCCTGGGGCAAGTAACATGCCTCCCACTTTGGTGGTAATCCCTTCAAAGGCTTGTAGAATTCCTGTAGCCGAGGGACGGAATAACTTGATTCCATTTGATCCGCCGCCCTCCGTCAATTGGTTGCAACGTGTTTGTTCCTAGTTCTGGGCCCTTTTTCTTCATAATACTCCCTCCCATCGTTACACAGACCAGGTTATGATCACTGTGTGCACTTGGGATTATGGAGAAACCCTGGAGAAGGGGTAGGGTGGATCTGGATAACAATATATGATCTATGAAGGATCCATGTCCTCTACCTTTAAAGGTTGGTTCCCTTAATTTGCTAAGCGGTGGGGCATAACTCATCGCAGAGGATAAGTCGTGCTCGTTTAACATGTCATTGAGAATGTTTCCCTGTTTAGTGTGCTCGAAATGAAGTCCCGAAATCAATGGACAGCCCAGTGTCCCTATAACATTAGTCTTAGGGTCACCGCATGGATGCACATTGAAATCTCCTACAATGAGCACGTTCTTCCTGAGAAGGCCACAACGCTGTTTAACATAACTATTCAACTCAGTGATCCCACAGCCCTCTTCTTTATGGATGGCATTATAAAAGTTAATCACATAGAGACTGCTATCTTTTTGCCCCAGGGAGATGGCTTGTATGTTTCTATTGTCAGAGGGAAGAGCCCTGATGCTACATCTTAAGGCCAACAATGTAAAGATTGCCAAACCTCCCATTGCTCTACCACTGGTTCCTCTAGTCGCTGGGACAAAGAAAGCTCTATACCCCACCATCGAAATATTACAGTTGACAAGCCATGTCTCCTGGAGGCATATTATCGAGTAGTGGCTGACAAACTGTACCCATAAAGGGTCTGAGACCTTTCCCGCCAACCCCGCGATGTTCCAGGAGAGTACATTGTGGTCCTGGTTATGCTACTTTATACCCAGGGTGATCTCCTCAGGAAGAGCAGACAGTGTTTTTTCAAGGGAATTTTCTTCTCGAGGGTCTACTCCTAGGGTGGAAATGGGTTTTTCTAATTTAACCTCCATAGGTGTAAGCTCTGGTACAGGGCTATCTACTAGAATAGGCCAGTTGGTCGACGGACTGATACTGTTGTGGGGATTTAAAGTTACTTGATTCCCACACAGTCAGTCACAGTCATTAAGACCGGATAGAGCTGCGTATCTATTTGGGCCCACAGGGAGTGGGGAATATCCCTGACCACCCCAGGTATAATCCCCATTAGGCCTCAGGGATAATGAGCCCATCCCCAATTTTCCTCTGTGATAGGATGTCCTGTCTTGGTACCCCCTGTTCCAGATTTCTGGTCCACCATGAGTCGCTATCCTGTAGAAGAAACCTAAAGGTAGTATCTCTATACCCTGGCCCCTATGTGCTGCTCCCTGCTCCACTTCCCTGAATATCCTTTCTACTGGTGCTGGGCTGTTAAAATTTATCACTATACAATCTCCGTTTCTTGATTTTCTGGAGCTGGCCAACCAGGATACTCGACGGGCCATGATAACGTTGTATTCCGCAATGTGCCCCACTGCAGGGTTGCGAGACAGCCAATGGGTCACCTTGTTTTTGAGTTGGCTAAATTCCTCGTTGACTCCCTCTGGGAGGGGTGGTACGTTTCCCAATACTATCACCAAGGGGGTAGATTGTGGGGGTAAGTCGGTGACTGGAAGGTTATCCACGTTTCTAGTTATCTTATCAATGTTTGGATTACCATTAACCCGTGTTGATAATAAAGTATTGTGTTTCTGGTGTTTGTTGTTATCCCCCTCAGCTCGTGATTTTCCTGAATCGCCCAGTGTTTTGTTTCTTTCATCCTCTGTTCTGGACACCCTATTGGTTAGATTCCCTCGCTCCTCAACTATGACAGGTGGAATTGGACAGGACATTAGTGAGGGACTTTTGTTGGATTCTGTCTGTTTTCTAGGGTTTAGGACAGGGCCCCAGTTTTCATACAGGCTGATAGGCTTTCCAGCGTGTGAGTGTTGTCTAGGGTGGCCTGTTGTAGCTTACCCACGTTCTCATTTATTATCTTAAGTCTCTCTATAAGTGGTAACATGAGTCACTTTAGAATCTGTTCCACCTGTACAACAAGTTCTGCTTCGGCCTGTAGTACTGGTTTAAGATAATTAAATGGCTGGGATGTAACATTAGGAGTGATTTTTGGGGGTGCGCTCTTCAGAGCAATAGGGGCGTTGGCTGATATAGAGTTTGTTGAGGGAAATAGTTTTACCACTTTGTTAGCTGTTTTCGGTACCTTTGAGCGTCCACCCTTTTGTCGACCCCCATCCCTCTTTCTGTTCCCAGATTGTTTAGGGCATGATGCTAGGGTTTTTGTTGAGGGGTCAACTTGGGCCTTCATGGGGCATAAATTAGCAGGCCTGTTTTCTACAGATGATATACTGCTGCCTAGTGTGGGATTCACAGAGGTAATGGTATTATAACCATCTAATCCTGTGCTTTTTTCTAGCAGGCTAATCCCACTAGAACTCTGACTATCTGGTTGTTCTGGGGTTACTGCGTTCTTGATATTACCCATTGAGGACCATTTTGAACCAAGTGATTCCAGAGATAGCCGCTTTTCTGTGAGGGCTATTTCACGTTCTAAAACGACCGCTGCTCTGGTAATAAAATTATCTAATGTCCCAGTAATGCTGCCCCCTATAGAGTTTGGCACTATCTTCCCCCCCTTCCCAGGTCGATGTGCCATGATCGTCAATCAAAAGATTACTCTGTGGGGGCAAGACAGTCACGGACACAGGCAACTAATATGCAGCAGACAATAATAACAGTCCTGTTCACCTGCAAATACTCTCTCGCCTGGTTATAGGACACGTTAGAGGGGTAGCCCAGCACGGCCTCCTTCTGCCTGTGATGGCCGTGGATGGTCTCGCCCTTGTCCAGGGCTTCTCCCGGGACGCTCCCGCGCAGCAGAAGAAGCGAAGGGATAAATAACGTCAGCAGGGGGCGGTGCTCAAGCCCCGATGCAGGTGTAGGCGGCCAAGGGACTCCTGGGACTTCGAGTCCGGATGTTGTCGAAGGCTCGTCTATTTCGCGGCCAGAACCCTGGTTTCCACCTCGTTGTGTGACAATGGCAAACAGGCAGGTTCCTTGTTACCCCCTGTAACTCCGTGTGGGCAAAGGAGATCAAACAGACAGCACCTCCAGACGCTGCGGCACCCGCGAAGCGGGTGCGGCGAGGTGATTAATAGGCGTCAGCAGGGGGCGGTGCTCAAGCCCCGATGCAGGTGTGGGCGGCCAAGGGACTCCTGGGACTTCGAGTCCTGATGTTGTGGAAGGCTCGTCTATTTCGCGGCCAGTCCCCGGTTTCCACCTCATTGTGTGGCAATGGTAAACAGGCAGGTTCCTTGTTACCCCCTGTAACTCCGTGTGGGCAAAGGAGATCAAACAGACAGCACCTCCAGACGCGAGGTGATTAATAGGCGTCAGAAGGGGGCGGTGCTCAAGTCCCGATGCAGGTGTGGGCAGCCAAGGGACTCCTGGGACTTTGAGTCCTGATGTTGTGGAAGGCTTGTCTATTTTGCGGCCAGTCCCCGGTTTCCACCTTGTTGTGTGGCAATGGCAAACAGGCAGGTTCCTTGTTACCCCCTGTAACTCCGTGTGGGCAAAGGAGATCAAACAGACAGCACCTCCAGACGCTGCGGCACCCGCGAAGCAGGTGTAGCGAGGTTATTAATAGGCGTCAGCAGGGGGCGGTGCTCAAGCCCTGATGCAGGTGTGGGCGGCCAAGGGACTCCTGGGACTTCAAGTCCTGATGTTGTGGAAGGCTCGTCTATTTCGCGGCAAGTCCCTGGTTTCCACCTCGTTGTGTGGCAATGGCAAACAGGCAGGTTCCTTGTTACCCCCTGTAACTCCGTGTGGGCAAAGGAGATCAAACAGACAGAACCTCCAGATGCTGCGGAACCTTAGTCATTTCTCCCGTCCTACCACAAAGACTCCATGTTGATATCGCTTTTGTGTGAAATGAATCAATGTATTTTAATTGCTTACAATTCCTTAATTGTTAATGCCCATGTAATCGCACTTGCAAGCACAACACAGCCTAGCACGTGCCTTGTCTCCATAGTTACTGGATCATCACTGTGACACTTCTGCCTCAGCGCCCATCTCTTGGCCTCATTGAGATCCCGTAGGCCGGAAACAATGCATTCCAAGACTCATTTCTGCCTCCATCAGTGTCCTGGGGGAAGTGCGCTTTGGCAACTTCCCTCTGACATTGTCGAGAACAAGAGGCTGATGCTCCCAGCTGGGCATGACTGTTGTTAAGTAGGCAATGATCACCCACTTCTGCTGATATTATTGCCATGCATTCCTTGAGGCACCAATTGCGGTCTACATCCTTGTGGAAAGAATACAAATGGCTCCAAAATAAGTAAGTATTTTTAGGTTTATTTTGGTAGATAAAGACACCCACGACCAAGGGCTTCTGATCTGTGCGAAGGTCTCTGTCAACTGACTAAAAGTCCACAGAGACTTCGCACACACCTTCCAGGCTCAGTCGTGGAACGGTACTTGAATGATACAATATGTGCATCACAGCACAAGGTGCCTCCTTACCACAACTTCTCCCTCCTTTCAGATGCAACAGCCACAAATAATACCATGAGCAAAAACATAACATAAGTATAACTGAAAATTAGCATTTTAACACAAAACATAGTAATCAAACTTGTCAAACTTGGAAAGCATTCTCCTCTGCCGACTACTTACACCAACATTTTGCAGAGAACCAACATCCTTTTGAACACACTCCTTAGTGACAGGAATGGTGTCCACACTACCAGGTGGGATTTTGCACAGAGAAGCAGTGATTTCCACAGTGCCATCTTCATTTGCAGACAGTGAATTACCCGACGTTGGATCCTGCATCCCGCTGGACCAATCACATTGTTCGACCTACCATTTTGTCAATTTCATCAAGGAGCATGCCTGAGAGTCTGAAAGACGAACAAGCGACCTCTTGTTCCATGAGTCCTTATTCCCAAGGAGTGCTGAACCGTTACTTACATTAGTCACTTGAACTGGAGAGGAAAACCCTGACAAACCTTTAGAAACTTTTTTAGGATTTTTAATAAGGACCCAATCATTCCCAAATCCTTGCTTTTAAACCTTTTGGCATCATCCAGCCTCAACTTCATAGCCTGCTGCTTCCGGGTCACCTGAGACGCAAGACCTTTACTTTTACTACTTGCACTCACAACACAACGTTTGTTATGTTTGCTCTGTAACCATTCAGGTCATAGATATGTGTGTAAAAAGAGGCACCCCTGTAGTGCTATGAGGTGAAATGTTATACGACCAAACCTTGGCATGAACAAATTCTTGAACTTCCTGGCAAGACGACAGAGCTGCCTATATCCCTTCTTTCACTAATCTGTTTCCCCTCTCAACCAGCCCTTTGGTAGATGGGAAATACAATGCAACTTTGAAATGTCTTATGTTGTTACCTGCCAAAAAATGGGCACATCCTGTGAGACACATAGGGGCATATTATCAAGCAGGGTGTTAAATATTATCGCCGTTTTAGCGGCAGAAAATTGCCACTAAAGCGGTGATAATGGGCTTGATAATATGGCCTTGTGAATTCCAATAGAAACTCATGTTCTGGTGTGAACATGGGCTTCTATTGGAATTCTCCAGGGCATATTATCTAGCCCATTATCGCCGCTTTAGCGGCAGTTTTCTGCCGCTAAAACAGCGATAATTTTACCGCCTTGCTTGATAATATGCCCCAATGTGTGTGCCGTTGTCTGTCACAATAATGGAGGGCGAACCCTCAGTTGCAAAAATACTCTTCAAAACCTTGATCGCATTGTCAGTGCTAGGCGTATCACAAAACATATGGCATATTCATTTTGAAAGACAATCAATCAGCAAAATGAGAAACCTGATATTATCAGGTAAAATATCATATGGACCCGACAAATCCAGCCCAACCTTGATCCAAGGTTTGTCTGGAAAAGGAACAGGATGAAGGGAAGTACCCATTAACTTCCACCTTTTGTCAAACACAAGACATCCAGCACAAAAGTCAATCCAAATCTTAACCTGAGCCTCTAAAGAAGGCCACCAACAGTACAACTTAATAAGTTGAGAGGTTTTAGAAATACCTAAGTGACTGCAATGAGCAGACTTGATAATGTCTTCTCTGAGACTTTCTGGAGGGACAAACAAGTCATGACGCACAACCATGTCATTCATAGGAAGCCACCATCGCAAAAGCCCTCATATCACCAGTTAATTTTCTACACCCTGGCCACCCATTTACAATTAACTCTTTGACCTTCTTAAGATTGCTGTCCTTGTCATCAGCTGCAACCCAAGATTGCTCCGTTACAGCAGAACACCCTTTGAGTGCATCCAAAGCTGCGACTATGCATTCGGTGTCTCCATCATCACCAGTATCACACTCATCAGATAAGACCATGAGTAACAAGCAGTCCGCCCTGAAATCTTTTTCTCTCAGTATGTGCTTAATTGAAAAGTGAAATTCTTGTAGATTTGACAACAACCTCACAAGCCTAGCAAATGCCTTTTCTAAACCAGTTCCATTAAGTATGTGCATGAGGGGTTTGTGGTCAGTAAAAACTTCAAACTCTCATCCCCAAATGTAATTCATAAATTTGTCAATTGCACAAACACAAGCCAGAGCCTTGCGCTCAATTGTGCTATAATGTGTTTGAGACTGTCTCAGCATCCTGGAGACAAAGGCTATGGTGTGTTCCTTACCAGCAACCCACTGTCCTAGAGCTGCACCTAATCCAGTGAGACTTGCATCCAACATGAGGAAGCACTTACAGTTATCCTGGAAAGCGTGCAAAGCAGGTGCCTCAACAATTAATTTCTTGACTTGGTCAAAGATCAGAGAAATTTCATCTGTCCAAGCAAACTTTGAACCCTTTTGCAGCAGGACACGCAAGGGCTCAACAGTCGGAGCATAACCCTTACAAACCATGCATAGTACTCTGTTATTCCCCAAAAAGGTGGAAGGGCAGCCTTATCCTTGGGACATGCTACATTGTTAATCACTTTAATCAAGGATAACGTGGGTTTTATGCCCTCTGAGGATACAGTGTGACCCAAAAGGTCCAAATGCTGATTACCAAACTTGCACTTATCCATCCTAATGGCCCTACCTGCCTTGGTCAAATTCTTCAAAAGTGTTTCCCAATCATTTGAGAACACCAAAATGTCATCCTGATTGGCCTGGACCCCCGGGATGTCCCCAAAAAGATTGTCCATCAATTTTTGGAAGATACTGGCCGTGGAGGCCAGACCAAAAGGCAATCTGAGATATTTATAAACTCTAAAAGGAGTGAAAAACACGGTGAACTCTTGAGAATACTCCGTTAGGGCTATTGGATGGTATGCTGAACATAAGATGATGATCGAAACAAATGTAGCACCCCCCAAACTAGCAAGGAGTGCTTGAATTTTGGGGAGGGGTGACAATCAATCAATATATTTTTGTTAAAAGAACGCAAATCAGCACATAACCTGACCTCCCCATGCTTTTTCCTAATTACAGCAATGGGGGAAACCCACTTCGAGGAGTCACATGATGCAATGACACCTTCATCACACAAAGATCTGAGAACTGACTTAAGTTCACCTCTCGCACTTATGGGAAGGGGATGTACCTTATGGATGATGGCTTGAACGTCAGCTTTAAGTCGAATTTGATGTTGGAAACTTTTACCAGTACCTAGTTTATCAGAAAACAGGCTTGGTAAATGGTCTAACACCTTCTTGGTGTCCAAAGTGCGTTCTTAGACTTTGACAGCATCGTAATCCTTTGTACATATAGATCTTCCCAAACATTCCAACCTGGACATGAAATATCCCAACATAGCTATATCAGATTCACTGAATGCTTTGGGATTTATGTTGGTGTGAGTTTAAGCAACAGTTTCTTTCCATTTGTCAAGAAACACCATTTCTGATAAGATTGTAATAGGTGACCTCGAATCGACCATGACTGGAACTTCAATTCTACCAAACAACTCATTACACCAAGGGTCTTTGACCTTCTTAGTCTTGAAAACAGCATTGCATTCCACAGTCAACAACACAACATGCAATTGTTCTGCACACCCTTCCGCAGCATCAGCGATCTCAACGCTGGTGACTCTTGTGGTTCTTCTTGCAGATCTACACACCCCTTGGAAATAGCCCATTTTCTTGCAAAGCATGCATCTCTTGCCTAAGGCAGGACAAGTGGGATTATTGCTAAGAAGCGATTTTGACCCATACCTATGCAACTGATGCTACCTTTCCTGAAAAGGTTGTTTAACATGTCTAGATACATTCACTACATTCTCATAGTTTGCGGTCTTATTCCCGGGAATCTTCACTGCATTAACAGAATGTTCATTGAGAAGTGCCCACAAAGTGATCATGGAGCGCTCAATGCTCTTTGCAATATCAATGGTTTCCATGAGTGAGGGTTTTCTGCGGGTAAGTGGGCGTTCCTGAGTCTTTTTGTAAAAGCAAGCATAGACAAATTGACCCAGAATATAAATGTCAGTGCGGACCTCAAACTCGCATGTGGATGCCAAAACTTGTAATGCCGAAATATATTCATCCACACTTTCATCTGCACTTTGTCTCCTCATGAAGAAGTTAAGTTTTTCCAACATTATGCTTGGCCCCTGATCATACTGTTTTCTCATGCAGACTAATGCCTCCTTGTAAGCATCCCAGTGTTCACTATCACCAGCACTTCCTTGAGTGTGGGCAATGGAGGGTAAGTTTTCCAAAACCTGCTGAGCTGCAAGTCATAAGCAACCACATCAAATTGCTACTTTGCGACCAGGAGGAAACTTGATAGCGTTGATAGCCACCAGATGACTTTAAAACATTTTGACGCATTGCGGCCGCCTAATGTTGGGTTTTCCTGGATATTGTAAAAAAGGAGGAGGCTGCACAAACTGCTGTGAACCACCTAAACTTGGGAACTACCCAGAGTTCTCTGCTTGTGCATAATTTATTTGTCACTCTATGCCTCAAAGGGTATTTGTTTTACTTATACTGGGTGCTCCTTTGTGTATGGACAAAGCTATACCTCACTGAAGAGCTCTAATTAAAGCAAAACACTGTATCAGGGGCTGTTTTTACTCCTTTCAGGTTGGCTTGGTTGGTATTTTACCAATTCAAAGCTGTAATACCGTGCCTGGAGTGGTAAATGGCTTTTGTCATTTTACAGCTCTGCAATGACAGCACTGTTCTGGTCCTATGCTTAAAGACTTTGCTGTAAAAATGGCAAAAGACTTCGTCCCTTTCTATCTCAGCGTGGCTGGCACTTTGCTAATCCTTTGCTTAAAGAATTTGATAGAAAAGCAGACATTTGAGGTGAGCAGATATAGAATGTCGCTGGTGTTGAGAGCGCTCTATACAGGAGCTGTTTTCTACCTAAACTTGAGAACTACCCAGAGTTCTCTGCTTCTTTTGAGTACTGGTGAGCCAATCACTGGAAATGTACTCTTATTGGATTTTCAGGCACAGCAATTGAGTACTGGTGACATTGTCACTAGACATGCATACTTCTAGGCAAAACACTCATAAAAGTTGTGCCTGTCACTGTAAATTGCAAGTAGTTAAATAATTTTAAGGTGAGCCTGTCACCGAAAGTTAGGGCTCCGAGCTTGAAAGCGATAAGGATTTAAAGGTAAGCTTGTCACTGAAAGTGTTGGCTCGAAGTTTCAAAAAGCAGAAAAGCAGTCACTTAAAGTAAGTATAGGAGGTGTGCCTGTCACCGTAAGTGAAGGCAGGCTTAGATAATACCTCAATTTGTAGCCGTCAGCAGTGTGAGTGAAGCCAGGGCCTATGTGTGCAGCCTATTCCAAGATGGCCACGTGCGTGGTGACGCTCACGTTCGGGCGTAATGACGTCACAACACTGAGGTGCCGGCTGCTCCCACACGATGACTTCACGACCAGGGAGGCGCCTGGCCAGGGGCCAGAAAATCAACGCTGGGAGCAGGTTCCCAGAACAACAGGCAGGCAGAGTGCAAGCGCTGCCAGAAGAAGATCGACGAGACCTGTGAGTCCGGCAAGGAATGGATACAGATGGGTGGGTGCTGTCTGCGGGGGGAGTCTGGATCGTCACCAAGATGTGGAAAGAAGATGAAGGGCTCCAACATAAATATGTATTTTTAGGTTTATTCTGGTATTTAAAACACCCATGACCAAGGGCTCCCGATGGGTGCAAAGGTCTCTGTCAACTGATTAAACGTCCACAGAGTCTTTGCACACATCGTTCCAGGCTCAGTCGTGGAACGGTACTTGAATAATACAACATGGACGTGGCAGGAAGCACCCATGCACCGCGGTGAAGCACCGCGGTGCCTCCTTACCACAATCCTTTGAGCTGCTTTCCAAAGACCTGTTTCATGGTGCTGAAAGTGTTATTTTATTGTCAGTGGGACTGTACTTGGTGCTGTTAGGTCCTCCAACCGCCAGATTGTGCCTGTGCGCTCAAATGGTATAAAAATAGAGATGTGTCACTATTGCTTTGCGGTTGGTGCACACAAGGTCTTCGTTCAAAAAAAGGCACCATGACAGTCATGGAGCCTTGGCCTCCTTTCACACCTGGAGCTGGATGCCCGTTGAGTGAGGTCGGTAAATAACAGAGTTAACAATTTATGGTGCTTGAGCCTTATCAGGGTCAGCATCCCTATAATTATATATATATAACTTGTCATATTGCACTTCAAGGACAGAGCCCCGGTTACCTACCCCATAGACAGATAGCTGTGAATTCTGTCCAACAGCTTAGACCACATATGAGTCTCCAGGCTCCCACAATCTACTGGTCTAGTGCCAGTTTACTATTCAACCCTCAGGGCTACCACAATGTTGCTTTGAATACACTATCACTCAGAACTCTGAGATATCTTACATGGAGGAGGAGTATCTCTCCATCCTCTGTTTTGACAACGTTTCTGAGGCTGTGGATGGCTCTATCCTCTAGTCCAGCGTTTCCCAAACTGTGGTCTGTGAGACATTCCCAGGGGGACCGCAGGACTCGAGTGCCTGACATAGTGAAAAATTAACCGCCCAAGCGTCCTCACAGCACACGAGCTGTGAATGTTGGAGCAGGGGCGGTGAGACCACAACAATACAATCGGGAGGCGGGGGCAGCGAATGAGCAGTGGGCAGTGGGCAGTCAGGGGGGCGTTGCCCCAGGGATCACAGCGGCTGGGGAAACGAGCGGAACAGAAGGCAAAAGGGGCACAAAAACAAGGTAAAAACGAGTGGCGCAGAAGGGCACAAAAAACCGAGTGGAAAACGAAGTGGAACAGAGGGCAGAAAGGCACAAAAAACTAGTGGAACAGAGGGCAGAAGGGCACAAAAAACGAGGGGAAAACGAAGTGGAACAGAGGGCAGAAAGGCACAAAAAACGAAAGGAACAGAGGGCAGAAAGGCACAAAAAACGAGTGGAACAGAGGGCAGAAGGGCACAAAAAACGAGGGGAACAGGGCGGAAGGGCACAAAAAATAAGGGAAAACAAGTGGAACAGAAGGCAAAAGGGGCACAAAAATGAGGGAAAAGCGAGTGGCACAGAGGGCAGACGGGCACAAAAAACTAATGGCACAGAGGCAAAATACAGAATACAGAAATATAGGGGCAGCTAAGAACAGAAGGCAGAATGGGCAGAGAGGCACGGGGGCAGCGAGGGGAATAGAAGGGAAAACTAGGCAGAGAAAGGGGACAGCGAGGGGTACAGAAGGAAAGACCGGGCAGAGAGAGCACGGGGACAGCGAGGGGAACAGAGGGAAGAAAAAGGGGCACGGACCACGTACATGCAGTGGGGAAAGACAGACAACAGCAGTCACAG
Source organism: Lissotriton helveticus (assembly GCF_964261635.1). Lineage (NCBI taxonomy): Eukaryota > Metazoa > Chordata > Amphibia > Caudata > Salamandridae > Lissotriton > Lissotriton helveticus. Next base: position 898,096,960 of record NC_136065.1, on the reverse strand, counting down.
ACACAACAATGAAAACATTCCCAGGGGGATCGCAGGACTCGAGTGCCTGTCATAGTGAAAAATTAACCGCCCAAGCGTCCTCACAGCACACGAGCTGTGAATGTTGGCGCAGGGGCGGTAGGACCACAACAATACAATTGGGAGGCGGGGCCAGGGAGCACAGCGGCTGGGGAAACGAGCGGAACAGAAGGCAAAATGGGCACAAAAACAAGGAAAAAACGAGTGGCGCAGAAGGGCACAAACAACCGAGTGGATAACAAAGTGGAACAGAGGGCAGAAAGGCACAAAAAACTAGTGGAACACAGGGCAGAAGGGCACAAAAAACGAAGGGAAAGCGAAGTGGAACAGAGGGCAGAAAGGCACAAAAAACGAATGGAACAGAGGGTAGAAAGGCACAAAAACGAGTGGAACAGAGGGCGGAAGGGCACAAAAAACGAGGGGAACAGGGTGGAAGGGCACAAACAGGACGACTCCCATGGAGACTATGATGGTGACACAGGCCTCTCCAGATCCTGGCACCCACAAGCTGGTACTTTACTGCACCCTTGACTTAGGCCCTCAGGGAATGACACATTTGATATGCTTGACCAGGAAGAACTTTGGCACCATTGCTCTTCTGCGTGATCTCCAATCAAGACAATGGTGACATATGTAGAGGGCCACCTCAGAAAACAATTATAGGAAGAGACCCATGGCTGCCTCTATGCGAAATGTCTCCACCTTTCCCTCGATGCCAGAATTGCTATGCTCTTAGGGAAATATGCAAGAGATTTCAAGAAGGGCATTGACCACTCATGTTGATCTAGCCAAGACAAGTTACTGGCCTACCCACCAAGATTTTAGACATGGCCAAAAGGATCAAACAACCAGAGTCCCTATTCTCCCCTGAGGTTTTGTTTGGGCGGGCCCAAAGAGCTATCATTTTCTTAAAGAACACTAGTAGTGCTTTTTAACTTACAGAGATGGGTCTTCTGAAAAGCATTTTTCCGTCTTCTCACCCTAAAGTGTTTGGGCAGTTGGCAAGATTTATTCACAACTGGAGGCAAATAACATCCGACACCTGTGTCTTGTGAATAGTTTGTGCTTTTTAAATAGATTAATATGGTATTGCCTAACAAAAACAGAGAACTATGATTCCTTTCCTTTTAAGATCAGCAGGTTCCCCTCATCACGCAGGACGGGACAGATTTGCTGACAAAAGGTGCAATATCTACAGCAGACAAAAACTTAAACAGATTTGTAAGCTGCCTCTTCTTGGTGGAGAACCGGGACTGGGGGCCACCACCCCATCTTAAATCTGAAAGAGTTTAATGTATGGCTGGTCAACCTCCATGTCAAGATGGAGGCATCCATCTTCTCAGAGACTCCTAAGTTCACGCGATTGGATGGTAATCCTGGGCCTGAAGCATGCATAACTCATGGTCACAATCTATAATTCTCATCGACAGTTCTTACAGTTTGGGCCTCATTATGATGTTGGTCAGCTCGCAGTCCAACCACTGCATTATGAGGTGCCGCGGTTGGATGAAGTGGGCAGAGTGACCGACCAACGCTTCCTACAGGCTCAAGGTGCCCTTCCGATCGGCTCAAGGAGCCCATCCAACCATTGTTCGGAATGTAATCCTCTACAATAGCAAGAGCCGCAGGGATTACGATGTCCCTTTCACACAGCCATTCAATGGTGGTCCGATCACTATTGAAAGGCTGTCGCAAATGGACTTTGAGGCCCCTAGCAGGGCATCTATCCTTCTGTGGCCTCCTCTTTGAGACCTGGGGGCCCTGTGGAACCCCCCAAACATCTAAACCCCGCGTGCCGGGAAACACATTGGGCCTAGCACACGGTGCATGGATGTTTGCAAACATCCATTTTTCAGGTCCTTTCCCAGCCACAGCACAAAACACAATGGGCAGTTGCATCCTAATTTGTCTGATTGAACCTCCGACTACTAGTTGGTTGGTGTTCATTTCGAATCGATGCCGGTCAGATGTGCGTCTGACCGACATTATAATTGGAGCCATAGTGTTGGATAGAAATGACTTTCAAGTTCACTTCCTTTTGGCCTCTCCTGGGCACCATTGTGTTTCATCAAAGTGTTGAGGCTGGTAATGAAGCATCTATGGTCCAGAGACGTTTTAAGGCATGGGCAAAGTGGGCAATTGACTAGGGCCCCCAATTCTAAGTGGACCACTGGCAAAATGAACTTTCTCTCTGGCTCACTTCTGTGTATTTTTGTATCCTAAATTTTAAGGTATAAATCAATAATTTTAAGCAACATAGCATTTGAATTTTCAAAAAATGGGTAATAAATTCAAAGTTGTTTCAAACAAGCACCCCCGAAATATTTCTTGGATGGGGCCCTAAAAATTAATTAATTAACATTGCCTACAGTCAAAAGGCATACATCTGATAGTGTATCTGGATGATATCCTTTTCCCAGACCATAGCAGAAGGAAATGATCCGAATATTTTCCAACAACGAATCTTATGGAAAGCTTAGAATTTGTCATCAACTAGAAGTAATCTCTTTTTACAGTAGCACAGACGACACCATTCATTGGGTTTGAAATAGATTCCAACGAAGCCACATTAAGGCTCCCTCAAGGAAGATGGTAACGATAAGTTAAGAAACTGCAAAAAATGTTGTTGAACAAAAACTCCTTGTCAAGACAGATCCCCAGACTGGTAGACCTTCTGCCATCACTGATTCAGGTAATATTTCCAGGCCCTCTCCAGTACATGGCCGTGCAAGAGCTGAAAGCACATCAACTATGCAAGGGCCTGATGTACTCAGAGAGTACTCTTGTTGTCATATGTCCAGTGCAGGCCCATTGTGGTTTTCCCTGTGTTAGCATGAGTACTTTGCAGACTGTCCTCTGCTTTGAGCACGTTACTATGCAAACGTATTTTGCTTTGTGCCACACTGTACTTTCACACAGAACCTGCTGTTGTTTTCGCATTCTGTTCTTTCCTGGGATTTAGTCTGCACACCGTGGAAAAGGTCAAACAACAATGCCCCTTGTTATTTTGCTCCAGTCAGACCCTAGCACCCAGGCACAACATGCAAGTACAGCTGTTGTTTGGAGACACATATTTTTGTCATATAGCTATCCAAAAAATAGGCAATAACAAACTTGGATAGGGATTTTTCCAGGGAAGAGTTCATGATAGCATCTGAGATGTAGAACTGTCATCTGTGCATGCTAAGGTATAGGGTCTGCTGCCAACACCCAGAGATCTTCTAATATATAATCATTGTGCTTCTGAAGAAGAGAACATGGTAAAGCTACCCTGTCATATATAATGACAGCTCCTCTTATGATTTATGGAACTACTGTGCTGACCATATTCTGTTAGGCATTTTCTTACTTATTGTAGCACGTATACTGCATAATATAGCACGATAGTTAAAAATAAACATTTTAAACTTTTTAAGTGTCTTTGTCGGATCTTATTGTAGGCTAGTACGAGTGATAGAGCAAAAGGGTGTTTGCTGCAACCGCAATTCAGAGAGGGTCGAGAGTTTTGTGTTTTAGGGTGTTTAAATCATTGTTCCATTGTGAGTGAGTAGGAGGGCAAGTGAGCCACTAAAGCTAGTCTGTCCCAAGCCCATGGGTACGAAGGTGGTAGAATGACTCAGTCCCTGCCTTCTAAGGTTCTATGGTCCAAGCATAATTCTGTTACTCCACAGAATCCGTGCACCAACATCACGGTAGATGCCAATGAGGAGATTAAATGGTGGCTCCCACACATTGAGGGATGGAATGGGAGAGCAATCTGCTGGACAATCTTCTCATGAAAAAGCAGACATCATCATAGAGTGTTGTGGTGTGCTACATCAATTTCCCGGGTGTGGGAGGCGTCAAGTTTAAAAACCTCATCAGATTCAGTCAAGAATTTCTGGCACTGCTGCTGAAACAACAAGATTTCAGTGACGATAGAACCTTCCAGGCAGTGTGTGGACAGAAATTCAAGACACTTGCAACACATGAGTCTATAGAATTTGCAGCTCAGAATATTCAAGGATTTGGGGAATAGATGGGGTTTATTCATGGTGGATCTGTTGGCGTCCAGACCAGACTATCAGGTGGACAGCTATTTCAGCTGGAGGCCCGATCTCCAAACCATGGCAAAGGATGCCTTCATTCTGGACTGGAGTCAAGAGGGGGGTATGAACTTCTTGTCCTTTGCAATGATCACAAGGTTATAAGCTCAAGGAGTAGGCAGAAGGGGAACTTGGTGGTCATCATCCGATTTGGAGGGCGCAAGTCTGAAATTCAGTTCTGATGGAACATTTTTGGGATTCTCCTAACTGTTTCTGTATTTAAAGAACTTCTTTTAGATCCTCTAGGGATCCAAAAATCTCTGTGCTGAGTGGTAAGCTACATTTCATGGCATGGAGGATTACAAGGAACAAAGAAAAGTCCCTGGATTTTGTAAGAAGTTGACAGACTCCTGTCAAAGGCCTGGGCAGGTTGAGGTGGATGGATTGTTATGTGCAAATGGACCTAGATCCTTTAGGGGGAAGATGTTGTACACATACTGGATTTTTTATCCATGTTGGCTAAAGAGGGAAAGACATATAGTTCAGTGAAAACTTTCACAGAGCCTATCCCAACAGAGGGATGTCAAGTCAGAGAATTCCTGGTAGTAAGAAACTGATCAGGGGAATACAGTTATATCTTCCCAAAGAACCTAGGACCACATCTCTTTAGGATGTGAATAGAGTACTTAATCTTTTATTTTTATGGAAGAACTTTCTGGCAAGCTAGCCATGCTATTGTGTTTAAGTTAGTGCAGCAGAGTCTTGGAAGTCAGGGCCCTGGAAATTACAGGTGAAGTATTTACCCCTTTCACATTTCTCAAAGAATGAAATATAATTCCAACATTATTTCATACCCAGCCTTAAATGATAACTCACAATTATGTGTGGTTAGGTGTATCAAAGATCATGAAGACATGACGGGTGAGTTCTGCCCCCTGGGTGAACAACAGTTATTGATTTCTATCCGGAAATCTTTCAAGATGGTCTCCTGCCCCACTAAAGCAAGGTGGGTCAGGTGGCCTATGAAAGAGGCTGTCTTCTATACCTCACTATTGGGGCACCATCTGCCTGCGCCAGGATGGGCTTTAAAACTTTTCACTTAGGGCCCACTTGGATGATATTTTGAAAGCTGGGGATGTTTTCACAGATTTTACTGTTAAAAGTTTTTAATGTAAACCAATACTGAATCTTAATGTTAAGTAAGCTTTGAATGAGCATAAGCCTCACCTCAGGTCCTGACATAGACTGTAAAATGTCCTTGCTTTTGTAATGGAAAGTTTCAATTCTATTAAGTTGTCGGAGACAAGGATTATTCCTCCTGTCAATCAACAGGGATCATATCCCAACCCTTAAATTAGGGAATAATATTAACTACTGGTTCTGTCACTGCGTATGCTGTAAGGATTTGACTTCATTGTTATTTGCTGATATGTCATGTTTTACTTGAATTGAATGCAGAATTTGTATATTATACATGTATGAATTATAGACTCTGCTTCAAAGATTAATGTACATTGGTGTAATTTGACATTTGTTCACAAAAGGGTTAGATCCGGATACATTGACGGTGTTTGTCATTGTAAGAAAGGAAACCTCCATAGAGGAGTGATTTGGAACATAGAGACAGCTGCTGTCGCAGAAAGAAAGAGTGGGCAGAGGAGACTATAAAGGGACAACAAGGGCTGTAAATGGATTATGTTTTGTTGTTTCCTTTCCCCTTGGTATTGGCAACGTTAGTTCTTTAGAGTTGTATTAATGCTGCTGTTACTATTATGGCAATGAAAGTAGAGTATAATCCTCAACTCTATGGCCTTAGTAGAATTGAAACTTTCCATTACAGAAGCTAGGAAATGTTGCAGACTCGCTAAATGAGCCATTGAACAAATGTTCAACAACTCTGAATAATTCTATGTGATGGTGGTTATCTGCAGTAAGTTTTTTCACATTGTATTTCATATTATCAACTCTCAAAATATCAACCTAGACATATTTCAGAACCATATTAGAGACTCTAGAAATATCATGGATGTAGTGTAAATTTACTAATGTTAACTGCACTTTGTCACTATTCAGACTGTCTATTTTATGGTATCAATATATTGTAGATCAATATTTCGACTGACATAATGTGGAAGACATCTACTATAGGTCACATAAGGCCAAGACATACACACAAAAGCATGAATCACACAAATACTACCTAGGTTCCAGATCAACTATCCAGATATTGTACTCTGATCTGTTAGGGAATCCTCAAGACCGGGGCTGGAAGGTATGTATTCAAACTCTTACAGCACTGCAAGAACATGCTAAGGGCAAAACAGACACTATATAAATAGTTATAAATTGCTATAGCAACTACAAAAATAGTTATGAGTCAAAATATTATTAGCAAAAAAATATCACCTGACAAAAATATTGTGTCCTAAATTTCATTTACAGAAATATTGTCTCATTTGGTGTAGATTGGCTATTAAAACCTCGACTGAGTAGTGTAGGGAGCTGACTTTTTATGTAGTGTATCAATGTAGGGGTACACCATGCAAAAAGTTCAGATGACCCTTACTGGTGTCCAGGGCTCACTTTAATAATCCAAGGTGCTCTACTCTATCTGTAGCATACATATAATTGCAAGCAATTGTCAATGGTGCCTTTTAGAACTTAAGATTCTTGGGGGCCAAGGTCAAAAGAACCCTCAGCAGTACTGGATTACCTAGCCTGGTGTGTCTGAGTGCATAGGTGCTGGTCGCATTGGTAGCCTCGCGCGCTACACTGTTCTGTCCTTCTTCCGTTCCCAGGTAGAAAAATCTGTCCCTCTGGTGTTTGGGGGTTTCCTAAAAAAGTTAGAGCTTAGGAGCTTAGGGCAGTAACCAATGGGCTACCTAACCCGGGGGAGTCTACACCCTCTATATGACCACTTCCTGCAAAGAGTGGACATAATCTTGACCCAGAGTTCCTAGTTTCACCAAAACCAAGATAGTGAAATCCTTCTTCAACTGTCCATTTCAGATGGTCCACCTTAGGGGTGTGCCTAACCTGTAAGTTGGATACGCCTTCTAACTATAGAATTTCCCACCTGCTCTGGTGTCAATTGGGCCTCAGGGCATGTGGTGGTGTTCCCCAGGTCTGGGTGGGGGGAGCCGTGGTCACCTTTTAAAGGCAATGGAGACTTTGGAGCCAATGGCTAATCTGCTAGCCATCCTGCTGGAGGAGTAATCACCTTCTGCTGGGCAGGCATTGTTCTTGGCCTCAGAGAGAGCTGAATCTCACCTGTAGGGGGCCAGAAACATGTCTGTGGTGGCAGGGCTGGAAGACACTATTTATTCAGAACACTCTGTGACTAACAGGGTTTCAGCTGGAACCATCAAGGTGCCCTCTGGGTGCATTCCATAATAAATCTGGTACTGGTATTTGTATGGATTTATTATGACAAGATGTTTGATACCAAACATCAGTAGTTTTAGTGAAGCCATTATGTAGCTGGGTAACTTGCAATGACCAGTGCCCAGTGCATACCTTAAGATGGCCTCCTGATCACTTGCAATGCCTAGCAATGGAACTAGGCATTGTAGGGACACATCTGATCATGGAGATGTGCCCTCCTATGTAATACAGTGCACCCTGCCTTAGGGCTCTAAGGGCTCTAAGGCCTGCTGTCGAGGTGACTTACATATAGTACATGCAGAACACAGGGGCATGGTACACAAGGAGTGTGTTTCAGAATGGTTTGCACCATTTCACGCATCCTGCAGGGCAGTTTGAATGCAGCTTGTGTGTGGGTCCCTTAGGGTGGCATAATACATGCTGCAGCCCTTAGGGACCTACTTTAGTACCCATGCGCTGCTTACCAAAGTTACATTTATTAAGTACCTACAGGGGTGCTAAAGTCCTTGCCAATTGGGTTACAATTAAACATATTTCTTGTTTTTAGGGCATGAGCACTGGCATTGGGGCATGGTCATCAGTGACCTAGTGCACTGTTAATCAACAACATCAGTACCAGTGAGCAAAACGTGGTGGTGGTCATGTAAAAAAGTAGCACTTTCCTCAAGCAGATAGTTTGGTAAATAGTATTTTTGTCACACAATATTTTGGTAACGATATTCAGTAACTTATGGGGTGTGACGAGCACAGAGAATAGGCATAGGCACCAAAAACTAAAATAAATCAGACAGCTAAAAAAAAAATCCCCATGTTTGCAAATAGGTTAATTTTGTACTTGTAAAGAAATGCTTTAGAGGTATTTTGCAAGATATGAGATACTGCAGACATTTGTGCGTGCTACAGGCATTTATTGTGGTAGTATCTGGGAAATCAACAGCAAAACAGGTACTAGACCATGAAACAGGCCTTCAAATTGCCAAAGAAATATCTCACTCACTGACCTATCAAACCAGACCAGATTGTCCCACAGGTCAGCCAAGGAACTAATTCCATGAAAGTCTTTCTTCATATACTGGCTTATCTTCTTTCCTGTTCTCTTTAATCTCTCCTCCACTGTGGAAGTGAAGGCCCTTGAAAGGGCAAAGTAGCCAGATTCAATTAGCATTCAATTTTACAGAAAAGACAGTGTGTCAAAGCTTCCTGTAAATTCTACGTCCCTCAGAAAGTTAGCCGTGAATGTTGGTTCTTAGGTAACATCACCACTTCAGAATAATATAAATTGTCCACACGATGATTAGGTCGGAGATTCTTGCTTTCCCTCTGCCTCTTTAGCAAAATCAAAAGTATTAGAACATTTAATGTTGAGTGCTCCATTTAAAACAATGGAGTGCTCTGGGCTTTTAATGGCAAGTAGAAGCCTGGAGCACAGGGCTGGACTGAGAACACAGACCAGCCATGGCATGTCTAATGGACCGGCCCTGAGGGTGTTATGGGGGGTGCTATTGGGAAGCCCTGCTGCTGCTTTTGTTACAGGGGGCCAATATTGCAGCAATGTTGCAAAACTGGCCCCAGTCACAAAAACAGCCCCCACACTCCAAAACTGCCCCATCCTTCCCGCCCACCGGCGATAACGCCTTTTGCGTGCTAAGGCCAGTCCGGTCCTTAGTGGCGGCTGCCACATACAAAAGGTGGAGAGGTAGGGGAGGGGGCACACGGGAGGGAGATCGCGGGGAGAGTTTAATAATAAAAAGGAAAAAACTTACCTTAAGTTGCCGGCGGTGTCCAGTGTAGCACCAGGTGTTTCTTCTTCAATGTCCCATCAGGCACTGGGGCTGCATCAGATTACCTGTCCAATCCCCACGCTGCAGAGCAGCACAGGGATTTGCCTGATGGGGGTTGGAAAGACGCTCCACTCAGGTCAGTAAGTCTGTGGGATTTCTCCAGTCAGGCTGTTCAATGCAGCGATGTTGTTAGAGAAACTTAAGTGCGCATGTGTGTTTTGGTCAGCCTGAGACGGCCGGACAAACACAATTGAGCTCTGAGAGAGTGCACTTAGCACTCCTCCTACCCCTTCCCATCCCCCAGTCCTCCCTGCACACACTGGCTGAACTAGCTGTTTAAAAATAAAATGATAGTAAAACATTGATTGATTTTTTAGCTACTGACTCTGAGCTGGTGAGCTACGCTCCTCCACCATTGTGGAGGAGCTTCCCCTGCCGGCCCTGCTGGACAATTAACATTCCAATGTTTGTCTATAACAGCAACAGCTGTGAACAAAGGTTTCATGGAGCACAAGGGGATTTCAACCCCCTCAGGCTCCGTGAGCCCCTTGTTTTACAAATTAGAACTTTCTGACCTCTAGGGGCGGAATGTTCTAATAGTCTTAGGGCCCTCCGTATCGTGATCTACCAGACATTAAAGGCCCACTCTCTTGTTAAAGGCCCTCTGGGCCTTCAATGGCCGGTAGAACCTGCTATGACGGGCTTTAAGGCTATATTAGATAATTGGAATGTTGAGAGCTCTGTTAAAAACAACGGAGTGCTCCGGGCTTCTAATGGCTGATAGAAGCCCAGAGCTCCAACATGGGGCGGTGGTTGTAGAAAGTGAGAGAATTGTTAAACAGTTAACATTATAACAGTTTAATTTTGTCATTTACAGCTGATGCTGGGAACAAAGGCCCCACGGAGCCCAAGGTAGTCTCAATCCCCTCAGGCTCAGTAAGGCATTTGTTTTATTTGTTAGAACATTCTGCACTCTAGTGGCAGAATGTGCTAATAGCCTTATAGCCCACTGTAACTGGGCTCTACCGTCATTAAGGTCCCTCTCCCTTCTTAAAAGCCCTGGAGCAGGCTTTTAATGGTCGGTACAGGCAATATTAGTGCCCCCTGAGACTGAGAAACCAACAGCAGCAATGTTGTTCTATTCCCATACACACTATGGCCCTCCTTACGAGTTGGGGTATTTCACGTTGTGTGATAACTCCAGGTGGAGTAGCCCTCATCGCCAATCCAAGTGTGTTTCATATTCGAAAACTATAGGCCCAACAGTTCTAGGGTTGGATGCACCTGGTCTATCACTAATGCTGCAAGGCGCTGTCGTGCAGCTGCCCATCCCCTTCCACCTTCCCGGTGGAGCAGACACTACTACACTTGACCACACACAAGGATGGGTTGCAACCCACTGACCTCAACACTTTTGCTGGGATTCCCGGCCTACCCAAAGCAGGTGAACAATGTCAGCTGTGATTTCACTGAAATGCCCACTAAAGCATCCAGTAACTCCGGATCTGAGTAGTTATACTCCATTCTGAGGTAAACAACTTGTAACAGCTGAATTTTGCTGTGGAGATACCACCTGTACATTTTAATTCAACCCCCTCTGGTATCTCCACACCAAAGTCTGGGCAACTCCTAGTGAGGGCATATAAATTTATCTTGGTGTCAGTTTCAACAACCACGACACCAGGCGTAGGGCCCATGCATTGCACTGTGCATCAGGGATCCTAAAGTGGCCTTCATGTGTCACGTTATAGCCCACGAATCATGAATGTATGAATGAAGGAACGGATAAATAAATAAACAAATAAATAAAAGCAAATGCATTTCTCCCCTTTAAACCACTGAGCCGACCTAACATTCGCTCTTAAATTCTCAACCACCTCTTTTTTTATTACATGCTGCTCCTGAACCCCAGCTTCCGTGACAGTGCCCAAGTCTGCATTCTTTAGAGATATACGAGCTGAGCAATGATAATAAAACAGGCTTCCATTGTAATAATTCAGATTTAACCAACCTTGTCAGTGAACTGTATGGGGATCTAAAGGGAACGGCAAGGCAACCTCAGAGCTGAGCGCTTGCGGGCCGCCAGAGATAAGGTCACTAATTCCGAGGGATCAAAAGGCGCTCCCATAATGAAAAAGCAAACACAGAGTAATTTTACTGGCTGTCAATCTTGTTAGGTTATTTTATGCATTGCGCGGAGCCTTGCATTACCCCTCAGAGACTGACACGGCAACTTGTGATGAGATAGTGGATTTACTGTTTGGATAGGACGAGCCTGAGAAAAAGCCATCAACAGCACAGCTCCGTTGTATCACGGCTCAGCGCCCGGGCTGGACTCTCCAGGGGGAGGAGGCAGGGAAGCTCTCACCTTGCTGGGGGAAGATTCCAGCACAAAAGCTCAGAAGGTTAATGCACGTGCTTCACTTTGAGCTTTCGGAGTGTAGACATTTGAAAGTTATATTTTATTGTACGTCTTAATTTATTAGGCCATATACAATATTTCACAGACATAGCCAATAAAATTATGTTAAAATTAATATAGTAGCAGAAGGCAGCATATAATAAACCTATGTAATGACTGCAGATTCATTTTTATAATTGAACTTTCAAGGCTTATCACGGAAGATACATATAAAATACAAATGACGGATGTCTTTTTATCGTTACAATATGCATGTTTATTTCGGGAAATAACCTCATCAAACATACATAAACAACAAAATAAAAATGCATCATAAAATACAATAATACGTTAAATACAAATTGGGAGCCAATGTGTTTTGTATAAAAAAATAAAATACAACTTGGGTACCAGTATGCTTTGTGTACTCGTTCATTAAGCAGATAATCACATTTTCAGCCACATAAAAGCTTTCTCACAATCATTGCTTGGTGTAAGAATCTCTAAATAACATATCCAAACAAATCAATTGTATCTGAATTAAAAATCCTTAATGCAACACAATACTGTCTAATTCAGTTTCTGACAAAGGAGGAGAATAATCAATTTCATTCGCAAATGACAATGGGCGGTGCACAATAACAGGAAGTGGTCCTCGTCTCAGTTGTGATCTTACAAATAGGGTGCAAGTGATTTTTAGCAGTGTCTGTTGACCATTTCAGGCTTAAGCGTTTTACTGGTAGAATCCCCAACATAAATTGTATGTGCACATTTTAACTATCGAGAGAGAGCTCAAAGGTTGGAATATATTTAACGTTAAAAAAATGATCAACGATTCCCCCACTTGTTGCTTTTACATGCCACTTGTTCATTACAAATTTAAGTATTTATTTTTGAATACACTAAAGGAACTCCCGGCAAGAGATCTAGGATCTTCCCACAGTTCTTTCAAGTCCAAAGAGCGTTGCCATGTTTCTATATAAAATTACCAAGGTGTTGCACACGCTCTGTCTAGGGCATGGGCACTCACAAACATTTTGCTGGGGGCAGCAAAGTTTGAACTTTAGTGTGACCTTAGGTGGCACTAATCCCAGCGGGGGTGTAAAGTCATTGTAGGGGAAGCAAAGCATGTATATTTAGTGGCTGAACTCAATTGCACAAAGTTAAACCAGAAAACCCGAGATGAATCCTGGTTTCTCCACTTGACCAAATTGTGTGAACTTGGGCAATTGTTTTATTTCAATTTCCTTCCTTTTTCTTCATTATCACATTTAAGAGGAACTCGAAATACATGACTTAAGGATGTGTTCGGTTCAAAACCATCTCTTGTGCTTGGACGTCATCACTAATGGCATTGTTGTCGGGTGGGGGCATGAATGTTTCTGAATTGATGTTTGAAAACCATCACTTTAAAAAAATACGTCTGAATGCACTGCTATAATTTGATTTACTAAGGTTAAATTGTCCTACAGGTCAATGAAATACCCTTTTTAAAGTTAAAGCCTAGTTACTTTCTATCTCTAAATGCAATTAACCTTTAAATAAGTGCTTGCTGTATATTTTAAATTTGTATTCATGTTAATGCTGAATCGAGTAAACAACAGCCCGGTGCTGCTGCTTAGTAGGCCGCATGTAAAGGTCAGGAGGACCGTTTGCGGGCCCATGGCCGTACTTTGAGTATCACTGGTCTAGGGTAATCAGCTCCTTGAGTTAATTCATTTAGGGCTTTAACGTGCCCACAGACCAAATGCATAGCTAGTACAAAAAAGTTTTAACATTGGCTTGGGGACTACTATTTTAAGGGCCTGTTCTAAATGTGAAGGGGAACTTTGCATAATAATAATTACTGATCTCATGACATCATTCTCAGATCTTGATGTAGGTGACACTTTGCCATATCCCTGTATCTCAGTGCTATACAGCACTGCTCCCAGTAACTTTGAACGATGAACCAGCAGTAAGTGTGATACGGACCTGGATAAAATAGATTTAAGCATGTTGGATACTATTGTATCTCTATGCTTTAGATTCATCAGGGCTTATTTATGTGCCCCTTTCGCTGCTGATGCAGCACTTTTTGTGACACAGAACGGCGTAAAAAATGTGCCACACTGCAACAAATTTATAAAGTGAATCATCTAAGCAGATGCGTCACTTTGTAAACGCCTGCACTACATTATACATATGTCAGGTATAATGTCTGCAGGGTGGGCATTCCCCCGCAAAAAAAGGTCGCAGAATTGGCGCAGTGAAATCTATCAGATTTTACTATGTCACTTCTTGGACTCCACTGCGTCAAATCCTTACATCTGCCTCACAGTTTAGACAGCACTGTAAAGATCAGATCTTGTGACAAACCAGTGGCACTTGGTGCAAGGTGCTATATACAGTTTAAGTGAGGTGAGAGTGCAAGTGCTTTTAAAAACAGCATTGGTGGCGCATAAAATAAAGTATATACATCAGTTAAAGCTTCAAATACAACACAAGTTACAATCACTTGGAAAACAGTTATTTTCTTGTAAGAGCTTTAAGTGCGATATGCGTCATATAATTCAGGCTGTATGGTCGACGGCGTTTCGATCCCCTTTGGTCGGGATCGTCATCAGGACGGGGTTGTCGATATGTACAGTGCTGTTGACAAAAGACTACTCCACGCTACGTCCCCTATAATCTGCCCTTGGAAGAGAAAAAAGCACTTACCACCCTCCAAAACAACCCGGGAATAGTCATCAAACCCGCGGATAAGGGCGGCGGGATTGTTGTCCTCAACAACACCGAATACGACAGAGAGGTGGAGCGACAATTAACTAACCACGACCACTACCGGGCTCTCGCAAAAGATCCTCTTGCAGACATAAGACAAAAGATTCTCTCTATAACAACTGTAGCAAGAGACAACAACGTCATCACTAAAAAAGAATTTGAGTTCTTGAACAATCCACACCCCAGGACTCCAATCCTTTATGTACTTCCCAAAATACATAAGGATGCCAGAAATCCGCCTGGACGCCCGATCGTATCAGGGTGTGGTTCCATCTTGGAACCCCTTGGTAAATATGTGGACTCTGTGATTAAAGAGTTTGTGCCCAACACAGACACCTACATTCGTGACACTATGGATCTAATCAACACCATCGAAGATCAACCCTTTGATATGGACAATCAAATAATGGCGAGCTTGGACATCGAGTCCCTCTACACAAATATTCCCCACTGTGAAGGACTCAACGTAATCAAAAATCTATTGATCGCTAGACCACAACCATCCAAGATTCCAACTGATTTCATTATGGACCTTCTAAGAGTGGCCCTACAAAACAATTACTTTTTGTACAAGAACACATACTACCTGCAAATCAAGGGAGTAGCGATGGGCGCTTGCTTCGCTCCAAATTTTGCCATTCTATATGTACATGCCCTTGAAAAGTCATTGTTCCTCAACCCAATCAACCCATATCGACCCCAAATCCATCTGTGGCGTCGATACATCGATGACATTTTACTAATATGGAATGGCACGGCTAACACTCTACAGCCGTGCATTGATTGGTTAAACTCTTCCCAGGAACACCTTAAATTCACATATGAGACCAAGCCAAATGACCTACACTTCCTTGATGTCACGATACATGCGGAGGAAGGAAAAATTGGAACTGTGCTCTACCGCAAGCCCACTGAACGCAACACTTTGCTACACTACTCAAGCAACCATCCCAGAGGTCTACGCGATGGTCTCCCATTTGGCCAATTCCTCCGCATCCGGAGAAATTGCAAATGGCGCAAGGATTACTTTAGGGAGGCGGACATCCTAGTTTCTAAATTGATCAACAGAGGCTATCCACGACGTCTGGTGAAACAGGCTAAGAAACGGGCCTGGTATAACCACCGGGAGGACCTACTGAGGCCAAACCAAAGCAAAAAAACTTTGAAGAGGATCCCCTTTGTCTCAGTCTTCAGCCCAGACAGTAACAAAGTAGCTAAAATAATTAAAAAGAACTGGACTGTGCTACGATCAGAAGAACAATTCAATGCACCACCCCTGTTTTCATACCAGAGAGGGAACAACATCGCCAACCACCTCGTTCGTGCCATTACTTGGCCAACCTCCATCACTGAGAAACACACCATCACAGCAGCATGGGGCATGCCTCCTGTCATCGGACATTTCAAATGCCAATCCTGCAGCGTGTGTGAATTGACACTAAACACGAAAGAATTCACATTCAAGGGTCAAACACACCAGCTCACTCATCAATCCAACTGCAAAACCCAAAATGTGATTTATGCAATCCGGTGCCCGTGTGACCTGATTTACATTGGCCAGACAACCCAAATGGTAAAACAGCGGATCATACAACACAAAAGCAGAATCAACTGCAAAGTACTCACAGCACCGCTGGTTTCACACTTCATAGAGCAATCACATACGGACACGGACCTCAAATGGCAGGTCATTGAGAAACCAACCTTACCCCTCAGAGGAGGTAACATGACCGCTCTGCTCAACAGAGCCGAAGGCAAATGGATCGCCAGGGTTGATTCGGTCAATCACGGGCTCAATACCCTTGATGAATGGACCAGTACCATCTCCATCTAATTCTTTGTCCTTCTCTCCCTGTCCTCCATTCTCGCCATACTCCAAATACTAATTGTATAACATATGTACTATTGTTATAACTGTCGCATCCACTAATGGTCTTGAATCCCGACTAGGGCGATATATTGTGTGTAATTACTTCCAAAGACTTAGAAATACTCCTGTAGTTAACCGTCCGGTTTCATACCTTGACTTACTCTATGTTAACAACATGCTTTTCTGAACCCGACTGTGTTCTGTTGCCTCTCTCATTTTTAAGTGATGTACGAATATTGTAATGCTTAAACTGCACCCTGTGGCCCCACTGTGTCCTTAATAGTGTCGCCCCAGGGGTGTTACTATCGCACCCTCTTCCAATTGGTTGGACACTCTGCTCCGTGTATCCCCCAGCGCGGCCTCCCGCCTTCATTGCCTTCTGATCTTGTCACTTCCTGTTTACTCTTGTTTCCATAGTAACCTAGTCCCTCGCCTCCCTTCCCCTCCCCAGCCTTTCCACACACCGCCCTCCGTTCTCACCGCCGCCAATCGCTTCGCGACACCTCCCTAAACACTCCCAGACCCCGCCTCCGGCACGCGTCCGAACTCCGCCTCCACCTCGCGGCTGCCTGGACATATCCCAGGATACGGGGAAGACGCGGTCAGCTACCGCATTCAATGCCGCGAATAGCCACGCCAGATGAGCCTTCGCCTTCTGTGCCCTTGATTTTTTCAGGTAAGAGCCTCTCCCTCTGACAGAGGCTGCACGCCTAGATCGCGCTCACGAATGCACGCCTGCTCGATCACGGCGGTATACCTGATTGACCGCTCTCTCTCTCCCTTCGCCCTTCTAGACGCTGCCTAACTACGTGAGCAGTCCTAGGACGAGCCGCGATCAGGTACTGTTATACCAAGCGTTTCCCTCGCTATCACCAGATGCACTCGCGCTTCTCAACTAATGGTAGTTTCTTTTCCTCCAGCAATCGGCCCAAAGTACCCCTGAGTGCCGCCAGCCACGCATCCATACTTGGCTTCTTGTGAGTGCATATTCTCTATGTGTGTCCCACTACCCCACCGTCCGGACAATTAAGTTCATTAATTGACGTACCAACTCTCCACACTAGTCACCCCCAATTTTCACCCTCCTTCCCTCTCCTGCCACCACTACAGTCACCCCCCCTTTTACACGTTATACCTGCTGCGATTTAGTCCTAATTAGTGTTTTTTCACCCCTTCACCCCTCACCCCCCGCCCTTACAGTCACCGCTCCCCCGCTTACAATTACCCTTCCTTTTGTCAACAGCACTGTACATATCGACAACCCCGTCCTGATGACGATCCCGACCAAAGGGGATCGAAACGCCATCGACCATACAGCCTGAATTATATGACGCATATCGCACTTAAAGCTCTTACAAGAAAATAACTGTTTTCCAAGTGATTGTAACTTGTGTTGTATTTGAAGCTTTAACTGATGTATATACTTTATTTTATGCGCCACCAATGCTGTTTTTAAAAGCACTTGCACTCTCACCTCACTTAAACTGTATATAGCACCTTGCACCAAGTGCCACTGGGTTGTCACAAGATCAAATCTTTACAGTGCTGTCTAAACTGTAAATGCTTATGAAAGACCTTTGTCCTTGGTGAATAATACCACCCCTTTCTAAAATCATTTGACTCCTTGTTTCTGTTCTTTGTAATGCTTAAGGCATACACAATTGAAACCGTCTCTAAATAATACCTGTTGGGAATTGTTTTTGTCTACATGATACACCCATCCCAACGTGGTCTATGGGTTCCCTCCTGTTTTTCCTATAAATACAATAAGAACAGCGCATCCCTGGTGTCGCAAGGAGGGCGCACTGAAAAGGTTGCATCGCTGTTTTCATGAAGCGATGCAGCACTTTTCATAAATGAGACCCATCAAGCTTTTTGTGATTTGAGGTACCCAAGACAGCGAGTCAGCAAGCTTCACCCTGAAGTAATCAAAGTTTTTCATTGTTCCTAGTACTACAGCTCAGATCATCAACCACTTCTGAATGTTCTGTGGGGGTTAAATTTCATACATTTCATTTAGATGAATTCATTTCTAGTCCATGTTTGGTGCAACACGTTGAAACCATGTTTAAAAGTAATTGCAATCCCATTGGCATTCTAGAAATGAACAGGGTGTCATCGGCAAACATCAGTGTAGGGATTTAGCACCTAATTATTTAGGGGAATCGTTGACCCAGTAAGGTACAAATTCAACAACTTAATTAATAAACAGCGTGAACAAAGTAAGGGTGAGCACAGAGCCCTGTCATACATCTTTTTGTGTCAGAATACAATGTGTTAATTTACCATTTTACGCATAATTATCCTAATATAATCATAATATTACAGGCAACAATGTTTCCGCGACACCTAAGGATTTTAACACCTCCAATAATGTGGCTTGTGTTGTGTCCCTCCTGGTCCCTGCCATAGAGACCTCAGAAGAGGCTGGTGAGTATATTGTATATTCTTTATTCCTTTCTCTTGTCGCAGTGTACGCAGGCACTTCCTTCCCCCTCGAGGGGCATGTAGAGAATTATCCTGTCCCCCTTCCCTGACTCGAAGTGATGTCTGGTGTCTAGGCTTCTCCCCATGTGTCCTGTGCAGGGTCCTAGGGCCTCGTGGACATGTCACTCCAATATCTCCCACCTTTGAGGAAAATTAAAAAACAGAAAGAAAAATAAAGGAAACACTGAAAAGAAAAGTAAGAGGAAAAATAAATACTAATACACACTAAGAGCGAAGTACAACAATGTACATTGTTTGCTTAGTCTCTGATGTTAGCAATCTTCTGTCCCATCAATATAGTTCCTCAATGAGCCTTTTCAGGCTTCTGCTCAATCTCTTTGAGCAGAACCTTTCTGTTTCCTGGTGCTGCACTTCCCCTGCTGTACAAGCCTGGGAATGTCCTTCACTGCCATGAGGTGCTCCGTCCATACATTTCTCAGTCTGGTTGTGTGGAGCTTTCTCTTTGTTTATTGGTGGTGCCTCTCCTTCTTCATCATCTGATGCTCAGAATCCTTCAAAGTGCAAGATATTTCTGGTGATGCAGTAAGGTCCTAATGCTGCTGTTATCACGGGCTCTTTCTTGTTTGATATTGTGAGTGGCTGACTCGAGAAAGGACTGTCTAACTAGTACTAGGTCTCCTTGCTTAGGTCATATTCTGTGGCATGACCCCATGCATTGGCGTATTGTTTCATCCTCTTCATTGTCTTTTCATCTCTTTCAGCAATGTCACTGTGTTCAGGTGGCGCTTTTGCTTCCTCTGGAGGTAACCTTATCCTGTTTGTTCTCCCCAGTACCAGTTCTGCCAGGCATCTTCCCGTGGAATTGTGTGGGGTGTTAGAGTAGTCCCGCCGTTTTTGTCACAGTGCTTGGCCCTCTGAGATTTGCACCATTTTTGCTTGTTGGACAGCCTTTATTTATGTTGCCCATAAACCTTTCCACCATGCCTCTGGCTTGCAGCCAGAGGTGTTATTTTCCTGTGATGTATTCTCAAGTACGCCATGAACCTGCGGAATTCTTCTCCAGATAATGGTGGTCCATTGGCTGAATTTAGTTTCAGCGGTACGCCCCATTCAATTGCTGATGTTGATGACACCTGGCGTTCAGTGAGGAGCCAGAAGCATTTGTCGATGTTGACTAGCAGGTTGCCCCCAGTGTCCAATGGGTCATAGATGTCAATGGCTATTGTCCACACCACTCTGGGAAGGTCAGACATGTGCAGTTGTTCTGGCTTTGATGGCCTTCCCGTTATCTGGCATAGGTGACAGTTCATGATAATGACTTCCACCAGACGATCACGTCCCGGGAACCATACCTTTACCCTTAGCATTTTCTTTTTTGCCACTATGCCCCTGTGGGGCTCATATGCAGGCTTACAGTCTGCCGCCATTGTGTTTTTGGTATCAATATGCCTGTTCCTCGCACTAGAATTCCATGCTCCATTTCCGACCGCTCCTCTTGTATTTGTTTAAAAGCTAGTAGTTCCTCTCTTCTGACCCCTTGACTTAGTGGACTGCTGTTGTTTACATGTCTCCACCTCTGTTTCTGTATTGTCCTTTTTACTGCTTGTAGTGTGGCGTCACTCATTGTTTCGTGCACCATTTCTTCGATTGGTATTGGGGCAGGTGTGTTTTGTCACAGCCCAAAGTTGAGGTACTTCTCAGCCAAGGAAGTTGTCAATGTTACGCATGGTAGGGGGTGCAATGACATGTATTTGGCAGGGCTGTGCTCCTTTCCTGGTTTCTGTACTATTTTGAAATCATAGCCCATGAGGCACATTCCCCATTTTTCAATGCGTAGTGGAATTTTTGGGTTTGGGTTGCTATATATCATGACCAGTGGTTGGTGGTCTGTCACAATTGTAAATTGCTTCCCGTAGCTAAACATGTGATAGTGTTCACATACCCACACTACTGCTAGGCTCTTTTTCTCGGGTGGCGAGTATGTCCTTTCTAAGTCTGACAGTCTTCTAATTGCATACACAAGGATCTATCTGGGTGAGTCTCTTGCTGGCATATGTTGTGTGAGACTGGCTTCTAAGCCCACCGGCCTGGAATCTACAGTGAGCTCGGTGCATAGGGATGCGATGAATTAGGCGATGTAGTCCTATTGCTCTGACTGCATGCCGAATGTCTTCAAATGCCTTGTCACACTCCGAGGTCCAGATGAATGACTGGCCCTGTTTCCTCTGCTCTCTTAGTGGGGTGCTCACTGTGGCAAAATCTTTGATGGAGCAAGCACAGTAACTTGGTAGCCCAAGAAATGACCTCACCTCTGCTACGTCTGCTGGGGACTGTGTTTTGTGCAGTGTTTCTACTTTGCTCGGTGCAGTCTCACTCCTTTCGATGAGAAGATGTGGCCAAAGTAGGCCTCCCTTCCCCAGCTTGCATTTGTCTTCATTCAGAGTCAGGCCAGCAATTTCCAGCTAGCTGCTGACTTATCTTAGTGTCTTGACATGCTCTTCATCCGAACGTCTGAATACTAAGATATTGCCACTGTAATTTAGGCAGATTTTTACAGACCTGATCACCCGCCGCACCATCTCTTGAAATATTTCAGTTGCTGACGATATTCTGAACCTTTGTCCCATGAGGCGACAAAGGCTCAGGGGGGTGGAGGATGTTGTAATGTAGCATGATTACGAATCAAGCTCCAGTTTGTGGTAACCTTTAAATAGATCTATTTTGAGAATATACAGGCTCTGGTGATGCAGCTGATCATGTCATTCAAATGGGGGCCTGGGGGCCTTTCTGTTTCGATTCCCTTGTTTGGAAATCACTTGTTGACATAGATACATATTTTTGTTTTGTTTCTTTTGGCACAGTCACAAACTGGGATACCCATGGAGTTGGACCATCTGCAGACTCTATGATGTCCTGTGTGAGCAAACACTTTAATTCTTCTGCCATTTGTGGTTGTATGTGCATGGGCACTCTTTGCTGATTTTGAGCCACTAGTTTGACTGCTTCGTTGATATGAAGTGTGATATGTATGCCATGCCCTTCAGCTACCCCAGTCCTTTTAGAATTGCAGGAAGTTCTCACAGAATGTTGTGATGCTCCAACATGTGGTATGTCATTGCTAGGAGGCCCATCACCTGAGTAGTGACATTGTTCAGTAGACATGTCACTGGGATGTTTCCTCGTAGGATATGCATCTCTTCTTTCATAGACATTTCCTGGTGGCAAAATCATCAAGGGACTAATCTACGTATTGGCACGCTGTGTTGAATATGCAGCAATTGAAGTTATGTTTCTCTGGGGGTCGAAGCTGTCAGTGAGGCACGTTATCAGGCCTTTGTATGTTGTGATTGCTTCTGACAGAAAAGTCATCATGGAATTCAGTTTCTTTTGAAGAATACTGTTGCATCTGCATCGTTTGTAAATAAAACAGATTGAGTAACAGTCAACACTTTGCATTCTTCGGATTGTGAACTGCATCCATAGATTAATGTTCATGTTTATGATTTCAAGTTGTGAACAACTGTGATAAATCTGTTTCATATTTTGCTGCTCACATTGCTTACACTTTTACAGTGAATTGTGGTTGTGCACCCAGTGTCTAGGATACTTATCCTTGTCTTCTTTTTCTTTTACTTTTAGAAAGTGGGCATTTTCTTGCTTAACCCCGCTGTGTGCCTCTGCCAGTTGTGTATTTCCCATCTCGGCTCAGAGAGACTGGAGCAGAGGATGTGCATTCACACTACACAGATACAAGGGGGGTTGAGGTGTTCCCTGCCTTTCATGGGTGACTGATAGCCAGGCCG
This sequence comes from Lissotriton helveticus, assembly GCF_964261635.1. Classification (NCBI taxonomy): domain Eukaryota; kingdom Metazoa; phylum Chordata; class Amphibia; order Caudata; family Salamandridae; genus Lissotriton; species Lissotriton helveticus. The sequence goes on along the minus strand of NC_136065.1, from coordinate 898,074,467 downwards.
AATAGACCTGGTTGCATTTAGAGTAGAGGGAGGAGTTGTTGCTTGCACCTGAATGGACTGAGGGTGCCTTTCACAAAGCTGTCAACTCCCTCCTCAGTGAACCTGGCCTGAGCCAGGCAGAACTGGTTTATGTATGGCAGTGGAACTTTGTTTGTACCAACTTCAAAGGGAAAATGTGCTATAAATATTGGGGCCATGACCCCAGAACTATATAACTCTTTTGGATCAAGAAACCTGTCAAGAAGAAGAGCTGGAGAGGCTGTGAGGAGAGACTACCACTTTGCTGTGATGGCCGTCAGTGGCTGCTTCTGTCTTGGAAAGGACTGGACTTTCTGCATCTTATTTTCCAAGAAGTCTCAGGAATAGCAAAGACGTCAAGTGCATCTGCTACCAGCACTATGAACTGTGCACCTCGCATCTCAGCCCTGATGCCCATTGATGACGGCACTCCCGCCTAAAACTGCACGGAGTTCGATCTGCTACATTTGTGACTTCAAGAGCCTGACGAACCATGCATCAATCTCCAGAACCAACGTCTGCCTGCGCCGGCTCTTCAGAGCTCATCGTGAGGTCCCCGGCTCCCTGCATTTCTAAAGGTACTGTTTGCAGGTCTCCCTGATACCGTAGCTGGCTTGCGATGCCGCAAGATTCCAGTTTACTAGAAACAACTTTATTTAATCAAAAGGCTATGAAGGCAATGCTCGATAATATTTCCCTGGATCAGTGAATGGCAATGTTGAATGTGCCTTATCCAATGGATGACTTTATTTTTTTTGAATGAGCCATTGGTCTAACGAACATGAGTCATAAGTTTAGGGACTTTAGTCATGTACATGACTCGACTATGCCTGAAGCAGGGCTCTTATGTACAATGTGCTTAGCATTACGCTCAATTGCCCGGTTCACATTATTGTCATCCCCAATATTGGCATTAACTGGAGAGTATCTTGTCCTATAAGGATGGATAATAGCTGCCAGGGCATTGAAAGATGGAACCAGGGCTATATTACTACCCACAATGTTTGCTCTGCAAATATATGGCAACATTTGTTACCTAAAACATGCACCATGTCTTTTAATTCAATGTTCTTCCTTCTAAATCCTCTGTTATCTCTGCAAGGGCCCCCACATTGTCCAATGTTCCATAAGTTGTTCCATAAGTTGTTGTTTCGATTTCTCTATCGGCCTTACTATGGGGCAGTGTCACCTGCAGATATTACTTGTGATTCATTAGCGGTGTACATCTATTTTTGCAGATTACTTTTGGTACAGGTGTGTGTACACATCTTTATGATCAAGATACAGATTGTCAAGAGTTGCATAGATCAAGACATGGGTGCATTCTTTTCTTATATAAATGCTTTGTGACTTTGCAAAGAGGATTGGGACTAGTTTTATCTCGATTTAGATTTAGGAGGGACTCTGCCTCTTCAAAGAGACCATCAATCTCATTTGGCAGTCAATTTTCCCCTGCATGCCTTGCTAATGTTTTTGTTTTGTTCCCCGTCTACAAACTTTCTTTTGTTTTTTCATGGATATTCTTGCCTGGGCTTCACCCGGGCATGGCTTGCACGTCTTACGCAGCGGACTGGATAAAGGCGCCCACCCTCAAATGGATTGTGGGATTAGTAGTACTTCTGGAGTCCAACAAATAAAAAAATGTCTACAGCGTCACGTGCAGCAGGCTGTGTAAACATGCATTATAGCATACAGGTGATGATAGGAGGACCCTTCTCCTCCTCAAATGGATCGTGGGATTAGTAGTGCTTCTGGAGGCCAGAAAACAGCAAACAAACCTTCTTTATATGTCTTTTTTTTAATTACATTTTCAAAAACCTTTTTTGTGGAAAGTCAGGTTAGATACATTACACTGGGCAACACAACAGCTCAGATCGACAAAATACAAATCAAGTCAAGCCTTCTGTATCAAATATACTACCACTAACAGCGAGCAAGAATACATGAAGGTTGAAAACCCATCCCACTAAACAGCAGTCCTGCAGCTCAAAGGGGGTCACACATGCGAAGATCACATCATTGTGGATTACCAGGGAGCGGGGGCGCCTACAGGAGAGGAGGAGGCGGTCACTGGCCAGCACCGGCGGCCGCAGCGGGCCCAGAACCGGCGGGGAGTGCGGGAGAGGCAGCGTCACTGGGGTGGGAAAGGGGAATGGAGATAGGTAACCAAAGGGCCTCAAATGTCAACAGGACGGGACTTAGCGGGAAGCAAATCCCAAAACTCTGATAAAAGAGTCCGGCACCAAGAGCCATCCTCCACCCAGCTCTCCACCCTTGGAACAGGTCTACGACCCCAACACATGGCCACTCTATGCCTAGCCAGGACCAGCAGCATCAAAATCAGGCATCGGGAAACATCAGAACAGAATTTCACGAAGCCAAGGAGGCACAAGGGAGGGTCAGGATGCACTGTGGCACTAATAATGTCAGAAATGATGGAACACACCCCCCGCCAGAACTCAGAGACCTTGGGGCATAGCCACGCTAAGTGCGCGAAGTCCGCAGCAGGGGCAGCACAGCGCATACAATTGTCCCTATGGATGAGCCCGAGCCTGTGGGAGCTGAGAAGGGGTGCGGTACAGCCTGTGCAAATACTTAAAATGTATCAGAAGGAGCCGGTAATTCGGTACAGCTTTTTCATCTGGTTACAACAGTATAACCAGTCGGCCTGCGCATTGTCCATACCAAGATCCGCGCCCCACGCCTTCCGTGCCCGGTCCAAGAAATTTGGGGTGGACACTAAAGTGAGCACATATAGTTTGGTAACTAATTTATGTGGCGACGGGGACATATACATGAAGTTGAGAGCTGCATCGTGGGTGGGGGTTGAGGGAATGTAGAGTGTAGTTTCTGGCAAATAGCACGCAGCTGGTAAAATAACAGCGTGTTCAGAGGCCCCGAGGAGTCCAGAAGGGAATAGAAAGTGTTCTCTGGGTAAAGATCCTCCACCGTCTGCAAACCCAACTGTGACGCATGCCAGGACATGCCCGAAGGCTGAAGAGGGCGAAAGTCTGGGTAATTCACTATTGGCACGGTATTAGCAGGAAGCAGAGGGAGATTAGAGAGCCGATGTAGGCCGGACCAAGCCTTGCGCGACATCTCAACAGTGTCAACCTCCCCCCGGGCCGAACCCCGGGTGCGAAAAAAGCTGTGGACAAAGGCCAGGAGGAAGCTAAATCCGTCTCAACGGCCACGTGAGGCTGAGAAGGGGTGGGTTGGATCCAGAAATGCAGGAAGCTGGCCTGGGCACAGAAAGCACAGATCTTGAAATCAGGCGCGCCCATACCGCCGGCTGACATGGGGAGAGTGAGTATGTCGTATGCGACTCTTGGCTGTTTTCCTGCCCAGACGAGCAAAATGATTAAGGAAAGTAATTTGTGAAAGAAATGAGAAGTACGAGGGATAGGGATATTTAAAAACAGGTAGAGAAACGTAGGCAAGACCACCATCTTGGCGACTGTGATCCGGCCCGCCAGGGATAACGGAAGTCGGCTCCACAATGGAATCCTAGATTCCAGCGAGTCAACCGTACACTCGAAATTAGATCCCCACAGTTCGTCCAGATCCCTACTCAGCCAGATGCCCAAATATCGCGTGGGGTCAGAAGCCCATATGAACAGAAAGCCCAGAGCGAAAGGCTTGGTGGCATCTGTCAGAGGGAACAGAACAGACTTGCGCCAGTTCACCTGAATGCCGAAAAGACCGCCAACGCAAATGATTTCCCAGACCAGAGGGCGGAGGTTTTCCTGAGGATGACAGACGTATAAGATAACATCGTCCGCATACATAGATACTACTAGGGAGCAGGACGAAAAGCCTATACCTCTGTGAGTATTGTGCTGCTGGAGCGCAGCGGCCAGGGGCTTCATAGTGATGGCAAAAAGCATGGGCGATAGTGGGCACCCCTGACGTGTGCCACGAGCAATGCTAATAGGATCAGAGGGATTTAGTAAAGAAGTTTAACTTTGCGCATAAAGGTGACGCTGAAGCCCATAGGGGGCAAGAGGTAAAATAAAAAGGGCCACTCTAGCGTATTGAATGCCTTTGTGGCGCCCACAGGGCAGCCACGGCCTGAAGGATTCATTTGATGCAAAACTGAGAAAATTGTACGGAGGTTGTGCGAAGTTGCCCTACCGGGAATAAAACCGGACTGGTCGGGGAATGAAATGTTGATTGGGGAGAGAGGGCGGTATGAATCACGACGGTCGGCAGGTTTGTCAGGTTTGAGAAGCACAGTTAACATAGCCTCACATAACGACAACGGGAAGAGGCCAGTGTCGAAGGATTCATTATACATAGCCGCCAGGTGTGGTTCTAAGAGATCAGCATACATTTTGTAAAAGGAGGCTGGTAAGCCATCCAGGCCTGGGGCCTTGTCCCCGGGTAAGATGCTAATCGCTTCGAGTATTTCCTCCCTGGAGAAAGGTTCATCAAGAAATTTACGTTGGTTGTATTCGAGTCAAACCAGCGCAATCGGCTCAAAATATTGATCAAAAGCCTCCTGTGGCAAGGAGCACGGCAGAGTATAGCCGAGAATAAAAGACCACAAAGCGGAACTTAATTTCCTCCGGGGGAGGTAGTCCTACGCAAGCCACCGTCACTGAGGGCTTTTATATAAGAAGCAGTATGCGGAGGGCTGAGAAGATTTGGAAGATTGCGTCCTGGGCAGTCCCCCTCACCGCAACGACGAGCCCGACCCTCCCTGCCCAAGAAGGAAAATTCACGGTCAGCTTCCTCAGAGAATTCAGTATGTTTTTGACATATCAACGCCAGCGTCTCGGGACAGGGGTGCGCCGCCTGAGTGGCATCCAGGTCTTTAATTTCCTCTTCAAGCTTAGCCAAAGTAGTGCGGATAGAACTGAGGGTGCCGGCCTGTTTCGAATTACATTCGCCTCGAATGACGGCCTTAAACCCTTCCCATAGTGTCAAAGCAGAGTCTATGGTACCCGGGTTTAAATTGAAATAGTTGGTTATAGCTGTGTGGATGTCCGCACAAAAGACAGTGTCCCGGAGGGCGTTGGGGGGAAGATGCCAGGTAAATACCCGTCGCGGGGAGTGAGGAGGGAGAAGACAGGTCTGAACCGGCGCATGGTTGGAGAAGGTGCGAGCCATGTGTGCTACGTCGGTAAGCCAGGTCAGGACGTCCAGGAAAGTCAGCCAGAAATATATTTGCGACCAACAGCCCCTCACACTGGTAACGCAGGTGCCCTCATGGGCGTCAGGACAGAGATGGCACCAGGCATTATAATGAGAGTTATCAGTCAAAATAGACATGAGAGCCGCGGAGGCACAAGGATGGGACGCATAGGAGCCCGACCAATCCAGGGCTGCCGATAGAGTAACATTAAAATCACCCCCCCAGACGACCGCTGGGTGCCACAAGTGGAAATGAGGTGCCAGATATGGTTAAAAAAGTCCAGGTCGTCCGAGTTTGGGCCATAAACTGCGGCAATCGTAACTGTCTGGGCCAAAAGGGAACCAATGCAGAATCACATACCTGCCCTCTGGATCAGTGAGTATCTGGGCGATCTGCTAAGGGAGACCCCTGCACAGCAGAATGGAGACTCCCCTAGCATATGACGAGTAGGTGGAGGAGTGGGATTCCCCCCCAATAGCGTGCTTGGAGTCTGGAAAGAAACCCGTGGAGCAGGTGGGTCTCCTTTAAGAGACATATATTCACCTTGCGCCGCTGTAAGTGGGAATGATTCAATAGGGCCTTACGGTGGTCGTTCAGACCACGGACATTCGAGATCCAGCAGACGATGTTGGCCATTAGGGGTTGGCTCAGAGTGCAACATTGCACCGTGTAAGTGGTAGACACCACAGGCAGGTACAGCGGCAGTGAAGAGGGAGCAATCCAAATGGCAGCAAACAGCAGTACAAGCAGGAGGCCTTGCAAGCAGATAGAAGCAGCTCGCAGGGGACTTCCACAAACAGGATGGCACGGGGGAAGAGCGTAGGCATCTTACTGGCAGGCGTGGCACTGAGAACAGAGCGCGCCTATAAGCAGGGATAGAGCCCCACATACTCAAACACGGGTAGTACAGGAGATGAGGGGAAAGAGGGACCAGCAGAGCAACATGTTCACACACAATAAATAACCATTGAATTGAAACAGAAGGAAGTAGAGAGCATAATGCAGTGTCGCAGTCATAATTCGTGAGAACAATACTGAAAAAACATACTGTGGCAAACTGAAGCCACCTACCCCATGGTGGAGCAGAAAATCCCCAGAACATGCCCCCCACCCCATCCAAAACCCACAATCCCAACAAAAGGAACCCCACCAACCCCACACCCACCCCAACCCCCCAAACAGGCTGAGTACACCACCCACACCCACCCCAGGAACCCACAACTGGGAGAGGGGAAGGGACCCACAACAGGGAAGGAAAAGAACAGCAATGACATTGGGAATCATCCTCTGGGGGCATGGCAAGACTAGGCGTACACCCCTGCAGAAAGCAGGGTGGCCAAGCTAAGAGAGCATTAGGCATTGTTCAACAGAAGACATTAGAGAGGAGCAATGTCCACACAGTCAGTCATTGTCACTTAGGCGATCAGCGAAGTCAGATTGAGACTTGGGGGGAGGACCGATCTTCTTTTTCAAGTTTCTTGTTGAATCCCAGGGCCTCTCTTGGATCAGGGAATAAGAGTGTCTTGGTGCCCTGACGGACCCTCAGTTTCGCCGGGTAGGCCAGGGAATATGAGACGTCATGCTTCTGTAGAATGCTCTTGGCCGGGAGGAGCTCTCACCGGGTAGTCTGAACAGTGAGGGTGTAGTCCGGGAAAAAGGAGAGAGTATTTCCCTGATGATTTATGGTGCCCCTGTCCTGTGCCGCTCGAAGGATGGTGTCCCGATCCCGGTAGTTCAAGATTTTAGCAACAATGGGCCGGGGCGGCAAACCAGGACCGGGGCGCGGGCCAAGAGAACATTGTGCATGCTCTACAATGAACACAGGAGAGAGGACGTCCCCAAAAAGTTCTTTAATTAGTTGACAAAGTCCTCCATCTTAGAAATATTGGTGGATTCCGGATGTCCCATAACGCGGAGGTTTCTCAGACGGAAACGGGCCTCAAGGTCCTCATTCTTCTCACGGATGACTGCTAAAATCCTGTCCATCTGAAGTAATTTCTGATGGTCCTGGGTAGCATCATACTCGGCGTCCGACACTCTGGACTCGACGTTTGTTGTGGGAGTCCACTCGGGCCTTCACCGAGTCTAGACGATCGGCGAGTTGGTCAAGCTGAGTCGCAATTCCGGTCACTGTCGACTTGACGTCCAGCATTATTGCCTTAAGGTCGTCGTCCCAGCTGGGGGGGGCCTCCGCCGTGGTAGGGGAGTCACCGCCAGCAGATCAAGTACCATCCTGTCGGGAGGATCTGTGAAGCTCGAATGCAATCTTGGGCTGTTTGGGGTCCGTTTTCCCCATGATGGAGGGCGCAGCCGGCTGGGAAGAGGCCCGCGTTATGTGAAGGACAACAGGCGAAAGGCGGGAGCTCACTGGCCGCAGGCAGCCGGTGGGTTGAAGTGAGTAGCGGAATAAACAGAAGCCCCCCGAGTGAAGGGCACCGCAGTCCAGAGGAAGCGCCCACTGAGCAGAGGAGGAGGCGGCCGAGAAACGGAGGTGGAGAATAAGTGCGCTCACAATGTCACTTGGTCAGCCTTCTCCCACGAATATAGCAGGCGACTCTGGAAGATAGACTCGGGCCCAGGCCAGCACCACCACCCATCGGTGCTCCTCCCCTCCGTCTTAATCTTTTGTCCTGATGAAGACCCCAGGATAAGAATCCAATTACCTATATGACATATAGGGGTCGAAACATCGACGGTCTTTCTCACCACATGTCACCACATGTCAAGCATTGACGACAGAGACCAATTCTCTGAGCACACACTTTGTTTGTATTAACTTGCCATCTTTAGGCTGGATAGGTTGCAGTATATATTGCATGTTTCCTTTCCTTCCCTACAACGCTCACCAGTGTGAACTTCCTCCTGAGCACTCTATTCCCCCCTTCGAGCACCATTGTTTCTAAATGGGCAGACAATCATGCTGCCTATAAATAATCATGTGATGATGAATAGAATAAAATTGCATTACTTTGCTACTATCATGGTGATGTTTGAACAACTTTATCATAATTTCTGTATCAAACTGATGTGACTTCCACTGTGACCATTTCCTTCTGTAGTGTTGGCAGAGGAAACATATATTTACTGTTTAGATAATGCTACACATAGTATTTCAAAGAAACTTACCCAGGAAATCACAGTTAAAGAATAACACAATTAAAGAAAGTAGTGCATAATAAACCTGTTACCTCTGATGTGCTGTGCAATTGTACCGAGGACCCTCCTTTTAATACTCCTTTTAATACTTGACAGTCAGGGTAGTGGTATAGAACTATCCAATTCAGGGATGCTGTGGGCGAGAAACAACGAACTCTGCAACCCACACTGAACAAATTAAATGAATCAATGTCCATCCAGTGTTTTTATTTATAAAGAAAATAGAACTAAATAATATTTAAAAAAAATAAAAAGTTACAGCGGGATGTACAAAATTAGAACTCATCCTAGAAGGGCCTTACTAAATAACCATGGTGCAAAATGTAAATCACAGACAATAAAGATTAATCACTGGGGTAACTGATCCCAAAACCTAGTCTCTTTCTGTTGTTTGGAATGCCTCATTTGATGATTTCTGTGCTGGCAGGCTTTAGTTCTCAAAACCATCATATGGGTTTATTGCAGCAGCATATTGTTTTTCACAATACCCTAGGTTAGCCCTTCAGGCTATGTTCGGTGATCACAATGCAGAAGGAAAGTCTCAAATCTTTGTCACATTTCACAATGCATTAAAACAAGTCAACTTCAAGGTCCATGTGGAGAAGCATGATGGCCTCCTTGAAGCAGGGGAAATATGTTCCTCTGTCCTGTGGGTCGTGGGAGACTACACATAGGAAAATGGATACATTTATAGGATGCAAGATCACACACTATTTTCCCCAAGGGAATCCAAATGAAAATAATCGCTGTGTTAAAAAATATAGCATTCATGCTTAAGATTGTCTTCTATCAGCGGCTGCCAATAGCTCTTGAAGTATCACAAACTAGCAGATAAAAAAACAAAAGCAAACATCTTCAGCCCCACTGCATGGAATCCAGTAGGTTTGATGTATTCTTTGCTTGGAGATCAGCACCAAACACCAGGTCTACCAAATGGGAAGCTCCTGGACCTCCCCGATTTATTTGCCTTTTCCCTTCAGCCTCCTTACAGTCTTTGACACTACTGAGTCCTCCTCAAAGCAGCAGCTTAGTTGTTCGGGCTCTACTATTACCATCCTGCCTAGCCTTAGTGACCTCTTGATCTGATATCTTCATCAGCAGTAGCTCAATGCTCCTTCATCCTAGACCAGTGTCATGACCTGCACTTCCAAGCACCCAGGCTGTGTGCCTCTTGCAGGGTGACTGCGAGCAATCACTGGAGTCCACAGTGCCTATGACTCAAGGTTATTCAAGAAGATCAAATGTCTAAGGGACCTCCTCCTTCAGGATCTTCAGCAAAGTCAATTCTCCACTGGGCCTGAGAGCTAGTAATGGAGATGATGTCACCAACCCTGGGAAGAGTTTAAAGAGCCCAGGGTACACATCAGGAGTGCCTGCCCCCCCAGAGATCCTCTCAGGAGTCAACAGCTGTGCTGCTCCTTCCTCTGTTCTTTCCCGCTCATTCTCAGCACACTCTGCAGAGGCCAATGAACTGATTTTTAGATTGTGGCTGCTGAGACTATCACCTAATCTAGTGGTACCACATCATCTCTCCACTTCTAAATGGCAAACAAGCCTGTGCAATCCCTGCCAAGCATCTATTTTGTGTGCCGGTAAAATTCAACAATGCATCTGCTCTTAAAATCAGAGTCCACCCAGGTTTGCCTCTTACCTCATAGATTTTCAAAGTTGCCAATTTCTGCGCAGCTGAAACAAACGTCTAATCCTTCTCTATTGCTTGATCATCGGACCTGTGATGGTAATGGCTGTGGAGATTCTTAATCACTCTGGAATAAAATAGTGAGACCTTTGATCTGCCAGGTGGTGCACCACAATAACAAATTCCCTCAGCCAATTCACAGAGCACACAAAATATCTAGAACTAGGACTAAGTTCACCCTGGAAACAGAAGTCTCATACCAACTGCAACTCTGAAGCAGTTGTATATCTAATCACGTGCCCGTGTGGACTAGAGTTTCTTGGAATGACTAGCCGCAAAATAAAGATTCGCATTAGCGAACATATAAGTAAAATATGTCGCGCCATATCCACGTCCAGACTCACTGCACAATACAAAGAAAAGAGATACAAGGACACATAAATCAAATGGACCATTACAGAAAGGGTCAAAGGCAGTGGTAATTTACCGCGTAGACTCCTGGAGCGAGAACAACGGTGGGTATACCGTCTAAAGACCCATGAACTGGGTCTGAATGATGGTATCCCTTGGAGCCAACTCAATAGATGATTGAGCATCGCCTACCTAAACGTACATTGTCTATTTGAATCATGCACGATCCTCATATTATTCAGTAATCAGGCTTATGGCAACCTTTTCACCATCATGCAAATTTGAGTGACCTGCTGTAAAAGGACTCCCCCGGTTATTACACAGAGGGCGATCATGTACAACCAAGCTAATATAGGGATAACATTACCACTCATGTCCTGTTGGAACCAACATTAGGCCATTATACAGAGCATGTTTAGTTACACAACAACATTAAAGCACGGACTTACGCAGAGAATATGGGTAATATATTATGACAATATGGCCGGATGGTCGTTACATTCATGACTTCCATTTATCTGCAACCTCAGGCATAAGGCACTAGTGTGCACAAAGTGCTATTATTTATTTACGGTTACTGATCACAATAAGGTGCAGCAGGACTGCTAGACCACAATTCCCATAATCCTATGTTAGCGTTTCTGCGTTAACAAATAAACGCAATGATGTCACGCAGGGGGCGGCACTATTGACAAGCAATGGCAATGTATTCTTATCAAAAGCTCTTATATTAACAACATCGAGCACTCATATTTTTGTGTTCAAAAGTGCACAATTTTTATTACTAATTTATATCACAATGGGATGTGGCAAGAACTTTAGACTACAAGTCCCATGATCATATGATTGCAATACCGCGACAACATATACACGCATCGATTAATTGCACATCTATTATTTTGGAGCTTCTAGCGCTTGTACTGTGGTGCTTAGAATTATGCATGTCCCTAAACTATTTTTGATCACTATTTTTGATCACTATTTTTGATCACTATTTTTGATCACTATTTTTGATCACTATTTTTGATCACATATTGGATGAGGTAATAGCTTTAGACTACAATTCCCATGATCCTATGGTCACGTTTTCTGCGACGCCACGTACCTGCAAAGACATCACGCGATGGGCGGCACTATCAATCAGTGCCGGTTCACGCTCTAAGATGCATTTCAAATACGTCGATCCCCCACACAGGCTTGTACAAGTCGGGGACCAAGACTGAACAGGTTTGATGGCGGGGCAGGACTCTTGATGAAGTAAGTGACCGTGAATGCGGGGATAAGAAGGATCATTTCGATCCCCGTTCCCCTTAAAGAGCTGATTGAGTTTTTTACCGCCACACTCATTTTCCCAACATCATTAGACTCTGACACTACCGTTTTTCCATTGGTGGCACATCTTAGGGTTTGACTACAGAGCTACCCCTACATGGCCACAAGGTCCCCTGAGAAACAGATACTCCATAACATTTGGGTAAGACAGGATGGATGTTTGTGTATGGATACTGATTTCAGCAAATATGATCCATTTGACTATTTGTAATGTAACATATGTTTTTACTGAAGACACGAGAGAAGTGAAGAGTGATATTTTTATATTGTGTTTGTTTCCTTGTGAAATACGCACCACCTGGAATGCAGTTAATGTCAGTTTGCGAGCAATCTTGCCACCGCACTATAGCCTGTCACATAGCAATGTCATGTACAGGGTTTTGATGCGAGTGACACAAGATTGGAAGAGATTGAATACTGCTAAGTTGCACAAATATTTGGGCACTGGTGGGCTCGTTCTCTTTCAATATAGCACATAATTGGGAAACACTTGCGTGGAATTCCACATGTATATTCATACAAGACTGTATGTTTTTTTCCCCTTTTTCTCTGTTTATTTTTTACTGATGGAGACCCACATGTGATAGATAATATATTTATCACAACACATAAGGAGCAGCTACTCTGCCCTGTCATCACTGACAGGATAGGGAATTCCCTTAACTGATACCTAGGGAGACCAACCTTAGCCCTGAAGAAAGTCCGGGACCTTAACGGTGCATATGGACTGAAACATGTTGGCACTAGGGTCTTAGGACCATAAAACTCCTACGCTGACCCTATTTTTATGTAATTTTAATAACCCTGACAGACCCAATAATAAAGGGAAACCGGGGATCTGACGGATGACTTTTATCTATATAGTCCCCTTGGCCTCCTATAACTTCAAGGAGCTCCCAACACCGTGGTCGAGCCCACTCCGCCTTTTAGGCGTCAGGATGACCTGATGATGAAGCATGACGCCATCTTTAAATTAGCCATGTGGAGGAGGCCACAGGCATTTGAAAATGCTTGAGTGCCTTGGAATCTTGCAATGTCTACCTTTCAAAGTTCTAATCGTGTCACTGTTTATATTGCTGCATAAGCATCCTCAAACAACAATTCATTTTTATGACTAAATGCTTGATCAAAGAAACATCTGTTGTCAGGATTTGAATTTGTGAAAGGTTTTTCGGCGTGTGTATTCCAGAAAAATGTGATTATACTGATTAGGACTTGAAATTGGAAAGAGGCTAATCATTTTAAACCTTTTCCCAGCCCCTTGCAATTGCCAGTTAGAGAGAGATTTGCGTTCCTTAGAGGTTTATTGATGGGAAAACTATTGCAGCTGAAGAACTGGAGGTCTAAATCAAATATGTCTGTAGAAGTACCGTTGACGGAGATTGGGATTTTAGGCAGTTAGACAAGCTTCATCGAAATACGGGTCAAATCGGAATCTTTGAGGAGATCGATGGATCGATTTAAGGCCTCTCATTTGCACATATTTTGTTTTTCTTTGCTTTGTTGTTATGAGTCATGATGATCTGGCAAGCTTGTCTTTTCCAGCTTGCATGCATTTTGATGATTTCTAGGCCCCAGTATCTCGTGATCATTCCAACTTTTCTACCATTTTAGGCTTTGGATTATGGCCCATTTGTTTTCTGGCATGGAGTTTATTTTTGTGCTTTTTGTTTTTTATAGTCCCACTGGTTCCTCTTCCTACAAGAGAATTTGCCTTCTAGTGATATTAGTATTCAGAGTCATACAAGGGTATTTGGGTCTAATACACGTTGTTGGTCATTCTTGATTTGACATGAGTCTAGGGCTAATATTCCAAAAGTTTTAAAAAAAAATCACAAAATATTTGGACAAAATGTTAGCAGCACTGCACACCCCTCATGATGATACAATCAATACTGGAGGCACCTGTCTGGTCACAGGTATCTAAACCTTCTTTGCAAGCTTAACTAGTGACATGCATGCAGATGTATAAAAAGTCCTTATTCTCTTGCAGCTGTTGATTTGTGATTCAGTTACATGCAGGCTTTCCAGTTGGCATCTCTACTTACACCAATTGCATAGAGCGTACTCACACACAAACAAATGCGCACACACACCAGTCTATAGCTCTATTACACATTCAGTCAGTGAAACACAACGAAAGTTGTTTGCTGAAGAGAGAACTGTTTCTGCTGAGAAACACTAAAGAAGAAGCTTCGAAAGATTCTATATAAGTTTGTTTTGTTGCTGTTGATGTAACCCAAGGATTGAAGGCTTAATTTCAGAAAAATTGAGCACACTCAAGCTCAATTTAGGTGCAAATAAAACCATTTGCAAATGTAAACTCCTAATTGGATTAAAAAATTTATTATCAGAACGTGAATGTACAAATGCAAAAATGATGCCAGTATGGTCAGAATAGCTGATTGAGCCATTGTGGGTTTGGGGATAGGAGCACATCTGTGGTTACATCTGACTGGGCCATACGAGCAGCTCATGTTTGTGGGTATTTACAGGTCCCCTTAAGTTTTCCAACCCTTGGAAAAATGAGGTCCTGGGTAAACCTATTGTCAAAATATGGTTCATCACTTTACTGGCACCGTCACAAGTAGCTAGATGTGCACTGTGGGCCTGGGATAGATTACCCTTATATTTAATAGGGTTGCCTGAAAACGAGCTTTGTCACAGAGAAGGTATGTTACTTGTGGGGCCACGTTTAAGCATGAACACTTTTCTGTCTGGTGGAGAATCAGCATAGGGGTACAGGGGAGTGTTAGTGGCCAGAGGACTCCAATTATGGCCGTGGCCCATTTGTTTGCTTGCACCCTTGCTACGCAACTGATTTGCAAGTGTAAATGTTACGAATCTGATTCGCGGAAAGCTGTCATAAAATTGTGCTTCCCTGAAAAGTTCAACATTCTCTCCAAATGTAAGTCAGAGTAATCCTGCTGAACAGATTTCTGATTTTCACCCCTGCCTTAATGAGTCGAGTTCTGAATGCTTCATGTGAAGCTTAGACATAACATCCAATTTGCGTCATAAAACATTTTTACAGCACAAAAACAACTTGCTAACTTCTAAGCTACAAAAGCAAATTTAATACGCACACAATTACATCGCTTTCTATGACTGAATCAGAATGTCAAAGGTGGGGGCTGAAAGATTCCCAAATGCTGCGCTCTTGTCACCATGGTAACATTCTGTAAAAGTAGCACTGGAAATCGATAGCCTGTTATTTCCATTACTGTGCTTTCTGTTTATTTTAGTAGCTTCACTTGTTCTAAGAATAGAAATCCAGAGGTGTTGTAGACTGGCCAGGGTGAGTTGCTGTAGACGTCCTAGCCATGGTCAAAACAATAGTTAGTAAATGCCCTGGTGGCGGTCGGTAAAAGCTGCTTACATGGTATTCCGTGACTATTTGTAGCCTGTATACACCCCGGGTGGTGGGGAAGGGGGGGTAGATTTACAAGCCCCATGACCCACTTTTGCGTCACTTTTCCCATGTGGAAAGTGACGGAGAAAGTGGCGCAAGGGGTTTGTAAATCTACCCCCCCCCCCCGTGTTTGCTGTTCAAGCAAAGGCATTCAACTCAGTTTTATTTCAGTAGTTGGTTAAAATCATTCTTGCCACTGGAGCGCTCTATCCTGAAACACAAATGTTAAATACATTTTTCTGTACCAGCAGGGCAACAAAACTTCTGAAGAGCTTGGACCAATTCCAAGGTCAAACATTGACTTTAATGTATTTATTTGTATATTAACAGCTGTATATTGTATAGTCTATACCCAGAGGATACCAATACTTTACAAGAGGCTAAATTACCAATTGCAGGTTACAAAGAAGAGACTGCATATACTAAACAAAAATGTGGTCCTTGTTTGTGCTCTTTATGTAGAAGATTAACACCTAATAAACACAAGTTACACATGATGAATGTAGTAAACATTCTGTGAACAGTGACATAATACATAGTTCTGTGGAAATATATTAGACTTTGTTATAGGGCAATATGGTTTCCAAACATTGTAGGCACTGCAATATGTGGCATAGTATATGGTGAAAGATAAACATAACTAAAAAAATCTGTGGGAATCTATCAGGCTTTATTACAGCACCAACTGCTTTCCAGGGATCGAAATTCTAGCACTGGCTCAAGTCCCTTACATGCATCATTGTGAATTGCATTTGCAAACGGTGCGAATCGCAATTTTCGGCCGTTTGCGAATGCAATTGACAAAATTGGGATGCATCATGTTTTTCGCAATTTTAGGAATCGCAATCATGTTGCGATTTCTAAAATTGCGATTGCATTTAAGAAATCGCAATTTTACATTTCTTAAATGCAATGCATGAACATTTTAAATTTGCGAATTCGCAAATAGGGAGAGGTAAATTACCATGAAGGTGACCTACAGGTAATTTGCGAAAACTTTCAAAAATGCACAAAAGTGCATTTTTGAAAGTTTCATTTTACACACACACATGCCCTTTGGGCATGTGTGTGTGAAAAATGCACTTACAGTTAAATTTCAGGGGGGTTCCTTTGGACTCCCCCTGCACCCTTGAAATTGCATTCTCATTTTGCAATTCCTTAATTGCGAATCGCAAAATGAGAATGCTTTCCCATTCATTCCTATGGGCCTCTAGGCCCATAGGAATGAATGTAAAGGGATTCCTTATTTGCGATTCGCAAATTGTGAAACGCAAATAAGGAATTTTAAGGAATCGCAAAAATATTTGCAAATTTTTGATGCATTGCTTTTTGAGAATTCTTAATTGCGATTCCTTATTTTTCGCAAATAAGAATTTGCAAAAAGCAATATTGATGCATGTGGCCGTTAGAGTTTGTAGCAGAGTTCAAATGCAAAGCATTCAGTTACTTTTAAAGGTATCTCATAAGAAGGTAAAGTCTGTTTGCCAAAGTCATAGAGTTACAGATCTTAAGAGCTGTTTGGGACCACAATTTGGGATGTGTGAAGTTTGCGTAATTTGCTTTTCATAATTGCTTGAAATTTCAGAAAACTGTTGTAAAATTATGCTTCATTATGTGAAAAGCATAACGAGCATTTGTATTGTATTGTAATTGCATTTATATAGCGCTTACTACCCCTGATGAGGCGTCAAAGCGCTTTTTCGGCGGGTAGCACGCTACTCCGGGACCCATAGAGGATTAGTGTTGAATTAGTATAATGAAACATGCAAGTACATTTTAAGTGGTGGATAGGTTAGTCAGTTATTTGGATTTGGAATGATAGCAAAAGGATAGAGGAGGACAAAGGTTTGTATTTATTTATCGCTCGCTTGTTGACGCATGCTATTCAGGAAGCCTATAAAGGATTAGTGGTGAATTAATATGGTGAAATATGAGGTAATTTCAGTGGTGGATATTAGTCTGTTACTTGGAGTGAGAAGGATAGCGGATGGATAAAAGGGGAAGAAAGATTTGCATTCATATAGCACTTGTTACCCTTGATGGGTGTTGAAGCGCTTTTCTGGCGAGTAGCACGCCACTCTGGAACCCATAAAGGAATAGTGTTGAAAATTAGCATAGTATAAATATGACGTAATTTGAGTAGTAGATATGTTATTCAGTTATTTGGGCAGTATATTAGTATAGTTGAATATGGAATATGGAATTTGAGAAGTGAACATGTTAGTCTGTTAATTTTGATTGAAAAAGGATAGTGGAGGAATAAAAGAGTGAAGGATTAATTTTTTTTTTTTTTTTTTTTTTGTCCCAACCAGTCTCGAACAGGCTCAAACAGGCAACTTCCCTTGTCCTCTCCACCCTTAGCCTCAACGCCCGGGCTGAGATGCCCTAAGCCTGGCCTTTTTTGTAGCCCTAGTAATCACCTGACCCCTTCAGCCAATGGGAACCCTAGCCCTAACACTATTCAATCACAACACTAGCCCTAACATCTAGAACCAATAGGAGACCAGACCTTGCAGCCAATCTTAGCCCTAGGCCAAGCACCCAATCAGTTCAAAAACCCTGATCTCTACGTCCAATAAAGGCCTTAGCCCTACCACTAGTCCCAACCCAAGTCCAAGCAGCCAATGGTACAGGTAGCCCTAGTCCCTACTTCCAATAGAAAGCCTATCCCTACTCTTAGTCCCACAACTGGTCCAACAACCAATCACACCAGAAGCCGTAAATAGCTACTTCCAATTAAAGGTCTAACCCTGGCCCTAGTCCCACCCTACTCCCAACAACCAAGAACACAGGAAGCCCTAGTCCCTACTTCCAATAGAAATCCTAACCCTAGCCCTAGTCCCAACCCTACAATTATTGAATCACAGACTGAGAAACCAATCAGAACCCTCAAATACCCAACCAATGAGGACATTAACCCTAACCCAATAGAAACACCAGATACAACCACCAATTAGTGTACACATGTGCCAACCACTAACAGACCATATAAGGTCCCAGCAACCTCAGACAAGGGTTTCTGGCCAGGGAGTTGGAGCTTCTCCTGTTCAGAATCTCCTAGGAGACAGACAGGCTCAATCCACAACGTTGGACTTCTGCAGGTAAAGGCTTCACTAACTCGAAATCTAACAATACTGTTTGAATAAAGCTTTACGCCCCCTGCTTGCCAAAAAACGAAGTCCACAGGCCCCAGTAAATACAGTTTAAACAGCTCACAGAAGCACCCTCTGATGTAGAAAATCCCTGTTGCTGGGGGGGGGAGGGGGCAGGGGGGCTGGCCTCACTGGCTTGTGCACACAAAATGGTGGCTGGGGGCGCACTGTTTTAGCAAACAGGTCTAAGCACAGAGCAAAAGAGAAATTTGGAGGGAAAACAGATTTGTCACCAAGGAATGAGAGGGACAAACTACAGAGGTTGGACGGCAAATCCCACAATTCAACACGCTAAATGGAGGCAATCATGGGCAGAGAAAACCACAAATTTAAAACACAACACAGGTGATAAATATGCAATTACAGGTAGGCTAAAACTGCAATTTTTAACTGTAACAACCACAGGCATAGACAGTAAATACAGAAAGTGAAAATCGTTTTTTAAACATATTTTTGTCTTGGGATAAGACAGCACTAGTCTGTCTCCTTACCACTTCCTGGACTCTGCTCACTGCAATCTGGGGCACATGTAGGCTGCAACTCACAAGATGGAGGAGAATGATTTGGGGTGCTCCCAGCAAGGCCTTAAGGGGCCTGGGCAAGTGTGAGAGGAGGGCTCAGACTTGCCTGGTAGCTGAATAGCCAAAGGTCTGCTGGCCTGGGATGGGGTCTGGGCAGCTGCTTGGTCCTGTTCAGAATCTCCTAGGAGACAGACAGGCTCAATCCACAACTTTGGACTTCTGCAGGTGAAGGCTTTACTAACTCGAAATCTAACAATACTGTTTTAATAAAATTTTACTCCATCTGCTTGCCAAAAAACGAAGTGTACAGGCCCCAGTAAATACAGTTCTAACAGCTCACAGAAGCACCCTCTGATGTAGAAAATCCCTGTTGCTGGGGGGGGGGGGTTGGGGGAGCTGGCCTCACTAGCTTGTGAACACAAAATGGTGGCTGGGGGTGCACTGTTTTAGCACACAGGTGTAAGCACAGAGCAAAGGAGAAATTTGGAGGGAAAACAGATTTGTCACCACGGAATGAGAGGGACAAACTACAGAGGTTGGACTGCAAATCCCACAATTCAACACACTAAATGGAGGCAATCAAGGGCAGGGAAAACCACAAATTTAAAAAACAACACAGGTGATAAAATATGCAATTACAGGCAGGCTAAAACTACAATTGTTAACTGTAACAACCACGGGCATAGACAGTAAACACAGAAAGTGAAAATCCTTTTTTACACAACTTTTTGTCTTGGGAAGAGACAGCACTAGTCTGTCTCCTTACCACTTCCTGGACTCTGCTCACTGCAGTCTGGGGCACATGTAGGCTGCAACTCACAAGATGGAGGAGAATGATTTGGGGTGCACCCAGCAGGGCCTTAAGGGACCTGGGCAGGTGTGAGAGGAGGGCGCAGACTTGCCTGGTAGCTGAATAGCCAATGGTCTGCATCCATTTTGGACTGAGGACGCATTTCTTGCAAAAAAAAGCACATAAAACACAAGCACCGCAAGTAGCAGCTACTCGTGTTCTAGAAGTTTGTGTTGTGCTTGTGCTAAACCTTGAACAGCCTGTAACTACACAATGTGGCATAGTAGCATAATTTCAGGAATTTCGCATTACGCAAATTTATCTAAATTATGCAAGACTATGTCTGCGTCATGGAAATTTCACCTGGGCCTTTTCAAGGTTTCGATGTCTGAATATCGTCTAAAATAAATATTTTGTCCTATATACTGCAAACAAAAGTACTGTATTATTATTAATAATATTGTTGTTGTTGTGGATGACAATAATAATATAAATATTAAGAATTCCGATAGAATAATAGCCACACCTCATGGGATGAAGGGCCAACTGTATGACAGTTTTTAGCTTGCACAAACGGTTTTAGACCCATTTGTGCATGCCAAAACCCTTGGGCCATGTACAAAACCTATTTTGTGAGTCGCTAATCAATTAGCGACTAGCAAAAAATGTTTTGCAACTCGCTATTAGGAAGGGGTGTTCCCTTCCTAATAGCGACTCATGAGCCATGTATGACTGTTTTGCGACCACAATTGTGGTTGCAAAACACTTGCAAATGACCAGATACTTAAATTCGGTGGTAATGCAATTGCAAATGGGAAGGGGTCCCCTGAGGACTCCTTCCCCTTTGCAAATCCATGCGGAAATATTTTTGAAGGGCCTGCCCTTAAAAATTAAACAGAAATGTTTCATTTTTTTTATGTGCATCCCATTTTCCCGTAAGGAAAACGGGCCGCATTAAATTAAAATAAGCTGTTTTATTTAAAAGCAGTCCCAGACATGGCGGTCTGCTGAGCCCAGCAGGTCACGATCCCTGTGAGGGACAGCCATTCACAATGGGGTCGCAAAATGCGAGTGCCTCATTAATATTAATGAGCCATACATTTTGCGACCTCATTGGGAATCGCTATCAGCGTCTCTGACACTGTTGTACATAGTAAATTGCGACTCGCAATCGAGCGCAAATTGCGAGTCGCAATTTACTATGGTCGTACATCTGGACTGAATTTTTTATAAATGATAATTAGGACCTGATATTTATGTCAGAGGATATTTCGATGTTCAGTATCCTGACATACATCGCCTGGGAGCACTTTCAAAGAAGGACTGCTTTATTGTCTCTGAATTCTGTAGTCTGCACATTTCATTTTAGGTATTGGCATGGCAGCCAATTTCTAATTTGTGCTAATATCCTTCATCTGTGACCACTACCACTATCACGAATCATAAATCGAAGTATAAAGTGAATGAAATCAGCATTCAAAGGTAGAAAAAGACGGCAAGATGGAGGCCGAGCACTCGGCCAAGTGAGCTGGCGTTTGCTCTCATCTGAATGATTCACCCCTCTAAGCACTATAATTGCCGGGGGCAACTTTACTGCCAGATTTGGATTTACTAATCACCAGCCTGGGTGCCATGCTCAGGATAATTGCGCATTCATTGAGTACTGTATCCGGCAGCGTACTCAGAACTAGGCGCAGACCGGCTTGTTATCTACCGGCCTTGTACTTCGCCGCTTACCTTTGCACTCGCAGCGCCTGGAGTTCCTGGAGGCTTTCTCATGGTAACATTGCCCCGAAACTTTGGGCAAAAACCAAAACAAAAATTACAGCAGCAAGGGCTAGATCTGCTGCTGCTGCCGCTCGAGCCAACGGTCCATAGGGCCGGCTGACACAGTTAAAGCGCCACATACAGTGCGAAGGGGAGAAGCTACCGGAGATGGAGACGGCGTCTACGGCAAGTGGTAAGACAAAACAGACTCTGCCTGCTTACTTTAAAAATGCGGCAGTAAAAACTAAAACCCCGACCGACATTGGGGCCAGCAAGCAATTACAATTACATCCCTCTAATGGGGTGTCCCTGTGTTTGGCGGGGGAAGTGTCTGTCTCACCGAGCCCTGCACTGCACAGCCTGTGCCTGGTCTCCCGGTGAATGGCACTATGGGAACTGTAGTTCAGCAAATGGATGGTCAGCAAATGGAGAGCTCTTTAATTCCTGTGCACTCCCTCCCAGCCGCTAATATTTCTGAACAAAAGGCTCTAATATTGTGCTCTACTGATGTTAATGAATCTTCCAGAGAGCTTGAAGGGGGGGGATGCATTTTTCTCCTTATCAGAGCACACAAATTCTTCAGTTGATGAGGAGGAAGACCAGGATAGAGAATGGACTGACGATGGCAGCGACATTGGAGATTGACGACTTAACGAAGTTCTCAATGACGAGGTCTCACCCCGCGGTTCTTGCACAGTTCGCAAGGCTAACAGTTCAAAAGACCAGGGCACCTCAAGAAAGGATGGAGGTTCATCTGGCTTGCTGTCCTGGGACAGTCCTTTTTCTGCACAGCCTGGCTTAGGGGGGGGGGGGGGCACTAATTAAGTGCTCTGTTCCACCACTTAATCCATCGGAGCTGCCCCCTGGAGACATCGCACTTGCCGTCATCTATCAAACCATGATGGCGCATTGTGAAGAGTCTCGCCAGGAAAATGTTAGCAAACAGGGGGCTTGCCACAGAGTCCAAAACTCAATCCATAGATTCGCCAAAACATGTACTGACATTGCAGCCAGAATTGAAGAAGCAGAGGAGAGGATTTCTGATCTAGAGGACGCCCTGGCAACGCAGAAGATGATATTCTCTTTAAGCTGACTCAATTGGAGAATAGGGCCAGGAGGAACAATCTTAGGATACTTGGGATCCCGGAAGGCTGTGAGGTTTAAGATGCCAGGCAATTCATCGTCAAACTTTTCGCAGTGGCATTTCCAGATGTTAGGCAGTGAGATTGGCAGCTCGAGGTGCAACCAGCGCATAGATTCCAATTCAAGCAGAGACAAAAATTGGGAGCAACTGGGGATAAGCCCCGGGCAATTTTGATCTGTCTCAATAATTTTTTGGCAAGGGAGAAGATTTATGATTTAGCTAGACCTGACAGAAAAAGACAGGGGAAAGATTGTGAGTTCTTTGTCCGGCCAGATTTTTGCCCAGCAACAGTTGAGAAGAGGTGGCAGCTCCGCCAACTAATATCTCTATTTCAGTCAAAGGGTGCCCAGGCGTATCTACTCTTCCCTTCTAAACTGAAAATTATTCATAATGGACAGACTAGATTTTTTTTCTCCGAAATACAGGCTAAGGAGTTTTTGGGCACCATATAGCGGAGTAGGTGCTGGCACTTGCCATACGTAATGTTTCCGGTTGTCCCAGGGGGGCTATTGGTTAAAAGATATGGCGGGTTGATTGTATGGGGTGTCAATCCCTAGTTATTGCTTATTCTTCTTTTCTCTTTTTTTTCTATCCCTTAGCCATTTACTATGAGGGGGTGCGGGGATTCAGATGAGAGCGGGTTAACCGGCTCATCTCATCACAAGGTCCTGTTGCCACTTAAGGGGGTTGTAGGGGATGGGTGGGCGAAGTGGGGGGTGTTCTTTAGGGGGTAGTGGTGGGGTGAGGTGGAAGGTAAGGGGTAGGGTCACTATGGTGTTGGAAATATATTGCAGTCATGGCTTTAAAATTTGTCAATTTTGTTACGTGCTAGTTTATTTGTTTAAAAAATCGAAAGCTTTACAGTGGGGATCAGACTGTTTGTTAAGCTCTGATGGGGCAGGGTAAATTTGTTCCAAGTTCATGGAACATTTGTGGTCTCGATGCAAAAAAACAGGTGCTATTCTCTAAAATTGTCTACACTATGCAAGTGGATGTATTATGTATACAGAAGACACATATACCTTGAGGCAGGCGTGAGTGCTTGAAACTGCCTGGATTCGACTTGATCGCATGCTCTAGACAGACCTCCATGACTAGAGGGGTGGCCATTCTGTTAAAGCGCGGCGTCGGGGTCTGTACCAAGGTCCAAGAGGACAGGGTGGGCAGATGGGTTCTGGCTGAAATAGTGGTAGATAACAGACCGTTAACAATATGTTCGATATATGGGTCAAATTTAGATGACCCGTAATTGTTTAAATACTTAAATGTAGAATTGGCCGCTTGGTCGCATACACTGTTTGTATGTGGGGATATGAACATTAACAAATCTAGTAACTTTAATTTGGCAGGGTATCAAAGGTATTTTGGTAGGAAACCTAGAGTGTTTAAGGCACCCAGACCTTAGTGCAAGAACATGGTATGATTGATTTGTAGTATCAGAATAATAAACTTGACGATGGCTATCCATATTATTCTGCACCCCACAATAAAATGGTCCGGTTGGACTATTTTTTTGCCTCTGACCAGGTGGCTGAAGTAACATCTATCTCGGCTCCTCCAAGAATTTTATCGGATCATAATCCGCTGATTGTCGAATGCCTTTGGCCCTGTGTAGGCAGAGCCCCTAGGGCCTGGACTTTCAAAAGGAAAATCTTGTTGGACCAAGCCTATCAGGCTCATATGAGAACGTGGTTAGTTGAGTTCCTGAATTTCAATAGAGGGACTGCAACTGATCTTAAGGTCTGGGATGCTCTAAAGGCTGGAGTCCGTGGTGAGACCAAGAGCTTCACCTCCTTTCGCTGGAAGGCAGGACAAGAGTTGGTGAAGAGCCGTATTGAGGAGCTTAGGCTTGCAGAGCTGGAACTAACCTCCAGAATCAAGGACGGCCTCAATATAGAGTCGGTCACTGTATATAATCTAAACTCTTGGAGCCTTTTGGGGTGGGACCTTGCTAGTAAGTACCTTCAATATCGCACAATGATGTTTAAATATGGTGATAATGAACTGCTATCAGCTCCTATTACGTGGGGGGAGGTTGACCTAGCCGTAAAATCCCTTGCAAATGGAAAGGCCTCTGGCCCAGATGCTGTGCCTTTGGAGTTCTATAAGACCTTTCTTGCAGAGATCCGACAGGACCTTTTAGCTGTTTTTAGGGTGGCATAGCGTGGTGGCGTTCCTGATTCTTGGCGCCAGACTACGATTTTTCTGTTAAAAGAAAAGCGAAAGCCTGAGTTAAACCCATCATCCTTTCGTCCAATTTCATTTATAAACAGTGATAGTAAAATATACTCTAAAATCTTAGCATCCAGGCTTGCCGAGGTGATTGTCCCACGGGTTTCCCAGTGCCAACATGGGTTTATTCCGGGCAGGGACACGGCGGACCAAGTTCGGTGTGTCATTGCCCTATTGGATTGGGCTCAGGTTACTTCCTCTCTCCTCGGGATGATCCTGTTGGACGCGGAGAAGGCATTCGACAGGGTCTCCTGGGTGTTCCTGTGGACTGTGCTTCATTGGAAGGGCTTCAGTAACGAATTTATCCAGGCTATTCGGGCATTATATGTCTTCCCAATGGCAGCACTACGCGTCACAAGTCAGGGTATTTCAATCTCAGTAGAGGCATCAGGCAAGGGTGCCCCTGCTCACCCTTACTCTTTGCTTTGTACATCGATCCGTTCCTTAGCAAAATCGAAGGGAATTTGGACATATCTCCGGTAAGGATCGATGGTACAGAGTATCGGGCCATGGCCTACGCGGACGACATTGTTGTGTTAACAACAGATGTTTCTTCTGCCTTCTCTGCCCTTAAGGTTTCTGCCGAACAGTTCGGATTGTGTTGGGGAATAAGTTAAATGTAGCTAAAACTCAGGTGGTTCAAACAACTAATATACCATACTCCGATGCCCCAGTGGTCAGTAAAGCAGCATATCTAGAAGTCAAGATCACTGCCGCAGTAGAAACTATTCCGGATTTGAATATTCTTCCGGTAGTTGAGGCCGTAAACACTAAGCTGGAAAGATTAGACCACCTACATCTTTCCCTTTATGGCCGCTACAGTGTTCTTAAAATGCGGGTACTCCAAAAGTTTTTATATCTTTTCAGGACCATTCCTTTAAAACTCCCACAAATCAGCTTGGCCAAGGCCGATAGGATCTTCCATAGGTTTCTCTGGGGTATCGCTGCTCCAGCAGGGCTGTAAAATGGATGTGTCTTCCGCGCGATTGTGGTGGTTGGGCGGTACCTAACCTGGTATTTTACTATTGGTCTGTGATGGTGCAATTTTTTGGAGTTCCATTGCTGGGAGAAAGTGTGGAGGTTTTGCCATGCAATAGTCCTACTATCTATGAGATTGGTCTTGGCAAGGCAGCAAAGGGTATTTTGGCGCAAGTCTTGGAGCCGAGTTATTTCAAAAAGACTAGGTTCAAGGTAATTATCGCTATGTTGTTAGTTTGGCAGAAAATCCTGTGGAAATTGTCTATTCCTAATGTTAATATTTATACACCATTTAAAGCAGCTCGACTTCTGCCCTCTATCTTTCAGGATCAGATTATATTTAGATGGCAGACATTGGGTATACAGAGTATATGGGATTTATTTGCGGGTGGGCAAATGCTTTCTTTTTCACTATTGAGGGATACGTTTCAGTTGAATACTCATGACTTTTTCACATATCTCCAGGTCAGAAGTTTTATTTCAAAATATCTCAGTGAAACCCCCGCAATGCTAGATAAGCTAATTATATGTGAACTCATTCAAAAGCAAGCTAGAATAGGTACAGTTTATCAATATTTGCTGTCTGGCCTTCCGGACGATCTGGAGGCACAAAATCTTAAGTGGGAGGGCAAATTTGGGAAGACCAGGGTTGATTTGAGGCCTGCACTGGAGTTAGCCAGTGACGTCTTAATCTCTGGTAGCCTCCGGACCCACAGTTACATTGCAATGTTCGATCTTTATTATACGTCTGCAAAAATAGCACAATGGGGGTGCAGGAAGGGCGACCATTGTGCAAGGTGTGGGATGCATGCAGCGGACTCTATTCATATCTTTTATTCTTGCCCGAATCTATATGAATTTCTGGTTGATGTTGAGCGTTTTATTAACTCTATGCTTAATATCCCGTGTTCACTCTCCCCGGAGATGGAGATGATGGGTTATGAAGGTGCAGCATGGGCTAGTAATATGTCGTATGTATTCGCCATCTTGTTCATAGCCATATCAATGATTCGGCTATGCATTACCTCACAATGGTTATGCCCCGATGCACCTACATTCGCTAACTGGAGAGCCAGGTTATTCACTATTTACAACCTCGAGTTTTCAGTATTCTCACTAAAGGGTATCCGGAGGCGGAAGTTGGGTTGCAAAATCTGGGCCCCGGTCGAGGAATGGCTAAAATAGCTGGTGTGCCCATAATATTTAAGATGTTTAGTATTATGTTGGTATAGTTCCATGAATTCTTGCAGGTTTTTTTTCTCTTTTTTTGTTCGCCTACCCAATTGTTGATTTTGCTTTATTGCCTTCTCCCGCTGTTTATGAAATCTGATGTATGTAATTGCTATGTTATTGACAGCCATGACTGCAGTGTCTGGTTTTTAGGTCTCGCGACCTATCGATGCGCGCATGCGCATCGAGCGGAGCGAGAATTCATGTCGGCAAAATCCTCTTCAAACTAAGGGCTTTCAGCCCGGCGTTTTCTTGCAGTTCACGTGAACATGCACGAGCATTCACGGCCAGGGCTTCTCCTCCCCTAGCAGCACTCCTCCCACACCAGCAACTCCCCCCTCCCACACCAGCACCTCCCCTCTCTCTCCCCGCAAACACAGCCTTGCCGTAGCAGCACTCCTCCCACACCAGCACCTGCCCCCTCCCACACCAGCACCTCCCCTCTCTCTCCCCGCAAACACAGCCTTTCCTTTCATTTCTCCTCCCCCTCCCCAGCCTTTAGCAGTTGCCGTAGCAGCACTCCTCCCACACCAGAATTTTCTTTTTTTCTTTCGATTTGGTACGGGAACTAATTGTTCATTGCCCGGGTAAAGCATATTGCTTCTGTTTTTAATCCAGCTCTCATCATAATTGGTTCTCCAGGGCTTGCAGAAGTTCGTGGGAGTGAACCGTGCCGTTTTGTGAGAGCTGTGTGCGGTATAACTCCCCACCGCAGACCCCATTATGGGGCACCCGGCCCTTTCCTGGAGAGGCGAGCCTCGAGTTTCTTGGCATGGTTTCATCTCTTCCCCGTGCTTTGGAACAGACGTTACTCACAAACTGCCCACATTTGTAAACCAGCATTGCTCAACCT
Organism: Lissotriton helveticus; assembly: GCF_964261635.1. Taxonomy (NCBI): domain Eukaryota; kingdom Metazoa; phylum Chordata; class Amphibia; order Caudata; family Salamandridae; genus Lissotriton; species Lissotriton helveticus. The sequence goes on along the minus strand of NC_136065.1, from coordinate 898,046,695 downwards.
CAGCAAACTATGCAGTGTCCTTCACCCCTCCCTCGCTGCTCGCTCGTCTCGTATTGCACACGCGCCATGTTTGGTAACAGAGTCTCTGCCTCCCGCGCTCTTTACCCCTCCTCTCTCTATCCCTCTCTCTCTCCCACCCTGCCGCTCATTTTTTTTCGCTCCCCTCCTCTCCTGTCGGACCATGCCTCCCTCCTCTCCTGCCGCCCCCGCAGCCTCTCGTCCTTTTCTCCCCACTCCTCCACTCTGTTTTCCTAAACCCTCCCTGTTCAGCTTTCTTCTCTCTTTCTCCCCCGTCTCCGCTTCCCTCCTTCCACCGCGCAGCTTCTTTTCGCACCCCCGTCTTTTTCACCCACTCTCTTTGACTTTCCTTCGACAATTTGCGCTCCCCGCCCGCCTTTCTGCTCTCGTTTTCCGCCCATAGCCTCTCCCCCCTCTCTATCTTCTGCCTCCTTATGTCTGGTAGTTTCACGTGCTCTCTTCTTTCCCCCTGTTTTTCAGATGCACTTAAAGGGAACAACACTGCGGTGTGAGGCGCTGGATGTAGAAACAAGCATTGGCATAGCCAATAGGTCTCGCTTGTGGGACCTTATAAGTATTTAGTAACAAGGATATTGTGCTGCAAAACAAAATACTTATAAGGTCCCACAAGCGAGACCTATTGGCTATGCCAATGCTTGTTATACAGTCTTTCAAAAAAACAAAGGTAGAAAAAGACATCAGCACAGCTCAGCAAGTTCTGTGGCCCTGGTTTTAAAAAGTGAGATTAATTTGTAAACAATCTGTTAGAAATTGGGGTTTCTGGTTGGCAGAGGTATAAACCTTGTTCGGGCAGGAACCACAATCCTAGTCAGGGTAGTTCACAACACAACCTAAAATGATCCTGTGCTCACCCTCTGGTAGCTTGTAACCGACTAGTCAAGCTTAACATAGGAGGCAATGTGTAAAGTATTTGAGCAACACTTCATACAACAACACAGTAATAACTCCCCAAGATGATCCCACACCATTTAAGCTAAATAGATTGTGATTTTTTTAATAAACAAGAGCAAAACAGCAAAAATCCAATGTGTAGAAGTCATGATATGAATCTTTTCCTTGTTTTATTCTGTAATTTTAATAGAGTAGATTACACATCTTCCACTAGCACTTGCACTTTATTACCCACCCTTGAATATATATATTATAAGTCCTCAAGATGGTAAAGAGGAAGACACCAGCTAAAAACCCTGTAACTAATACCCTTCGTGCAACTATTGATTAATTTCTTGGTACGTGCGGTTAGCGCTATATCAGACAAAATAGATAGGACTATGCGCCGCTTTTCTATTGGATTAGGTGTGGGGCAGGAGGGCCACCAGGAGATGGTAGTGGGTTAGTCATCTTAGAGGAACCCACTCATATTGCGAGCCAGGGAGCCCTTGAGGCCCCAGAAAGAGTATTAGAACCTGAGCCCGAAGCACAACTTGACCCCCACTGTGCTCATATGCCAAATGGTACACCTAACCTAAAGAGAAAGAAAGGGGGAAGGAAAGTCCCGGCGGGTGGTCATAAGAGTACTAAGGACCACACCTTGAGATCTGGCCAAAGGCCCACTGTCCCAGCCTGTAAAAGTACAATTGATCAAGATACGTTTATAAATGTACAAATGACGCAATCACAGGAACCATCATAAGCAAAATAGAGGAGTTGCTAATTCCGATTAGTGATAAACATAATAAATTATCCAACAACGTTTCTAAGATCAGTGGCACACTCAAGAATATAATTAAAGTAACGGCGGGTGGTCACAAGAGTACGAAGGGCCCTACCTTGAGACCTGGCCAGAGGCCCACTATCCCAGCCTATAAAAGTACAATTGATCAAGATACATTTATAAATGTACAAATGACACAATCAGAGCAACCATTATAAGCAAAATAGAGGAGTTGCTAATCCCGATTAGTGATAAACATAATAAATTATCCAACAACGTTTCTAAGATCAGTGGCACACTCAAGAATATAATTACTAACAACGAGAAGGAGAAGGGTATAGCAATGGGAGGGATAACTGATTTATTATCACAAACAACTGCCACCTTAACCTAGTAAAGATACAGAAACGGAAGTACTAAGGGGCACAAATGGCTCTTTAAGCCCAAATGAAATAAATAGGAGATCGACATTAATAAATAATTCTAGCCAAGGACAACTGGCAGGGCTAACCGAGTCCATAGAGGGAAGATGTTAGGACCAATGAGGGTAGAGTAAATGTATCCATAAACCTACCACCAGAATGCTGCCCTTATGTGGCAGTTAGGCTTATCGTTCTGGCACTGCAGCCAGGACTAAAGGAGACTCATGATAGGCTAAAGAATAGAGTAGTACACTCGCTTAATAAGAACCTCAGAAACCCGATGGCAGGATCTGACCAAATACTCCTAATGCAGAGAGTGAGTTGGATAGGTCCCCTACGTAAGGCCCATTAAGGAGATTGTTTTGTTATTAATTTTAAAAATCCAAGATGGGCAAGAAATACCGTTGATACAGTAGGCCCGCCTGGGCAATAGGATCAGAACATATCCCTTTTCCCCCTTGTGTTTTCCTATAGGCACATAAGGTCAACTCAAATAGGATAGAAGAGTCTAACCAACCATGATTGCACTCTGATATGATAACCTACCCCCAATATGCACTATCGGTCTCAAACAGATACCAGATATTGAGCGCCCCATAAGATATCGACTGACAAAAGGATAACTATCCCCCCTGTATTGACAGATACTCTACTGGATCTGGGATAGTAGATGGTCGCATGGTCCCACAAGCTGTATTTGTTTCCCCTGGCAGGGCTCCAGTTGTTATCACAAGTGTTGGAAGTTTTCCTATCGATATAAATGATACAGGCAGGAATATTGAAAATAATCTGGAGACCCCCATAGATATCC